>NW_027509307.1:0-1200000 GCF_048541705.1 Temnothorax americanus | reverse complement strand
TTCCCGCCCCCGTTGATCGCGCTCACGCTCACGCCACTTCTTTTCCCCCCTTCTAATCTCTTCTCGCACAATTCTCGGCACGGTGTGACACGCGGATCCCGAGCTCAGCCTTTAAACTCAAGAAGCAGCTTTCAGCCTAGAATCTCGCAGCCAGAGGTTCCGTCAACCAGGATCAAACCTTCCGCTTCTATTCTCGACTGTTTTCCGCTCTCTGCGCGCGCTCTCGCGCAGTGAAAGGTCGAAATCTTATAACTATACTATACGTTGAAGCGAGGGGGAAGCTCAAAGGTAGTCGTCAGCTTTGTCTAGTTGATCTCTCGACGATTAATGAGGGACGCGTTGATCTTACATCTTTGTTAAAGCTCATTATTCCCGCGCACCCTCATTCATGGAGGTCTCATTATTTTTCTCTCAATTTTTACTACCGTACTTAAAAACTACTTGACTGTAAGAGAAGTATACATTATATAGCTTACTGCTCTTATATATATACATATATAATGATTATATGTGTGTGTATGTGAATTGTATGAATCCGCTTCTTTTATATGGCAGAGTATTATAGAAATTTTCATTCGCGAGGGCATAAATGTGATATCCGATTCAACAGTGTTAGTCAAAGAACCTGTTTCTACAGCAAAAAATTTGTAATACTGCATTGAGGAACCCTATATACGTGCGGAGTAAAGCGCATGCAACTTCGTCATCGTGAGCAAATAGTACGTTAGCAATGAGTATAAATAATATCCGCAGTCTACCGCCAATTACTTTGCATTGCATTATCACAACATTCACAACTATACCAGAGATATCGCGCTCGACCTTCTCGACCTCGATCTTACTCGACGTTGAAAATGGCAGAAAACACGTCAGTCGTGCACAAATATGCAGATTTTCGTCTCGGGCAATTTTGAATAATTTATTAATTTTTAAAATTAATTGAATTAAAAAACGGACATACGACGATAAGTGGACAGTAATTTGGAATTTCGAGAGGCACTCGGAATTTTCCTGAATGCATTTGAATGAATGCCTATCGCAACCGCTTAATTACAAAGAATATATTTTTCCAGAAGGTAAATATCTTAGAATGTATCTTTTTAGATATAAGTAAACGCTATACCTTCCTCTTACGTATCGGCCAATAATTTCTTATAGCATCTTACGCGCGTACATGTGGCATCTGAGAAAAACACAAAACCTTCCGCGGAACGGTGTCTACCTTCCTCCAGGAAACCA
The DNA here is from genome assembly GCF_048541705.1 of Temnothorax americanus. Classification (NCBI taxonomy): domain Eukaryota; kingdom Metazoa; phylum Arthropoda; class Insecta; order Hymenoptera; family Formicidae; genus Temnothorax; species Temnothorax americanus. The sequence continues at coordinate 1,198,761 of NW_027509307.1, read as the reverse complement.
TAGACGAGTATATAGTTAACTGTAAATAAAGCCGGTCGCAACAGGCGGTAATAAGCGCTTATCTTTAACGCGATAGTAAAGAGCCGCCGTTAAGGCCGCGGACAATCGCGTATGCGGCTCATGAGAACGGAAGAAGTCACCCGAGACGATGCACTATGAAACAAGCTCTCGAATATTCAAGGGCGCGACTACCCTTAAATATCTTTTTAAAATTTTCTTTATTGATTATTCGATACCATTTCATAATTTCGTCACGTAACGTGGCGACTGAAATACATGTCACATAAATCATGAATAAAATGCCATAAAAATACCAATGTAATTGCGATTTACAAGAAATTTGAATTTTAAATAATGCAAATATTAGAGTAAAGTTTATTTCACGTTTCATGTCTGCGTTCATGTATTTTTACGTAAATTTGCATCAAAGATAATTGTATATTAATATCTGATGAGTTTCACTTGCAAGCTAGCTTAATGAACAGCTACGTTCGCAATTACATAGTCTATAAATATATTCTAAATACTAGTCTATATATAATACACACTTTACTTTTGATATATATACTACTCAATATACATCGAATATTATACATCTACGATGAAAGCTCTCTAATAGCGTTTTTCACTGGCAGAACTGGTGCGCATTCAGTGCACATTAAAGCCGTTGTACACTGATTTAGTCTCTAATATTTAAAGTAAAATGCAAATATTTCGACTGATAAAATACTCAGTACATATTTTACCAAATAGTGCAATAAAGAATATTGAGGATTTCATGATTTAACCCGATTATATTAAACATACACTTTACGTTGGTTTGTGTACGACGGCTTTAATGTGCACTGAGTGCGCACCGGCTCTGCCAGTGAAAAACGCTATGATATGATTTAATGATAGAGTCGTGATTTGTAGTTACAATGAGGCTTTTCTTCTCTTAAAAACACGAATCGGGAAAGAAGAAGAAATAATCTAAAGCGGTCAATTAATAGAAAAAGAATAGGAACGTATAAGGAAAGAAGATGGGCAAGCTTCACGGGCGCAGAGAGAGTAGGAAGCGGGAACGAATGACCGAATACATTAGGAAAGATTCTATCAGAGAGTACAGCCCGTTACCTGTGTTCGCCTCGGACCAAATTGGAGGCTGGTTCGTCGTGGACTCCCCGGAATACATTCCCCGATCCCTCTCGACCCTTTGCGAGAAACGCGACGCTCGCAAACGCAGAGTGACAAATGGTTTCGGCCCTGAAAACGCCACGGCCGTTATTTCGTGTCTCTTCTTCGCCCTGTGGTTTCTTTCGGCTATGTTTTTTGCGCCGCGAGACACGCTTGTAACAAACGTTTCGCGACGATGTTTGCGTATAAAGAACTCTTGGCGTTGTTGCGACAGGGTCTCGTAACGTATCGCGACACACCTCGCGGAAAGAACACGGAACCAGAATCAGGCAGTTGATATCTCTGTGCAATTTAACAGTTGATGCTTTGAAACAGTCCCGTTAATGCCGATGAAAAATTATTTTATACCTGCACGCACATTATTATTGTTAACTAACAAGAGCTTGTAAAAGTGCGTTAAAACAAATGTTATTTACACGTGCGATAAAATTTTATTCTCGAACAAAATTCCTTTTGCAAGGTTTAAAATTTCAAAGTATGAGACTAACGATAAGATCAAAAATTAAATCGAATGACTATTGAAATATTTTACCTAAACTATTTAATTATTGAATATAATAGTTATTATTATATAAAGATATACCTATATATGCAATTACTGAAGTCTTCATTAAGAATTAAAATTTCATAAATTATTAAAAAATATATTTATATCGTAACTTTTGTAAAGAAACACTATGTAATTTTAACCAATTTTAATCGGTGCATCGATTGCATGTAACATGTATATTAAACCTAGAGCAAAATATGAAGGTAATTGCGCGGAAATGCAACTGACCCGAATGATGATGATGCAGTTTGCACCAATAACAGCTACAGGCAATCTATTGGCAAAAAGACTGACTGCAGATACAAAGAGACAACTAAGTGTTTAATAGTTTTTATATAGCTTATAGTTGGTGCATTCTTTATAAAAATATTGAAGTGTAATAACTAAAGTCATCGAAGCATTCCTGATTTCTATCGCATAATTAGAACACACATTCTAAAGCAGTGCGTTATGTAATTTTATCAAGCGTTAATTGCATTTTACGAAGTATAGACTAGACAATTTTTTTAATCTTACCTAAACTTCCAATTTATAAAGCTGAAGAGGGTGGTGCAGTTTTACTCACAGATTGTAAACGCTACGCTTATTAGAAACAAAGGAAACGTAGGTCAATTTACATATTGCGATCGACACATCGTTGATGTTAACGAGATTTTCAACTGAAACCGTAGGAGAAAGGTCCTGGCGTCGTCGCTGCGCGAAAGTGGTATTAAGATTTTACTATCGCTCGTACAAGCCCGGTCCGATGCAGTCGCCGAATTTTTATCGTCAGAGTATTTAACTTTATATAGCCATTTGGATATCGCACGGCGAGATCGCAATTCTCGTGAAACGAGATGACGGGAGAGTTCACATAGAAAAACAATTTCAGATGTGACGCACGTGTGTGATCGTATCTTCCGAATGCGCACGTGTCACCAGGCGCCGTCACCGTTAGATTAACAATCCGTCGCGTAAAATGGACCGAGTTAATAAAGTGCCGCGTAAAACTGTTTCATAATGCGCGTGTTAAAAGAAACCTCGCACCCTTATACGCATCCGTAAATCAGCAAACTTTGGCAAAGAGGGAATGGCATTAAGTGCGAATCGGCAAAGTGTGAGTTCGCGCTTGCGTGCTTGTTTCATGGATATTTACAGCCCCCCGTCATGGTGTGGAGAAAGCATGAAAGAGGGTTTCCGGGAAATCGCGGAGAATCGTGGAACCCGCGAGCTTTGCTACCGTATTTTAAGGATCTCATTAAACTGGCGCATCGATCATGCTCGTCCGTGGCAAAAGAAAGCGCACGACGAGAGACGAGAGAGAGAGAGAGAGAGAGAGAGAGAGAGAGAGAGAGAGACGGGAAAAAAGGAGCGAGAGCGTAATGCGTGGGTGGAGAGGAATCCATTATGACGTCGGTTAACCATCCGGAGGAGGCCGGCGGAGCATCCCAGTAAGAATTGAATAAACATGCACGGGATGGCAAGTGTCCCAGGTCGAAAATTAATGTGCCTGTGGAAGTCAGCGCGGCGGGGCATCTCTATGTTGCGCCAGCCCTTTAACTCCACCGACGACCTTTTTGAGGAATCCGGTCGGGAACGCCGCGAGAACCGCCTCGTTGTTGTTATTGCTCACGATCAATTTAACATATCCACGAGATCACAGGGGATAGCTCCACCTCCTTCGCGTAAATCGCATGCCAAGCACGGTCGCGTACAGGCAAATCTATCTTAAAGACGTGGCCAAAGTAATCCCCCAAGGGAAGCTTATTCTTCCGAAAGAAAGAGATTCTTATCTCGAACATTTACCGTTTTAAATACCTATAACCGTAACAAAAACAACAAAGTTCTCTCAATTATCACGCATGTACGATGAAATGTATAAATAATGTATATACATATATGATAGCAGAAATAAACGGATTATATACGGATTGCATATCATGACTGGAGAAATCGTTATTAAATACTTATTAAATGCTATTAAATATTACTATAAAACAGTGTACTAAAGTTTTTGACCAGCACAGTTTAAAGAGAAAGGACAATAAAGATTTTTACTCATCCTTGAGAAGGACCAAAATCAATAGCCGAACCGTCGTGAAGATTTAATGATTGTGGCCAACTGGGTCGAGTAAAAGTCCTTATTATTAATTATTTACTGGTTTGTAAAGTTTTTAATTTGGTTTAAAAGGAAGGGAATAAAATTTCTACAGCTTTAAACGAGTTTAACTCGACGTCGTGAAAGTCATTTTCCCCCGATGCGCGTCGAGCGTGGACATCGAGAAATATTTTCAGTTCGTCTGACGCTCCTACGCTCGAAAATGAATAGCGACGGAGATGGCTCGCTGCTTATCGCGATTTTGGCGTCGCTCGTGCAAGAATTTCTCGCGAGGAGCGAAGAGGGTTGGAATCCTATACTCGCTCTTTTCTGCTGAATCGAATAGACTTCCGGTTCTGTGAACGGCATCATCCGTCGACGCGGTGAGAATTGAAGACGTGGCGACACTCGCGAACGTGTACTGGGTGTACTGAAAATCATTGTTACTGTCGGATATCGCAAAATAATAGTCTGAACATGAAATAGACAACGATGTAATACATTTCTCGTGAACGCTTTTCATCGCGTTGGAAATATTTTTGAGCATGGCATAGTGACGAAATTTTTGCAGTATTTGCATTTTCAGCGTTATTTTTATACAATGTTACGATAAGTTCTAAGATACCCTATATGCATTGAGACGTATACATGTGTATTCTTTAAAAGCCTTTCTTTCGTCAATGGTCGCCTCTCGCGGAAATCAATATTCTGCTATGAACTTTCCGTCGGACGGTGGGCGCACAATTTATTTTTCCCTCGAACGGGACCGCGCTATCTGCCGTCGCTTCTTTTTCCCCCCTTCTCGGTATCTCTTTTGTGAAGGAAGCGAAAGAAGACCTGGAAATTGAGACTAGAATTTGATTTCGAGAGGAGATCGTTGTGCGGAATAAGAAATACTCGAAACTGTAAAGATACAGCGCGATCCAAGTGATCTCGTCGAAATTAAATTTATCAGTTTCTCTGAAGTATGTCTCTGAATTTCGTAAATTTAGGATTTCGATCTGTACTTTAGCGTTTTTTTAATCTACTTATAAATCTACTATTATAAATCTACTTTCAAATATATAGAACAAATGCTGATGGGGGCTGACGTTAAATTATATTTTTTAATTGCTGATAAAAATTGCACAAAAGCATAAAATGGGAATCAAAATTGCTATTTATAAAAATACAGTATGTGCATATATATATATATATATATATATATATATATCTTTTGAATATAATTTTTAAATATAATTTTAATTTCTATTTAAGTTTAAATTTGAATATAATTAAATTCTATTATTTTATCGCTTGATGTGTGTGTGTGTGTCATTGATACCATGATAAAAAATTTTAGTAAAATATATAAAAAGTTTATATTATAATCGAAAATATTAAAAAGTTTCTGTTACAATAAGCATATTGGAATACTCATTACACTATTGTAATGTTTCAATCATCATTAAGTGTCAACCTGTTGCGGCGTGTTTATTTTCCTTCGAGAACCATTTTCGAACACTGTGAAAGTATATAGAAGTATAAATGAAATTTCATTTAACGCTATTACGAGAAATTTGAATCTTGCGACAGAGCTTGGCGAGATAGGGATCAGCCGAAGATGAAAACGGGGTGTACAAGACGGGATATCTATTTCCGGCAAATAACGCGGAAAAATGAGAACGATCTCGCTCGCTCGCACGCACGACGAACCGTCTGGAATTTTTCGTTTTACTCTCTTCGACAGCCCGCGTGCGATTCTTCAAAATGGAAATCTCTGTGTGTGAGTATGCCAACATGAGGGGAATCTCTCACGGCACGCGTCGATAATGTGAACGCGGCTGGTTCGTACGCAAAGGTCGAACCTCATTTTCCCAGGATTCTGAAACATTTCCCATATATAGGACCGGTATGATGTATCATGATTGCGGGGTTTAAATTACGTCTATAATATGTATTTCCGGTGTACCGAGCGCGCGGACATCACGGTATACGCAACCGTCGAAAGGAAGTTATTTCTACGTATTAATCACGTAACCATGGAAAATGCATGCAAAATTATCGCGCTTATTCCGTACGAAATGTTTCGCCGCTTATATTGTGATGTTCCCGTCGAGCGTAAATGCAGATCGCGGAATGGAATTTTCAGCAAGCGAGCTGTTTGGAATTACATGTCGTATTGTAATTTAATTAATCTTTCTCGTCGCGGCTTCGTGTTTCCGGGCCTGGAATAAAAAGAGACCGGATCACCGGGGCAACTACCAATCAATTTCATCCCACCCATCGGCGTCCTTCACTCGCAGCTTTCCGTTCGGTTTAACGCCACTGATGCATCATCGGCTTTGGCGCGAACGCGCGTTCATTGCAGGGGCCTATCGTCGGGCAAACTTCGCGTCTCCCGCACGGGATGCAGGCTAGCATACTTTGCATACTGTAGAGAGGTACGTCCATTTGATGTGGTCAGGACTAAACCTCCCGGGCTCCACCTCGATTCGTTGTCGACGGAGCTCCCGGTGGGAAACGGCGGGAAAGCGGTTGCGTTCGATTCGCCCTTAACGGTATCTTACCAGGTTCGGCTGGGGCAGGATATTGCAAGCTGTAGGATGTTTGACTTGCCAAGTAAACCACCGTCAACCCTTCAGCTCTCTAGCTCTCCCTCTCACCTCGCTCCGACTATACCCTTTCCTTCGCGCCACCATTCGCCTTCCCGGTTCACCGTCGTTCGCGCCTGTCGTCGTTTCTCGCACATTTCCTCGATATCCGCATCCTGCAATTTCTACTGGGTATGTTCTAATAAGGGATATTATGCTGCAGTAGGTAGGCAAGTGAGCTTACCCAAAACGCAGTAGTCTGGTATAGTGATGCGAGAGAGAATCTTAATTCTCAGGAAGATGGGAAGAGACAGCGAATATAAGAGGGTGATTGAGACGGAAATCCAGGGTGAGCTAGAAGAAAGACGGAGAGAAAGGAAGAGAATAACTTTGTCTTGGCACTGGTTGGTGCTACGTTAAATTGCGGCTTACCTACTCTAATTAATTTCGGCAGATTTATATCCCCGCGTGCTCGATATGGCCGGACGAAGGGAGGAGAGCCACGAATTAGCTCGGTAACAACGCGCAGATGTGCACCTTACCTCTTATTAGACGGGATTTCTTAATGGACGTCCGATGATCGAGGTATAATGAACTTGGACTCTATCAGAGGAAGCGAAAAAGGTCGAGTGCGACAAAGAAAAAGGACTGATTAAAACGGGTCTGAGCGCAGCGGGTTATTGCACGTCGCTTTTGGTGGAATTTTGAAGGATCGCGGAATTTAATTCGCGCGCACTGCGGAATTTCGCGAGGGGAAAAGATGCGAGAAGTCGCGAAATCGGAGGAAAACCGATCCAACAAAAAATCAGGATATAAGAACTTGAGCTCGTCTATCGAATGGGTCGGGCACGATAGACGACATTCCTCGCGCGAAAATTTATTGAAAATTACTTTACGGTTCACTTGCGCGCGATATGTTCACTATCTAGTGAAAATTTTCAGCGCAATCGGGATACACCGGCTTTATGGAATTGATTTTCACGCGTCAAGAGATATTTCTTGTGTTTCTTTTTCTCGGTGTTTAAAAATATAATCTTTCCTTATGTAACGCGGAAGGAAAAATATGACTTTTTTTCTTGTATATTTCTCTTTTAGAAATATATGAAAACCTATATGAAACTATAATAACTCATTGAACTGTAAACGCTGTATAAACATAGTACGTGCGGTTCCGGTTTATAAATAGCTCTATGAGTTGACATAAACGGACGAGAGCAAACGTGTTGAGTATCAGAATGATATCTATACGAGCTTATCGCGGTGACATTTACATCTGTTTGGTGGAAAGTGAGATTATCGAGAAAAGATCTTCCAAAAGAATTCTATGCCAGATGGAACGTCGAGATGACTGCGGGTTCCATTCGAGCATGACGAAGGGAGGATACAGCCGGAAATAAATCCAAAAGCGCACGGGAGGTCTCTGCAAAACACGCGCAGCGATAGGCGGAATGTGTCACCGGCGTATCAGAGTGTGCCGCCAAAATTATATCCTCTTTTTACTGGCGTCTCTTCCCACCTTTTTTCCTCTGGTTTCCACTCATCCCTCTCGTTCGATCTTTCACTCGTTCGCAAGGACCCGGACACACATGTTTTCACAGCAAACATACCGAAGAAGCGTCTCCATGTAACAACATGACGGTGAATACAAAAGATACGCGTCTGATTTTTTCCTTCGACAGCTCTATGACGTATATCTTTCTGTCACATTCTCCATTCACTTAAAGCCAGGTCGCCACTTAAACGGAACGTGTGAAAAAAAATTATGTTTGCGCCGCTACTTACATACGGTTTGATAACACCGACGTTAAGAGCTATGCTGCCGGTTCGTTTAACAACGGAAGCTCATCGTTAAAGAGCGCGGGAGTAAATTGATTCTTTACCTCGCTCGTAAAATTAACGCGAGAAACTAATCTGTCAAGTGGCAAATCTGCCTTTTATTCATAGAATTTTCGATGTCACATATTGCGCCAGAGATATGATAGAAATTTGAATAAATAACGCGACGAAAGATTTTATTTTTATTTTTTAACTTTAAGTTTTTTTAATTATTTTCACTATTTTTATAAACAGATACGCTTTAAAAGTAACCATCGAAGTGAAACTCAAACAGACATAGATATTTAAAAACAGAAATTATTTAACCGCGCGACCGATCATTAAAAGCGATTTGCACGAGTGGCTTAACGCCAGTAAATCAGTAATTATTTCCCCACCAATCCGGTAATACGCAGTTTATCTCTCGGTAATGCGATGCGACAGTCGAGTCGCAATATGCATTCGTGTATCTACTTCCGTGTAATATTTATCAACGCGCGATGCCGGTAAGCCAGCAGTACGATCATCAGCAAAATCCGCAGCTCTAAGAAAAAAGAGAACGGGACGAACGAGTGACGCAAACGAGCGGAAAGTAAGTAAGGAGGTGCTTTCCGTGCGGGGCACTTCCGTAGCGCGTGCCACTACGACCTCGTGAAGAGTATACCGCCTTAATTCGATTCGCGTTAATTGACGGGTTCCTAACGAAGACCCAACTGCGTCCGCTTCAATTCTCTCTGCCCTCCGCCACTTCCACTTTTTCGTTTAATCCTCGCTACCCGTCGTTAATGCCGCGACAGCCGCATTGCAGCTGCACCCGCGTGCGATTTGCAAATGCTATATATCCTCGGTCAAAATTTCTAGAAATTATTAAATACGAATAAATCAATGCGCAACACCTCTCTCTCAACTTCGTTCTGAGCTTTTAGCATTTTCGTCAGATTCTGTGCTCGGAGATTTATATAATTATTACGTAATGAGAAACTAAAATTATTAGAATATATATAAATAATGCTCCTATAACATCAATTGAATAATGAAAGGTTATAGCTCACTGTAAGGATATGCAAAGAATATGCGTAAATATTGTACATGTTACAGTACATATATTGTGCAATATATGTTACATACTGTAAAATATACTTCTATCTTAAATATTTTTGTGCTTCTTTTTTTATTTTCTAAATAAATCCAAGTAAAAGAGAAACATGAAGATTTAACGATTAAAATATATGTAATTTAAAAATGTAATAACTTATACCTTGAAAATGTTCAAAAAAAGATGGAGCAAAAAGAAGTTATTATTTTTTAATGCATAACAATGTCACATTCGGCAAGATGTGTCGTCTAAATTTAATTAAAGTGATGTGATGAGATATATAAATAATAAGAGATATAGTTGGAGAAAGTCTTAAAACTTTTGAGATTTGAGTTTCCAAAGCAAACAAGAGACTTCAGATTCTTAGTCGATCAGATAAATCGGGTCTAATTTCTCTTAGGGTGCATCGAATTGCTTTCAAAGGCGATAGAACGTGTACGTTTGGTCACGCACGCACACAGTTCAATGCGAAACCTTCGTCTCTCCTTCGTACACGGCGAATCGACTTACGGGCGCATGCACGTGTAACACGATGTATCTGTTCCTCTTTGTTAGAGAGCCGAGTCGACCCTTTGGGGCTGATATTCCTTCATTTTGTTTTTGCTTTTAGCTCGCCGGACGGACACGCGCGAGGCACACGCAGAACGTTGATTGCAATAAATTGCTATGCGCTTGCGTGTCCGGGTAGAGTTTTATTGCATTACGAGAGGGTGGCCTCCTTATTCACCAGACGATTGAGTCTCGTACGCATAATCTCGTACGACAAAATTGCACACTATGCATCGAACAATTCCATCTTGATTAAATCCGAATTAATCTTACAGACCATCTTGTGCATAATTTGAGAAAAGAGATATACGGGAAAATTATTCGCAATTCCCTTCACGTGAACCATTTTGATATCTAAATTTATTTTAAAATTATATAAATTTAAAAAAGATACAGAAACACATGTATCTGTCACGCGATAAATTCTTTGCATAAAATATAAATTTACAATAAGATGATTTTTGAAAATCTTTTAATAATCATTATATTAAAGGATGCGCAGACACGCGATATTCTTTATCGATTTATACGATATTCTTTATATAGCCGATGTAATATCCGTGTGCAACGATCAAGATCGTTAAATCGAGATTAAATTATACCGAGGGGCTTGTCAGTGCTACATCCATGGTACACGGCGGGACTCCTTTCAAGAAGGTTTCTCTTCACGCAATGAAGTCCCGACACTTGTGAAACGCTGGTTCCATCAGTAAGACACGACCCTCTATCGTGACCACATCAAGAAACTTGTTGCGCATTGGAAAAGGAACGGCAAAGCTCGTTCTTTGCTGCAGCGAAGACGCGGGAAGTTGCACATCAAATATCGAAGTTGATTTCTATTTATCTGCTTCGCTTGCCAACGTTGAACGGCGTGAAAATGAAGCCAGGGGGAGATTACGAACGGAATGAGTTCCAATTCACGGCGCGATTACTACTTTTATGTAAATCGCAGTCGCGGTTTAACGATAATTCTGTCGCCTCGTTCGATTTATGAAGACGTATGAATGTATTCGCTTAACGTGACATTATCTCCGATCGACATAACAGCGGGCTTTTTCGTTCGTGGGCGGTCGTAACCTTAATGCGATTTCTGAGATTCGGCACGAAAGCTCGCTCCACGATTTCGATCGTAATACGATTAGAATCGAGAGGTACATGGCCCAATGTATATGCGCACGCCATCACGCGCGAATATACGATAAGCGTTTGTACGTGTGCGGGCGTATAGTACACGAAGCTTTCGTCTAACAATAAGTGACAACGCGTTTAAACGGTTTATCGATTTCTTCGCTGCAGCCGTCGATTAGATAACACGTAGCGAGATTACATTGGCATGGCTGGCTTCTATAGCAGTCGATATACCGTGCAGGTGTGACGGCGATAAATAAAATGTACAAAAAATAAAAATAAGAAAAATCGCAGAAGTTTTTCCTGAACTGATCGCAAATTGTAATCTTCATGATCATTCCTATCCTGGACATTGGTAAAACGATAAACTTTAATGAGGTGTCCGAACAGAATTTTCGATATTTATTATTATACGCTGCGGTCCGCATGCCTCATCGCATTTTTTACGTGAAAGTATATTCCGTAAACTCTTTCTATTACGGACAGGTGGTAATTTACGTTTGTGTAGGCAAGTGCTTACACGATCAGCATTTCGTTTTAAAAAACCGTTAGCCATAAATTAATGCACATTTCATAACTGGCAAGCTGACGACTCGGCCACGTTAAAGTTATATACGCTGCGACCGCGCGTACCCGATAAATGGCGTCAACTCAACCGGATCGTGAAATTTGATATGTATCCTCTATACAAGGTGCGCGATACGTACGTCCCATGCTTACGTACACATTTCTGGAGGCGGGCAAATTTTCACGGAGATCCGTTTACATTTATTCACCCGGTTATTCTGCGTCCGCGCGCCTCAACGGCTTACAACCGGATAAATGCTGTCATTCGCGAACAAGCCTTCAATGTAATTCACTAGCGTCGCAATCCAGTAAAGTATTTACGCCTTCCTCTTTCACTTTCAGAATATCATTTTCACCGAGTGTCGGGGTCCGAGAGATGAGACTGCTTTCAGAAAATTTACATTTGGCGCTCCGCCGCGCCGTGCGACGCGTTTCGCTTTGCAAGAAAATTATTGTGACGCCACGTTTTGCGGAGATATACACTATTTGATTCGCCGTTTAAATTCCATCTCCCCGCGTTACGCTGCTCCTTCTGCTTTCGTAAACGAAGGCGCCGGAAAGCGTGAGATGCGTTATGAATTGATTCGCACGAGTTATACAAACGAGATTATTCTACAGATTTGTAATTGTCTCTTTCAAAATATTTTTCGCAACATAAAGATGAATAACGAATTTTCATTGAAAATGGAATTTAGACGCGAGTCTTGCAGATTCAAGTATACAAAATGCCATGAATTATTTGTACCATCGTACGTCTCTGCCGCGTACAAAGAATCTCGAGAACGTCAAAATGCTCGAGAAAACCCGCGCGCTTGCAAAAGCTCGCGTAAGAAACGAAAATGTATAACAATCGCGAGAAGTAATAAAGCATTTATGGTAAGAATGCTCCACCCGGGGATCTCGCAGTATAATGTTGTGCGTAACGCGCGGCAGACAGAGCGAAAGATTTAGCGCGAGTGGTGCGAAAACAAAGTGGCTGATTTGAGATTTAGTGGGCCGTAAAAGAGGTCCCCGGGAGCGCAAACAGGCGGACAAGGGCTGACGGTGTTCGCGTAACGAGGCGGTGGCGTAAATATGCACCCGGCGCGATAATTAATGCAATTAAGTTCCCTCTCGCGTTTCCGAACAACAACGCTGGTGTGGCGAAAAACTTTCCGGACGTCCGCGCCGACTTTCTCCTTGATTCGTTCTCGCGGTCGGTTGCTTATTCATGAAAACTTAACGCCCATTTTGGTGCGAGTGGCTCCGTCATTGGACGAGGGATGATTTCGAGTGAATACTAACTAAACGTAAATACGAAATTCTTGTGGCGTCATCAAATATAGAAGAAACGTCAAAATAAAATAAAAAAGAATTAACATCATATTAACGTTTAACTGAATTGTGAATAAATACGTATCGTAGAAATTTGCAGTTTCGCGTTTTGTATATTTTTATGAATATTTTTATAAAACGGTTGCATATATACCGTATACAAACAATGTGCAAATTACGAGTTGCAGTAGTTTTGTTAACAGTAAACGTCAGTTCAATCCGCATGTGTTAACTTCGCGTGAAATTAAAAGCTCGCCCGCAATGTGTGAAGATACTTTTAGGTCGGCGCGCCGAAAAGGAAACGAGAATTCCACCGGTTATAATTGGATGCGCGTGCGTTCCAACTTTATTTGCCGCGCGAGAGATATAATTCTAACAAATGCATAAATTTTAATCAACAGCCGTGGCGCAGTTCCAGCGATATTTATTATGATTTATCTAACTATGGTCATTAAGGCGATATCACCCCTAAATTCAACGTTTTACCATTGTCAGAAAGTACTGAGTGTTTTTCTACTTCCATTAATTAAAATCTTGAGTTCTGTAAGACGTAATTATTACTATTATTTCTACATAATATTCTCGATTATTATCATGAAATTAATTAAATCTCTTATAATAAACATTATTAAAAAATATGCTGTTATAATAATATACATGATATTTTTAAACGTTCAACACAAAACTGTATTAAATCAATAAATATGTATTTCATTTGGAGAAAATCATAAGTTGTTTGTATAATACACAATTGCATAAACTATCTTTTTATAATAAATTCAAGATTTCTTTATCCCAGAATTATAGTACATGTTACAGCTTGCTTTAATATGCTTATAGCACGCTGTAGCTCCAATGCTTTCATTTCGCATCTTTAATGACATGGCATATATTGAAATTTTGCGTGTGACATGTTTATCCAGATAATGCAAATTCTGTAGGCAATAATCGAGGTATGCATTTCTTGCGTTAATACATTACATATACATGATCACAGCTAATAAATCCCTATTAACGTTAATTCAATTTTCATATTTTATTAACATCATTTCCTCGCATTGATAATATTCAGCTAGCGCACACGTATATCGGGCATTATTAATTTGGCGGTGTAATGTAATATGAATTACTCGGCCAACACAAGGGGCTATATGAACAATACGCAAATTTCGGCGTAATGCAGCATATAGTTTGCGCGTATTATTAGACAAATCGCTATTGCCGAAGTATTCGAACACGATACACTATTTGCCGATTGCCGATGCGTCGTTACTGAAACTATTTCCTCTCTTTTTTTTTTGTCAGGAGAAAGTGATTGATTTATGCCACCAATGTCTGACATTTTAATTACATACGAACGCTATATCCGCGGGTAATACAAGCTACGTAGAACACACGGCGTACTTGCACGGACGACAATTCATGGGGTAGCCGATAGTGGATCGTACTGCGTCTAATAAAAGTCGAGTAGCTTCTGAACTCGTTCTCTTTCGCGAGTAACCCGACGCAACATATCACTGTTGTCACGCTAGTATCCCTTCCTCTGAAAAATTATTCTTTCCACTATCGTGTTAATCGTGTATCTATAGGTACATGCGATGAAACGAGACACGAACGAGATGACCTCTGCTTACATGAATATATGTTCCTAAAATTGCTAAAACAGTAGGTATTTATAATATGCGAAAGAATCCCGATTTGTATTTTTTAATTTTTCTATAGCGATTTAAGGATTGTCAAGTTGATGTTTTTTTTAACAGTAAAGACAATCGACCCTACTGATCATTTTTTAATCGTCATGACAATACAACCATTGATTTTTGTTAATCGTCATTTGGACCATGAGTTTTGAGCCTTCTAAATTGATATAATTTTGATGCTTATATATAGGGTCGATTAAAAAGTCTTTACCGTTAATTATTCACTGGCGAAGTAAATGTTATTATTCGGTTTAATACTTTTTATGTTTCTAAACGCAATGTTTTAATAATAGAAAAAGAATATTTAATCAGGAAAGGAATGTCCATAACTTTGAAAATGTTGAGAACGGTAATTAAGTTATTTGGAATAATGAACATGTTTAATACCTGTTAAGTTAATTGTCGTTCTTGGAACTACTCTTTTATCGTTACGATCGTACATAATTGCGGCAGTGAAGTTTGATACATAGGAACGGAACACAGGTCTCATCCGCTGGAAAGGCTCTTTCACGAACGAGAAGACGAAGGAGGATGAGAGTATATGCTGGCGTGTGGGCGAGTTGTATAAATATCGTGGGCTCTCGGTCGTAAGTCGAACCACGGCGTCTTAAGAAGGCGCGCGTATAAAGGAGCGCAAAAAGAAGAGCCGCGATAAAAAGGTAGGAGGGAAGGAGGAGGCCCTCGACGAAGGATGAGACGCGGAATGGACCCAGTAGGGTCCCGGTAGGGAGACGTTGAGACACTGGAATCACGCCAACGAATTAATGACCCTCGGTCCTTGCCGAACGGGAGACAATTATCCAGGGAATTTTATTTAGCCCCCACGTCCGACCGCCCGTCATAATATTTCCAGTTTCCGCGATGATCGAGCGACTTCCCTCTCCACCGTCATCTCTTTCTCTCTCTTTCTTTCTCTCTCTCTCTCTCTCTCTCTCTCTCTCTCTCTCTCTCCCCCCTCTCTCTCTCGCCCTCTTTTTATTACATTTTGGCCCGTTTCCAAAACTACCTCCCTCGTCTCAACCACCTTTCTCTTTTCTCCGCCTTAACGCGAACGACACGCCGTATATCTGACAACGGCGTCACTCGATACGCGATACGTTCGCGCTCCGAAGAGAGCATAAACCCCCCCTAACGAATGTAAATTACCACGTTCGAGAGGTGGAGGAGGCTAGCTCCTCCGCGCGAACGATGACACGGGCAAAAATTTAGCCGGAGAGGAAACACACGATTACTTTGGGTGACGACGTACATACCTCGGGAAGCGCGTCGAGTCGAATGCAAATGAGCGAGATGATGCAAGGGTGGGCGGCGTAGGGGCTTGCACTTCGAAGAAGGCGATTGCCGGCGGCACGATCGTGAATCGCTACGGATTTAATTTGACCGGGATTTCATCAGTCGGACACTCGTCCGCGCTCATCGGCGTAAAGCTTCTTCGGCTGCCACACTCGTCCGATCATCGGCGAAGAGGATAAGGAAAAAAACGATCGAGGCACGTGGGAGCCGCGCGCGAGTAGACGCATCGGCGCGTGGGTGCGTCACGCACGCACGGCTAAGTTAATGACGAGGAAACAGCGGCGAAGAGGAACCGATACCGCAGGGGTTGACGGCGAATTCGCTCGCGCCGAGACAAAGGGTGAAACAGGCAGGATTGTACATAACACAACGCGCGGTCGTAATAGCCACGATGATGTCCTCGCGACGCGGAATTTCTATTGTCGGATACGTGTCCGGCAGGTTTAATGATTTAATGCTTATTGTTGGTCCTTCTTGCTATTACGCCGGGTTATTGTATCGTAGATAGCACTCTGTCGCCGATGCATTAGACGACACGTATATCGCAGAAATGAACTAAGGATATGGCCCAAGTCTTTCCTAACGTTCACATTTGTTGTGAAATACACAATCTTCAGTACAGGCAGAATTTAGAATTTAGTTACTTTTTACGCAATCTGTAATTCTCCAAGCCGTCCATCCACCCGTTTTCCAGAGAGAGAGAAGTACCTCTTTCTATACATATATAATGTAAAACTATTTGGCGGTTTTTACGCATAGTTTTTCGTGCACACGTAATTTGTGCATATGTTTGCGCAAACTGTTCCACGCGCTGCTTCGAGTGTACTTTTTCGAATAAATTCCATCGACATGTACATTGCAGTTTTTACGCGCGCGTGCTTTACACGCATGAAAATATCTCGTAATAGTGTTTCTTTACCGTATAAATATTGCGCCAATATTATCGCGACGTTTACGTGCAACGAAATACGTAAACATTCATCGAATTTCGGCAGAGCTAATCTTACGGGCCTGTCAATCCGTCGTCTCGTCTTCGGAATCTTTCTTTTTTTCTGACTGTACATTTCGACAGCTTTTTATCAACTCCCCAATACACCCTAAAAACGGGCATTCCCTCGGCCCGTCTTGTGGCCCTATCAATGGTTATTGTGCAACGTACATCAGATACTATTCGATTATCTAGTACCCGAGGGACACCCGGAGGCACCGGAGAGATACTCTCTCCTCGCGACGATGGTGTTGCGGAACGTTTCGTCCTAACTTATTCATCGCGCATTTACTTAGACCCATGGAAGCTTCCGGATCGAACTGCTCCTTCGAGATATTTCCCGTTTTACGATTCGAGTACTTACGACGCGTTTAAGCCGGCGAAGAGAGGAGTGCACCGCACGCCGCACCGGATCATTTCACAACCCCCGTTTTCCGGACCGAAACTCCATCCTAAGATCGTAGGCACTTTCTCGCAGTTCCCCGACGTTATGTGGTAGCGGATTATGTCTCGAGTAAATGGATTAGAAAAATCGACCGGAACGTCAACCTGCGTTTTATGACGATTATAATTTCTACAGCTGACCCTGATAGCTCCAGGGACTGCTTAGATTCTTTCTCTTATGTACAGTCGAGCCGTTTTGGAAAAGCTGCACTGATGTAATATTTAATCAGTTCTTCGTTTCAAGAAGACTTTAAAATTTTACGACGTTAACCTCGTTTATATTAAAAATTTAATTTTATTTCCTGAGATGGTATCTTCTTGGCAGTTTTACCTCGGAAAATTGAAAATTTATTAAGTTTTCTGGGAACACATAAGTCTTGCAAGACACTTGATTAAAACGTTTGCTATTTCTATAAGCACATAAAATTTAATTACTTCGAGACTACATTACGTTTTTTGATCATTGAATTTCTTTTGTGAATTCGATATTTAATATCCGTTTATTGTGAAATACTGTTAAAAAAATATCTCTCTTTCAATATTCCATTCCTTAAAAATCCTCGAATTCAGCGGGTACAGTTTTCTACATTTATAAAGTTCCATTATCGAACTCTATTATTTATTTTATGAATTAATGTTTAATTGCAGTGCGTTTTATTCATAAGAAACATTATCATATGAAGATATAAATAAGAATAAGTAGTTTCCTTCATTATACATAAACTGCTGGCATATTAATAAACAAATATAAATCACTTTAAACGTACTTTCTTAAAGAGACCGAAATTGCCGCAACAAAGGCGGGGGACAAAAGTCGGGCGGAATCGAGTTCTTCCTCTTTAAATTTCGTATAAGTCAAAGAACTTTGTTTCCCGAGTTGCTCGTGTGGGAGAGGCTCATCGCGTGTCCGTCGACACCGAAGAAATATAACCTGGAGAGGATAGCAACGGGGTGAAAGAAAGTTTGTGATAACAGTATGTAAGAGTTTCCAAGTCGAGACATGACTTCACCGTTATTATTTTCTATTATTAACTAGAAACGACGCTATTAATTTTGTCATTGCATTAATATGCGGTTTGCAGGCGAACTTGCGGGATATATAACGATTACGTTTCTTAAAAAGTTCTAAATAATAATGCATAACCGAGCATTTTGCGAATAGTAGCACTTTATATGCAAATCTTTTTCCGACTTCCTTGTAATTGCTTGCAATGGGCGCCGTAGGAAATATATTATTTTTAAAGAGAGATGTATCATCGCGCGTAGTACGCACGTTAATAAATCATATACTGAATAAAATTCATGAAACATGCTACATCAATATTGTATATATTTATTTACGATTATATATTTATATCTAACATAACCATATTTATCTATGTTCACCGATTGCGTTTTTATCATTTCTATTCGCGCACCAAAAAATATAGTATTATACATTACAGTAGGTAAAATTTATTGCATTTGATATTACCGACTAAAACGTAGAATCATATTTCTCATTATGACAGTGTCAGTTAGCAATGTTGAAAATGCAATATAACAAAGATACAATATTTTTATTTTTTTCATGTAACAAATAAAAAATGATTATAAATACTTTTTATAGTTAAAGATTTGCCAAATAAGGAAACTATTGGTCTTGATGCGTAAAGTTTGCCTCAATAATGAATTAATCTCGCTTCACTTAATACAAAGTTTTTTATTTATATTACATAATTTAAAATGATTAATTATACTGCTATTTTCTGGTTAAATTAGGCAATGTGGAATGTCCTAAAATATCCAAGATACTGATAGACCGCCTTACCCGAACACGTGTGTCTGAGAGACGTACGATTCTCGCACGCGCTCGTTACAAATACGACTCGAACATAACATTAACATCCGTTCGTGCGAAAATCGATGAACACGCCGTAATGTTTTCGAGCAACGAGGTGAAACAACCGTACAGTTATCTGCAAACATCAGCAGGCCGTTTCCCGTGCAACCGAGTGGTTGGTTAAAGCAATTTACAGCCTCGTTTGTAAACAAGCCGTCGCTCGTTTGTTCACACTTACCTATCGACAATCGACACTTTCGATGTGCAGTAATAAATTAATGTCGCGCTGTCTCAGAGCAAGATCGCATAGGCATTGTACCAATTTAGTTAATGAAACAATGTACGAAAAGACTAAAATTCAATTATCACGCTATAGACATGATAATACTATTGTATTCGCAACGTAACTAGCGCTAAAAAATGGTTTGTAATAAATTTAATTTAAATTTTATATAAGTTAATTTTTCATTTATAGATAATTTATATAAGACAATAAATAATACAAAATAATTAGATCTAGTGAAGTAATACTCCTATACGAGTATATGAAACATTTTGAAATAATAATAATAATGTAGAATACTCTCTCTCTAATCAGCTAACAACAATATACAGTACTAATAATAATAATAATGTAGAATCCTAATACACTAAAGTTAACACAGAGGCCGTATCTCTGTTCAAAATTAATTAACCGAAACTAATTAATAACGACTGAACGCTTGCAGCCAGATTTATCGAAGTGTGAAGTAAATTGCATGGTGCTTTGAATCTCTTACGAGATATAAACACTGAATTGCAGCGAGAGACAAATTTGGGAAAGTTGCCTAGTGAAAAATGATGTAACGGCTAATAAGTAGATTAAAGTAACGTTCTATTTATAATCACGCAGATCGCGGATGAGAAATGCGTTAACGTATATTTATTATGCCTCGATCGTCAAAAGATTCGCGCGACCGTTTAACAACTTCTGCCTTTGATCACCGCATGTAGCACGGATTTCCTATCGCTCGTACTTCCATGCAATTTTTGCTGCAGAACTCCAATATACTTACTCCAATAATCACCTAGCCTGCGTGACTCGAACAATTACCGACAACGCTCCTGCGAGAGAGAAAATCGACCGACCGCGGCTGCCCTCTTTGGCACGTCAGCTTTGTTCCTAGGAAATTGGATTTGTCTAGAATGCAAATGGAGTGCTGGACCAGAGTATGTCGCGCATTGGTCGAATACGAAGTGCACGATTGCACGTAGAAATACGAAAATTGGCGTCTTTATGCATGTACCGCGTAACTCCAAAGTGGATGATGAGCGCCGGATAAAATCGGAAGGAAGGCTCAAATTGTGTGGTTGATAATGGCAAGAGGAAGGTATCTTGTAAAACACTTTTACAAATCGTAACAAATCACATATGTGCAATCACTGCACATTTAAGAAAAAAACATTACGCGCGATATTATTGCAAATCGTTTACGAAGTTCGTCATACTTTAACCACAGCTTTCTCGTACCTTTTGAATCTCGTCACCAATTTATCGACATCAAATGTTGTGTATCACGGGAATTCACTGTGTGAAGTGTTTCCGCGTTAATCTTTCCGCGATAAAGCACAAACACTCTCCCATGGACTTTTAGAAGATCGTACTTCAAAGAGATACCTATATATCAATCTACAGCATTGATGTTGCGGCGAGTGTAAAGCAACGAGCTGCAGCGGAACATGCGGTGAACGTAAGGCACGGAATAAAAGAACGGGCTTGTTGCAACGCACCGCAGCTTTCGCTTTAACACACACAAAAAAAGAAGAGAAGAGAAAAGAGAGGAGAGAAGAGACGCCGCGCGGCACGACGCGCCGTCTGGCACAATGGCGCGCGAACGGGGCTTGCGAGTGTGCGGCGAGAAACCGTGTAATCTTACTTTCTAGCCGGTCGATTGGCCTCGAGGAGAGTCACTCTTTCGAGCCCGACGCGACGGTCCAGGCGTGCAGACACACGCGCACGTAGTGCCTCGAATACACGAGCGTAACGAGCAATCGCGCGCGGCTACCGCGTTTCGTCGGCATGAAAATTGCTTGTTGTACGGCACGAGCACGTTGCTCCCGGTGTTTCCGTCATGTGGCGTAACGAGCCATATCTAAATGCACCACCGACACGGCGGGATACGTCGGGTAATTGATAATTGAACGTTTGAGATATACGTTATCTCGGATTTATCGTAGGCGGGGTGAGGTATTGTGCGTCTCTCGACGCACCAGCGAGAGAGAGAGAGAGAGATACGCGCCTCCGTTAGAAAACTGGTTCTTACGGCGACGTTGAGCGCCATTGACGCGAGATGGAAGGCGTAATTAAGTCTTTGCAGATCGTATCGGCAAGATCACGTATAATGGCACGTTAATTTTTAATCCCACGTTAAGTGCCGTATGATCTTTCACGAAGTATGTCGCACTCAATTTCAAAACACACAACTCGGAAATTGCTCTTTTGTGCTCTAAAGATATTTCTTAATAAAATTTTATATATATGAATTCCTAATTTTAAAATATAATATAATTTTATATACAAATTCCTATTTTTAAATATATGTACAAAATATTCATGCCGTTGTCAAACACGATCCTATTTATATATATAATCAATTGTTAAAATATAACGTACAAGTATTTTACTAAAGAAATATTTTTAAAATTTTTTTATAATAATATAATTAAAAATTACATTTCATTCTTTCTAGATATATCTTTCAAAAAAAATTTAGCAGAAGTGGGGCTAAATATTGCCAGATAATATTTATTTATTGGCTGTTATCTGTATTCATTACCCAGAGGTCCGTTTTAGAGCGAATTGGCTATTTTTAATTAAATTCTTTTAGCGAGAGCAACGTGCAAGAGCAGCAAGCGAGAACGTGCAATAAAAGCACGGGGACGTCGATGGTGGTGCGTAACGCGTGAGATTTACGCCATGCCGATCGGAGAGTGCCTGCGTCTATTAAAACGGCTTTCCACGCGTTCGCCCGGTGTCGAACGCAAATAACCGTGGCGCGTTGACCAGAAATTCTCACACGTATCGCCGTTGTAAAACTCTCGAAAGCCGACCAGTACCCATCTCGACGAGGTGTAATCAAGCCCGCTAAGTCCTAAGTACATACGCATCACACCACACCACTCGTTCGACCGTGATTTATCCGCACAATAATATTTTTCCAATCGTCCACACGTATACGTAAGCCTCGATATTGCGGCCGCAGGTACACACGGCGCATGTACCGTAATCGATGCTGACAACATGAGGGATAATTTCGTAATAATTTATGAAAAGCAGAAACCACGGGCTCGAACAGCTCCGCGCCGCGCCGCGCCGCGCCGGTAGCGGCACGACGTGTTTCAGAATGTATATCATTTAAGTATTATATCGCTGGAACAACGTGTAATTTCATATCTATCCGCTCTTCCGTGAAATTAATCAGAAAGGCAAAGATGACCAACGTAGCGTTAAAATAATTACGCGATAACGCATTTACCTGTCGTCCCCGGGCTTTACATGTTTGCGGCTGAAACTTATAGGAAGTGATGGCTTTAAGCTAGCGTGTTCCAGTTTACGGGCAACAAGTTTCCCAAGTGTTCTCAACGATATAACGACACACATATACATATATACGTGTACACGGTGCGGACATTGTGCGGTGGTTCTGATAAGTCTTTAGATTATGTTGATGGCTTTGAATATTCTTTAATGTAAATTTCCCGATATCCGGAACACCAGGCGGACCCAGGCGATAATCGAGAACGGCGATTTGACACGGGGTCAAGTCACTGGATTAAACTTTACGTAGAGCTCGGCTACGCCGCGCGCCGCGTCGGTCGCCGTCGTGCCAACGTATAGTAGGTATCGCGTGACCGCGATGATCGATGTCGCCCGTGTTAAATAATTCAAGGATTTCCGACGTATAGTCTCGTGTATAGAGCACCTCTTCCTCTTGCCCTCTTTCGCGGCCACAATTGCGCGAACATACGTGTGCCCATGTAGGAGCGGCGAGTGATACCTTCCAATACAAGCGTGTAACGTAATAAGGACAAATTGCACGCGTCTCGCGTAAACGACTCCCTTAACCGGCTAGTGGGTTTATCCCGCGACATTAGATCGGCGAAAAATCAATGTCGTTCGCGAAATGATTTATTCGTAGTAATTACGCCCAGCTCAGATTCAGGTCGGAGAGCTTTTTTTCTCTTTGAACATCAGAGCCATTAATTTCTTGGCGGCGTTATATGAGCTAGGAAACGAATATGTACTCTATATATAAGACTTTATTTCTCGTGCGCTAACTTTCCTTTCTCTTTTGTTTCAGGTAAGTACGCCCCATATGTCATCGAGTGTAAGTTCCTTCATGTACGAGAGATAAATATCGCTATCACGATACCGGATGAAAGAGGTTTGTTTCTGTTGCTATGTCAGTTATTAATATCCATTATAGACAACGCTGCAAGAACATCAACAATAATAAAAATACCTCGATCTGCAGAATTAATTCTTCTCTTCAACTACGTATAACTATGAAAAGCTCATAGTGAGCTTTCAATTTTCTATAAAATTCAATTTTGAGTTGAAAAATACAGTCATTTTGGGGTTACGCAAATCTACGGAGACCTACGAGGCTAATTCGATCGCAACATTGTTGGCGAATATGAATTGTGAAAGGGATCGTATACAAATTCACCCCGCGCGTATAATGAATCACGAATGTTCGACAACACTGTTTACGGGGGCGGAATTACAATAGTTAATTAACTCGTAGCATTCGAGGCACAACAATCGAAAGCGACGCTCGGGCTAAATTTCGCGTGGCGATCGCGCGCTATTTCGATCGGACGCGTACCTACCTGCCCAAACACAATCGGCTGATCATCTATTAATTTGCCTACTGTGCGAAATTCAACGCGAAGTATTTACACGCGTGGAACGTAATGCGCTCGAAACTTGGCTGATCGAATCGCAAAGCCCCGTCGCATTATTCAGATACCTTTCGCGGAATCAGATTGAGGCCTGTAATAATTCTCGGACGCGGAATATAACGGAAGGTCGCGATCGTAAAGCACGGAGCTGTTGAATGTTTTACAGCGATTTCTCTGTCACTTCACTGTAGTCGCTGCATTCAGACTGCAATGGCGGCGACTCAGTCATTCATAAATCACGTCTTGATTTCGACCAGCGCGCAACGCGACGACACGACGCGCAAGCCGAATGAATATACATAAAATACTTATATGCGCGGTACGCGAGATTTTATCGGGCCACGTGGGGACATTAATTCCCATTGTACCGCATTATACGGATCATAAAGCTCCGCTCTCTGGACAGGGCGATGGCAAATCTATAACAAGCAGATCGTCCGTCCGATAATCGGTCCCGCTTCGAACGGCGTCAACCTTAACGGAATCATCTCCAGCCGATATTGAATATTAGTAGAAAAAGTGTCGGTTTAATTATAAGTAATGCAAATTCCATACATTTCACGATTAAAAAATACAATGGGCGAGAATGCGATTTTATGAGCGAAATCTGTTAATATATAATAATTGATATTCCTGCCAATAAATTACGACCACTTTTATTTGTCGGAAAAAAGCAAATAATCTCGCAAACAATAATTACTGTTTATTCATTGAAAATAATTAATTGTCCATCTATTCTATTATAATATTAAAGATGGTTATAAAAATTTAATTTGTAATTTCTGTTGTATGTCATTTTGTAATTGCATGTAATATCTTTCTTTATTTGTAATAAATTATTTATTAATACATATTTCATATAACCAATGCATGTTATTTAATTATTAAGTTACGAGAACCAGTCGCGTCGACAAATTAAACATACAGTTGTATAATAAATTATTTCATTGGTTTGCAAAACAGTTTCCATTTTATGTAATAAAACAGGTGACTTTTAAAATTTTTCTTATTAATTATAAATTATTTTTCTTGCATCCATGGTGCACTTCTAAAAATATATAGTTACTCTCTTCTATGTAACTAATGAGTTAAGTATTACTTAAACGTAACATTATTACTTAATGTTTCAAAGATTATACAAGACTTCGAAAATATTCATATCTCCTGTAATCCATTTAGAACTGAAAAAAATAAATCACAGCGACACTGTACCTCTCTTAGGGGGTACCCCTTATTAATTTTCTACCAGAAACGTCGTCTGCATTTTTTCTCGAAGAAAAACGTCTGACACAGACCGGTAAATCGTCTGCTAGTACGGAAGCGGACCGAAAGAGCCCTATCTCTGCACATACAGGGCGAGGGCGAAGATCCGGAGAAATGGACTACATCGAATCTGCGGCCGACTTCATAATACGGTCTACGGAATATCCATTTGTCGTCGGGCCAAGCCTACAGCCGCCGGGATTTCCTTTTCCCCGCGGTTATGCGCGGCCGCATTACTTTTATTCGGACGTTATTGATAAACGATAAAATCTAGTCGGAAGTCCACTCCCCCCCCCCCCGCTCATAAATTCCGCGGCACTTCCGCCCAACGAGCCATTCGACAAACCGCTCGCGACGAATAAATCACTTCTATCCCCGCAAAAGCATTTTCCGGCTAACCGTAATCCGAGCATCGACGAATTAAGGAGCCGACTGCGGTTGGATTGCGCTGGATCGATCAAATTATTATGCGATTTGTATGTGCCAATGCGCCGTGTTTCCTCTCGTGTTTTCACTCACATACAACGCCGAGTGACTTCATGCGTGGTATAAATGCAATTTAATCGTACACAATGCTGCGTGTAAATTGCAACCGCCACCGGTCGAGATTGGAATTTTCAGTGGCGATTTGCACAGAAACAATAAGTGCCGTTAACGCCATTGAAATAATTATTATATTCGTCAATTGCAACGCGACTCTATTAGTACTTAGGAAAATCGTGCAACGGAAGAAAAAAAATTTTTAAATCACATTTTAATTATTTTTTATAAGTTTAATAATTGATGAAATAATACCATGTACTACCTTAACGGTATAAATTGGCGCGCTTTATGTTTTTCAGTTAAGAAAGTTTGTGTCTCTTCTTTTCGAAAGAGTAAAAGCTTTTCGGTTTCACGAAGCAAGTACCTACACGTGCAGTAAAATACGTACAGTTGCAGGAAAAATCGATCAATCTTCTTTACTCGGGATACTTATGCGCCCCGCGGAGTTGGAATGACAGATACAGAAGCTATTCAACATCGTCGGATACAGCGAGCGGAATCCGACGAATAGACCTCGGCGCGCGACGTTATTGTGATGTGCCGTACATACGACCAACATGGCATATCGGAAGCCAATGTCAATCTTTCCCCCTTTGCTTATACATTGCGTTGACGTGAAGACGTGTGTTCCCTCGTGCGGAACTATAGAAACCTGAATTACTTGGAGCGCCTTTCAACCCCAATGTCGCGAACCCGAGTGCCTACCTACACATTTGGATTGAACTGCACGCGTTTGCGACGCTGCGCTGTCGCAGTTTCAGGATTCGAGTGTAGTGTCTTCAATTTCTTCCGCCCCCTTGCCGCTCTCCCGTTCTTTTTTTTCGTTGAGAATATTTTCCTTTCATCTTCGACCGGCAATACCAAGAACCTCCCCCGCTATGCAAATCGTATTTTGCCGTAAAATGTGCAGGTTCGCTGCCGAAGAAGCCAACCCGACGGAGCGGATGTAGATGTGACTAGGAATCAAAGGGGAGGGATGAGAAAGGGAGGGATGAGTAGTCGAGGGGGCAAACGGCGTCCACGCTTGCAAAAACGAACGAGAGATTTAAGGGCGAGGTACCGTCGTAGAAAAATAAAGAACCCTCGTCTGCATGGAGCATCCTTAAGCCGAGCTCTCGAGAATGTAAAATCAGTATACGTTTAAGCGAGCCAATTGTACATGTATGAATAAAAACAGATTTCTTCTCAATAAAAGATGAGATCGATAAACTGTCCTAACTTAGTTTCCCATATATACATCTGGTCGATTCGACAACTAAAATGCTTTGACTCTAAAAGTTAAAAGTACTGTTAATTCCAATTTGCAAGAATAATCACGACTACAAATTTAATTATGTACAGTTAAATACAAGCAAAGCCAGAATAGTATTATTTTTATATATAGAAATAAAGCGCGTTTTAATATAAAAATTAGTTCCCACATTTTCTAAAAATTAAGCGCACTAATATAGAAATTAGTTTCTACAATTAGTTTCTACATTGTCTGAAAATAACTTTAAACAGAGAAGATCGTGCACATACTGAGCTTTCTTATATATCTATCTTTTATCTGGCGTAATTAACGAACACCGTGCCTGTATTATCACGGTTACAGTTTCGAATTTGATTGCCCCATAATGGAAAGTGAAATGGCACCGAGACTGTCACCGGATGTGTCTGCAGATGCTGTGTACCGATGACGTGTACCTATGCGCATGAGCAAAGCGTATACGAGAGCCGCACGACGTGGACGCGTGTCTCCGTGTTAATAATCGCGGCGCTTTCGAGACGTGTGCGTTGCTTTACATGCAAATCAGACAATTGCAGCCGATATGTACGGACGTACGTGCGTCGGGAATGGGGTTAGACGCGGCCGACGCGGGGACTATGTCCATCGGCGGTTTAATTAGATTATGCTGCCATACCTCATCGGGCTTCACCCTTGTTCCCCACCACCGACGACGGGCTCTGTGCAATCTGACAAACACGGAATGACACTCTGTTCAGCGATGCACAACGCGATAGCGTGCGCACAGATTAGAGATAGACAGCTGCGATAAATACACCGAGACAAAAACATGATTGACTCCACCATAAATTAGAGCGAATTTTGGCGAAACGCTCGTGCCTGTCTCAGACCAGCGTAATATACGTGCTCCTAAATCGCGAAATTTGCTCATCGTGTTCCGCGTGCGATCGACCGTGTTACTGAGTTTATTTTATCCCTATCCTGTGTATGAAATATGTTTATATATGTGCCTATTATACATACATATGCATATATGTATATGTGTAAGAAAATTAGCAAAATTCAGAATCAATTTATTATGTGTGCGCATTTATTAATTGTGACGGCAGCAACCAAATAATTTTTGTATACAGGAAAATTAAGATAGTAATTAAAAACTGGAAATTATTCAATAATAAAATAAATAAATCACATGCTTATATATTAAATGTATTTAAATTTCGCATATATTTATATAAATCGATATGATGTTTTTCAGGAGAATATAATTACGATCGCGTATAATTTTATTCATATCGTACATTTCTTAGCCACCGTAATATTGTATCCGTTAATTGACCCCAACCTGGAACCAGATGCAATTTACATAAATAAGAGAACATTATTACGAATCGCATCAATGCCGTGGAATGTACTTCTGGCGTTATGCACGATCAGAGCGAAATATCCCGTACGATTCCCCAAGTTAAATGAAGATTTTATGCCCACCAATTTCCGCGCTGTCTCGCGATCAAACGTAAATTCATAAACACGCGTGCGGGCAAACGGCATATTAAATACGCGGGCGAATAAACAGATACGCACAGACGGATGAATAAGCAAACGGAGGATCCAGGACGCAACGGAAAGAGCGATAGAGGGATAAAGGGGGTCCGAACATCGTTGGATGCTTCGGGGTATAGAGTTGAAAGCTCGACAATATGCACGTTCCTGCCCGAGCCGATGATTGGACACATTCCATTCGTCTCATCGTCGCCGTCAAGCACGGCGGGGCCGTCATTGTTTCGCGACAAATTAGTTTGTCAAAACCAGCAGGAACGAGAATGACTCGCAAGCGCGCGAGTCATTTCGCCTTGGAACTCGGCTAGGACGAAATTGAGGCAGCAAGATGGATCGGCGGTGGCGAGAATAGCAGAAGCGCGAAACGTGCCAGTCCAAGTTATTTCCGTATACGCGATTGGACGCTTTTTTTCAATACCGCGGAGGTTCAGCGAACGACAGGCAGCTATCGCGTGGCGTCATTTGTTTCGTCTACGTGAACTGAATTTTGCTTTATTTGGTCTTTTCGCGACGGCCGAGAATATACATCAGGTCAAAAAGATACTCAAAACGTCTGATTTATACGTGAATCAGTTTCATATTAATTACGTGTCTAATTTTAGCGACCGTAATTATCAACGTTTCCATTTTTATTATGATGTGTAATCAAAACACAAATTAAATATTTTAACAAATATTGACTTCATTATTAGTTAAATGTACCTAAGTTTAGAATTTTCTTAACACATGTAATCTTACTTGTTAATTTATGTGTAAGCTAAGAGAATATGACGTGTTTTATAAATGAGAAGAAGAGCGATATTAATAATGACAACGAGGCTGAAGCTAGGCGTAAAATTAGCAGCCGGTCACACTGGACGCGAAATATGACTATAATGTGCGAAAGGGATGCGACGAGAGAAGAAAAAAGACACATATCTCGAGGAAAGACGGACAAATGAGAAAATGTTAACATGACTTCAAAACAAGAAACCACGACAAGATATATAGCTGGAGTCGAAGGTCTTTGAGATTTTATTTCCGCTCGAGATAACACCCTTAAAACATGACGTCGCGTGGCGGCATGGAGCCAACGAGAGTGGCGTAATTACCCACAATCAGTCACAGGATTACGTGGGTTCTGCAGACTCGGCCATTCGTTCCTTTTTTCCACGTCTATCTTGCATACACGCACATCAACCTATGCATGTTTTTATACGATGGCCACTGTCTACTGGAGAAGGAAAGAGAAGAGGGGGCGGATAAATTGCGCGATGGCAAAAAAGTAACGACCAAAAATGCGTCTAATCTCAGCCGAAAGTCGGGAATGATGTCTCTTTCCGTGAGAGTACTTTGAGAAACGAGATTTGAACTATACGGAAAAGTTCCCTCACACTCGATTGTGGGATCTTGGCAACGTCATACGGTGCTAAGTTTTTCAAAAGAACTTAATCTTTTAATATTCATACGATTTCGCATCCAATTTTCATTTAGAATGGACAAAATCTAAACTCTATTCCTCGTTATATATATACAGAAAACACTTGCCTGTATGCATCTTAGATTATGACGCTACGTGACATTATGTCATCGTTCATAATTCAGATCTAAAATGAGTCAACGACCTGGAAACATTTGTATTTTGTACAATTATGAAAATCATACACGCTATTCGGTATTCACGAACGCCGTAAAAAGAGAAATCCTCATACTGCTGCCGTGACTGAGGCAAATTAAAAGGATCGGCTCGCGAGTTTTACAATGTAAAGTTATTATCGCGACGTGATGTAAACGTTATGACACCTGCTTATTGTACATAAGTGTTCCTGGAAGCCAGTACCGCGCGTTTGCATATGTAAAACGATAATTTGCTTGACAAGTATTAGTTAAATATTGAGTTGTATTGCAAATATTAAACTCAACAGTTTAACATAAGATGCGTGTGATCTCAGATTCTTCAAATTATTATGTTACTATTCTAATACATTTATCTCAGAAAAACTATTACGAACAGTAATACAAGAAATTTCTAATAAATAAAATAATTTCTAAGTATATTGTTACATTTTAAAAAAATATCTGTCAACGCTCTCATTTTATATTATTTTTGAAACAATTATCAGTCCTTTCGCAATTAACAGTAATTGCGCGGTAAGCGCGTATATCCCTTTCCAAGAGAAGCTACAGACATTTTTCAATGTTAAATGACTTCACGTTCTCTGCGCCACCCTCACGTAGGGTCAAGAATTTAACAATTGAACAGGCCGCCGTTTATCTCGTCAGGGGTTGATCGCCTTTTTGCGCGACCAATCCCTCCCTGCCTATGCAACGAGTAGACGCGAGCGAGGGTGGATGTGGTGATGGACGAGGAGCAAGAACGAACCTCCCCGGTTGCATGATGCGAATCGCTATGGGGATATATATGCAGTTATGCAGACTCCGCCGATGCGTCACTCTGGCGCATTATACAACGTGCCTTGGGATCGCATATTCCCCCGGGAACCTGCAGTCACAGGGGGGAAGATCCTAGCGGAATATATTTTCTACGTCGCGCGGAACGACAGGTTGAGCGCGTACGAGTCACGATGTCGTCTTCTTTAATAAGAAAACCCCGATGCATCTTCGACTGCGTAGAATCGTCTGTTTTATGGTTCATCGCGCATTTGTTCGTAATATCGAGCAAAATTGAGCTTTGCTAAGTTTCGATGTAGTAATTAATTCGTTTGGATATATGGAACAGTACTTAAATGGCATTCACATTTCCTCTATTCCCGGAAAATTGCGAAATGACATAACACTGCACTTGGCAGGCATGATATTGGATTTTATTTCACGAGTCGATAGATTGAAATAGGTATTCCCGTATCGACAGTTATTAATCTGTATTGCCGCGCTTGTGACAATGCGCTCTCGGATTTTCACAATTAGAATATTCAATGCGTGAAATATTCACTTGCTCTATTTTACATCTTTGTCGGCGAATCATTCGATAATAGTATTTTCATGATAGATTACTTGGCAAAGCTTGTTATTTCCACTCGGTATTGATGAATCAATCGAAATGTCACCGACAAGCTCATCAATTTGCACACAATTCTACGCTAGGTACGCGTGACCGGCGCGCGATGCAATTTTATTCCTGCATTTTCACGGACGTCAATAAAATGATAATAGAGAGACTAATAATACAGAGACAAAGTAATGCTGATTCGCAGCGCTTTGTAACAAACGGTGGAAATTAATGCTTAATCGAGAAAGAAGATGTCACCTATTCCTCTTTATGGACGTTGACATTTATTTCAAAGCGATATTACCAAAAGCTTCGAAATTAACTCGTTAAATAAGTTACAATAATGACCACTTGAATTACGCGATAAAATATTAAAATGCTACGTATACCGTACTCTTTTAAACATTACGCTCATACAATGTGTATATTTTTTTCGTTCAAATTATTAACGCGAAAAGATCGTGATAATTGATATTTCTCTCTACTAATTTTAAGACGGCGGAAGCTGCGGAAAGTCCATTAATATGTAATTATTTATTTAGCCGCGGTGTCTTATCTACCCTAGTGCAGTGGTGTACGGTATACTCAGAGTTGCAGATAACACAGAAGCGACCGCGGTCCCCTCCGTAAGTCCACAATTTTGTGAGGTAAATTTACGAAAATTGATTCTATCGATCAGCGCGGCGTAATTATGGGGGGGGGGGATAAACAAGGCACCGTATTCCGATGCAATGGTGTAATAATCGATCGTTGCAGCCGCGCGAGAGGAAGGGGTGAGTAGCGGGAACAGTTCGGAACAGAGATAACTTTGTGGGTGGCACTAGCAGCACCAATGGCGATAGCTACAAAGATTGATTGCCAGTAATTAAATGTTCGCGGTCTTCCCATCTCGTAATATTTTACTGAGCTCAGAGGCACATGCGTAGCGCGCGTGCATTTCCGTGAAATACAAATATACATAACGATTATGCACACGTGAACAAAAATTACGTCGTTTTGATATAAAATAGATTATCTGAAAAATTGAGTGATATAATGTAAAAGAGTTGTCCAACAAATGGAACAGAGCAATAATTTTCTAACACTAAACTTCATAATCGTGATGAAATAAATAATAAGTTCTCTTTCCAGAAACATTTCAGTTTCTATGGTGTCGTTAACAAAGCTGCAAAATGCACAGCGAACGAGCTATAGAATCTCCTCAACGGAGGTAATTATACACCCTGACGCTGATTATTAGCCGGGATAATTTGAACAATTGACTGGAATGACATTATTGAGTTAACGAGACATCATACCTTGACATATTAGACATATACATATATCAAGGTATGGCGGATGATGTGTATATATATATCTTGACATGTGTGTCAAATCTCGCTGAGTCAACATAGGTACCTGAATTCAGTTGATCGAGTCAACTGTGTCACAAGCCGCGTGTACACAATCGCAATATCCGTGACTCGCGCCGCGCGTTGAATCAATCATATCGAGACCTTAGAAGTCTACGACGCCTCCTTGTATGTAGCAGATAATTCTCCAACACACACACACACACACACACACACACACACACACACACACACACACACACACACACACACACACACACACACACACACACACACACACACACACACACAACATGTTAGTTCCAATAAGCCAAGTGTAAGCCCGAATAATTGGGCATACAGCAGGTTGATGCGCACACGCAAAGAATACGCCCTTGCGGATATACGTAATGTATAACTACGGTGGGGTACATTTGGTCGGATCTATTGGATCGATCAGCCCCTTATAATTAAAGGGCTTCCTAACTAGGCGCCACATTTTGATCGCATAATAATCGGGCGTCAGTGGGCCGCGACGCGTGGGGACCGGGCGCTCTGCGCGCAGTCGGACCGAGAGAGATAATCCTACGGATCAGAGGAGCCAAGGCGCGACGACGACGACGCTGCGCCTCGTAAATTCCATGCCGGTGCGTGACTCACGGCGGGGGATAGATTAACCACCCTCTCTACCCTCTCTGCCCGGGCTGCACACCCTTCGCAGGCCGCATTGCGGAAGGAGCGCCTCCCGAACGACTCCCAATGCTAGAAACCGGCTCGGATGCGACGGAATGAAACGAAAAGGACGACGCTCGAGATCGCTCTCGCGTGTTCGCTGTTAGTTAATGACGAAACTAGTTTCTTCGATCGTGCGATATATATCAATACGTTATCACTTTATGTCAAAGTTTTAATGTTTCGAGAGAATTAAAATATGATTTCAATAAATCAAGAAACTTTTTTTGTAATTTTGATACGAAATTAAACTTGAAGGTAATTATGGCCCCACACTGATGGCAGACACTGATTATTAAAATATTATGATCACATGGAATAATATAGCATGCATGGCATTCTTTTGATATTCGCTTTATCACATTTTATTATTTTACCGCCAGCAAAATAAATTCTTATTCTTTTATACATATATACGGATTGATCCGTTTTTACATCGATATAATTAAACGTAGCAAAACTTGGTTAAACTTAATCTTGAATTTAAATGGTTAAAACGAAATATTTCTTTTGTAATGTTTCTAATCTAATAAAGTTTTTGAATAGATATCTGGACACATTCTTCTTCTTACAATTAGATTAAGTTGTATTTTACATGTTTAAATTTATTATAAACTTCAAAAACAGTTTGTACATATTATATAATTACTATATTTTATTAATTAATATTACATTGAAACGTGTCAATAATATATAATTAAACCGGTCTATAACGCATCGATAGCAATAATGTTGTCCTATGAGCTTTATGTGCATTTTCCTGTACGCATAATAAATTCGCGAACGATTGCATATGTCTCAGTGTTAAACGCTCGCGCTAATCTATTCTAACTAATCTGTCCCGAGTTAATGGATCAATGAGATATACCTTACTATAATTACTCACTTCATGATCGCTCCGCCGCACACCATTGCCCGGTGCCTCCCAGATCTCCTCTTTCCCTCAAGTTCCTCTTGGCTGCATTCACACGACCGAACACTCGCAAAAATGTGTTAATACAATCGTGCGCGAACTAATTATCGAAAATGACAGAATATGACGATCGCACAATATGGCTCTCCCGTTATTAATCATCATATGTGACGCGCAATCCTGTAAAATATACTTATTAATTATTAATGAAATTATTAATGAAAGATTAACCATTTTCTGTAACTTGAATTATTTGATCTAACTATTTGTGTATTACTTTACTCCTTCAATTTACAAAAAATGATAATGGACATATCACGTCGGCGAAAGTTTTAAAGCACATGCATGACATGAGATGTATACTCGAGTCAATGCAAGTTAAATCGTTATCAAATAATTGTCATCTAAAAGTTTTGCAATAAAACGGTAATTTACAGTTTTTATCTCCTATCCTTTTGAATCTTATATGATTAATGATAAAATAATTAAATCGCGCGATATATATGCTTCGATATATAGCATTGTCTTCGTGCTTACGGACTTGTTAATCGTAAATTTAATTAACGTACAGGCCGATAATCGTTCATTTTTTTGTAGAAAATGATCACGTTTTGTGGAATGATAATACGATGATATGCGGAGGGGCTCACGCCACTACTTGTCGGCTCGAATCTCGTATATAGAATCTTGCAAATGACAACACGGCGCGGAACGGCCTTGTTTGTGCACCGGCACTCTGTACGCCATAACAGCAAACATCAAGGTCGTACACCTGTATTATCGCTTTAAAACGTTATCGTTATTACCAGCTGTTAAATATTTAACACTTTATGAAATAAATTTGGATATAATGTTCTTGTTTCTCGCATCTTAAAATAATTTCGATGAGCAGACTACCGCATTAAACCTAAAGTTTATTCCAGAAAGAAAATTTACCTTTAATCGAGAAATTATTTGTGTAAATTAATTTACCGTTGCCACCTTTCTTGATAAAGTTTTCTTATAATTAGAATAAATTACAAAATTGTTTATAGGCCGATGAAGTTTCGGTATTTTTATACAATATCCTCGAGTCTATTTATATGTATATATGTAATTTTTAAAATATATTAAATTACTGTATGATAATTGTATATGCAACTGTCATAATTAGAAAAATTAATAAACTTTTATTCATTTTAAGCAGATTAATTAAGAGAGAACTGAAGATTATGTATCATATTGCAATTTATATTTCTAAGTCTTAACGAATTTATAACTATAATATTCAAGAAAGAAAAATGCGGTAGAGATAGTCTTCAAAAAAGCAGCAACCACTCGAGATTTATAAAAGACATGCATTCTCATTTACGTAATTCGAGATTTACTGCCTCATTCTGGGTATGTCACTTTAGACAAGAAACATCGTCGTAGTCAGCAGCGGAATTCGCGTTTTGCACGACGCGATGGTGGAAACAGTATTTTGCGCCACGATTTATCGGGATAAAACTTGGGATTGGTTCCATTTTTGCCGCGCGTATCGACCACGCGCGAAATATCACCGGTGAAATCGCGCCGTGTGCCAATGTATACGCGGAATCCAGATTAATTCCGCGCCGAGGTCAGAAATCGAAGAAGGAGGGTTTATACTTGATGCTTACCTACGTGCTACGTGGGCCCGGTTCGGCAGTTATTTAAGACATATAACCACGACGACAGAAACCGACAATGCAGCGCCATAAACTACGATTTTCCTATTACACAACTGCACAGACCGTTTCACTTTCGACGGCCGGCGGCTATTATTTCGATCTTTCGCGATTGTTTCTCTCTATACATCGAGAAATCTAAAACCGATGGACGTTTCTGCCTCCGAATGCACGTGCACATAACGCTCCCGGAGAATAGCGTGCGATGGTTTCAGATTCTCGCGAGCTGTCAAAAGAGGATTCGGAGCTGCGATATTTAAAACACGCAGTCGGCCATTCGTTGTTGTTTGTTTGTGATCGATCCCTGTCCGCCGATGGGTAGACAATTCGCGCTGGACGAATCGCCGGAATGCATCACGCTGCCTGTCAGAGATTTACTTCGTTCGACTCTTCAAACGAATAACAAATTCGCACGTAGCTCGTTTAACGATCGTCAAAGATTTAGCTATCGGACACGCGACGCGTCGCGCCATTTTTGCGAGTCGCCTCGCAACTCGCAACTCGCAAAAGCATCACAGAGAGACGCACATTTCGCGAGGGAACATTTGACTGCTGCAAAATGAGATGTGCGACTTACGCTATAGGGCTTGTCGAGGCGTAAACTCGAAATTGCTTCCGTCTGTCTCGCGTACCGACTAAAAGCGAGTTTCGCTTTTCGGGATGGGCCGTGGAATGTGCTCGGGTGAACGTGGAATTTAGCTTAATGCCATCTCGAGGTCAGAAATCGAGAGGGAACCCTTTCAGCGCGCTATTGTAGATGCCATTGAATCAGTTATTTAACGTACATCAATTTAGCTCTTTGCGCAGAGCGCGTGTAATTCGCATTTAAGCAAGCAAGAATTAATTGTTTAGCAATCTCGATTATTATAAAATTAAATTGTTTATTAACATCGATTTGAAATGTAAAGTATTTATTTCAACTGATTCGTTAATTTTGCGCGGAAGCAACGCAATAAAAAGCTACAACCGACATATTATACATATATAAAAAACTAGATGTAAACTTACATAAGGAAGAACAAATGCGAAAGAATCGTCATTCGATAGGAACATGTAAATTTTGTTTCCGTTGCAACGCTCGACATCCTTCAGCAAAATGCACGCACAAGTATACTTTCGACAAAACGTCCTTCACAGCATTGCCTCCCCCGCGTTCTGCCCTTTTCTATTTGCCCCGTAGGGGCACAAAAAAAGAAAGTATAAGGGAGTAAAAATAAGGAGATAACGTGGCACAATAGCCGACGAGAGTGGCTTCTTAGCATCCACGATTGCATTAGTCAAATTCTTATTCGGCAGCTACCTCTCGCGGGTACTTTCGTGTCCGTAGCGAGAAAAGCAGGAGAGAAGGACAGGATAAAAGAGGACGGGGGGTGCATAACGCGAGAAACGCGCGCGAGACAAAGCGGGCGAGGAATAACGTTAAAAAAGAAAAGAACGAATTTTTTCCTCGGTGCCCCAGAGCGATCACCGAAGAAAGTGAAAAGGGGACGGCCTAGGAGGAGCGAAGGGTGTCGCCCTGATGGGACGAGAAGTCCGTCTCGCTGCCGTGCCTCGCGTTGTAATGCGAAACTAAAACAGAATTATCTGGTGCCCCTGTCCTACGGTACACGGCATGGGGCCGGGCCGAGTCGCCCCCGGAGCGCGGAGGTGAGGGTGGCTGTCGCCGCTCGGGCGCCGTAGCTCCCGTCTGCCAGGGGTGCATTTTAACGCGAGTAAAAAACGGCTGCTTAAGGCCATATTCAGCTCCGAGAAGGAATCGGGGGATGGGTATATGTTTGTGTGTGCTATGTGTAGATATGCGCAAGAATCGGGAACGGGGTGTTTTGTTTGTCGACGCTTTGAAGGAGGGTTAAGAATTTATTGATTTATAACCCGAGCGAGCGCAGATGCGTATCGGTTTATATGTAATTCGGAGATATCTTCGCTCTCACTTTCTCGCCAGAAGGGAGAAAAGTTCATTACGTTAATGTACGTTAACTAACTCGGGGTGTGCATGCGTACGCATGTCGTTTCACACATCGTTGTGTATGCGCCAACCATTAAGGAAAGATTTTTCTAACATAAGTGAAAATTTCGAAGGTAGCTTAATTGTAGAGATTCTCTGTTAAAAGTAAAGGCAAATTTACGAATTAAAGCTTTAAGATCGACGATGAAATAATAAATTATTGTACTGCAAATTTTAACAATAATAATATGAGAGGCTTGTTTTTCAAGATGTTTAATGTTAAGAATTAAATCGTAATTTACACCAGTGATTAGTAATTTGAGT
Source organism: Temnothorax americanus (assembly GCF_048541705.1). Lineage (NCBI taxonomy): Eukaryota > Metazoa > Arthropoda > Insecta > Hymenoptera > Formicidae > Temnothorax > Temnothorax americanus. The sequence continues at coordinate 1,160,209 of NW_027509307.1, read as the reverse complement.
TTAAAGTATATATGGAATTTACATTTAGATAGTTGCTGAAGAATATATCATGAAATAATCTTTCATAAGATGTATTAGAATCGCTCAATCAATTCCACATTTTCTTCCGCACCATCTTATATAATGACGTTCAAAGAAATTCATAAATGTACCAGACATTTATATTATGAAATAACAGCGAAACCGAAGCGAATTGCTTTCGTAATCTACCAGCGGGCGGCAAGTTATCGAAAGGCAAAAAGTACGAACGAAAGAGAGAGAGAGACGAACCGCGTTATTGCCTCGCACGCATGTATCTTAGTCGACTGTGACATTGGATAAGCTTCGAAGCATATTTCAGACTTATTCACATACGTGCGCATTGCCAAACCCGGCTGTAAATTCTCGCCTTACCTGCCCGGAATACGACGGGCAGACTTTAAATTTCGAAAGACGGTACAAGACTTGGGCATAAAGCGACGCGATTTAAAAGTTCGCGAGGGAAGTATGGCGATTCGTCAAACTTCTTTAGTACTAAAGGAAACTGAAGCTAATTCCCGTGTCCGTTTAAAATTAATGTCTGTTTTGCTAAAACTCGTATTAGTTGACGCGGATAATAAATAATTAAGTCTTGCAAATGAAACATTGGTGACATTTTAAGTTAAATTAAATTTGATGTTACAACAAAAAGCGGAATACAGTTTTAATCCTTATAATTAAAAAAATGGAATATAGTACTAATCCTTATAATATGAATGAAAAAAGTAAGATATATTATTCATAGTCATAATGAAGTGGCATATGCACAGCCAAATTTATAACGTGTGCATACACATATCTGAAATTAATTTTAAATTTCTATGAAAAAGAGATTACATTGAAATACTCTCATTAATATTTGCGATCTGAAATTTTTATGAGTGAATAAATTAAAATTGGTTGAAATTTATGTCCATTATGTTTTATGTATTACCGACTATAGCACACATCTTGTATGAAAAATCTGTGTAGTACGTTTAACAAAAAAATTATAAATTCAGAGAATAATATACTTTCGGATCAAGTAACTGCTACACCATTGTTCTCCCAAGTGATTTATTTCAACGTTCGTCGAAGACAGATTTTACGAATCTCCGCGTTAGAGTCAGTCTCGTATTACGCGCGCCATATACGCGGGCGGCGGTTCTCGTTATTTATTTTTTTTTTTTTTTCAACCAAACGCTCCTCGTTATTAACGCAAGCGCGATCCAGCTGTAGGGATATCAATGATAGCTGGGTTTTTCAGAGATCGTTCTGTTCAGCGAACAAGAGTATTCGATTTCAATGGTATCGATGATATTACCGTGTCGATACCTCGGCAACCTCGATCGTAGATGTATCGCGATGTCGTGCGATATAACGCGTATGAAATGGATCGATCACAAAAGAGAATCTAAGCTCCATTATTTTTTTGCGAGACGCTCAAAGCTTTCATATATAATCTTCATATTACCATGACTTTTACCGAGGATTGAAATTATTACATTTCCGCGAGAGAGTCAGATGAAAATCACGTCTTTTCTTTGTGCACGTATATATCATAATCCATAATAATTATTTTATATTATTCGCGTATTGTAATACATATAAATGAGTTTTACCTTTTCGCGTCATTTATATTTTATTAGTGACTGAGAAATTTTGATTTAATTTTAATTTTGCATAATTAAACAATGCTGATTGAATACACAATATCGATTATAAATCGTTAATGCCCGGAATATAAACCGTAAATGTTCTGAAATTCAATTTTTCATAATTGTATATACAATTTCTCTCATAATTCCAAATTCGGCTTAAATAGCATCAACCTTCGTAGGAAACACCGCGACGATTATAACACAGAATTCCGTACACGCTTCAATACTAGCAGGTTGAAAGGGTTAATGGTATATGTAACATGTATTTAATCGAGATTCCGCAAATGCAGTTTCCACCCTGATGGCGGCACGCCACGCGCAATTCCTACGGAACGGTAGTAATTGCTTATTATGCCGCGACTTTACGGGATTGAATTCTCTCTCTCGTGGAGCCTGATCCCGGGTCTTCCTTTTGCTCCGTCATCCACCGCCCGCCCCTTCGCCCGCCAAACTCGGCAAATGACGACGACTGTACGCCTCATTAGAATCGCAGAATACGCACGAGAACAGCGCCTATGGATTTTCCATTCGAGCGTTCATTCGTACGCCCGTGCACGTCTCTCGTAACGTGTGTGCGTGTCGCCGGCATTCGTGGGCCCCGATAATGCACTTATCCCGGTTGTGGGGCGAGCCGAGCGAGGCATCGTAACAAACGCATTCAATGCCACCTTGATTGGACCCCCGAAACGCGGCGATACGTCGCCGCCTGACGTTTTCAGCCCCCGCGATTTGATTACGCTGACATTTTATCGAGTTGACAGCTTATTCTCGCGATCGCGCAGAAGGATTCGATGCCGTTCACCTACGATGCGCGGGGAGCTTCGATCGCGTTCTCGGATTTTTTCCTCGAACGATTCTCTAATTTTTCTCATTCATGCACATCAATTTCTTTCTCTAATTTCTTTTCTGATTTTACGTCATGTATCGTCGACCCATCATATTTGGATCTTATGCGAATTACATGCATTTTCAGAATTTTCGAGTACTCACGAAAATATCGTAGCGATATGTAATACAACGAATATTCATAAAATATATTCATAGGTCGATGGCCCTCCATATGAATTATCATTTTATTGATATGAAACAGAATTAAATCTGACAAAACAGAGAGAAGCGGTCAATATAACTCCGCAATTCCTTGAACATAATATTATCAAATACATTTATTTCTTTTTTTTTTTTTCATGACGTAACAGTGAAACATGTTTCTACCAAAAATTGTTTTAAGCTCAAGACAAACGTGAATCGTTTAAGATTTAAATAGAAATATCAATTAAATTATCTAACGATGATATAAATAATAAAATTATAATTGCATTATATACATTTATGCAACCATGTTCTCAGATATTTCTGACATATGAGATAATTTTGAAGCTTTGAGTCATAAGAAATATAGTCATCTAAATTATTTTATCAATATTCATTTGTATTTATATCATTACGTCGATTTTTATTAGTTTGTTAAATATCACAAAAATATTATTCTTACGTCACTCTTTCTTTCTTTCTCTCTCTACAGAATATGATGGTTCGCTTTAAGACAATATCTTCAGTCTATCGCTTTATACTGGATCACTTTATACCGAATGGTTTACCTCGTAACCAGCGGAGATTCCGGTGGTACTTACATCCGCGTTTAGATATACTGGAATGCTTTTGACGTATGTAATAAAACACAGCTGTAATAAATTCATGCGAGATTAGACACAACGCTAATTACAGTAATTTGCTCTCTCGCAGCCCGATGTGCTATCAGGCGAATTCGTATTAATACGAGTGTTATGTGTATCACACAACGATTTATTGTATTATACGATCTAGTTTATATGCAAAATGCAGGGTCGAAAACCATGATTCTGATGTGACGATAGCAATATTGTTACTTTTTTTCGGTGAACAAGAACACAAATAATAATGAGACGCATGAATCGATCGCGAGTAAAGCCGATCTTTTTCCTCGATACGCCCGCGCAGAATCAGGTTCTTCCTCGAAACGCTTTTTCATCTACGTGGATAATAAACGTGCTGCTACGCGCGCGCGAAGTTTATGTTGCGACAGAAGCCAATCGACCTGTTATTACGTGATCACATTCGTTATTTAAACTCTCGCGCTGGCCGGTTGCGCCCCGACGGCGCGGCGACTGGCTTTAATTCATAACGCCGATAAGAACGCCCCGGGAGATTAACGAGTGCGATTTTCGCGACGTTTGCTGAACATCTTCGCGTTATAACGACCGTAGAAGATCGACGAGTGCTGCCGGGCCTCGGACGGATAAACGCCGTATTTGCATAATCCCGCTATTTTTGCGATTCCACCGAAAAATGAACAAACGAACGGCCGGAGTACCGCCGGCTCGTTTCGCTCGCTCCTGTCGATTCGTTTAATAAAGCTGGCTCATTTACATAACGTCGCCGTCTGTCTTCGCGTTGTTGCGCCGCGACGGAATTACTTTTGTCGACGGCAGACTTTCATACCTTTTTCGCGGATGCATAATTTAACGGATGATTTTTCCAAGTGAAAACTTGATGCGCGAATATAAGATCGACGGTAATGTTTGTCGACCGTTTATAGATACGGACTTATACAATAGCAGGTATCTTTGGACAAGTCTGAAAAATATTTGTATCACGTAAATTTAATTACGTAAGTAACTGACAGGCCACAGCAAAAGGATTTCTTCGAATTGCTTATTTATCGAACCACGCGGTTATAAAAAATATGATTTAATAGTTTCAGCATTGCGCAGTCAGAGGCGGTGTGCAAACTAGTCTCAGATCCCGTCCAATTCCTCATTTTAAGATTAACATCGGCGAAATTCCGAGTTCGTTAACATATTTTTTGGCGTTCACCGTCCGATACTTTACTACAGATCCAAATATTAATCATCTGGCGCCATGTATCCCATTATTACGCTACGCTAAATTACGTAGCGGAAATGTAAAAACGATCTCAAAGACCGATATATCCGGGTATAGAACGCACTACGGTGTAATTTGTCATTATTATGCAAATCGTTGGTTTCGTTCAAGTGATACTTTTATGGAGGGTGTACTAAGCGCAAATGGCAATTACGATGGATCGATAAAACGGATGCCGAAAATAATTGCGATTTGCGATCCACTTTGACAAATCAATCGCGACGCATGTCCAGTCGGGACTCCGACTCTTGTCACTTTGATGCCTTCGTCAGGCTCACGGGATTAATTACGATGCGATTATTACGTCACATTTTCTTTCTATTAGATTTCTAATTAAATCGCTAATTTCGTGTGATTACGGTAGGATGCGAACGTGCGACGAGGTAATTACGAGTGCATAAAGAACTCGTTGGCACAAAGCGATGAACGGCAATGTGTATAAACGTAATTTGACATATCGTTCGTGCGTGTAAAATACGCTTGGCGTGTCGCCGCGCGCTTGCCGGTCAGTTAAGACGCGCATCCGGGACCGTCGCGGATTATTATTACCGTTTGAATTTTTCGGTCAACCTTGAAAAAATGACGGATATGAATAAATGCAGCGTTTTTCAGTACGCGCGATGCTTCCTATCCGTACGGACACGATATCGCGTCTGTACGCTTTTGCATACAAATTTTGCGCGTGACGATGTGATAATGTAATTTTTTATGGTCGTCCATGCCTTTTGAACATGTGTTACCGCGTGAGATAATTTTGCATATAAATTGGCTCACAGTCGGCGTATGTCGAGAAACGGAAAACCGGTATTCAAAGTTCGTCCCAGAACGACGCGAATACCGTGAATACGATTACGGCAGTGGCCTGTGTATGTGTCTGAGCGCGGTGGAAAAACTTTCATATTTCCAGGCACGCGAATGTCGTCGTGCTGTCGTACGTACAAATTTCAGACCCGACAATATCGTTCGTAAGGCGCACTTCGAGCGAGATAATCGTGGCTTGTGCGCGAATGCATTTATATAACGTCCTCACGTGCCGCATAAAGATACGCGATGTATTGCTAATATCGTGTAGTAAACAACGAGACTCCGATGCACGCCTGTTGTTATCAACAATATTTTATGAAAGCGTAACCGGTGCTAAATTGAACTGTGCAAAACGAGTCGTTCAATCTCTGATCGTTCTTTATATTCAATTCTTTTCCATGTGCTAAAATAAGCGGTTTGATGTTCTACGTCAATTTTTATGCGAGCGATATTCTTCCTTCAGTAAGCCAAATCGATCGGGATCAACGAAAAGCCCTCTCTATTCGTATAAAAAGCGCGCGGTTTCATTTTAATTGTATAATAAACGTAATTTATCGGAGAAATTCTTCGGTTAAAAAAGAAGTTTTAAATTTTTTAAGTGTGAATGAAAAGCTCGCCACTGAATCGAGCACAAATTTATGAATAAAGCAATAATCCAAAAAGCCAGTTGCTGCCGTTGCTCTCCTTCGATAGCCTCCTACGCTTAACGCCTATTTCTCCGGTATTCCGCGCAATTACTCTCCAGCACCCAAGGTGTCTGGGAAGTGCCTTCAATTGCCCACGCGAACCTTTATCGATAGAGTACATGGTTTATCATTGGCACAGACCTCTACAAATCATTTTCGCAGCTGGCGAGTGTTCGCACGCAACGCCGGTTAACAATGCTGGATACGCACCGGAATAATTGCATTTTAACAAGGAACGCTCTTAAGCCTTTTTGCTCGTTGCGGGCGATGCACAATCGCACATTCGCAACTGCGAATGAATGGCAGTATGAAAGTCAAATTATGGCTTTCAATTTCAATTCGTACAATGCAGATCGTATCGCCAAAATTATTCTATTTTTCTTTCGTCTCATGCGTCTCTACGAATTCATTTCGCGCGAATAAACATTTACGCCGTAAAGAATATTAGTTCTTTAATGGGGAAAAATGAGTGCTGCTTATTATTCAAATCTGCCGTTTACCTAAACGTATAATGAATATCCGATGTTCTCAAATTTACATATTTCATGGGGCACCCCAGTCTCATCGGGACCGAGACTCCCAGACGCTCTTCTAGTTAACGACTAATCGTTTAATAATTAATAGCGGGAAACACGATCGACCGTCATTAGCGCGCACGCTGCATCGGCTATCAGCGACGACTGGATTTTCGACGATTCCTTTTACGAGAGAGTGCGACGACAAGTTCTCCCCTGGGGAGAGACTCGTGTAATTATCCCGTCAACCCCTGAGTGTCAACCCGGAAAGTGTCCCGCGTCGAATCGCACGCGTTCTACTGCGGGGCTGCTGCAGATCCACGAAAACACAACTGAGCGGACGCGATCGTAGACCCAGCTGCGGGGCTTAAACCGAGGGGGATCCGCTCCGAAGGAGAGACGAGTCATAAGATAAGATCGGAGGCCACTTCTCGAAGGCATGGAACGGCATAAAGGCCGAGGATGCACGAGCGGAGGCCGTGATACGATGATGTCGGTGCGAGAACGGCTCGACAGGCGTAAGCGAGGTCGTGACAGAACCGAGAGCCAAGAAAGAGGAAGTTCGAGAGCTTCTGGCCCTCCGCGAGTGCACCGCGCGCGGCTGTGTGCATTCACCGTACGTACGTTAGATAAACCTCCTTCTCGCTGCGAGGCGGAATTGGGTAGTTGTGCGCGCCCGTCCATGCACCCGCGCGCCCGCGCCCGTCCGCCTGCAGGTCTCCCATGTATATGCATAAAAGATGCTAATCTCAAACGGTAGCTCGCATTGCCGCGAGTGGAGCAGGCTCTCCGACGTCGGCCAACTGTTCACTTCACTGGCCCCGCCGGCCACGTTGAGAGATTCAGAGACGAGATTGTGAGCTCCATTCATGGGATAACGCGCCATACGTGTAGATCGTCCGTACGACGGTGGTACCCTGCACTCGTTAGCGGCGCTAAATAGTCGCGCCGATATATCGAGGTGAGGAACATGCTCTCCCTCTCCCCCTCTCTCTCTCTCTCTCTCTCTCTCTCTTTCTCTCTCTCTTCCTCCCTTTCTCTCTTTCTGTCTTTCTCTCTTTCACTCTTTTTCTGTCTATCTGTCTCCGTCCCTTGAAACGGTCCGGTAATTGCACGGAACTTCGCCGGACGACTGCAAGAAGATGTCCTTAAAGTCTGGATCTCTCGCGGTCCAACTCATGATGCATCATCCCCAGAATGGAATTTCGTCAACGATCAGACGATCTTCATAAATGGCATAATCTAAACATAATGGCATAATTCGAGCTACATGAACTACGTGTAGTTCTTCGAGAACAGCGTCTGCTGATGCGAATTCGTCACGATATTTATGCGATACGTTTGCTTCAGGCCTGGACAAGTATGTTTCAGATCTGCGTACGTGTACGTTCTATGCAAATATAAATTACATCTCGCGAACGTGACTTAATCCTCTGATATATCGGACGACTATGGTATGTAGGAATTTTCTCAAGAGTTATATTGAAACAGATTAATTTCTTAGCCTGCTTACACGATAAACTATAGGGACTTTTGCATAAAGAGTACAAAGGACACTTCATGTAAAGATTTATATCTCGTTTACGGAAAATTGAAGTGGTGCAGCGGTTGTGCATGTACGATGCTTTAATTTCATATTGCCACGAAAGTTCTGCAAACTGCATCGGGACACTGCCCAGATTTAGAGATCTGGGACAAAGATATTTTTTTTTTTTACAAAACATGCGCGTGGCTCATATAAATCGTAATTGCACATTATAAAATAATCTCAGCGCATTATCTCTCGAAATCTTAAAAAGGAATCACATTCTCCCAACGCGAGAATTGACGTGACGCAAGATATACTCGGCTTCGTTAATGAAGTAGATAAAAAAAAAGGATTCTTACGAACGCTGCCAGAATGCGCTCGCAATAACTCACCAAATAAACGAGGACGAATAACATTTTCGATATTAATCTTCCTTGAACCGTTTTACTCGTTCCGTTTGTCGACGATTAAAAAGATATATCAGATCTAAAGATAACCCGCGCTTGCATAAATCACTCGGTTAGACGAGCGTTAGACGAATTCCTTACTTTTCAGCCACGAGCACCGGACTCCCGTGCTCATGAAATGCAAATGCTTCTCGCACTTGCAGCAAGCCTGCGGGGGCGATAAGTTTCCAAGGCGTAGGCCTTGGAAAGTGCTGTATGTCCGACGACTGTTCGCCCGCTGCCTGCTTGCGCTTCGAGATCCGGGGGTGAGATTGGTGCCTCATTCATCGGATAATGCGTTCACGGCGCGCGGGCCGTATCGTCGCCGAGCTATACTCGTTAACTGCTGGGTAAACAGGCTGATATATCGCGATAGGCGCGTGTGCATCGTTTCTCTGCCAGCACCAATCAGATCGGAGACAACGTCTCATTGTCGGACGTTGCACGCTGTCGGTAGCCGATAACGATTATTTCAGCGCTGTCTTCCGAGCCTTCCGAGTGACGCCGTGATTTATGCAGTATTTATTTCACCATTCGTCATGCGACGATATCTTTAGAATTCCAATGGTTGCTCCCAATATAGATCGTAGTTTTTTGTACGGGTTTGAGAATCGAAGTAATCCGAAATAGAAAGACCAAAGAGAAGAATAAACGAAGAATATCCATAAATTAATTTTCTTAAATTTCCGATTAGCTTAAAATATATACAATAAATTGAATTAACTCATTTTGCCCGTAAATACACAACGTGTATAATGGAATTTATATAAGCAGCCATAAATCAGCTATTTTGGAAAGGCAGCGCTTACTTCTTTTACAGAAAATTAATGTCACAAAAAATATTCTGTGACATTAATGTAATTTCATAAGAGTATTCTACCATTACATTCCATTAAGTTTATTGCTTGATTACTTATTGGAAAAAATCATGCAAAGGGATATTTTTAATCATTTTTGCAATAAACAAATCCTTTAAAATGAGTGATTCAGTTAGTCTACGCGAAGTCTGGCTAGACAGTCTAAAAAAGTCTGATATATTTTTATTTCCAATGAAACCATCTCACCGCACGGAAAATGAAGATAACTTTCTACAAACATTTCTGAAGTTATAACGAGCCAGTTCAATAACTAACGAGTGATCGATTCGAGTGTAAAAAAATAACGCCGATATAAGTAACGTGGAAATACCGTTACGCGAGGTATAGAAGCACAATATGCAAATACTCAAGCGTCCCTCGTTAGTTCTGTTTTAATAAAGCTAACAACGAGACGCAACATTCACACTGGATATCAACAGTTCGCGAAACATGAACAAACTAACGTTTACACGCGATACACGAAAACCTGTTGAATACTATTTGGCGTCGAATAAGTTTGCAGGAAACTCATACACGTAGACTGGTCGGGCAATCAATATGTAACGTGCAAGTTAGTTCGACGCGTTTCACCGCATTCAGACTTCAGCCAATCAACAAAGTTGCCTTCGAGTTCACAAATATATATAATTAATCCGATCAAATATACTATGAATAACTGGTGTTTGCATAATTTCATTGTTGATGAATTTGATTAATAAGTGAGAGATCTACGTATGTTATTTTTGCTAACCGCGACTCTCTGATAACATGTGCACATGGTTACCCTATATACAATAGTTCTTGTAATTCGTCGAAAAATTGACGATTTACAAACGGAATATGTGTCTCTCAGTTTAATTTTAATTTTAATTTATCTCGTACAATTACTTACGATACAAATTGATATTTTATATCATTTCTGCAATGTTGAATTTCTGTTTTATTTTTGTTTCAGGTAAGTGTAACGTACACGCTGAAACTAAACGGAGAAAGGAAAGAAGATTTTGACTTGCCAGCGTGAGTGCTTTCGATATTGCTCCCGAGCAATATAAAAGTGAAATTGCAATTTTACTACGATAACGATAAAGCGACAAGATCACCCGGATAAGATGATTCCAATTAGTAAAATATTCTTACAGCGATAAAACGGCAGAGGGGCACGCGTAAATAAAAGTTTTACTGACGCACTAAAACTTTACTGCGGCTATAACCACACTGCGGTTGGCTTACTCCAATTGCTGTCAATTTCATTTTTACCCGTCTTCGCTATTAATTCTAAATGGCATCTACATCAATAATTTTTTTCTTTTTTTCGTATTCTATTTCCCTTTGTCGATACAGCATTATCTTTTGCGAGATATAGGCAAAATAATATATCCTTTTTCATAAAAAAAAAGATTGTAAAATAAAAAATAAGAAAGCCTTTGATAGGTGCTCGAATATCAATTAAAGGCGAATAATCTCACACAAAAGTTAAGATCAAAGATATTTTTGGTAATGTTGAATAAAGAAGAAACGTAGTCCGAATCCATGTAAAACAACAATATATATCTTTCTATCTATTTAATATCATTTGTTGATTATATATATATATATATATATATATATATATATATATATAATGGAGTAGCAAATCGCTAAAGATACGCACACAGGCGTTATCGTAAAGTTGAACTCGTTCGAGGTTGATAGGTCTATAATTCGACATATAATCGACGAAGTTGATGCACGAACCGAAACTGTTGCGGCGCGTATTTTCCACGAGCACTAATCTGAATTGCAAGGAGTGTTTGGCTAATCGCGCACCGGTCGTTCGAGCAGTTCAGAATAAGAATCGGAACATTCGGTCGTCTTTCTCTCTCCCTCTTTCGACCGTCGGGCCGCCCGAAGGGAGAACGACCGAGCAAGCCCGGCTAATGGATTCGCAAAGAGCCGTGTTCACCTACACGCGCGTGAAACGGTGCGACCTCCGCGACGGGCCGACCGCGTAAACGTACACGCGAGGAGCAGTATTTGTCACGCCAGAGTGAGTGTACGCGCTAATCGCGAAACGAACGCGCCGGGCCTTTGGCCCGGAGGGCGCCCGAAAACCCGAAGGAATTAACACAACTGAATTTCAAGTCCCCGTCCGACGCGCAAAGTTCTCCAACAATTTCCATCACGGCGTATCGCGCCGGATCTTGAATATGACGGGAGTAATTCAGAGCCGAGAGAGGAGAGAGCGCGGATATGCCCTGCGTGCGCCGCGGGTGCCTCTTACGGCGCCAGACGTCGCGTCGTCTCGTGAGCGAGATCGACTTGGCTGTCGCCAACGACTCGATCGTTCCGGGACAAAGCGGCCTTAATTTCTGCATCCACCCGGACAAAGCTTGCATTAATTTATGTTCTCCGCGTTACCGGAAAGAGCCGCTTCTAGAACTGCTTCAACAACGAACGCTCCAACGTTCGAAATATGTTTTGCATAGTAAAGCGTATAGTACGTCAAATCGGTATCAATTCTGCGCGACTGCATGAGCACCGGTTAAATTGTAAGATAAAATGTTTTGGATATAAATTATATGCATAAGTATTATTTGTACAGAATAATTTTTTGAGAAAAAAGTTTCTGATTTGTGGTATTTTATAAATTATTTCTAACAATTTGCTTTCACGCAACACACTTTTGTGCAGTAGCAAATAATGACAATATTAATAAATAATTAGCTGTACGCCGCATAGAAATATCACATTGTATCAAGTAAAAAGAGAGATAGATATTTTAATGCCGTTTGATAACTTTCGTTTAGACATTGCCTTATACACCTTCATCAAAGTACGTGAATTTTAAATGTCATTTACCTTTGGTCGCGGCCGGTATTACAAACTCACGTAAGTGAATGAAGCGTAGACGTCTTACCGACTTCTCATTGTTTGCATTAATCAGTATAATGCATTGTGAATCAACCAGATTAGAAATAAAAATTACGCTAATGGAAATTAGGTGCCTCGCTTGATAAATGCCACGCGAAAGTATGTATAACGTAAGTTACACAATCCCCTTGTGTGCGGGTCCCTGTTTTAGCGTTACGTAAACTATATTGAGCGTCTCGTTTAACCATTCGCTGGCGCTCTCTCTCTAGCTATCTCTCTGCCTCGCCCCCCCTCTCTCTATCTCTCTATTCAACTCACGTTTAGATCCCTCGGCGGCCGTTATCAAGTGCGGTATATCGGAGCCAGGAATGCGGTCTCGTATATCGCATTACATTTGTTTATGTATGATTGCTGGCTGATTACGTGAACCATTGTATAGTATTGGATATACTCGTCGAGTGTAATATTTGCATTCTTATTGTTGGCGAGTACTCGCCATTACCATCTCCGAGTTTCCGGGAGCTACTGAAGGACTAGGTACGCGTTTGTAATACATCAAGGGGTGAAACGGTTGATATAGCTGGATTCAGGGTACTGTGCGGCGTGAAATTAAATTTCCCCTTGACGTCAAGATACGGGCGTTAAAGGTAATCAGGGATTATTCAAGTGTGCGCGTCGCTGTTAATTCTAATACAAAAACCGGTGGTAACGAAGTCCATACGCTGACGTGGGAGTGCGAGACGTCTCAATAGACCTCACACGGAAGTCATAATTTACATTGAGTAAGATATGAGAGAGAAAGACAGATATATGTATATGAATAGTCCGAGCTAATGCAATTTGCTACACTACTACGCAATTCTGGTGTAATATGAATAATTTACAAGTGTTTCCTAAATGATAAAAGCTGAGAATTATACTTTGCAAAAATGCAACATTAAGTTCCAATTTCATTAGCGATAACTCTAATTTTAACTAATGCCATTGTCTTTCTAAACAATAATGCATAGCTCTGCATGCGTACAGACGATATAATTAACCGTCATTAGCGTTAGTTAACATAGATGAAACCGAGACTCATGCGAATTGTATATTTAGCAGCCAAATAATATCTGAATTTGCTAGCTCAATAACTGAAATGGTATAATATGCGCAATGCATGCCAAATCATGTTTCAATGAAATAATAAATAGTCAATGATTAATTTGGATACATTTGTGCTACTGTAAATCATAATTTGTCAGCGCTCTTATCGCGCATACAGAATCAAATTGATCTTTGTCGTGACAATGCTTAAACGCGCGAGATCACGTTGTACTGCCAATATAAGGGGAAACGTGCTAAATACTTTAATGTTTGACCTATAGTTGATGCATCGCTACTGCCGACAATCCAGTGCCGAGTGCCACTGCTTCTGATGTACTATCATTGAAAACTATTAGGACTTGAGCAAATCACGTTTCTCGTCAGTTACGAGTGTACGAGCTAGGTCCTCTTAAATCAGGTCGAGCAGCCTGATACCTTCTCGACGTGTTCAAGCTTTATCACACATTGAAAGTCGCATAGAAAGTTTATACGTTACATTAAGTATATTCTTTACGCGTGTTAATTTCAGAGATGTTTGCCAATTAAATATGTTTATCAAACAAGAAATTTAATGTAAAATTTTCAAACGACTTGCGCATAATTACAGCAACGTGAGCTAGATTCCAAGAAAATTAGTGAACTTTTTTCTGAGAGGTCATAACCGTTGTAACACTAATTTACATTATAACGGTGGCATAAACTGATTTACGGACCATATTCGCCAATACTTAATGGAAGACTTTACGCGTTACGTAGAAAATGAGCAATAAACATTTTACGAAACGTGAGAAAACTCAATTTTTCAAAGGCTTATCGTAACAATTTTTTATTACGTCATTATTTGTTTCCAAAAGTCACAAGAAAATCTGAAATAATTATAAGTTATTCACGTAATTTTTCAAACTCGGTTAAATGTTAATATTCCATAAGTGATATATTTTTATGAAATCGTGACCCCAATATCACGAATTGAAGAGAGATTCGCATAAAAAGAAGAAATAGCAGCAGTTTGCTATGCATTTTCTTCACGTCGTTATGGCAAAGCACTGCCGCTCTTTCAGAACTATAATCATAACGCGGAATAAGCTGAAGTAGAGAGTATGAATCATAAGCAGCCTACGCGGATGACAACAATCACGAGCATCCTGCAGTAGGAAATAATCACGTCGTACAACTAACATCGAGAAGACCAACCAGCTACGTTTTATAAAGAATGCGATGTGCCGTAAATATATATTTCGCGAACGCGAGGCAACTTCGGCTTTGAAAAATCTCGCGGTTGATTTTCTCGCAAATTTGCATGCGGCTTGATTTGCGGCGGCGCGGCGCTCGTTGAATTTCATGAGATTCTCATCGGAAAAGCAACGGATAACGCGCGTGCGGATAACAAACCGTGATGGTCTCAAAGATATCACGAGTCGCGGCAGGAACGACCCGTGCCGTTACTTCATTTCCGACGGCGCAACGCAAACGACTTGTTCGTTAAAACTCCGCCAATTATATTTGAGCGTTGTACTTCGTGAAATCTTAGGTAAATCCAGCCGGGCGATACGCAAAGACGATTTTATCTCCGGCAGCACCGAAGTCAATTCAGCAACAAGTTGCGAAACGTAGACGGTCGCGCGAGCACGAAGCACTTTGACTTTCATAAGGTTCCTGTTGCTGAGACGAGACTGCGAGTTACACCTCGGGAGAGATGTCATAGATCTTTGCAGGAAGAGCTCGCGCGCGATCGTTCCCTTGTAGGAAGTCGTAAGTGCCTTTCCACTTTCCCATGCAGGGAGCCCATTCTAAACTAGGTTACCCAGCACGGCCTACAAAAGTACTTGTATATATATAGGTACGTATATCGTCGTAACGCACGAAGTCTTTCGCGCGGCCGAGTCCCGTTGCAGGGAAATTTGATCGAAACGGTTGATAATCTATGCCCTTTTCGATCGTGATATCCGCTGACAGCCGGATATGCTTCGACGCCGTTAACGGTGATCGAACTGCTGCTTTATAATTTATGCTCTTTTTGATCGTGAACTTCGGCTCGGACAGCATTGGAGATGTAGATCGTTGCTATGGAAAGATGAATGGATCATCTCGTAAAATGTATCAAACAAGCAGAAAAGATGCATCGCCGACATTATGCAAAGAAGTAGAAGAAGAAGAAGAAGGCAGATACCGCTACAAAGTACTTGATGCATCAACGGCGAGTTTTAAGAGGCACATTCGTTTTTTATTCGACGGATACGCACACTTATAAAACACAAGTACAGGTGCTTTGTACTTTGACATTAATGTCTAAAAGATAGCGAAATATCTAAAAAGTTGTATGAAGAATAACGCGGGGAATATAAGGAATTATTACGGGCTTGTCACAATACGCGGCCATTATCGCGTACTTTACGATGTAATGAGATACGCGAATGTTAAACGATGCAGTTGGTCGGGATCGCCTCGTCGCGTCGTAGCGATGTGTCATTACTTACTTAAAGCGCATAACGCTGCACCGTGAAAGTACGATGCGACGCAACGTTATTATAACGAATAAAGCGGGAGATACGTACGTCCGTGCACGGGCTATAATTATTTAACGTCGGCAAAACACGCGATAAAAGGCATCTCTGGCAAGGATCAGAGCGTGGATTACTAAGCCAAGCTACGAGAGTTAACCCGACAAAGTCGACCGTCATAGTTCGCCGGGTAACGCCGACACTCGTAGCGATCGTTATTCTTTGGCCGGAAGCCATGAACAGGCAACCTTACGCGCGTTTACCCTAAGCACGTATACGCACGTGCGTGTGTCGTTCCGTCGTGACGCGAGAGATCCAATAACGCTCGACGAAACACTCGTCTATATGATAATGAAGCGCCGCCGCCAAAATTAATGCCGATGCGTTGCGAGACCTCTCGTCAAATCGATCGAGATACATTCGACCCGACGTCTCGCGTGCATACAATTCAACTTCCGCAGTGCCGTCGTCGCAAAATGAAAAGTCAGATTAGGAATTCACGTAATCAGACACGTGGGTGTTTCGATTATCTTAGCGATCGTTCGCATGACCGGAGCTCGGCATCAACTATCCATATCCATGCATCACACTCCATGCACGGATGTAATTCGCGCATGCATATTTAATAATAACGGGTTACTAACCTGGAGTTATATCAAATTATACCAAAAGAGTTTACAGTACCGTTTGCAGTATGATTGACGCGAAAATTGTTTAAACATCTTTGCATAGAGCAAGAGATATTAATCATGATAGAATGCTATGCAATTAGTATAATATTTAATCAATCTGCTTCACTTAACTTATAATTTAGTATTTGAGACTACATTATTCTCCTTGTTATTAAAAAAAATGTTTCATGAGTTTTAAACATTCTCACACCCTCGTTTCATAATCAAGCTCGGAACACGACAGATTTACATTTAGTAAGATGCGTAAATTCAGATACCAATAGTTGCAAATAACGCAAATCTATTAATTTAGCCTCAGGAACCGAAAGTCGCGCTATAAAAATTAATCGCGCCTCAACGCGCGTGAATGTTGTGAAACGCGTGTTTTTCCGGTAACAGGTGCTAGTTTGATTTTCACGCCCTGAAGAACGCTCCTTCGTAGGTAACCGTCGACCCGTGAAAGTCGCTCTTCTCACCAAGTAACCCTACCTTATGGCCGCGTGTCTGATCGCCGGGGCGTGTCCTGTTCCTGCGGGAATGCAAGACCCTCTTTCTCGACGAGACGATACGCATATCCCGCAATTATTCAATGAATATATGAATATCGGTGTCTATCGGGTCCAACTACCGGCTGTAGGGAACAACATACATAATGTACACTTTGGAGAGCTTCGGAGCAACGAGAGATCGCAACGGCATTAGCAAGGTTCGTTGATACACATATCCAACTGTATATAATAAATGCAGTAAGTTTCTCCTAACTTCTAATATATATAGTATAATATTAAAATAACGTTAAAGACTTAATTGCACATTATCATATAAACTTTGTTTATGATTAATACTGAAAGTTTCCAATATTTTCTAAAATTTATATTATTGCTTTTCGCAAATTAATAAAGGGTTCACCGATTTTTATTATTTAATTTTGGCTAGAGAGTATTAAGGTTAATTACTTATTACTACCACAGTTATCTTTTATGTCAATACAATTTAGCGTCTCCTGCTTTCAAGACACTTCACCAAGACCGCAATTGCCTACCAAATGTCAGAGTGCAATCGAAGCGAATGATTAATCACGCATAATCGAGAATCGACAGACGAGAGTTACGGGCTGGCATTAAGAGCCAGGCACCATAGATGCCCCGGCAATGCGAGTCAGCGCATCGACATCGGGAACACGCATCTCCGTTGAATTCAGAGTATTATGCAATAGCGTAGGCACGCGGCAGTTACGGGACAATGGGACTCGTCCGGTATCTTTCCTGGGCTACAATTTTCTCGATAAACGAGGTGGATAATTCACGGGCGTGCTGATTCACGCCTCGACACGATACCGCGCCCTAGGGCTGCCGATATCCCACGGGATTGAATTAGGAGAGGACCGATCGCACCACTTTCCGCCTCCTACGTTCCTTCCATCGTCCTTCACATCGGGAAGATGCGCGGTACGTCGTGAGAAGGGGCAGGTGCCGCTTTTGTCTTTCGCCCTGGGAACGATATTAAGCGCCGTTCGATGTTATCGCCCCGAGGCGGATCTCGCCTCAACGAATCGTGAAATTCTGGATGCCCTATTTGTTAGAAAATTCCATCTCCTCTCGCCGATTACCGCTGATCTTCGTGCTATGCAGTACCGTCAATGATTCAATAGCTCATCGTGTTTATTGGCAACTGAACGTGAATTTCGTAGTTCGTAGTTCTATCGCTTAGATGTGCAGCGTACTCTATCGAAGAAAACAACGAAACCTTGCTCCAAGTCTCAAACCTTCAACGTTTTTTTTATATCTGCATTTTAGTGATTCGTCGGGAGCACGAAAATAAAAATTTTATATACGCTATTCTTGAAATAATGTTACAATACTGTATCTATATATACGTATGTAAATATAACTTATATAAATTTTTGAATTGTAAAAATAATTTTCACGAGATTGGATATATATATTGGATAAAATAAAACTTATTTCATAAAATAATTTAGAGATATAAATTCTCTCTTTTTTATTATAGATAAAATGGCTTTACTTCAATATCTTCCGATACCTTGAGTGAAGTTCTTCCATTGATATAACTTAGAAGGGGATTCAACGGTCGTTGGCTTGACTAAGAATCCAGTATAAATTTAAATACATTTGTTTCGCTAATTTTAAGCACCCGTTGAAAGCTCATTTCCCATTACTACATCGTGTCGCGTAATCTAATAATTAGTGAAAAAAAATGTAATTTAAAAATTTATTCAAGTAAATGAATTATATAAAATTTTATAAACGACAAATGTCACATATAAGCTACCAAAAAGTAATTGCTAGATTTTGGTAAGAATCATTAAGAATTATTTTTGTGTAATATATCTCTCGCTCTTATTTCTGGTTTATTAGATCCAGGACGACCGAGATATTTCCCATATTGACTGTCTGCCGACCGCATTGCAACAAAAGAAAGTAGCTCTTCACTCGCACAAACGCACCCGTCAATTTCACGAAGCGTAGAATTCGAAATTGGATCCGCAGCCGCGTATATTCCCCCTTTGTCCATTAACCATACGATCCCCCTGGCTTAATCCTATGGACGCGTATGTTCCGATATTTCGTATGGGTACCCCCTATATATGAGATGCGGCAAGTGGACTCCCTCGTTACGAATCTCGCATAGTCATAGACGAAGGGGCACTCAGGGGTGAAGAAGGTGGCGGAAAATAGTTACAAAACAGACGTCATCGGGGGTTCGGTAGTGCGATAGAAGCGGCGCCGTCCGATTCTTCGGGGGGACCACACCGCGGGGGCGGGAGTGTGAAAATATTCAGGGGCCCCAACGGAATCCACGGGGAACCTACGGAAAGATTAAGTGTCCCTCTCTCGTATAGCACGTGGCTCGCTCTCATGCGTCATACCGCGGCGTCGATATTAATATATATATGCACACGTGCAATGTAGTAAGAAAGTTGCTTATTACATTTATATATCATGTATAATCAATGTATAATATTAGACACGAACGTTTTCCAAGAAAATCGCATCCAACTTCTAGAAATACACTAACGATATGCTAACAATTTCATAATAATTTTATATACGCGTATTTATCTACAATAAAATCTACGAATAAAATCAAAATTAATAATTACTTTATTATTCTTTATCAAATTTTTCTATACGAGAAAATTGATAATTAAGAAATTATCATAAAATTCTTTCTTCAAATAAATCGATTGACGGAATCCTCGGTAATCATTGTATATCGGCTTTCAGCCGAAAGTAAATCTATAGGAACATATTGCTTCATCGTTGACGCAGGACAGATTGCATAAACAGTCGTGACAGAGGCCTGCGATCCCTTCGCACACCAGTCATCGCGCCAGTGTCGCTGACTTTGTGCAAGGAGCAAAGTGAACAGCGGCGCACCCTGCATGCATGCGTTATTCATACACGGACGTGCGACTTTAAATTCCGCGTATTATTAGGATTCTAATTTCGTTTCGCGGTCCAGCGGGCACTCACTCCGTCTGGGAAGCAATCACGGAATGACTAGCGGGGCGGCCTTACTTGTCGTGCGCGAAGGGGTGACTTTAATGTCTTTAATCTAATTCCTCGTGTGTGTGCGAAGCTTGCACGAAACTCCTCCCCCGGGACGCGATCCGCCTCGCTAGGGAATATTGCATCGCGCATAGACAAGATCCGATGTGACAATGGGGGGCACGCGGGAGTCCCTTTTGAAGAATGCCTTCGGTGATTCCGCGCTATCGATCCTTCGACGATACCTTCGAATTTCATTTCTTAATGTGCTTTTGTACGCGCTCCGCGTTCGATTTTCTATCGTACTTTAAATGGGTAACTTGAGTAACTTCCATTCTACTCTCCCCTGTTTTTTTTTCACTCGTCATTGCCTGGCACACTTTAGTACTTTGCAGGATGACTCATGCATTAATATTTTCTATTATTATAAAAAGTACACAATATTTGTGCGTTTTTAATTGTTAGCTACAGATTACGTTAAACAAAGACACAATCAGTTATTTATGTTTTTAGTTATGAAGGTAAATATGCATGTTGTTGATTAAAAAGTGTTTGATTTGTAAAAATGTTCAATACACTTTTGCATATATGCTCCGGAGCTTTCACAGAATATCGTGCTTCGTGCTTGTAACTCAAAATAACATTGGCGTGACGACTGCAGTACAGCGCACACTTTCGCGTGCACTGTGATGCAGAAAGGTTTCATGGGTGATAGACTAGAGACGCGTCCCAGTTAATATTTTGACTGCAATTAGTATGGTAAAGGAAGGAAAAGAGAATGAGTCGCGCGATGAACACACGAGAGAAACGGCGAACGTGGGTTGTCAACTGAACGGGGAATGCACGCTTGTACGAACGTTGCGCATGTGTGTGCGTGCACGCGTAACACGGTGCGGCATCCGCCTACGCACGTGGACCACCACGAGGCGCGGGCGCGTACGTGTAACCGGTAACCGGTGCCGGTCGTTACACGGAGAGAGGTGGTGCAGCGGCAGCGCCTTTCGGAATCACTTAAACTGATTAGGCAGCGAGCGCGCTCAGGGTGGCCCCGGAACGAAATGAGCGACCGAACGACCGACCGACCGACTGACGACCGACGAGTGATTTATAGTCGACGGCCAATTTCGCGTTTTCGATATCCGAGCGCAGCCACCCACCCACTCGTTCTCGATCTTCTCGCGCGCGTCTCGCTCGTTACGCGCGCAGTCATAAAACAGCACGTGCCCCGATGCGTAATGGCGCGTCGACCAAAAACAGAAAGAAAAAAGATCGCGTCACGATGAGACTCGCGAATGGGATATGGTACCTATAACGCGATCTCTCTCTGACGTGTCTATTTGAGGCATTTTGAGAAGTATTTGATGTTTCGTTCCAGAT
Source organism: Temnothorax americanus (assembly GCF_048541705.1). Lineage (NCBI taxonomy): Eukaryota > Metazoa > Arthropoda > Insecta > Hymenoptera > Formicidae > Temnothorax > Temnothorax americanus. The sequence continues at coordinate 1,138,793 of NW_027509307.1, read as the reverse complement.
AACGCAATAACGACCGCAATATTACGTGCAATTTTGCTTCACTTATAAAATCGCGATAGAAATGTAATAACCTAAAGATATATAGGATAAAGATTTTTCTTTTAGAACTCGAGTTATAAAGATGTGTGAAGAAAGCAGAAAAATTGCATTAATAGGGTAGACTTGAGTAAGATGGCCATAGAGAGAGGAAAAATGGCCAACCTATGTTCTTTCAATCTAGCTCGCCATGAAACATCGAATGAACATGGGTTGGCCATCTTTCCCGAGTTTACCCTATGACACATAATAAGGTAATTTCTTTAGTCTTTCCCATATTTTTGCAATATATGCAACATTACATTGAAAATATATATAGGTACGCACGCACTTAAGTAATTTCATTTAATTATTTTTAAGAGCCCGTCGATACCAGTAATTTGATGTTCACTTCATTAAATTATCGGGTTATTGCATCGCGATAGACTTTCGTTAATAAATTGTGTGTGAAAGGCAGCTGCACCTAAAAGAACCGTCCGCAGATAAATGTAAATGTACAACTCATTTGCAAATTAAAGTCATTTGTTAATTGTTTTGCGCGGAGCTGGTATTAACTATAGCAGATGAGATATTCTTCTATCACCGTTATCAATCAATACGGTCGATATGGATTATCATGGATTAATGGATTATTACTTAATTTGTATGTGTGTTTCGTTTAAATAAATAAACGTACTACTAATATATATTCCTGTTTTTTTTTTAAATTTTATCATCATAATATTAAATTTTCTTGATTAATTTGCGTAATTTTTGTTTCTTTGTCGTTTTTAGAACAGCCGATTAATAATAGCGAACGCTCAGTTCGGATTTATAAAACCATATGAATTACGCGATAGCGCTATATGATTCGCCCCCGCTAATCGCGGGAGCGGGCGCGCTCGTCCATCCAATTAGTTCTGTTATTCTACCCCGCACGGGCTTAATTTAAGTTAAGACCAAAGCCTAGTTTAAGATCAGTTTAAATTGTAAGTAGCGCGAGCGCACCTGCACCGCGTTAACTAGTTCGTGCCTCGCACCTCCGCGCGTTAATTAGTTTGGACGTCGAGAAAAAAATAATATGCACCTTTAGAAAACGTTATTCACAGCGTTGCGTTTTAGCGAAGAGCTTTCTACCATATTTCGCTTTGCAAGAGATTAAATGAAAAATAAACGTGGTACACGTTATAAAGAAATAAAATGTTCGCGCGCGCCGTATATGTTTTTTAATACTTTTCTGAGTAAAACCAGCAATTAAACAAATTGGAATTAAAAAAAACTCAATTACATATCAAATTGTCGGCATTGAGGAAATACATTTAGGAAAAATGCATAGCTGATGTATTAATATAGAGATACATGTATATGCACACATTTATGACTATATTTGATAAATTGAACGCATAAAAAATATGTTTTATATAATCCACTGGATGCCGGCGTTGTCAGCACGCGTTTTACTGATTAAATATTCCACGTTTACAGTTATTGGACATACACAAATACAGTCATGAATATTTCTGCGTTTGACGAGTTTTCAACGGAACGGATACAATATGATATATATATTCTGAAAAACGATATTTTTTTCTATATTTTATCAATCTATTTACCGTGAAAATCTTCACCGTCATATGACTGATTGCGAGATCTCCACGAATAACGTAGCCTATACCGAGGGATCGTTTTCGGCGCTTTCGCGACGGAGCTTTAAGAAAATGGGAAACGTCGCAGGAGGGGCGGCGAGAGGATCAAGTGCGTGCATTAAGCGAATTCAGCTCACGTCTCATCGAGCACTCTCGCGGCATCATCTAATTCTTCCGCGCTTCACGGCGCATTTGGCATCGCCTTTCTTCATTTTCCACTCTGCTCGTGGCATTTATGCTCCGCTTAAATGTTTGTCGAGCGGTGGATGGTGGGGTGCGCGCGAGAACGCGCGCAGAAGCGTGTCAAGTGATGGAATTAATCGTAGATGGATCCCTCGAGGGTAGTACATGATTCACCACACAACACATCGTGCCGCGCACCCCCGCCGCCGCAACCCTGGGTGCACCGTGCGCGCTTATGTGACAGCAGGGTACACACGCTGCCGAATCGCGCGCTGATGTATACGGAACGTGTCTCGATACACCCTACGACTAAGGGGTCTGAACTAAATATCAAGATCAAGAATGAAGAAGGAAGGTGTCGTTCTCGTGATATTCAAAATATTCAAACATAGTGATTACAATAGAAAATGTGATTACAATAATATGTTTTCTTTTAAGAATTTAAGACATTAAAAACTGTTGAACAAATTTTATATGCAAAATTTTATTTATTTGTATTATGATTCAACTTGCTGCATTAAAACTAAAATAACCTCTTACATTTTTCAATCATAAAAACAACTGTCAGAAATAACTGGATGCACAAAATTTATTCTTTTCTATTTGCTATTAATAGAACAACAACGAAACTAGAACGAACCGAGTCGCGTTTTAGTTTCAACCAATCGAATTATCTATTTGACAAACGTTTGAATTACGAAGATTGAGAAATTCGTCATCTTCGTCTGATCGTACAAAAGTGCACATATATGCGTCTGCCGCGGCAATAATTTACACGTCACGGTGCACGGAGCCACTCGATCTGCCGCGACATATTTCACAATAATTACCAGGGAGTAAACAGTCTCCGCGATCGTAACCGCGGCATTGACAAGGGCCGTTCTCCCTTGGCCCGTGTTACTACGTAACCGTGCCGAATCCCTTCCGATTATCATGCCAATATTGTCCCCGGTGTGTGATCGATGCTCTTACGGCTCATGCAGATACGGCGAACCCTCGGAGACGCCGACGCGTCGCCAGCCGTGCGCGTTGAACGCGTGCGTGTGGGTTTGCGTGTATCCGTACGCGCGTGCAGTGTTCGTATGCGTACGAGTATGCAGTAACCATATACCGGTTACTGTGTGTGTGCAAATTCAACCACAGAATAACGTAACATATGGCGCGGTATACACGCAGCGCGCACGGTGGGCGTCTTCGAGTGATTCGGACTGCATTTGCATTTTGCGGACGGGGGCGATGACGACTCGTTGTTTAATCAGGCGCGGCAGTGCATCAACGCGCCGTTGATCGCCGTTTGATTGCGATTGCGAATGTCCGTGGGTGTTTTCGCGACACAGCACGTTCATTAGCGTTTCCCGGAATGCTAGCGCGGCGACGAGCGCAATGGCGCGTTAGGTATGCATGTAACATCGCGCTATAACAGTTCCGCGGGAATCGTGTGCCTTTATACTTTTTTTTTGTAAATCATTGTTAACGTTTGTAATATTTCAAGCTGCCGTGAAAGTTTTTGTACCCTAGATTGCATGAAAAGATTGCACGATTCGTGTCGAATAACATAAGTGCGCTTGGAATGTCAAAAGCTCGATAATTAAACATTTTACCTCTCTACTACAATTTCAGTAATATTTATTAACTCTTTTGCATGAATTTTTCTATAATTTGTTGCATAATTTGGTCTGCCGAATTAATTAAACGAATTAATTAAACATACACGAAAATTTTTATGTTTAGTTCGTGAAACGTAGCGCATTAAAACTACTATACATATATGTCTGTAGACTGAAAAGGATGCGCACAGATATTTGCTAAAATAAAAGCAATGGAGTCTAAAAGCTTCCACAAATGGACGGAGCGAGTTTTGAAATCATATCTTTCAATTTCAGATCAACGGCTGAGAGAGGAATAAGTTTCCCCACTTCACTCGCGACCGTTCTATGAATTTTAAAGTAATTCTTTCACACTAAAGAACTCCTTTTTCTCACTGACAAAATGGGGATAAGATATCGACCCAACTCTATTATTCAATTCTATCCCGAGAGTTAAAAAATGCATTTAATAGTGCGGAACAGTAGATTTAAAAAACTGCTACGCGAGTGAAAAACTTGATACATGTATTGCCCTAAAGTTTATGTGTTAAACATGCTAAAAGCTTATTAAAAATTTCTACATAATTTGTTGACTATTATAGATAAAATTAGAAAATGTAATTTAATAGGAAATAAAATTGAGTATTTTCTGGCATAATCGTTGAATTAAAATTCTTCGTAATTTCCACTTGATGATAAAATCTACTTGTCGCAGTTTCGAATTCTCTCGAGCTTTGCCCGATGCCGATCGACCTTAAGACACACGACGAGCAGCAATACTTTACATTATATAGTCTCTTCGAGAAGCGCCCACCCTTGTCGCCCTTGTCCTCCGCGACGCGTCCGCGAATACCTTCAACGCGGCACCGACACGGTAATTAATAATTATATCTGAGGAGGGTCCGCCTAAGTCGAAGTTATAATTACACCGGAAACAATCAACAACTATCATGTATATAAGGCAACTTGACGTTGGATAAGGACTGCGACGTGGAAAGGGCGAGTTGATAGTTCGGTGGCGCCGTATACGATCGACGGGGAGAGGGTGGGTCGAAACTCACCTCGTGTTTGGAGTCTCTCGAGAGCCCGTGCGACCACCTCGACAGGAAACTTTATTCCTGGCAGACTCGTCTCGCCTGCGAGCTGCTCGTCTTCCGTGTCCTCGGTTCTCTCCCTCGTGATTCCTTTTTTTCCCCCCCTGACCCCTATGACATCGCCCGCCTTGCCTTATCCGAAGGTCTCGACCCTGGAGAGCGGACCGTCGTTGTCCTTGCCGCCGGATTCTTCTTCGCTTTCGCTATTCGTCCGCTTTCTCCCTCTCGTTTTCTCCCCCCGGATGTTTCTCCTTACGCGCTACTCGCCCGACCGTGAAAGGAAAAGTTGGGAATTAAATGAGTGCCGAGTACCGCTCGAGGGATCATTATCCATGCCGACGAGAGAAACGCCAGTGCTCGCTAGCTAAATGCGTTATCATTAAACGCGTACCTCCTTGGGGATTCATTTCAGCTGATAGTCGCGCGGAAAGAACTTTACTTGCAATTCGTATTAATGGCATTAAGAGAGAGAGTACAAATAACACAGTACCCTACAATTGTACGTAACACAAAGAGTATTATAGGTATACGATTACACGAATTACTAATATCAACAATTTTTTAACGTCACGAGCCTATATTGTTAGCTAATAATTTACTGCTATGAGTATTTCTGCAATTTTTGCAAAATTGAGATTTTGACTGGTACGAAATCAAATTACGTGGTAGGCGAGGTCATTTTGGAGTAAATTTGAATAAAATGCACTAGCGCCAGATTTATTACGCCGCATAAAAGTCGCTGTGACTGTAGATGCCTCTTATGAGAGGCAATATTTCAAAGTAACAAACTGTGATACCTTCCGTGGATGCATTTTGCGTTTCACACGCGCCCGTGTGAAACACGCTCAGGGATTTCGCAATTTACGCAATCCTCGATTTTATTTCCGCATACGGTCACGCTTTGATAGTATGCGAATTGCATGCATATTGAGTTCTTTCTCTGCTATAGAAGAAAAATCTCACCTTTTGTCAGACCGAAAGTTAAAGAAACAGTTTTGGGTTTAGATTGAAAATATCGCAACTGTCACTGCCACAGTTTCCTATCGGGGGAAATTCCATTTCTGGATTTGAAATTTTCGTATACATCGCGTTAGAATTCGGTACTGTCATGAATCATTTCACTTAATGTTACATATATACTTATAATTTTTAAGTTAAATAATAGTTAAAAATTTTATAGAAATATCTTAGAGGAGATCCATCATCTATTTTTCATCAACAAACAATTACAAAAAGATGCATTTTTTTAAATAAAAAAAAGTAACCTTATTGAAGATTGAACCAAATCTCATGTTTATAGAATAAAAAATAAATAACATTTATAGAAAAGAAAGGAATAAAATGCTTTAATATTAAATATCAATATTAACCGAACTGTGATCATCATTATCAATGCACGTAGTTAGCAAAATTAATTACGGAGGAAATACGAAATCGGATTTCCAAAGCGGCCAAGATAGTCTATAATCCATAATTTCATAAGCTGGAACGTCATGATTCCCGACAGGCCGTCCCGCGAATGCACCGTCGTTGAATAATATCGCAGTATCTCTCCGGCACATTTCGGCTGGACGAGTCCCAAGCGATACAGCATTCGCGTCTCGGCGTCGCGCGTATCGTTATTCAAGTATACATACGTAATGGGGTCACCGCGCGAAAAATAACGCGAGAAAATAAGGCGAGGGCGGCAAAGAACCGGCGCGCTGCGAAAAGACAGCTTTGTGCACGCCGAAATTATTTGCGGCGTACATTATGTTAGACTCTTAGAGAATGTTCTGCTGCCTGTGCAGCTACCGTAGTGCATCTTACCGTTACTGCACCGGCACTATTGCGGCATAAGTAGCGAGCCGTGCAAAAGAGCGACGACGAGAGCTGTGCTATATCGTGACAAAATGCTAAAATCCCCAAGGGATTGTCGCGATAACGACACGTTCCGCCGCTAAAAACGTTCTTGCGACACTCGGAACCTTGATGGCGCGCAAGCCCTTCAGATATTCTCTCAGATACTGGTGTGGCCCAGATAGCTTGACGTGGAAGATTACATCTAGTTGAGACGGAGCCGTATGACGTGACGCGAAATCAGAATCGATGATTATATTCACGAGGGTGCCTACTTCGACTTATGGCGCAATATCGTGGAATATGTAATCAGTAGGAGATTGTGAAAATCACCTGTTTTAATTTCAATTTAAATTGGTGTCTTATTTTGAAATTTTGATTTCGCGCATATTGAATTTTAAGAGATAAAATGTTATTAGACTTTCTAATACTTTGATTATTTTCGAGATTCTTTGCTCTCCTTTTCTCTCTCTCTCTCTCTCTCTCTCTCTCTCTCTCACTCTCTTTCTCTTTCTCTCTCTCTCTCTCCCTATTTAGTTTTTAATTTAGTTCAAAAGTGGAACAAACATCGAAGGCGCATTTAAAAATGTAAATCAAATTTTGAGGTTAAGTATGCGGCGGCCTTTTGAATTTTTAACTTCAAACGGACGCACGTAACGCATCAATTAACAAACTTGTATAAATTTAATTATTTCATGGAATTCAGTTATAATGCAGGCAGAGTGCGAAGGCCGGTGCCTATCGGGGATATATGCATTTTATCTCCGGCGCGTTTTTACAAATAAACTCGCGAGTACAAGTTGTTACATCGCGGCCCGCGTGCGAGCGCAAAAATATTATTCTGCCAGCGCGCGACGGTATCACGCGCGATTATTTTTATTCGATTTTTGCACGGCCGCGCAAAACGCCGAATCACGCGATACTGCGCGATCGGCGATTTTCCCCGGACACGGATATCGTTATCGATATTGACGTCGTTTGTGCTGACCACGAGCGAATCCGGGGAGCGTATAGCGGCGCGGCGCGACGCGTCTCTACTTAACATTCAGCCCAACACACCCGCTGATTGGCTATTAATTATCGGCGTTGCTTCCCGGACAAGAATAACGATTAACTTCGTATACTGTGCGCTTGCGGCCGCTGCCCCCTGATTCTCCCGTAGATCGATCGTAGATCAACCAAGAACGCCGTCTCATAAATCAAACGCGTCTCGCTCGTAAATTCGACCTCATGCGCGACGACTCATCGTTCGATCATCGATCCGTCGCATAATTTTACACGGCTGTCGCCGGTTGAGTCGGTAATCGAGAAGTGGCTAATTGATTCGGTGATAGATAGTGATTTCAAGTGAAAATAAACTCGTGCTCGAACCACGTGTATAAAATATGCCTCGCAAAAAGTCGGCCTTTTTTCGACAGCAAGTCCGTCGCTTAAGGATAATTAAAGGATAGGTTGTCATAATCGCCGTCGAAAATAGCCCTTTGATAGATTCCGGTGACAGAGAGGCGGTCCCATCATTGATTAAAACTTATCCGTGAGAGGCTTTACCATACGCTCTCGTTGTGTTGTTGAGAGATGAAATTTATGTTAATGCCACAAGTCCAAGTATATACGTATACTTGACACAAGACACGATGTAAAGTTAAAACTGCGTGAGTTACGAGTTGCATATGACTCGCTCTGTTGGTATATACGATATATATCGGTGAAATATCACTACGCGTTTAAATATACCTATATAGAAGATGCGATCGGTCGCTCGAGAGATTCACGAGACCGTTCGCCTCGCAACCGCTGCTAGGATACGGCAATTAGCGAGCACTATCGAACGATTATAATGCTTTATGAAGCTGTCGTTCCTACAGACTCGCCCGATCGACAATGACTCGTACAATTCCCAACGTACATATACATACGATTTCGCTCCGATACCTGCATTTCGCGATGCTCATCGGGAATTCTGTGCGGTTTGCATCCACCCTTCCTGTTTTTTTCCCCCATCGTGATGCTTTTTATTCCGCCGCGGATCTGACTTCCCCGTCCGACGGGCCGCAATTTTAACGCATACAGCGACACATGAAATAAAACGAGATAAAGGTCGACAAACTTGGCGAGTCACGTACGGTGTCAAGTGCGAAAGATAAAAACGAAAAACTGCGCTGCCAGGTAATTTATTTCTACGCGGCAGCTGATATTTTCACGCCCGTATGTCCCTGAAATTCTGTAATACACGACCAATACGGCAATTAACTCTTTGGCCATGCAAGACCTTTTTAATTGTGTTCGAGTTTATTTAGAATCTTGTTTTAAACGCAAAGATGTGAAATGTAAAAGGGAATATATCTAAAATGTGCTTTTTGAAATATTTAACTGTTGCGTACACATGTCATGTCGCATAAAATTTATAAAAACAAAAACATTTGTTTATTAGTCAATTATTTTAAGGATTAATAAAATGCGTCGAAACGGATTATGTTGCAACGCCGCCCGGTGCATTCAATAAAATAACACGAAACGCATTGTTTAAACCGCAAACGGATGTATTATATAGATCGCAATAATTTTTTAACGTTGAAGTTTCATAAAGGTGAACATTGAACATTGATTGCAGAAATGCTTTCTGCGATGTGCAATTTGATCACCGAAGGATCAACGCATCGATCGGGCTCTATATAACTGTGGCAGGGATTAAAACTTTTTCGTTTCGAAAACTGACGCGTGGATTTTACGCGGCTTTGCAGTTTTTTTCGGCAACATTATATATCAAGAGTTGAATATGCGTCATAAATGTCAGTCTCAGTATACATTTTTTTAACAATTCTTTCCCTCGCTGTTTCGCATCCTTGTCCCTAACGATATATATAACGCTGTTACATACATATGATATACGTATTATATAACAGCTGTTTTGATTGTCAAGTATCTTGCATACACAAACGCAAATTAAAATAAATATATGTACAATAGCATTTTCAATTATTTCATTTAAGAACAATTTTAATTAGTATAAAGAAAAGAGAAGATTTAATCATGATGCTAAATTTTTTCGAATAATCTATAATTTAATAATCAATCAAAATTAATAATTGATATGTTCCGATAATTAGAGTGTTCTCATTTATCATGAGTTACTACAGACATATTCCGACTATATTTGATAACTCGACTATTCAGTATTAGATAAGAGATACGACTCGATTTGAACTTTGTGTATGCCATGCCTATTAAATATCCCTACTAATTACAAGTTTCTAGCAAAAAGATAACTTCTGTATTCAACACACTAACTCATTATTCGTCTCTCGCGTCCGGGTTTCGTGCAGTCAAATGCGCGGTGATTTCAACGAATCGCGTAACAACGTTTCAACTATTTCCAACAGTCTCATCAATATTTCGCACTGCATTCGACCGTTAATAGTGTTACTGACAATACCGTGACGCTATTCGGTTCCAATTGCCGTATTCCGACGGCGATTCCTTCTTAGCGGGACATGTCACGTCTGTGTTACTTACTCCCGCAAACTAATTCCGCATTTTCTTCGACGTTACCAGACGAATTAACACAGCCGACACGTTTTACGAGCAATTTGCCGCACTTACGTGCGCCCTTACATAAGTTGGCGTAAGTACGAGCGGCGTGCGCGATCTTCGGTGCCAACGGCGTGATGCCTGCACGTGCCCCTCGACGTGCACCACGAGAGCAAGGAAAATTACGTTGATGGAAATATCTCCGTCGTGACGGAGGACCCAGACGGGACTCGAGATTTTGCGAAATTACAAACGATAACGTTTACCAGATCAAAAATAAATCGCTCAAGATATTAAGTTTACGTTTGACTGAATAACACGTTTCTAACTGAGGATAAAAGTAATAAAAAAATGTCCAGTTGTGAAAAATATGGAGATAAAGTACGTCCTATATAAATTAAAGAAAAACGTGGAACATCTGTGTAAGATTTGTTACCCTAAAATAGTGTTCTAAGTACTATAAATCCTCTTGTGTTCTAAACAATGACATTTTTTGTTTAATTAAAAAGATATCGAATGTAAAATTACATCTTGAAGCTGCAACTTTTCTATTTCGCCCGTCTCTCTCATCTATATTGATCATCGTGTGGTAACCCTCGACGCCAAGCTATTAACTAATCATTAATACGCTTCTCTCCGCCGTACTCTGGCCGCTCATGATATTATCGCGACGGCAAGAGAATCGTCGGAGAATTGAAAGCAGCAGCGCGGCGGTACACATGACGCGATATCAAATTGCGAATTATACGACGTTAGAACGATGAGAATGTTTGCCGTTGCGGTCCATGGGCGCACTTCGCTATGCATGAAACAGCAATTGCCGGCGCAGTCGAGTTTTCGCGATAACGCCGAGTTAGCGCGTCAACGGAGTTGATGAGGTCGTTACGGTCGCAGAGATTTGTTAAAATGGCCTCGCGCCGCAACAGCCGTTAATTATCGTCGCGAGTGCGCGTCCTTCTTCTCCTCTTCCACCCCCCTCCTCCCTTCTTTTTTTTCACTTTTCCACGCAATTACTTCGGCACGATTTACCGTTACGACGATGTAGCGCCAGAGTCTGAAGGGGGTTTTTATGAAATTACAGTTTTTGCTTTGATGTCGCGGCTCATAATACTTTAATTCGCGGATAGCCGCAAAAAAACGCGCGGATATTTCCTCTTTTTTTGTCGGGTTACACGGTGTTCACGCACACGCACGTACAGCAAATTGTTTTATTGCGGGGACATCGAGTTGTTCCAATAACGGTGTAAGACCCATGCTGCGGTATGTCGCTTTCGTTATTAACGCCGGTAAATGTATCGTTTTTCCGTTAATGGATCGCTTAGGGTGAATGCGAAAGTAATGGGAATCTACATTATTCGTCTGAAAAATTTAACGCACGTTCTCTTGCTACGCGTATCATTCTCCTCTACCGTACATGTTATCCGATAATTTATACGCAAAGTATAATTGTATATAACATATATGTAGTAATTTATGTAACTATATTGAATGTTCCAATATGGATACTAAGTTATAGTCTTCGTTGCGCGCCATTTCATCGCTAAACGCAAAACTTTATAAATCGTAGCGCGCAGTCGAGTTACTTTATACAGAAGCTTATTGCCACGCTAGGCAGTACGTCTTCATAAGCTGCAGTATCTGCGTATACATGCCACACTATCGCACAGTATAAAAGATAATCCGCGTGTCGCTCGCGCTCGACCGTGACCAACCTCCTTAATTAAATGTATTCACACGTGCGGCATCGGGCATTTATCTCGATTAACCTAAGTAAAAGCACTCCCTTCGCATTATTCGCGGAAGCCAGTGACGGAGCTCGCCGGCGTGTCTAATAGCAAACACGTTTTAACGGTAGACCCGCGAGCCACGCGTCCCTCCTCGTATAAGCCGCAACGCATTACACATGGTAGCGGACGTTCACGTTTTTATCATCGCGCGTACGATGCACCGGAGGGAGAGGTGTGTGCCCTCTCCGCGAGAGAGAGAAGCATTTGATTCAACGACTACATCTATCTCGCGGCGCGGAGATCCGGTCGCGTTGCACATGCACATGTTAGCTGGGGAGAATGGCGCATCGAGATAATGAAGGGGGCCGCCTTATTGAGATATCACAATAAGGTATGCATCACGTTTTGCAAATTATACGAGATTGCATCCGACTCGTTCCATGGGCCGATCGTACATATCGATAGCAGCTACGCTGTCCCGCGAAAGATCGTCCAAGATACGTCGCGTATGCGACTCCGCGATCTCGAGATGTCGCAAACGATTTATGGGAAGTCGGACTGTTCGCGCATTTATTGCAATCGTCTGCATGTGCGTCCGATAGTTATCGCAAATATTCGAATATTTGCGAGTCTTTTGCTTTTATTAGGACAGCATGCCGTATAAAATATCGCATATCTTTTGGAAATGTTAATTTACGATTAGGAGTTATAAATAAAATGTGTTTACCTCGATATGCTTCAACTATATACATGATATTATTTCGTAACAATTAGGGACTATAAACACTTTACCGCGTGCTTGAAGAAGGTAACTGGATCCGCCTGAGAAAATTTAGTTTAAAACAGACTTTACTTTGTTGTGTGAACGCTTCAATGTGGCTGTGAGCGTGAATATACTTCGCGTCAATTAAGTTCCGAGAAGTATAGCTTGTTCGATTGCACTCTTGCGAATTAAAATATTCGCATAACGCATCTAATTTTTTAAAACAAACTGTTATGTTGCGATGCAACAATGCTGTTATTTTGCAACATTAACTTGCAGAATTAACTTTAGAATATGACACGTCAAGACTCGTTGATTTCGTTAATTTCATGTTACTATACGGTTCTACAAAAATTAGTGTGGTCTAAAACAGAGCCGTATTTACCTAAAAAATAATTTAATTTTTCGAAATAATATGCTTCGTTGTGCAATTCAGTTTCAATATATCTAATTAACCCAATCTGATTAACCCTGATTACCTTAATCCTTTTATGTTAATTAAAGTAGGACACATTGAAAAAATACATTTGTCTCTCTGGACATTCAAAAATTTACAAAATATGTAAATTTCAAATTGGACTAATATAAATTCCTGACTTTTGACTACATACTAACACGTGAAATTCGATGCTATGTGCCGCTTGTAGCCGCTTAGTTCCGTAGGTGCGTAATTAAAGAAGGTTTTTTAATTATGCAATATATTTTTGACAAACATTATTAACAAATGCAAAATTTGCGGAGGAAAGTTAGAATACAATCGCCATTTAAGCCGCTTTGTCTACTTTGCCTCGCGAATTTCTGAGCTTAATTATGCAGCCACGCGTGAAAGAAGTACGACACGGGTAGACGGGGAACACCCGGTAGAATGTCTGTGCCGCGGACGACCGTGCCGTTTCATTTAAACCAGAAATTGGAATAAAAGCACAGCGCGACCCAATTAACCGCCGGCAAATATTTAATTACAAATGCAAACCTAGCGCGTTGGCTCTCCATCGGTTGCGGGCGACGGGGAGGATAGCATCCATTCAAGGCGAACTTCTCCGTCTGCCTGCACATGCGGTGTTTCCGTTATAACTCCTTTGAATGCGCGACCGCGGGACACTAGCAAGAAAGTAAGACGACCATCCTCGCGTCAATCGCGCATTATTTCTCTTTCCGTTATTCGTCGGCACGTGAATTAATTCAATCGAGGGTCTGCAAGCGGCTAAGTATAAACGATATCTTAAACGTTAACCTGGGGCCGATCTTTGTTCCGGCTTTGTTTATATATCTATTATCGCGCATTGATAATATCGCGAAAGACACTCTTAGCTGAAAATCGTAGACGCGTATTTTTAACCAGACGTCGCGACGTCTGTGTTCACGAATTGTTGATAGATGTTCACAAACGAAGCGCGACGCTTTTGTCCGACATTTTTGTAATTTAATAAATTCGAGACGGAGGCTCAATGAACTTCAGTGAAGACATTAATTAAGCAAACTTAGACGACCCGACGACTCTTTTAAAGATAGATTATCTCTTTTGTTGATTCGCGCGTTACCCTTTTTACTTTTCTGTTTATATATTTAAATTACTGATTAAACTGTCTAAAATAATTTTCCAGAATTAAGCACTTTGATCCTATATATATGCATCGAAAATGTGAGAACTGTTATTGAATGGTATCAAATTAAATCCCATACTCCAATTGCTAACAAGTTTCTTGAACTCCTCCGACAAAGTAATCTAGAAAGTGATTAAAACGATCTCAAGAAGTCTTCGTCGCCGACACTCGTCGCTATCGTTTATTTCAAGATATATCTGAACTGACTCGCGATGTACCTACCTACACGAAGTTTCAGACTCACCGCGAGTCAAAAGTACAAATCTTTTATATTATTTTATAATTGCGCGGATAAGTGGAAAATTCATCAGAATATCGCAATGGATACGAATTGAATAAGATGTATTCGCGGATATTCGCCCCGTGCCGATAATTTATTTTAGACCACCCTGTACATCACGTATCTGCCGACCGTACTAAGTGCATAGTTGAGAATTTTACAGGGCAGTACCGGTTAGACGGGCTAGCCCTCGGCCTCGCTTGGCAGCGATTCCCTTTGCCGAGCAGGTGCATCTCACCGCTACGTGCTTTACACGTATATCAGAATCTTTCGGAACCATTCGCATCACAATGGGCAGTATGGTAGTCATGCACCGACTACTTGTTACGCGCATAGACCTCGCCAAGAACGACATATTCCGGTCTGTCAAGATACCTGAGAAGAATCCGATTATCGTGCTTCCTTTGCTCATACTTTACACCGTCTATCACAGATCATTAGAGATGCATCAGTTCGCTATACCTCGTGATACATATAATAAACTTTATGCATAACAAGATTTATTATTCTCGTAAAAGCTGAAGTGTATCTAAATATTATCATTGTATAAGATTATTTAAATGATATCAGCATATTAAAAAGATATATATTCTAACTTTTAAGTTTCATTTCTACATACATAGATTCTTTATCATACGATCTTGGGCTCTTTTTCGCCGCGTGTCAAAAGAAGCTCACAAAATCTGCATCGAAATTGCTAGTGCCGCCCGGTTTTAACTTACACCTGGAAACCGATGACACCGTCGTAATATAACGATCTTGTAGACCGACCTTTGGGAGCATGCAGAGGCACCGCTCCCAAAGGGAAGAGATATAGACGGAAGGTCCGGGTGGAAACGAGAAACAACGAAAAGTCGCGCGAGCGGTAGCTCCTCGGCGAGAAGAAGGCAGATGAATATCATACGATGAACTGGATGGAAATGAGCTCGGTAGGGCGGTAGGCAAAGGGAGAGGCCGTTAATAAACCTTGGTTATGCCATCGAAGCACAGAACCGCTCGACCGTCTAATCTCTTTTATACACACTCATTACTTAAGCAGCGGTTCTCATACCTTTCCTACACCTATATTTCTACATTCTAATCGTTGTTCCGTAACACATTATGACAGAGATCATATACTCATAATCCGCGATTTAATCATAATATGTTTTCTTCACGATGTTTAATTAAATTAATTTCTACATTGCGTGCTGGCCGGGGAGTGTGTTTCCAACATGAGTGCATAAAGTTCCACGCGGAGGAGAGTTGTTGCAAAAGCTATCGTTAATTTACCTGAGTTATCGCGGTTTCTATTAGTCGCGCGATCGATTTCTCGTAATTAATTGCGCAGTTACTTTCAAAAAGTAATTTCAAAGTAAACCTACTATCTTTCTGGCGTAATAAATCGTTTGACAGAGTAAATTTGCGAGCACCGCGCGTACAGTCATTAAATTCTATTGCAATATTGACCGAAACTTGCGCATTATCGGAAAAAAATTTGTCAAACACTTAAATTAGGTATGTTTATATCATCAAAAAACTATTACCGGCAAGTAGGTACGCGAGCAAAGTCAGTTTGTCCAGAAAACAAGATTTTTTGCGCTATCGCTTCGATAAATAGCGCATAATCGGTGATCTGGGAAAAGGTAATTGATATCCTTGATCTGATTTACATATTGTTATCACTTTTCTCGCATTGGTTCGCACCCTACGGAAAGCGATCCCTCGTCATTTCAACCCCGAGCCCTCTCGAGCAAATAATCCTAATGTTTTCTTGTGTTCTCGATTCAAGAATAGATTCGCTAGAATCGATTATTCATTTTCTCGTTTTTAATCAAATTTTCATGCTGTCTTAGAATAATTTTAGAAAATCATAGATTTTGATATCGAAAAGAGACGTTATTTTATTTAAAGATAGATTCGTAACTCTTATTAATACGTACGCTTATATTAACTGCAAAATATTAATCTCTCGCATGAAATTTATATTCATTTCGTGAAATGTGAGAAATTACGAGAAATGCTACCTTAAAAACGAAGCTGCAATAAAGTAGATTTAATTTTTTGCAATCGTATATCATTTTTATCGTGACAATTCGTGGAATTTAATGTATCCATCACGAGCACACGCTTCCATTGTACGACCAAATCAAGCTGTTTATTATGCAAAGCGTATAAATCATTGCTCGACATAAATCCGCGATAAATTCGCGGTTTACCTGGCACTTCGTTCTTACTCTATATGTATTTATCTGATTTTTCAGAGACGAAAAATATATTAAGTTATCGTCACTGTCCTCGTTGACAATCTCGCCTAAGAAAACAAAACGGTTTTAATAAAATTTACGATACTTTGTGCAACCAAGCCGATCGAACGAGTTCACCTTCGACAATCTCGGTTTTATTCCGGCCATGAATGTAAAGCCTCTTTGACGCGAATTCTTCGGGCTCGTTTTATACTTCATGTATATTCAAATTTCGGCTCATACATTCGTCTTTACAGAGGCAAGATGAAGCTTATCCTAGCCAACTTATTCGCTCTTATGTTGTGTCATGTATCTTAAATAATTTTTTAATGCCCTATTTTAACGTGCCTTTCTTCAATCTTCAACGCTTTTCTTTAACCCATTAAATCTTAGAAGACCCCTACGTGTTTTTTGTTTTAAATCCTATAATTCAGGTCTTAATAAAAATTTTTAGATCGCAATTGATATTTTGGGATAAAAAGCGTAAGAGAGCAATCATTAATGAGTTAATCACTTTTATGTCGGTTTTTTTTTCGTAAAAATATAAACTCCTCATATGTTGTAGTTTTTTTAATATCCAGATTTAAATATCTTGATAATTAAATCTGACAAAAAAATTCTGTTAATTTAATATACTATTGAAATTAAAATAAGACTATTTTTATATCTTATTTCATATTGTCACTCGTATTCTTTCTATAACTTGCAATTTTTGATATTCATGACATATGCGCTTCGCAAAATTATAATACCGAGTGCATTAAAAAGAAATTCTCGCTGTCGCGTAACAGATAATTACTCGATTCTCACAGTATCCCTTATCATTGATTCACAACAATCTGGCAGCCACTATGCGGCGCGCGCATTACGAAACAAAGGGCGCATCAATCGCTCCGTGAATTTGCCCGTCGATCGACTCCATTGTGACAGATCAATTCCAACGAGCTATCCCACCGAAAGTAGCTGCGATAATCGGTCCATTACCAGATGAATTTACTAAACGAGGGATCCAGCTGGCTTTGCGATCGCGGATGACATATTACATTGCGATGATAATCACCGAATTACGCAGTGATCGTATCGATCGCCGGCAACAAACGCGCTCGCGAAGATCAATAAAAATACGGTCCATCGGACCGTAATTGCGGCCGGCATTTATTGCCGACGTGCTATCCCGGTATTTCGAAGTTACGATTGCATCGAACGTTCGGCCTCGACGGTTAATACGCGGTGAGTGCATGGAAACGTTACTCGCGGAAACTATCGACTTCTGGTTTCCCCCGACCGACTTCCGTATCTCTCGGGTACGGTCGGATTACCTCTGACCGGAACAGACAAGGCTCAAGTATTTTCACAGCGAGCGAAAAAACTCGCGTTTGATTACAAAAAATCCAGAAATTATCTTGCTAAATCAGCGATTGGTTTAAAACGTATTACTAATACTTTTAAAACATAAAAAATTTTTATACAATTATAATTATTATCTCAGTTGAGACCGTTTGTGTTATACAGAGAATTTTCTCTTTTACAGTCAGTACTAAGTTAATTGATATTTATATAATTATTATTTTTCTTTCGTTTGTATATATATCTAATAAATAATATTTTATCTTATTTTCATCTTATAAAAAATTAAAGTAGACTAGTATAGATATGTTTTTTAGATATGAGACGTATAATAGTAAAATAGAGATCAAGAAAAGAACAATTTTTATCAAGAGAGTGTGTATGTATGAAGTTTATTTTTACACTCTCGTATTTTTTTATTTGTACAGCATATATGGATTACGATTTCATACGATTCCACGTTATAGACCACTGTATACACAGTATCGTTTTTCAATAGTGTTCCAATATTGCACACATTCTTGGAAATTACAAAATATACACAAAGACTGCAAGCAATTATATTATAATACCTTCAGAATAGTTTGTTATACTTTTTATATTATACGCTGAACAATTGTATCTGTTTGGAAAAAATAATTAAAATCTATATTTCTATTAATTTACCGAAACCCCCATACACATATTCACAAATTTATCACTTTTATTATATTTCTATTTTCTACCTAAAGAAAATAAACATTTTCTTTAGTATAATAGATGTCGACTTAGGCGTATCCGTCATAATTTTTTACCTGTTACTGTTTACAAATAACGCGTTCGCGATTGTAAATTTCGCTGCATAGGATGGTCGTTGCTTTAATCTAACTTTTGAAGATAAAGGATTGCCTTCTCGAGTATGCGAAAAATGTGGCTGCCTAGAGGCATTATAGACTGCTTCGTTTGCACGATGTGCTGCTACGTGCATGTAGATTTAAGAAACTCCGTCTCGCGCGCACTGAAAGACGATCCTGTCGGAGTGGATACGGCAGGATCTACGTCAGCCAACGCGGATGTTATTAGTATTTCGATTTTTAATCTATAAGGCAGATAAGACGTGATTACACTTCGGTGGGCAGGGGTAAAAAGAAAAATTACGCCATTCATCAGAGTTACATTTAATTCTCATGAGAATACTCTATACTTAATGGATTGGTTTAAGGTTGACTAAAATCCCGATATAATAACACTACGGAAATCTCATTGTGTGGCATTTAATTTAAAGGCATCTAAAATGCATAATAAAAAAGTCAGATTTGCGATTAATATTAATTTTAATATTATATAATTTCGTAAAATAAATATCTTGCTTTAGGAAATTGAAGAGGTATTTATTTTCAATCTAGTATTTTTAATCTAATATTTTCAATCTAGTATTTTCAATTTAGTATTTTCTATGATATCTAATGAAAGTGACAAAAGTACACGGTAACACGAAGTCTTAATTATAGCTGCATCGAATCGAAATTCGAGTTAACAAACGCAGTAGCAACAATATGTTAGCAGTTATCAATGGCGGGAATGCAGAGCATATACAAGCAAACGAGATCTATTTTCTCGTAATTGAATAAGGGCATTATTACGTTTCAACGAGTACATCCGATTAATCGAGTAATTAACAATCATTGGAGTGATTTACGTGGTGCGCGACTGGTATCGTCTATGTTGTATTAAACGACGTCTGCCCGCAACCCGCTGGAGGGCGATTTCCGTCAGCGGGAATTCTCCGGCATGTATATTAACTCGGAGCGGGTCATTAATATCGTGATTTTTAATCAGCCGGCAGAATGAAATGAGCCCCGCTTAAGTGAACGACTTCGAAGCGGGGAACGTCGATAAAAAGAGAACCAGCGTAAAGTAAGTTTCGGCGTCGCTAAATCCGCCTGAGCGTTTTTACACGCTTATTTTGCGCACACAACTTTTGAGATAGAATATTTAGTTTAACTGTCGCGGAAACTGCCGTGCTTTTATAAACTGATTTACGTAGTCGCAATTGCCACTTCGTGCAAGATAAACGTACGAAAAAAAATTCAATTTCGAACGATCGTTCCCATACGGTTCGCTGAAAAGTTAGATTCACATCCTCTCCATAGGGAAAGGGTTGAATAAAGTAACTATCATTCCTTGTCGTATATTGGCTTAAAAAGAGCAATATTATATTTCAAAACATTTCGCAGTTATATATATGTAAAAAAAAAAAAACAAGAACTGTGATAAATATCACGATTATTATACTAATAGAAGAGTGCCACGTATGCCACAAAATATCATTATACAAATTCATATATACATTTTTGTGACAAAAATATAATATATTGTTATTTACGTTATGTAAATATATTCATTGTTTATATTATATATATATATTTAACTGTGTTATTATATCGTTTGAATATATATATTTATTTTACAAATTTGATGCTTTCTATTCTTTACACTAAAATTACAATCATTTTAATCAAATAACGCACAAATATATAATTAGGAGCTTTGTATTATACTACCAAAGTTCCAAAATTCTATTTTGGAGCTTCAATTTTAAATAATAGAGAGATTTCATCTTTGTATGAGGATGATTTCAAATACTGACGTTTCAATGTGAACCGATGAGATCGATTAACGCGTCAAATCTTCTATAAAGACACGGCTAATATATATAATTATAGTATCCGTCTACTGTAAGATCCTAATTAAATCTTACGTCATGACGTAGATCAGAAGAAAATCCGAGACGATAAGATCACAAACGGAGGAACGACCACGCACACTCAATGTGTAGGTCTCAGCAGCTCGGACCTTCTATTCTTCGTCGTTTCGTGGTATGACAGCTGACTTTGAAAAGCTGCACCCGTCCGACAGGGCTGTCGTCCGGATGACTTGTTACGGCTTGAACAACTAACAGGCGCGGACAAAAATACACGTTTACGTGCGGGCTACTACGTTCCTTTCCTCGCCACCGTGACCGACTTCCATCGAATAAATTATCGTCCCTTATGATTTGCATTAGCCGATAAAATCACGCATTAAGCCGTGATCACGTACATGCATGACAGCCAGACGCGTTTTACCTTTGCTGACAATGCGGCTACTGAATGGAATTCAGCCTGGTAAATTTCAGCATGCTTTGTCATCAGCTGATGAAATTCGCAAATTGATTAAAATGTCATACAATAATGTTTTTTTAATGGAAAATACTTATGGATAAAGTGAATTTAAACTCAAAGAGAAAAGTGCACGTACAATTATTCTCGATTTATGTTATTTTATCAGTTTTTTTGTTTAAAATAACTTAAATTAATTATCTTATATAAATGTCTCTCCATTCTTTCATCAATATTTTGTTGGAAATAATTTTTAGAAAAAAATAATACATAGTCTCTTTTGTTAATAAAAAGATATAAAAGATTCTCGCGGTATATATTTAAGTTAAGGTTCTCATCGGCAACTTAAAAATATAATCGTCAATGTAAACGTCAGTGATCATATTTTATGCCGAGTTCCTTCATTTGACAATCGAATGAGAAGGTACTAAAGCGATTTTAAAAGCTGACGTAGTATCAATATTTGGACACATCTTTTTACTTTTTACCAGTCTGAAGTGTTGAAGTCAACTTTTACTTCTCGCAGGCGAAGACTAACGTTTGAAAGTCCACAGAAAAAAAAATCTCTCGGTTGAAAATAAGTAGCGAACGACTGGAAGAAGAAGATTCGAACCACCTGGGCAGTGCGTTTCAATTTGCTCTCCTTCCAAAACCATGCAAATAATAATCATTCATAAGGTTGCCGACTCGTAGCGTGTGTCGGGACCGAAAATAACTTAGAAACGCGAACTGTACCTCTTCGTCAACTTAAATATAATATCGACTTGACAGCGGCCGAGTTTATGCCCACTTAAAATTTATGCTCGATTAAAGTCGTGCACACGTTTATTTCCAAACTGCAACCGGATAACGTTTAAATTCGCCGAGAATGCTAAATCCTGAAAAGACGATAACTTTATCGAATATTTAAACTATTACTTGCGACAAATGATTGAAACTGAAATGCTAAACTGTGATCTAGATTAAATCACGCATATCAATCACACCGTAAATTCAAGTGTGTTATTTTAGCCGACAATTTTTTCCATATTTCTTGCCGTTTTAAATCACGTTGTTTAACACGATTAAATGTATTAACTTTTAATTTAATATGATTAATGTCATATATAACGTAATTTGACACATGAAAAAACATGTAAGTTTTAGTCCAAATCGGTCCAAATGTATCATTTTTAGACGTTTTTGCGTGTAAAAATAATACACTTGCAGGATTTGCAGTGCATAAAAATGTTTTGCAAATGATTGGAAACGATCTAATTATTTTTCTCAATTTTGTTTAGAATTCTTTATAATCCGCATCTTAAACTTAAACTTATATACGTTTGAATTAATACATATTGTTATTTCGGCTTTTAAATATCTGAAATATTATTCGATAAAATTTGACCGTGTATCTTCTTAAAATTTTAAACATTTCCGATTACCATTCTTACGAACGACTTGTTTCAGACGCTTTTGTCGAAGCTTATTGGGCTTTCCACGGCCAAATCGAACTTCTCAATATACCTTTAAGCATTGCAAATCTCTTAATACCGACATCCGCACCCAATTTAGATTTCATCTTCAGCAGCCGTGAAAATAGCGCGTGCCCGTCGAAGGGGAACAGTAATTCGTGTTTACATAGCATACAGCGCATGGTATTATGGAATCCCTTCGTCTCGGTTAAGCCATATTCTTGCGACTCGTTGTAATCGCGTGCTCAATACAGTGGAACGTGGTTTTCGGCTGATCTCAAGGCAGTAGATGGAATCACGTGCGAAACACTCGGTTTGTTATGAAGGAGAGCAACAAACGCGAAGCTATATGAAAGGATAAGCGACGATTATTACAGCGGTATATCTCGCGAATATATAATATAGCATAATATCAGGCATTATATTAAGCATAAGAACGGTAAATTTAGAAAGAGTAAGAAATTAAATTTGCTAAGTTTATACATATCGTATCTGTGTAATAATTCAACGTTTAGGAAAGAAGACTATTATTAGGGCATGAATTTTCCAGATTTGTTTTAGGATGAAAAAGTGCGGCGTGCCGTATCATCCCCGATTCCGCGGGGAGAAATCAAGCGACACTGTGACGAGATTTATGAAGAGAACAGATTTATTCTAATTGCAGACGCGCACGCGGAGAGCCCTTCGGAGAGCGAATACTTTTTAATTGGCGGTTCAACGAGCACGGCGATATATACCCGAGCGAGCTAGCCATTCAATAACGAGATATACCCTCGTAAAATCCCCGGGATCGGTGGCAGCCGCTGAACTCCCGTTGAAAATTGGAAAGTTTTAATCTCCCGAACACAATGCCGATCCCATGGCGAAATTACTCTGTTCGAGACCACCGGGTTCTCGGGCCGTACCGCCGCCGCGGCCGCGCAAATTACGGGTTCCTTCACTCGACGGCTCGACTCCTGGGTAAAGATTTGCATGCGCATCCGGCCGCGATTTCGAGCACGTCGATGATTCCCCCGCATCCGACCGCGTTTCTTTCCTTCATTTTTCTTCGCCAACTCGGTCCGCCTCGCCCTCCTCTCGCCCACTCTCGTCGGTCGATCTTCCACGCCGGTTGGGAAGTTCTCGAGTATACTGTTTATAAATACCGACCATCTTTCGCGAATTGCACGTGGCTCCTCCTTGTCCCTATCCAAGAACAACCGGCTCGTTAAACTCTTGAGAGAGCGGCTCTCGAGGCTGCGCGAGGTCGATCATACCATCGATTATCGTGCCATGAGAGTCTGGCTACCAGCGAGATTCACCGGGTGTCCTGGGAATCTTGGCAATGTTCTCGCGCCCACGTGCAAAATCGAACGTAAATAGACCGTGTTTTAACGCGGGGACATATAAATTCAACAAAGTTTCGAGATTTGTATGGATTGTTAGATAGTATTGAAATAGTGCAAAATCTTATCCTTCGTTGAAGCTTAGTTCCAAAGACATTTCAAATTGAAAACTACAAACCTATAGAAAAAGGATGTGATATTCAGTTTTCGTTAAGGAAACAAAAAGACCGATGATTAAAAATTTCTTGATCGAGAAATGCTAAAAAAATATTCTAATTTATTATTAAAATTATATACTAGGACCGCGTTGAAAAAGCCATCAAAGCGCAAATTGTGCCCGAGAATTTACCAGCTACAGACATAATCGTGAATCAAAGCGCGTTACTGACGGAGTTAACGGTGTGCCACGCTAAATTGCGAAAATGGCCATTCGTTATCCCGGGATTGGACAGTAGCGATCGGTAGCGGAACCGGCGACGCGGCAGCGGCGGCGGCGGCGGCGGCGGCGTCGGCGTCGGCGGCAGCATAACAACGATTACGCCGACCACGAGGATTATTTATCGTCGTACGTTCTGACGTGCCGCCGCCGTCGTGCAAATGAGGAGGACCGACGCAATTTCGGCGTGCCTGCCTGTCCGGACGCGCTCTCTTCGCCGTGCGTCATTAATTAAAGCTTCAAAGTCGTCCACGTCGCGGGCGCGAATGCCGCGGATAGCGGATAGATAAAGAGAGCGGGGCGGCGGCTGCGGCTCAGTGCACCGCGGGACGTTATTAACGTGACATAACGCCATAACCGTGCCGCGGCTCAGTCGCGCTTATCCCACCCCGGGCGCGCGAATGTCACCTCGAAGATACGGAATAGAAAAGGAGATGCAACGGGACGTGGGGACGCTATATTTAAAGCGACGCCCTCGCCTCGGTCGGCTTGGCTTGGACTGAAGAGTCGCATCTTTTGCACGTGCGTGCAATTCGTAGAAACCATAAAATCGGCACTTAACGAGACTACGGAGCTTCCTTTAGCCGTTTAAGTGGGAAAAAGCAGAGTCGATAGAGTGAAGCTCGTTATTTCTGAAAGCGCCCGATGGAAACATTTTTTGCACGCCTCAAAAGATACAATATAGCTTCAACGTTATAAGAGGAAAATGCGATATTATGCAATTTGTTATCTGATTTAAAAATAAATAGAAAGGATCCACCGTAAAATCATTATTGAGATTTAACATTTCTTATTACAGTTTTCAAATTTATTTTTTGATGAATTATACGTATAAAAAACACAATATTTTTTCAGACAAAAGCTATGCAGTCAAAATTGTAAATAAATATAGACCAAAGTCCCACACTAAGTTTTTTATCCGCATGTGTCTTATCACATTATCGTTCTAAGTCCCAAGAGCACGCAAATGCGCATGAATGCAATTTGCTCGGCTTATCGAGTTCGAGTGATTGCCAAGTTTCACTTTGCGAATTCCATTTGCAATGCACCTTTCTTTGAGATTATTGCTCATAAACTCAAGTCGATTCCGATAAAAAAAAGAAAGAAAAGAAACAAATTAATTTTAATCTGAATATATAGTAGGCCTGTACAAAATAAGTGGTTCCATGAAATGGCTTTAGCACGCGGTGCTCCGATTTCCACAAGCTTGCGATAAGCCCAAAACAGATTTCTCTTTTGTAATGCAAATCTTTTTGGCTAAGACGGCAAGCGCTCGTGAAACTCGCACGAAAGCATAGCTTATAAAAGCAATATCGCCGTCTCACCGGCATTGACCCAATTCGCGCCATTACATTATTACGGTGTACCAGACCGGTAATGGCGTGTTCCTGGGGTTGCTCCCGAAACCATACCAAATTCTCCATGCGAGACAATATTATCGCATACCAAGGTAAGGACACCCGAACATGCGGTTTCTACACGCGTGTACGATCCATGCGTATATACGATACACGCGAATGTATGAGCATAGAAATCGATCGCTGTGATGTGACTAACCTTGCACTTATCAAAAAGTATAATTTCTATATAAGACACTTTAGGCGATACTTTTTTACTCTATCCATTTCGATTTAATGTACGCGTCAATGTTATTTCCGCGCAGTATTTTAGACTCGCCAGATTTTTAAAATACAATTTTAAAATAAAATATAAAAATTGTTTCCAATCATACGCAATAATGCGGATTAATGTGGGATAAGTTCAGATTGTAGTCAATTTCATTTAGAACATTGTAGTCATTTTCATGCAATGTAGACAAGACTTGTCGGTAATTCTTCAATTACGATAAAATATTTTTAAAATACAATTTTAATATAAAATATAAAAATTGTTTCCAATCATACGCCAAATATATAACGCTTCGTAGGTGCGCGTATATCATATTCATCTTTGGTAATGCATTTGATATTAACAGCGAAAAAACAGAAGCGAAGTTGACATAAGACTTATAGCTGCGATGTCGTGCATGTTGCCCACAAAACAATCTTATCGAAGTCCGCAGCACGCACTGTTGTGAGCCGACCTATATGGATCGAGGTATGGATCGAGTGCAAACGCAGAAAATATCGGATTTTCATGTACCATAGCGTAAATGCGCCGCGACTACAGGCACCTGCATGGCATCCGCTGGTGTAACTGCAGCCACTGTCTGTTTTAACAGACACCATAAAACCAGTGCGTCACGGTTGATACGAGAGCGCGATATGCCGGCCGCGAATTTCTCGACGTGGACGAAAAGGGAGGTCCGAAAAAAAAGAAGGGAAGGCAGAAAACAGCCGGCGATAAAACTCACAACGGACAGGGCTCTACTTTTTTTCGCGCTATAGCGAAGCAGATTTTATGGAATTATTACGGTTAATGGACTGCCCGCTGGCTCTGTTACCATAATTACGCGACCGATGATAAAAACCGGACGCAAAACGGTGGGTTTTTGTCACGTATGTGGATTTAGCGTGAACTACATTTCTGGACAAAACTTTATTAATAGAGGTACACCGAGCGCGTTATTGATTGATATATAGATGTGTATATATATATAATATAAAAATTGAAACATACACATATATTATTTTATTAATTTTTTCGACCAAAGAGCATCAATGATACATTATTTCCATTCAATTATGTACCTATATTCATGTCTATTAATGTCTTTCACATTATTTTGTGATTTCAATAAAAACGAAGAAAATTTTTAATACTAAAATATAGTGTTCGTCTTTTACTCTAGAAATTGATATTTTTTATTTCAACTTATGAAGGTTATTTGATTATTTGATTCATGATACTTATAACAATTACGAAAGTATTATTTATTTTCTTATTAGAAATAAATCAAATATTGTACAAAGATGCATTTTGGATCAAATTGGAAGAAATAAAGATTTCAAGTCTCCTGAAAATTTGAATGTTATTGTTTAATGATATGCATCAAATTTAACTGCCTCATGAATAAAAAAATTTTCTTAGATAAAAGCTTTAAAAGAAGATATTAACTTGTATGTACAGTTATGTTATTCAATGCTAAATTTCTCCAACATCGATATGTTAATATCATGTATTTAATATAAATATAAGTTTATATTTAAATATTTTTCATATAATTTTATTGAAGGTAATTTTCCGTAAAAATGATAGACAGTAAAAGCAAAAGTATTTACGTAAGAGACTCGATCTTTCGTGATTAATATCGAACGTGGCTCGGCGGAAATTTCATCTAACATCGTAATCTGTTCGTTGAGGTACAAGCACTGATAGAACTCGAAGAATTTCGCTAATATTTCACGACAAAATTATTAAACGCAAAAAGGTTCGATCGGGAAATTTTCAGTCCGCAGGTTGCAGCGAAATCAATGCCGCATGCGCCGGTGTTACCCGTTAGAATAATGTATAGCAAACGTAATTTAGTGAAAAGAAAAGGGTATAAAAAGCGGCGATAAAGCATGCAACGCGATGTCCTCATAGCTTCCGTTGCTGGGGAGACAACAGGCTCTCGTGCCTGTATTCTACGGGGTTCTCGGTCGATGGGGCATTAAATCGCTAGTAATTACCCGCGGGTCCGCGGTGCACCGTCATAATGTCTTTATGGTACTTCCTCGCGGCTAATTAATATCAATCCGATATTGCGGGTTTATTGCATACCAGGGTGGTGTAAAACCTTTAATCGACTCTGTCCTCGTAATATCCGTGCACGGCGAGCTGAGGACCGTGGAAAAGAAAGATACTTTAAAAACCTTTGTATACAAAGACTAAAAGTAAAATATATAATATATATACTTGCCGCAATATTGTAATTTTATACTATCGAATAAAATATTAGATCAACAATTTTTTATTTATTCTTGATTATTTCTGTCGGTGTTTCCTTAAATATTAAATGTTTGTAAATTTATATTTCAGGATATAACGTTTTTCCATTATATTTATTATTTGTAATACTGAATAGCTCGCATTGCCTTGAATACAATTTATTATTAATTGATAATTACAAACATTTTACATTAATAAATCTGTTTACTCATTTTTATAAATAATTCTGGACTCCTGTCTTTTCGGGTTACAAAAATGCACTATACTCAAGGGGGTTCGAAATGGATGGCTTTTCTGCGTTCTCCCTTGACTTTTCATGCTGATGGAGCTACGTGTGCATGTATTATTAATTCCGGAACATTCGTTACGAGTGGATTCGAGCCAATGGTAACAGTCGCGTCACGCGCGCGGAAAAAGGTTTTATCCATCGTTGGACGTGAGTGCTCGGTCCATCGCGATTAATTCCCAGCAGTATCTTAAAGCGATGAAGGGAGGGGTTGAAACTCGCGAGGGGTAAGAAAAAACGGATGGAAAGAGACCGCTACAGTTGCGGTAAGGTAATATCGAATCGGGCATAGACACGCGAGCTTACTCAAGCTCAGTAGTATTAAGATTATGAATCCATTAGCGGGAAACGGCTAGATGAGGCCGAAATACTTATTAATGTTACTAATGAACGCGCCACTTTGTACCTTTTACAACGTAAACTGCACTCTATTATGAACCTGGAGAGCCAATGTAAGTATTTCTTCGATGTTATCTTCGCGTTGAAAATAAGGCATAATTGAAAAATTAAAACTGATATGCTTTACGAATTATACCAAATAATTTCCAATTTTCTTTGCGTTAAATATATACAAATCTACATTACATATTTAAATTTATATTACGGTTTTTGTATAGAAATAAATTTTCACAATAAACTTTTGCTGCAAAAATAACTATTCCAATTCTTGAGCGATTTTTAAGCGACATCGGCTCGAGAAACACGAGAAAAGAAGAGTGTAAAAAGAACGACTCGACTCTTTTACGATCAATTCTTCGCAGACATTTCCGAGCATTCGCTATCAGCCGCGCGATAGTCTCACTAGCATTATATCACGACGGCGGCTTTTATAATAGCACCGTGCAATTAAAGCGCAACGTGTTTCGCCCGTGCACGAGAGTTACGCGACAACGATAAATGTCGGGCAATAAAGCCGCCGCATTATGTTAATTAAAACGTTGATATTTATTGAAGACATTCCCGGCTCGTTAGCGCTCGCGATTTCTCGGAGGAAACAACGGGCGTCGCCCTTTCGCCATCGGCCCGACGCGTGCAGCCGACGACTCGTTTACTTTAATTACACGAGTAGCAAACAAATGATCCGTCGCGCACAAAGGACCGGAATTAATAGAGTGACGCGCTTCGGTAATAACGCATAAAATGAAAAACGCAGGCAAGTTGTACTTGCGCACGCGCGCGCGGGGGAACACCGGCAGCCCGGAAAATTTTATTAACTATAAATACTTGACGTGTTTAAAAAGCCAAATTTTCCTGTTGCATGCCGTGGAATTTATTTCCCGCCGTGCAGTGATAAAATGTGTACCTGCACCCGGTGACTCGTGTACAGAGGGCCGTGCCCGGTGCGTACGCGTAAACTCATAAATCGCGAAATCCGCTTTAAAACTTCCGAAACGGTGAAGTTTAAAATTTAAAGCGATAACAAAACGATGCGGCATCTAGCATTTGCTAGAGAATGAACAACAAACCACGCAATATATATTCATGATGCATTTATAATATATACATACATATATATATATATATATATATATATATATATATATATATAAACATATGTATATTTTTTCTTCTAGTAATTCAATTTTCACGATATGCGTCATATATAATGCGGTATGCAGGATGAAACCGCAATTTCATTAATGGCGCCAGTGCGAAATACGTTTCAACTGAATTGTGGAGAGCATTATATATAGCTGAACCACCGAAACTTGCTTACCAAGGACAATGTGCTGCTTATTGCATTCGGTTAATAACTGTTCCGTATTTCGGTCAGCTATTATCTTCTCTTTATGACAATACATATAATTTATGCAGACGTTTTGAAATAATGGACGTACTCGTGGTCTTAGGCAAATGGCTCAGTGTAAAAGTGCCACGCTTAAAAAGTGGTTTCTGTGTTATCGTCGCCGTAAGGCATATCAAATCTTAAAATAGAGTTATCCGTACACTGTCAGCTCTATGATATAGTAATCAATCTACAACAATACCGAATTAACGTAACTCGAAATGCCTTTTATCGTTTTTAATCCACCCGAGTCGTATTTTATCATACACCACGCGCTATAGACTCACTAGAATAGCAATTAGGTGAGCTGATGACGCGATATCGCGTGACAAAACAAGTAGAAAATGAGCGGCGTTTATTCGATCGCATATACACGTTAGAGAAAAAGAGTGATCAATGGTGCGAAAAATGGTAGCGTGAAAAATAGGTGCATTGTACATGCCTCAACCGCCTCGTTCTCTGTCGCTTTTTTGTGCGCAAATACCGTCCCAAATGTTTGAACTGCGACACGATCAAAGCGTATTTACACAACGTGCTTTTCTCTTGTACAACGTTTCTAATCTTACACACGCTGATTATGTATCGCTTGGTCATAATAATTAAATATCATTCACAAATTTGTCAAATAAATCATTGTTTTGAAACAACCATTACTAAAATTTATAGCATCATAAATACTTTCATGAATAAAAAGATGTTCAACAAATTAAGAGCATATACGGTATTATACAATTGCATAAAGTGTGCGGCCATAACTACGCTGCCTATAAAAGATATAGGCATATAAATGCGCATAAATGCTAAAATAAATGTCATGCTAAATTGCAAAGTGCCCGCGGTCATCAGTAACGAATATTCGACTGCAATTATGTGATCGATCGTGATGATATTTATGATAATGCGTTAAACGTATTAGAGAAATGCGCGCGGATGCATCGTGCATGTTACGTTATAAATATGATATAGCATTACCATTTTAACTATGGTGCAACATAATCGCGATATTATAAACACGGGTCACCAAGGATTTATTTACATGTATCACGAGCGATAAGTATAATTATATTATTAATAGTGCAATGCGCATCATCCGCAATGCACGCTGCAACGAATGAGTTTACACTTTTGAGTAAAGTCAACATCGACATTCCATAAATACATGTTAATACTTTATGATCCAATTATTGCGTATTCGGATTTAGGCCATCAAATTATGAATAAAAGGATCAATATTTCTTTGTAATATACTGCATATATTACATGAATTATTATATATATCGTATTCATTATTAAGAATAAATATAATTTTTATATATATATAGGTATAAATTTTTAGTATAGATTCAGGTTTTTAGAATTAATCGAGAAATTAATATAAATTAAAATAAAAATTAAAAAGACGCAAGATTAATTATGCATTTTCGGAGATTTTACCAAAAATTAAAATCTGTGATTACAATAATCTGGCATATTACTGTTATATGTTCTCAATTATCTTTAGATTGCGATTTTCTAAACGGAATAAAAAGTATTTTGTATTAGTTATGAGAATTTTTTTAACCTTCTTTTTTCATATTTATGCCATGCTAAACTTTTGTGAAAAGCTGCAATAAGATATTAATGTTAATATTAATTTGTGGAATAGACAATTATTTCTCTTACACCATCTTCGACGTAAATGTAGAACTTTATTTTTTGTCTCCAACCATGTCATGTAAGCCTGAACATCTATAAGGTAGATCGCTTGTACAGCTTTTTTACCATCTATTCACCGAGGATTATAGAATGACATGCAAATACCCTCGACCCGCAGATAACGATCGTTAAGGGTGTTATCCGCGATATCTAAATTGATCAAGTTTACTCACACTTAAACGTCTTATTTGTCTCGACGACAAGTTAAATGTTAATTGAAACTAGTGATATGCATTGCAAATCGTGCAATTAGCACACATGTTTAAGCTTCTATACGTATACGTTTTAAAAACTCTTTACACTAGTTATTGCAGAACGAGTACACAAAACTTATTTATAAAAGGATTGTGTAATTAACAAAATAATCATTTACAACACCAATATTTATAATCTTTTAATAATAATTGTACACATTTTCGCGATAAAATAAATTATGCGTTAGAAAAAAAATTTCAAATAACTAAATAATCCTTTCCACTTTTTAGTTATTTATAAATAATATGAAAATTTCAAATTAACTTATTTTCTTATAACATATAAATTAGCCAAGAAACAGTTAATTTTTGGACCAAAAATATTATTAAACCATTAATGTCATTTAAAGCTATAAAGAGGGTTGAAGGATTCCCTTTTGAAAAGATATATCATTTTCCTGGGTTTAGCCTTTCATATAGTGTGAAGGACATTAATCCTTCTTTCATGTTGGAAAAATATCTTGATAATGCTCGAGAAACGTCACACGACGGGAGAAAAACGCGAACGTACGCTCAATTACACGAGCATGCATTTCAAGTAGTAGCAGGCGATATTTTCCTTAATTACTGAATCCTCTACAATACCAACTTTGATTACACTCAAGCACGTGAGCTTCGCTTTCTTGTTCAAATTGTGCACAGAATTGCGCGAAAGGATTATGACGTTATTCCCGTGGATTTCGTGCGAAGTGTAGAAGGAAAAAGACGGCACATAAGTCTGAAAGGTATATACGCTACGAAAATATATCGTTTACTCTAAGGGTCGTACGAACGTGCGAACGAGTACCAAGTTGTAAAATTATTTATTCAGTTTGTTACCAGATTGAGAGATACTACAGGAGATTTCTCTCAAAATGCGGAGGATGCCAATACCAAGTGATAAACTTTGTGTTCGATTTGCCTTACATGTCGAAAGGATGACACCGCGAGGTTGCAATGTATCGTTATTGCGAGCAATACGCAGGCATCTAAATTGAAATTTCAACTTTAAATTGAAACACAAATCCATCGTAACCTCCGGCAAAAATCTGGCATTGTCACTTCTTTTATTTTCAGAGGTAGCGGATTTTCCCCACGCGAAAATGTACAAAAATCCGATACGTCCATATTTATTGACTGATCCTGGGCATTTTTCCCTCTACGTTTCTTCGCGCGCGGAATTTTGCCCGGGTACCGTTAACAACATAAAAATACATAAGCCTTCGACGCTGCGTTTCAATTATTCGCGAGCTGTATTTTTGGTTTATCGCGAAATCGACTGGCAAAATAATCCCGCTGCTCATGTAACCAATTGGATTGTCCCTCCCTTCTCCCTCCCGTTCAACATTCTCTTAGAAAAAAAAATCTCTAAATATTTCATAGTTATAATTTGCGTGACATATTTGTCCGCATATTCGTCGATAAATCACGGACCGGAATGCGTGAGCTTCGCTATATAACTTGCGTTTTATAGCGACTTGCGTACTAACACGAAATTTAAAGTCGTCCGATATATATATTGAAATATTTTGATTTCTCGTTGAGTCTTCCAATATTCAGTCCATCTGATAAGATTCTAATTCAAATGTTATAATGATATAAATTTTCGAGCGGTGCAGACAAAGTTGCAGTTTTAAAGCGGGTCTTGCAGCTCCCACCGCGAGAGTCAACGGCGAGGGATTAACGTTGGCGCTAATTAAGCGGCTCGCGTTAACGGTAATTAGTCGTCGCCCGAAAAGAAAGAAAGAGAAAGAGAGAGAGAGTCGAGGCGTCGTGTCGCGGCGCCGTTTAGATTTAGACGCCTGATTTCCGAGCATGAAAGCACATCGCGTACTCTCTCTTTCTCTTTCCCTTTATTTCTATGCAACGAGCACGCACCCTTTCAAGTTTCGCTCGCGGCGTTACGTGCGCGCTACGCTCGTGTCCAAACGCGTGAGTATGCGTGTAACTTCATCCTCGACGAGCGATGTACATCGTCCGTGATTTACCTCGCAAATATACAGTCGGGCCAAAAGCGTCTGGGAATTTATGCACGTAACAGGCTATGCACTCATATTTTATATTGCAATTTTTTCTGGACGTTAATTACCTTTTACTCCATACACCAGCACACACACGTACTATTGTGTGCAATAATTTAAAATAAGTCAACAAATATAAAATAAAGATAATGAATCACAAATATTTGTAAAAACTATCTTTTCCTTAATATTTTTATTTTTCTCTTTTATTATTTAGAAAACATATATTAAAAAATTTCATATTTAGTATATAATACATTTTAATATATGTATTTATGTCATTCAGGATATGAAACATATTTTATTGAATGACGTAACTAATTAAAGTGATGAAATTTGCGCAAGATAAAAGTTCCATTACGGACTAATATAAGTCCTAAGATAAGAAACATAAATCCTCGTTTATGATTATGAAATGCCATGACACGTCCGTCAACGAGTTGTTCACGTCTATTACCGTTAATTGCAATTTATGTGGCTGCGCCAGGTGAATCGGGACTCGATAAAAATATGTGCTTTCCTCATATCGACTATTAATGAAAATGATTGAAAAATCTAGCTTCCGTCAAACGTTACAAACATCTGTCATATTGAGCAAAAATGTGCGCATTTCCATCTTTTTGGCATAAATATTTATTTACGCCAAATTTAGTTGCATATGTCACGGATTGCTCGAAAGATTGCTATTAAACTGTCAATCAATGGATTTCAAAACTGCAAATCTATTGCTATTTTATTTTTATATAATTCTGGTTTTCTCTTTAATTTTGCTATCACAAAAAGCTTTAGTATACGAAAGATATTTTTGTATGAGATTAAATTAGAACGTTGAACGGAAGCGGCCTGAAATATTGTTGAAGCTTTTATCGATGACATAATATTTAAAGCAAATATAGCTAAAGAATGTGCTTCTCGTTATTGATTTAAAAAAATTTAATTTGGAAACATGACCCTTACAAATAAAGGATGTTGTTGATCAAAGAAAAATTCGAAAAATTCAGAATTCCATTAAAAAGAGATTAAAACTACTACCACGTCGTTGAAAAAAGTGTACCAGCTTATATAAAGAAGTTATTTCGATTAAATTATATTTAGGTAAAACTGTAATTGATAATAAATAAAGTTTAAAAGAATTATTGCAATTTCGTTAACAGATTAATATTTAATAATCATATTTAGAAAGAGCTATCACTCATAGAAAGAAACATAATTACTTATAATATCAAACTTGACAGTGCATCATCGCCTTTTTATCGCGTATAAATTACTGTTCAAAAGCAATATTGATAAAATATTTAATTTTAAATTGGCATCGTCATTATCATCTTCTTGCAAATTCTATGAAAGCGCGGGCAAATAATTATTTAATTTTTGTTGTTAAAAAAATCGCCGTGCGATATTGATGCTGGAATATAGTGGGAGTGCAATGGCAACCACTTTTTTGTTCTTCCCAACGTACGCGCAGCAATTAACGAAAAACTTCTCGAGGCGGAAGTGCCTGTCAGAATCGTGCATTTTTGCGCTTCTGTTCATGCTATTTTTTTCCGCGTGGGAGAGCGCCTGGGAAAAAATGCTTTTGCCTTTACGTCATTTTTTCGTTTCTGCTCTTTCGTCGTCACGTCCTTCGTTAATCATGTCATACCGTCAGTCTACGTACTCATTATAAACGTGCATGCAGTTATATCCTCAACTTTTTTTATCACAACGTCAAAATGCAATCCATTTTTTATGATTTTTTTCCCTTTTACATAACAGATGTACGCAATATAGTTTTGATGATTATTGCAGTTTTTCAAAATAATTTCAAATACTTTGATCAACAACGTCCTTTATTTGTGAGGATCAACGTTTCCAAATTAAAATACTGATAAAATGCATATACGTTGTAAAATAAGTACGATAAATTATGTACTATAACTGTGATTAAAATAAATTATATTGCTTAGTCTATATATGTATATATATATATATATATATATATATATATATCCATCTAACATAATTAATATAATTTAGCTATATATTAAATAAAGCATAAAATAAAATGTGACGTGAGATCCAACAAAAATTTCGTTACATAACAAAATATTTATATGCCTAGAGTATATAAGAATTACATGTTAATTATATTAAAATATTTCACATTAAAATATTATTTTAGTATATTATCATATAATGAATAAAATTAAAAACAATAATTTTAATACCGTATTTCCAATTCTGTAATGAGATATTTATATCAAGACGAAAATTAATGATGACATATATGGAAAACATGAAAAATTGCTTTACCAATAGCAATTTTGATTGCGGGTGGCCCATTATTTTTACGGATCTTACGTCACCTCTTGCTGAATGTCATTAATCGTGGCATATTTTGAGCGTATACGATGAAAAAAGGAGGAGAAAGTTTCTTCTCCATGATACATGTATGTACGCATGTATCCATTATTAAAGTAAACTTAAGAGTGATAATTTATTTCTATGTAGTACATTTAAACTTTTTTAAATTATGCTGAAGCGTTCTGTCTCATTCGATTATAGCGCAATAAAGTGTTAAAGGAAGGGGAGTGTAGTGAGCTTTATGTAAAAGGAAATCTTTTCATATCGCCTATATTACCGCATAAAACCGGACTTGGGTATTACGCTTGAATTGTATAATAAAATACGCGACGGTGCAAAATATACTACAGTCCACCTACGCGCGGACGAGGAATTTCTCGGGCTAAGTTGCATAATCGCGGCAGGATAGCACGCGCGGGATCGGATGAGAAGCGGTCGGATAAATCGTCTGCGTGGCGAGACACCGTTTGCTCGGGCACGATCTCCCGAAAGAAACAACGGAAAAATAATTAAGAACTTCGGCGCGAAGATCAAAGGGCCAAGTTCGTTAGACGACCCCGGTACTTTTACGTCCGCGCAATCAGCGGATCACGGAGCGGCATTGTAATCAAGATAATTAAACAACGCCGTCCGTCCTCCGCGGCCTTGCTGAAATATTAAAATCGTTCAAGCTCACCCTCTCCCTCCTCTGTGTTCAGGGCCTTCATTACATGGTATTTACGATAAACAGTTCGTCATCCTTCTCCTGATGGTATGTAATTGTATCGATGTCTTTCGGGGATTTGCGAATACCGTGCTTAGAGTCGCTTGCAATTTGCAATCATTACTGCTAGTCGTTACAATTCACGAAATATCAATCTTTAGTGTTATATATCGTAAAATTTTTCGGTTCTGGCATTTTTCAAGTCCGATCGTTCATTTCTCGATAATAAATAAAAGTATTATATATATATATATACATATATATATATATATATATTATGCTTGAAATATATTTCTTTTTAAAAATAATAGATATATGTGTCTAGAAATCGATTAAAATATATTAAATTTGCGGGGTTTTTACCCCTATATATATGTACTGTTTGCAATTTGTCACGACACCATGCACGAAATATTCATCGCATTATAAGTGAAAGTATAAGTGCGCTATTCTTTACGTTATATCACTTTTAACGAATAAACAATTATCGTGCATTGAATAGAACGTTTATCCAAAGAATAAATATTTACTCTCGTTTTAATCGATAGAAAACTTATGAATGAACGCTAATAATAAATGTATATTGAATCAATAGGTATACATTTATTATTGTATTATTTTTTTCTTAAATTCTTTCTTACGTAAAAAGTAACATTATATGGTTTTTAAAATAAGGTTTCTAAATGTAATCTGTAATGAATTTTGAAATTTAGTATAAATCTCCGCAAACGCAGTGTCGTGATTTAATATCAATTTCCTCCAGATTTATTAAAATCTCATATATATATAATTTCAGGTTTTTATTAAATATAAAAAATTAGATCTATTAGTAACATTGGCCAGTTCCAATCATTTATAACTCGAAAATTATTCCTTTCATTTTAGGGCTTTTAACCTCAATTAAAATCTGATAAGCTATTAAAATATGTATATAACGGATCGAAATATTTTATATAACGAAATAAAATATCTTTCTCAACTATATAACATGCAAATAGATGACAGTTACATAAAATTTTTTATTTTGTAATTTTCACGAGAAATCTTTGATTTACATGACTCAATAAGTATTTTTTTAAATTTTCATGAAATAAAGGTATCTATTTTATTTAATTATTTTATATCTTTTAAATTATTAAATAGTAAAGAAAATGATAAATTAATACGGGAGGAGAAACTTTGTTCTCCCAACAATTATTACATTTCTTCCCCTTCTCTGCCCCCCCCCCCCTGTTTATAATTCTTATTACAACATATGTGCAGGTAGACGCATTCTTGCATTTGGTCGGTACACGAAACAGAGATTTCATCTCGCGTCTTGAACACTTAACGCATTCCGGCG
Organism: Temnothorax americanus; assembly: GCF_048541705.1. Taxonomy (NCBI): domain Eukaryota; kingdom Metazoa; phylum Arthropoda; class Insecta; order Hymenoptera; family Formicidae; genus Temnothorax; species Temnothorax americanus. Next base: position 1,100,322 of record NW_027509307.1, on the reverse strand, counting down.
CGTTTCTGAATTACACGATGAGCGTAATAGACGCGCGCGCGGGTACGTCCTGTTTTACAGCGCGGGAGGATTCCCGGCTCGTGAGATGCACGCTATCGCGATAAAGCTCGCGTGGGTCATCGCGCTCACTTTATGTTCTCGCGATATGGGGTCGGTCCACTTGGAGGGTAAGAACACAGAAAAATCACGCCGCTACAAGGACTATCTGAAATCTAAGGGACTCCACGTCGTTTCCCTCCGTATTATGGCGAGTCCACGTCGGTCGTTATACATACTGGCGCATTTGTCTTTTCTGAACCAGTTGCACCGTCCGGTGTACGACTGTCAGGAAACCTTGAGGGAGATGCATGCGTTTCCGCTGGATAAAACGTTACAAATTGCTGCTTTGGGGTGCCCTGAGGTCGCGAAAGTGATATTAGAAGGGATATGCGACGTATCGCATATCTTATTTCTTGAACGTTTTATCGTCACTTAATTTTTACGCGTTTTCTATTATACAATGTCTGTTAACGAGATGCATATTAATCGCTGCAACCAAGTATGAATTTTTATAAGTTGTCTCGATGTTAACGTGCACGCTTTTTTATTTGTTATCCCGCTTAAAAATTTATATACTTACGGCACGAATTTATTTTTATCATAACTAAGACCATATTTATTTTGTTCCGGTATTTGTTCCAAACAAAGAAGAAGATTGTCTATATGATTATGACTGTTTAGTAGCAGAAGTGTTTCCAAACATTTTCAACACTGTCGTCGCTCGTATACTCGGAAAAAACTCAATAATTACATAAATTTACCGCATATGCGATTGAAGAATCTGATCTGATGGCCTGCAACATTCGTTTCTAGAACGTGTTAACGAAGGCTACTCGCACAGGTCGACTTTACTAATTTTCTGATAAAATAGTCGCTCATATTTTTCATACTAAATATTTATGAGGTAATATATACGTAATATCTAACGTAGTTGGATAAACTTTAGTTGCGCATATAGCTGGATCTACAACTGATTGGCGATTCGAATATTCGCGAGCGCGAATGCGCTTATCTAAATTGTAAAAAGGCTCCGGGTTATTTCCATGCTCCGTATAGTTCGGGTTAGACTGCGTTGCACCGCCGCTACGTGGGCGAATATTTATTTTTGCTTGACTAGTTACACCCGCTAACGAACCACCCACACCGTCGGAAATTCTTAAAAGTGTAATATATCCTCCGGGCGAAACGATATTTTACTGCTCTCAGTTACATTACAGGCATCGCCACTTAAAATAATGGGGCGCGAGTACCTTGGCGGTCGCAAAGTATACCTTGTCGTTTACAAGATGTCAAATGTTGTTGTAAATAACACGAAAAGATACCTTGGATTACTGCATTTTTAATTACAATAACTGACTCTTGTAAAAGATAGATATCATTAAATCATATCGTTAAAAATCACACGTTGATGTAAAATGCAATTATAATATCATATTCTGCAGTCAGAATAATGGATAAATAATGTGTTTACATATTTTATAACGCACATATTATATTTGCAAAGCATATTTGCAATCGTAATTGTAATTATGATTTATTTATCTCTGCGTAAACAAAATAGCAATATTTATTACCTATAAAAACGAAAACATTTATAATTTCCGAGAAACATTATTTTTCGCCCGAGACTTTGAGTACAAAAACAAACGAACGAGTTATTTACCGCCCGAATGACAAATTGATCGATCAATTATACCACGTTTGCACTAAACGTGGTAATTGATCTAAGGCGCTTTTCTTCGCCGTATTTTAGGTCAGTTCGCGTAGCTCCTTTATACGTGACCGCATTTATCTTTGCTACTTGCTGAACTAACTTGTGTCGGCAAACGAATTGCACCAGCAGCGTGACAGCCGCGGAAGTGGAACAATAGTTTGGCGCTCCCTCCGCCGTTTCGCTTATATACATAACCAGGGATGTTTAGCATCGATTCCGTTGTTAGGCGTACGTTATAACACCGTCGCACGCAGCTGGCCGAGAAATGCTAAAATGCATGCGGCGAATTAGTGACCGGCTGCGTTCCTGCGCCACAAACAGCGCGATTGTTACTACTGCTCCGGACTGCGTCTAAGAAACGTGACATTTGCTTTGAAGAGACGGATCGAATGATTCCCTTGTTGAGGACAATGGTCGTTTGTGAATCGATGTCACGTATAAAGAGAAGCGGTGCTGTTGACCACGGAAATAATAATCACGTTGAATTTATTGATTTAAATAATACGATACGATTATCTTATTTTACAAGTGTGCAATACATAGTCTGAAATTAATTGAATGTATATGATATAACATAATATAAATGCTAATGTTGCATAATAAGAAACATAATATTTATACAAAAATTAATACCTTTAAATTATTCAGAAATTAAAATAGTTGAAAGAATGTTGATTAACTCCGTTATTTAATCTTTTTTCTTGAAAAATAAATATATTGTATGTGGAAAATATAAAAAAGGACTCACTCTTTATTAACTTCTCGGTATAACGGTGAGAAGGAGCCTGATTCAAGTCATGCACATATCTTCCGTCTTTCTAGACTTCCTCGCAGTTGTTACGACGCGACGCAATCATAAGAAATTCATACGGAAGCAGCTCTCTCGGTATCGTTACGACAAATGTCATGTTTTTATTGATTCTCGAGTTCCATGTACCCGAGCGTTTCCCGTCTGCCGGACAGTTCCTTTGTCTTTACGACGTTTTATTTTCACGTACGTTTCGAAATGCCACGTAGATGATACATTACGGTTGATACGTCACCGTACCGCACCGTAAATACCCAGGCGTACGAGCGCGATTTTACATCCGGGCGTTAATATTTGGTTTTACATGCGGGTTGACACACACCGACGCCGCCTGAGGTGAGAAATGACCGGCCGGAACGAGACAAAAAAGAAATTTCATCTGGAGGCATGCCAGCCCGATAAATTCAAACGCGGACCCGGCGCGGCGACGCAGTACGCTGCATTACAGCGTAGAATCTCCGTCTGACTGTTTCAGCGACAGAAGTCAGCGTGCGCTTATTGCGCTTCAACCTCCGTCGCCGCAATAAGTTTCCACGGTAATACGGCCAAAGCTTAAGTTTAAACACCATGTTAATTGCATTGTTCTGGTTCTGGTATACGGAACACAAAACGACAGTCAGTAAATGCCATCCGCTTTCCGCGCCAAACTATTATACTGTGAATCAACGGTCCTCATTTTCAACTCACAATTATTGTCTCGTAATATGCACAGAAGAAGTTTTAGTCATCTATTATTTAACGAGACAGTTATATAATCTGTTGTTCGTATATTATGAAATCTATATTAAGTGGACATAATGTCTATTTTGTATGACATTTAAATGCTTAAAATTTAACAAAATGTAGAAAATAACAGCAGTAAGATTTCAATTATAAGTGAGGCCTAGTTTTTGTAAGCTGTCCAATTGTTCACTTATGGAATGCATCGTGCGCCACTCACATTCTTTCCATTCCATCTGTCGCGGTCGCGACTATTCGAGAATAGCGAGTCGAGCGAAAAACCGTCGATATGTCAAATCGACTTGATGCCGCTCACCTTTTTTCACCTTTGCGCTTATCTATAAGAGACACCAAGTCGAGATGCTTTGCTAGTAAACTCAATCAAAAGATTACATTTGCACTTCTGCGCCGACGTGCAGAATACTGCAGAAGACTATATTTTCTCCCCGAGAGCGACGGTTCTTTTTCTTATCCGACGTGATGTTTTCGCTGTATGTATACAGCTCTGTCCGCTCTTCATTTAGTTCGCTGTGAAATTTTTACGGGATGGAGCAGGGGTTCAATCGCAGAAACGAACAGTCGCTCTAAATGCAATTCAACTTATCTGGATGTACGATTTCAGGCGCTATGAATGCGTTGGAAATCTAGAATACGATCTATCGAGTGAAAACGGTATTTTCCCGAGAAATAAATCAGCTTGCGAGCGGATATTATTACCATAAGGTGTGCGTTATTACGCGTCGAATTCGTAACTTTATAAAAGAAAAGTAGTGCGATTGTGTATGAGACATATAAACAAACTGAAGTACGTTATTGGACTGTGAGAATTTTCATATCTCACTGTGTCGAGCAGATTGTACTGAAATAATCTGAAAAATGCAGAACGTCTCTGCTACAAATATTCTTAAATTATTTAGCGCTACAAAGATTTAGATTGAGTATTTTAAACAATAAGTTTATATTCTGAATTCTACATGTTTCTAGATCTCTTATATTTTAAATAATTATAAATCATATAATTATAAATCACATATATTAGATAGCGTATTAATCACTTTCTTAATACATATAAATATTGCGTATTATTCGTAATTATAAGATCAAACTGAAACCTCCCCCTGATAAATTGGAATTGAAAACTGATGAGAGTGATGAGACTTAACGTGTGGCGAACCATCATCGTTAACTGTCAATATCACGTCGCGATAGATGAATTACTTATTTGCATCCACCAAACATCCGGCGCGCGAGTAGTAAATGGTGGATTACGTCGCGGTATTTCCTAGCAGTTACACATACAGACACATGATACCAGCACGCGCGCGCGCGCCAAGTCTGAATATAATCACTACCCATAAATCATTTGATTCCCAGATCCCCGGCGGGAACACGGAGCGAACAGCTCCGGCGGTTCGCGAGAAAATCGAAACTCGTATACCGATCCTCCCCATAGACTCGTCTCACCTTGTCGCGGCTCGATTCTCTCCCTTATCTCCGCCGGAGACATTTCTACGACATTAAGCAGGCGTATCGACACGACGACGCGGCGCGCGGCGCGGCGCGGCGCCGCGCCGCGTGTGAGATACGACCGGATATCCGGCCGATCCCGCGGCGGTATCCCCTGTATTCCTCCCCCTGGTGGATTCCACGCAGAGGCTCTCGTTCGGGGCGGTTGTCTGCAAACTTTGATTACATCTACCAGCAGCCTATCCTCCTTCCCGTAGCGTCTCTGTTCTCTCATTCCGCCACAACTCAAATATAGACACGCGCTACCAACACCTTATTCTTGGACGTTGTCTACCAAGCCCGTCACACTCTGACTGCCCCCTTCTGTTCCTTCAGATTCTCACCACCGCCCGCCATCAGATTTACTACCGTCAAGTACCCTCCCACCCATCTCGCGTCCCTTCTGCTCTCGCCTTCATGAAAACCCATGGAAACGTATTTAGCAGATGTCCCGGTTGGCGACGCGAGATGTAATTTCGTTAGCCGCTACGTGAGCCGCCTGGCAAAAGTGCAAGATGAAAATTGCGCCTCCCAAGATGTTATTGGACTTCCGACGGGCGTCATTGTAGCAATCGAATCGAATTACGAGATTTATACGGTTTGAATCGCGAAAACGCGCGGATAGCTATCATCGATAGCAGCGATTGATCTGTCAGGATTATCTGATTTGTTTTTTAAATCGTAATTATACGTTGCATCTTCGTATCAATCTGTACGACGGACGTTACTGTCGCCACTATTTACGAATTTGAAACAATAGTTTATATTCTCGATTTAATAATCGTTCGCGCGGAATTTATTTTATTGATTACATCAAATTTACCGCAAGTCGCTTAATGATCTGTGTATCGTAATATATTGCCCTGTGTGCATTTCCATTCAACAACTCAAAACTGTATATCAATTTTTTTAAGTATCGATATGCACTCTAAATAAATTTTTTTTTTATTAATTACTGTTAAGCTCTAATTACGTAGACACACTAATTTTAAATGACTATCGCTGCATGGACAAAGCGATAGACGCTTGTTTTACTTTATCTCAAGGAAGTTGAGTAAATTATCCTCGACCTTAGGTGACACCTGGCAAATATTCTTGTCGATAGAACAACACAGATATTTACAGAATAAATACGATGAAACCAGCATATTGCGAAATTTTGTCTCGTTGTAACGACGAATTGCAAACTGTCGCTTCGGGCAACCGATCCGCGAGCCTTTGCACCGTTCAAACACTCCTCCATTCAGTTCGCTGGGCAAAGGTTCCCCATACAAGACGATTACCCGAACGATTACCGTTATTACTTTCCGAGAAGACGCCGCGCTATTTTAATTGAGCGTAACACCACATAAGATGACGGGGTCCCCGCGAAAGGCCACATTAACGTTCCTAGAAGCGCAAATCCGTCGTGCAAACGGCACACGCCAAGTTTCTGTCTCATTCTACGAGTTGGCGGGTAGTTCGTGAACCGCGATATTTCGTTATGGAGAATGTCGTCGACGACTTTGAATGATTGCAATAATAACGAGGAAAAGGCAGCGCGGTTTAAACTTGCGTTCGCATTCAATCACTAGATAACAAAATGAAGATAATAAAATAATCTTGCGTTATTTGCGTTATTACAAGAAATATCTTACAAAGGTTTTTAACAAAAAAGACAATATAAGAGATTCTTTTATAAATCAAAATCAAAGATTTTATAATGCATGGCATGTTGTAGATAAGAAAAGCAATTTTAACCATCTATACTCTTTATATAATATAAAAGCGGAAGCTCTAAATTATTAGAATGCTATTCTAGCGATGACATTGTTTGTTCGTCATAATGGGGTTCATCGCTCTCGTCCCACAAAAGAACCATGGGAAGTAGTGACAACGATAACAGGAAAAGTGACATCGTTCGTTAGGTAGCTCCTAAAGCTCTCGTTAGACGCTGGGTAGCCGTCACCGTTTTATCCCGTCGAGAATTAATCGAATCGGCGATAAAGTGGATTATGCGTCGAGGTTCGATGGGCCTCGATTCCATAATGCGATTGGCCATACTCCTCCTGCGGGAGGTATTTTCAGCTTCCTTCAAGTATAATGATTCGTAATTAGATATTACCTGCAACGTATTAAGGAGGGCGCTTAATATCTTAATAGAGTTAGCGGGAAGTATTCATAGTCATTACCGTGGGGTAGTATAATTAACTAGCTTGCAACTGACTCAACAGGAGAGATTTTTTTCTAATTTTATCACACTTATTTCTCTTAAAATATATCTGCGAGAACTTCTCAAATTATAATTGCTACCGTACCATTTGATAAATATTTATTTACGAGTATATTTATTCGCGACATTCTATGTAAGTAATAAAAATTAAATTAATTCTGCAATAGCGAAATGTTTATTAAAACAAATAAAATAGAATAATGTCATGAAATTCAAACAAGATAGAAAAATTGTGTAATCTGAGAATGGAATAACACAATTCTGTAAATTGCGTTTGTCTATTTAAAAGAGATCTACTGCAACTCGAAAAAAAATCACATTTTATCGAGTATTCATACAAGCATTAAATCCCGGCACATACAAGACGTGCTGGAGATTCCGGAAATATAAGTCCGTCATTTTGTCGTCGGTGGAGAATTACACGTCAGTAGACGAAAACGAGGGAATAATTTACGCCGGTCGTCGGGCCAGAAAGGAGAAATCCGCGCTGAGAGGAGAAAGCGCTCTCGTAGGCTGACTTTGTTACTCGCTCTTACCCCGAGCTTTTTGTCAGGTAAAAAGTTTCCACGGGAAAAGGAACCAATTTAATAAGGCCTTAATAACTTCTCCGAGGGAGGCAGACGCTTGGCGTACGGCTGTGTTTGACGGCTACTTCACGGTCTTCTCCTTTTTCGACATGAAGAGTAAATTCACGCTTTCTCGCAACGGAGTGGTATAACCCTTTATTGGCAGAACGGCGATACCGCGTGCTCGTCACTCTCACTCCTCGCGTAGTACGATTGTTCAGCTTTCATTCCGCGTTAAGAGTGGATCGAGTGGATACAGAACTGAGTTTGCTGAGAATGCTGAGTCGATTAGAGCTGTATGTTAATGAATCTTGTGGCGTGAAATTTACATTATATCGGGAATAAAACTTTTCAACTTCTTTTGCTTATCTGCACGATAAACGGATATATTTACATTAGAAGCAGCGTGTATATTCCATTTGTCGGATTATTAATTACTGAATTTAGCGATATATGAATGTGTGTAATAGAGTTACAAAATTATTTTTTACTTGTTAAGGATCGAAATACTAACATCGACTTTGTTCTTCTTGTTGCAGAGATCTTCAAGGAAATAATGTATCGGTAATATTCAAGACAGATTTTGAAGACATGGCAACACTTCACGTTTTGTAAGTGTATTCTTAATTCTCATAGTTCTCTTAGTAGTAATCGTCAAATAGATAACGAATACATATTATTGATCAGGTTGCATTAATGTTTATAGTTCTTCTTATGGCTTTAAATCAAGAAAAATTATGTCTGAAATATAATTAAGAGTTTCGAAATTATGTCCATTAATGTAATAGTCACCTATAAACGTACAAATTTTAATGCATATTATTTTTATATTGATATATAAAATTGTACGTGTTGATTACCATAACATTTTCTTTCTTATTAGTTCTACATATCTATATATATGTCATTGGAATACTTTGAATTTGCAGGTTGCTTTCAAACAATCAAATACATACCATCGAAAGAGGGGCTTTCCAAGATTTAGTGGCAGTGGAAAAGCTACGTCTAAACAACAATCAAATACGTCACTTGCCCGATCTTCTCTTCAGTAATATGATGAACTTAAAACGCCTGTGAGTACGATTGAACATATTATCATGCGAATTGTTATTATACGGCATTACAGATCGATCAAGACTGCGCAATTCTGAATAGATTTGTCGACAATCGGACTTCATTTACGCAATACATAATTACGGATAAATATCTTCCGACATTCATGATCGGTTAACGTTACGCATTAGCGTCTTGCTAACAGGTTTGACGGGGCATTATTACAGCAATACTGCGAATTTGAACTATTTCATCGCCGCCGCAAGATATCGACGAGCGTAAGAACAGAATTCATTAAGAGCTGCGAGCCGTATTATGCCACGGAATTTATGCGATCTGTCAGCGGTATACGGTACATAACGCGTGCGGGACGCGGGTATAAATGGCGCAGCGGCATTGCGAGATACGAGCGATGTTGCAACGATGTCTACAACATCATGAAAGTTTGCAATATCGTAGCAACATCCGCGCTGGTATTTCGCGCGCGAGGGGATTGCGGGTTTCTCGGTAAGCGAAATCTCGGGAGAATAATTATACGTGAGATCAGTCCGAATGTCAGATTCCAGACACGCATAACAACGTTGCGACCTCAACATTCGTCTCTGCCTCTTTCTCTCATCTCTCTCTCTCTCTTCCTCATCATTGTGTCAAGCGCGACGACAGCGGGACGGGGTGGGGGAGTTTATATTGTATAAACTTTTCAGACGATACGGCCTACATATCTACCGTATGTACGTATGTACTGCAAGAGGGGCAACGGCAATCCGGGGGCTTGTGTAACCTGCCACGCGAGACTCCTCGATCGAATGTACGCGTCGCTGCATACGCGACTTTTCACCCCGGGCTTTAGCTTCTTAAAGGCGATCGTTCCATATGCAACGCCGACGCTTGCATTTGCCTCAGCACGCGACTCACCAAAGTATTTCCTATCTTACGTGACCGACTGCTTGAGTACGAACACGCTTATCGCTTGCCGACTGTCTTATTAGCGAGACCTGATTCAGTAACGGTAGAGGCGAAATGAAAAGGGGAATGTACGATTTTAGACATTTGCCAGGTGCAAAGATCGATGAAGTCATTACTTAGAAATGATAACATCGGTGGTGCTGCGCGTTATACATGAATCTTTAATAAAGCGTGACAAGTCAAAACCAGTCGCGTGCATCAATATTCTCGAATACTAAAGCACTAAAGGTAAATTCTGCATTATTGGATTCTCTAATGAACACCAAGAAATAATTGCCAATCAACCGCTCAAAGAAGTTACTGCCATTTGTGATTCGATCACTGACCGGTTTTACTTGCCACAATTTATTAAAGATATTTCCGAGTACAGAATACTCGTGGCCACGGCTGCACGATCTCAGGGAGCGATAGTATCGAAAGAACACGTAGCCGTCGCGAGCTGTGTTCCGTATACACAAATTATGCTCATCCATAAGCTATCCGTCGAGAGCGAACCGACCTCTTCTCAGCGACATGACTGGTTTTCTCCGTATCCGACATACGGTTCGCCTCTCGCTAACGAGAAGAGCCACCTTGATGTCATAAGAAATTCCGATCCCGTGATTACGCTCGTCCCGGCTCGTCCGTCCGTTCGCTCGTTGCTTTTCCTTCGAACGCGCGCCGTAACATTCTTCTCGATCCGGAATCTCAATCAAACGCGGCACGACGCGCTACCACGGTTGCAGAGAAAAACAAAATAGAGACAGGCCGGCCTGACGAGCGGCGATATCGTGCCTTTATCGCGATCGAGTGGGCACGAACCGTTTCCGTTCGGAGGTTCCTGGTGTTCCCGGGCAGCTGCCAGCCGCGCGGTCAAAAAGTGCGCGAGCCTCCTCCTCGCCTCGCGGATGACATGGTGGCGGGATCCAGAGAGAAAGAGAGAAAGAGAAAGGAAGGAAGGAAGAGAGAGAGAGAGCGGAGGCAGAAAAAGAGAGACAAGAGGAGCGGCAAAGAGCAAAAAAGGAAAGGGGAGAAAAAAGGAGAAAGCAGAGAAGGAGGAGGAGATCGTCCATCTATCATCCTGCAAAGTGGGCAAGATGGACGGGACTCGAAACTTCCCGTCTCGAGGCTCCGCTTCGTTCGGGCACAACCTACAGTTTCTGACGATAAGGCTGGATCAGCCACCTTACAAAGGGACGTATTATGTTGCGACCTTACGGTGAGATTCTCACGGGCGGGTTTGGATGCGCGATAATCCTTCGTCGAAGGCGGATAAACCAGCGTTAAAATCGCGAAGTGGAAGATGCTAATTCACGCGCTATGCCGGCCGCTATTCCGAAACTCTCGGAAACTCGCAATTCCAGCGGCAGCTTATTCTACAGTTCTCTTCGAAGATGTTTCTCTTCAATTTATATGTATACATTAAATCAAACCTCGCTCTTAGTACAAAACTCGCTATCTTCTCTTTTTGCAAGTATGCCAGATGTCGGATTTTGTTCCTTGTTCAAACGATCTAACTGAAGAACAAACTGATATTATATTTCTAAATTATTTTAGTACGTTTTTTTTTCTTTTCTGTACATACATATCTTCCTAGTAATATACAACTAAATCCCCGAACAAGCATGATTCAGAAAGTTACCGCCAATACAGGCTCGTGGGCCTGTTGAGCGATAAGTGGACGAGCGATTAATCAGGCTCTCCTTAACGCACAGCCAAAAGCTACGTGGACTTAATTATGTGCTCGTCTCGTAAATTCGACGCGGGAACGTCGAGCCAGGGCCAGGGGGGGGGTGGGCAAGTTGCGGTGAACGTAACGTATGATTAACTCATCGCGCAAACGCAGAAAGGTACGGTATTCCATGCGGTAAGAGGATGAAACCTACGTGGTAATAAATGGTTTGACACAATGGAAAGGGGCGCGGACACTCCGTTGATTAGTATCACTCCGCCGTGCGGCCGTATTGCGGCGCTTGTAACGCGATACATAGGAGACAGCAAGCTGATATTTTACGACGCTCGCAGCATTTGTCCCCTGTACGCTTAAGCTGATAATAAGCAGAACAAACGTCCGCTGAGAACCGAACCCGCGCGCGCGGTCGCGCGAATGATTTAGAGCGATAAAATTCGAGAAGTCCACCCCACGGTGGAGGCCACGGTGACTTTCGGACGTCGACAAATTATAGGTCCTTCATACAAGGAGCTGTGCGCACAATCTCTGTTTATCGCTCAAGAGAGCGGCTGTAATGCCTGTAATAATTATCGTGCAGTTGTTATCGTGTATCCCGACGATCGTAATACACTGTATTATACACGGCCCTTGCAATAAATCCCTCTCATCCCCGACGTTATAGCCTTACGTCACATGCGACCCGGATGTAAAATCGCGTTAATAATATTGTGTAACATTTTCGTACATTCATCGAATGTGGCTATAACTATATCGCTCTTGACACGCTGTTTCACATCTTTATTTTTTAGTCCAGAAAATTAATTTTTAACAAATTTTACAGACGCTAGAGGTAGTTACACGAGAGAATGTCTACTCGAGAGGACGCCAAGTTTTCAGACAGCCACAGTTTTCCAACTCATGTCGCAAATATGCTAAGCGGAAAATGCCAGAAATCCCAGCGTAGGGCGTCGTTGTGGAAGCTATTAAAACCAGTTTACCGCATACGCAGGAACGTTGTTACGAATGTTCCCGCGTAACATCCTGGAGTTGTGTTCGAAGAATGCGCGGTCGTCCACTGAGAGATTGCGATCCTCGATGTCGCGACGTCGACCTCTCTCCCTGAAGTTTCACAATCCTTTTGCGGCAGCGCGATCGTGTCATCGGCTGCGAAACGAAAAAGATCGCAAGGCGCGAGGGTTTCTGATAAACAAAGGTGGACGATACGTGCGAAACGTCCGATCTCGTTTCGTCCCGTTCTTATCGCGGTAACACAGTTTGCGGCGCCGGCAACATTCGGAATTGGATGGACCGTTCGCGAGAGGCGAGGACCGGCGAGTCCTTTTGTTATTAGTTTCGCGCTGGCCCGGCCACGTCGAAATTCGGTAATTGCTTTCTGAATTGGCTCGAGTGAGTTGAGAGGTTTCCCAGGTCCCCCCCGACTTACATACCTCGAAAATCATATAAAGGAAGGGCTCGATATGCTCGTTTTCCCTGTTGATTATTATCGCAGCTTATTACCGTCGTCTATTCTTTGAGCTTGCCTAGCTTGTCGACTCTGACGACGTCATGCATCGTGAATCTATTTAGAGTGTCTCATCTTTGTGAATTTCAAACGTGCGGTGTTAAACGTTTTGTTTACTTCATAATTTTACATAGTTTTGTCTGTTATCCGACTGATTCTATATTGTATTATTTCTGTGAACGCGAATTAATTTACGATTTAATTATATGTATTTTTGTACGCGTGTTTCTATTTATCTTACTTTTATCTGATTATACACACTAGCGATTCATTGATTTTCGTAATCAATCAGTTGAGATAATGAGCGATGTTTCGATGAAACAGACTTTAGCATGTTCCTTTTGTAGAATCATGTGTGGGCACTTGGAAATTCGGAGATTGCTTTTTGCGATTGGATCGGGCGCAGTGAGAATTTAATATCCCAAATTCCTGTGAGGGTACTCAATTCCAGCTTCTCATATTTCTCGCATGCATCTCTTGTTCCACATCCTACCAATTTATTAAATTATAAGATAGAATACATCTAATTCATTAGCAGATATGCACGTCTCTCTTGAAATAATTTTGAAGAATACATTTGCCGACAAGTAACAAATAGGAATAGTCAAGTACAAAGTTTCCGATGATCAATAAATGGATAGTTATAAAACCGTTTTTAATTCGTTGCATAGTTCCGCGAAAGTACTCTAGAGAGATGAACTTTTATTGCGCGACGTGTGACAAACGTTTATTCGATGGCACGATCAAACTTCTACGGGGGACAATAATATTTCGCGCCGACCAACTCGAACGCGAATGAACGCGAGTTCCCTTTGTGCGTTCGGTGCAACGTGGCCGCGCGTCGAAATTCGGTAATTACTTTCTGAATTGGCTCGAGCGAACTGGGAGTTCAATCTCCCAGGCTCGCACTCTCACCTTACGTCCCTCGTCGTCTTTCTCTCTTTCTCCCCCGCTCCCTCCGTCTCATTCCCCGTTTCGCGTTTTTTGTTGTTCTTCTTTCGCCCACCACAACCCTCCTCGCGTTCCCTCGCGAACATAATTACAGATTGCGAGTTCCAAGCCAATGGATAGTCAATGGCGAACCGTACTCCGAGACCCCCAACCTATCATCACAAGCCTCTGGTTAACTTAGACCTCGAAAAGAGGTTTCGAGGTTCCACGATATCCGCACACTTTTCGAGGGGCTCGATCCAACCGCACCATTTGTCTAACCCTCGATCGTTCAAAGATGTCTTTCCATATCAATGGGAGACGATTCAATTATTTGCTAACCCTTATTTGCGTTCTTTTATTAGCGTGTTTAATTATATAGTGAATACTTCCGTACGCGCGAACAGGACGGATAGAATAAATATTATTATCATTTTAATATATGTATATGATAAAATGTCACTTATAATATAATTTTTAAGTACAATATGATTAGATGTACATAAATAAATGTTAAATTTTTAATATCTATCTTGCGAGGAAAAAAGAAGGACAACCAATATCACGTACACATCCATACAGTAAATATCTTTTTAGAAATAGCTTGTCGAAAGTCGATTTTGGAGTAGCTCAGAGTCTCGGAGCATGCTCCGAGCAAGCTCCGAGCTTTAAGACTCCAACTATGGAATATGTCAAGATAATTCGTAAGCAGCCGGCTGTCGCGTGAGACCGTGGAAATGGTCACTCGTTACGTGGGTAACGATCACGACCGCGATGAGAAGTACTTGCGAAGTCTATAGCCACTCACGTGACGGTCTGGTGCACGTGTAACCGGTCACACGCACGAGCGGCAACTTTCTGGACTGAAGGATAATCGCGCACGCCGAGGAGGCACTTGCCGCGGCATTCGACGCTCTTGAATAATTGATCGAAAATGTAGGACGAACTCGCGACTACAGCCACCACAATAAAGTGGAACGAGCGGGTGTTGCACCGATGATGGTGAACGTGGTCGTCCGCTTTCAAGAACATAAATGCTGAGAGATCAATGGACAGTCGCGAGTTAACGCAATTCTGCCTTCTGCCGAACATGATGGGCTCTGATAGTTTTCGAATACACGCCTGCAATAATTACATGTGTGGAAAATTGGGACAAAACACTGATTTCGAATACGAATGGAAAACTTAACTTGATTTGTTACAAATTAATTCACAAACAGAAATCGAATATATCTCATAAATATCACATTGTTAATTAATGATATATTTTCTTATAAAAAAATTTTTTTAATTATAAAATATGTGTTATTCAATATAAGTTAATCTTTTTTTCAAAATATAAATTTGAAAATTGAAGAGAAAAAGCAGAAAAAAGTTTTTATATCTTTTTGATAATATTTAAAAAAAATGGCATTTAGTGTAGAATTATATTTAGATTGTTTATGTTTGATATTATTCTTCTTTAATTATATTAGATAAATATGATTTTATAATACTATGAGTTATATTAATTTTAAGATAATAGTTACGAGAAAAAGTTATTAAAAACAAATAGTTTAAACCACAATTTTGAAAAAATTGTATTCTGTTTCACAGAGATCTTAGCCACAATCAGATCGCCACCATAGGACCGAAGACTCTCAGAGGAGTGTCCGCTCTCAGACATTTGTAAGTATCTTATCGGATGTGCTTGCCACAAAGACAGATTGTTCCGTAATAATCTCTCTCGAGGCCATTTAGTCATAGTCTAGTAGTCCATTGTAAACTATGCTCAAGATGTTTTACATATGACAACTCTACTCGCATTACAGATAAAGCTGTGATAAAATTTCAGATAAAACTTACGATTGAGTTTGTCTTTTAAATCTACTGTAACATATAATTGTTCTTTGCTGTAAATCTTTTTCTACATCATCTATCAGTTTAAGTAGTAAAATGTCATATGGTCAGACAACTTTAATATTTAAAACATAGGTTAGAAATTTTTTTGAAATATATGATTCGTATCTCTTGCATAATTATCTCATATAAATACATAAGGCGCTTATAAAAATTAAATATATTTCGAAATTATAAAATTTTACTTTCTCTTCGTAGATTACTTGACAACAATGTGCTGACCTGCGTGGATGAGGCTTCTATACGAGAACTGAAAGACTTGGAAATATTGTAAGTACACGAATTCGTTAAAATTATTTAGATTATGTGTTTCACACATGAAAATTATTTCATGTTCGAGCGAATATAACATGTCAAATCAATTATTTATTTTAGAATGCTGAACAATAACAAACTTGTAACGCTCGGTAAGGAGATGCTGAACGGCTTGTCGCATTTGCGAACTTTGAAGCTTGCGGATAACGCTTTAGCTTGCGATTGCCATTTAGCATGGTTATCGCGTCATTTGAGGACTTATCCTCGCCTGGGGCAACATACACGATGTGCATCTCCGGCTCATCTCAAAGATCGCAATCTTGCCGATGTGCAGGTGAGTCTGACTAAAGAGTTATGTTACCATCTATTGAATTCTGGTCTGCAAAACCCGCAAATGTTCATTTCTCGTCAGAATTTATATAAGCAATTTATACATTGCATTACATTTTACATTAATACATAAATATGTTACATATATTATAAATATGTTCTTATTAAATTATATGTGCATATATACTTGTACGTGTGTTAGCTCCCTCTCCTCTCTGTTGGATCTTTTAATTTACTAAGTATTTCAATCGTTAACCGAACATTGTATGAGAAAAGAAATTTTTAAAGAACATTTCTGTGATTGTTAAGTATATCAATATCGCTTTTTATTAACCCAGTTCGTGTCTAATACGACTTCTAAACTTATTGTTTGCAGGAACACGAGTTCAAGTGTTCAGGCTTGGTCGAGAGAACGGGATCGGAATGCAGCGCTGAGCCCCAATGCCCGCATCCTTGTAAATGCGCTGATGGGATCGTCGATTGCAGAGAGAACTCCTTGACGAAAGTGCCAACCCACCTTCCCGAGGACACCAGTGAATTGTAAGTAAAACTCGCGCCATGTTCGCGCATTGTACCTGTTCTTCATTCTGACAATGAGATTTATTTCTCGCTCGCGAGTATTATCGATAACGCGGATTGACTGAACTTGTACGTTGCTTTCTCAAGTACGCTTTATTTCGTTCCTTATTTTGGTATTTGTAGTTGCACGGGATATAGCAAATTAATGGCAAATTAAATATTTCTTTTATTTAAATTTTTGTTTAATATTTTATTAAATATTTTATTTATAAAATCGCGATTTAATAATTAATAATTTTTCCAAGATAATTTTGTGTAAAATCGATAGTCACGAATAATTTTATAAAGTCTAAGATTAATAATATGTGTACGACACGCGAAACAGAACAATATATTTTCGTATATATGCGTGGAAAGCGGAAAAGAGTATAGTGAAACACGAAATAGTACGAACGAGCAGAAAGCGATCGATAGCCTCAGAACTTTGTGAAGCGGCTACTAGCACAAATGTGCTGATTCGCTAACTTATCTGTGTAATTTGTTTTTCCATAATTGCCTACAGGCGGCTGGAACAGAATGGCATTACAGAAATTCCACCCAAGGCTTTCTCACCATACAGAAAATTGCGAAGAATGTGAGTAATATTCGTTGACCCGTTCTAATACATAAACACAGATCGCTATTGCGCACGTCGACCGCAACGTTTAATATTTTTATATGCTTCCGGTTTTTTTCGCCCGCAGTGACCTGAGCAACAACCAGATAAAAAAGGTAGCGGCGGATGCTTTCCACGGATTGAAATCCCTCGAATCGCTGTATGCATCATTTTTCCTTCACTGACACATTTTAAATAACATTCTATTCCATTTGACGGCAACGATAAATAAAAATACGCTTTTTTTGCAGAGTTCTATACGGCAACAAAATTACTGAGCTGCCAGCTGGTCTTTTCCAAGGCCTGACAAATCTACAGTTATTGTGAGTAGATAAGAAAAGAAAGCCATAAGTTTTTAATGAATAAAATTCAAAACGAATAAAACGAATAATTGCATGGAAGTCAGTCTTATTAAAGTTAATAAATTGAAATAGATTAGGCTCTGGGTTAGGTATAGTTTTCTATTGCATGATGCGAGGTCGACTTCAAAAAGGCGAGAATTAATAATTCATATTAGAACCACTGAAGAAAATGTTTTTATTCATGGCTTCACGTATTGTTCTCGCTTTCCCGTGAAGCATTGCAACGAGGCAACTGTTGGAAATTATGGCGAAACTTATTGTTTCAGGTTACTGAATGCCAATGAGATATCATGCATACGAACAGACCTGTTCAAAGACTTAACCAGTCTCACCTTGCTATCTTTGTACGACAACAATATACGTTCGTTAGCGAATGGGACTTTTGCCAACCTGCGGAGCATTAAAACGCTGTTCGTATTATTAGTATTGTCGTATTATTACAAAAATTCTTACAAACATTTCCTAATTTCGGCGAGGGTATAAAAAAATATTTTCTTGTTGAAATAATTAACGAAAAGCATATTTTGTGCTGCATTGAAATGTATCTCCAGCCAGTAATTTGATTCTTTTTTCGCAGACATTTGGCGAGGAATCCATTCATCTGCGATTGCAATCTACGCTGGCTGAGCGCGTATCTTCACGCGCATCCTATAGAGACATCCGGCGCTAAATGCGAAACGCCAAAAAGAGCGCAGAAACGGAAGATCGATTCGATGCGGGACGACAAGTTCAAATGTAAGGGTAAGCACAATTCGACTTTTCCGGTATATCTCTTCTTAACACTTCGGCAGGGTAATATACAGGTCGGTAGTTTATGTGGAGGAAGATATATTGCACGATGAATGTATAAATAGGTCCCTATTATCCACTAACTTGCATTTATATTTCACGACATCTTCGTATTATCATATTATGTATTTACATTCACATTCATATCTGTGTGGAATTAATCATTTTCCCTTGTATCAATACAATTTGGATAAGTAACATTTTTCATTCATCTGTCTCATCTCGGCTATTAAAGCGTTCAAAATCGATAGTAGCGCTTATTACCTTATATACGAAAGGTAAGGGTAAGAGAAAGCGAATAAGCAGAATGGAAATCGGATTATATTACCATTTATAAATTAATATTCGTTCTTTCGCTAAGAAAGGATATATCGAAAGCCGATGCCCAAGCCATTGAAATTGATCGATCGTGTCACTTTATTATCAATCACACGTGATAGCACACGACGTGCCACGGCTTCCATTTTCATTCATGTGAAATCACCCACCATCGTTCCCGTTGCTTCTTGCATCACATATCCAGACACGTACATCTTCTCCTTTCTCTCTGTCTCGATTCTTCTTCGTTCTTGTCGACACGTCCGGAACAAGTGACCAGACGATCTATATAGATGCTCTCGCACGGTAGGATAAATGCTGGTCACTTTGCCGAGCGCATGTAATTGCCGATGGATGTATCTTGCTAACCGTAATACCGCCCGGTGTGCATTAATGTCAGCCGATGTTATTATGTACATTCTCAGAGACACGCTTCCAAGCTCATTTGCGCTCGCATAATGATAATCATTTACCGAAACGAAGCTGCATACAGACGAGTGACGTAGATAAAGATTAATACCTTAAAAGAATGTATTTTTTGAAATTTTATTTTTCAATACCCCGACATATAAAATTTTTCTTTAAATTTTATATTCACGAAAGAAAATCATAAGAATATATTTGAACACGTTACACCGTTAACCCATCATATATAAAAATATTGGCTAAAGAGGAAGGAACTATAATTTATTTGTAATTTTAATAGAGATCGCTATTTTTTTATACTTTTTAAATTTTAGGAAATTAAAGTGTTTTAGTTTTACGTTATATAGCAACATCAGAGCACAAACTTGTATTTTCTATCATTAAAAGTTCCTCGACGAATATATCATGTTTTATGCGGACGTATGATGCACTCGTAGCGTGCTTATTACAGATCACAGTCCGTAAATTTTGATATGCGACTTCCGGAATTACAAGAATTCTATGTCTCTGTTATTTTCATCGTGCGGTCGTTTGCATTTGCCTTGTCTTTTTGCGACTCCGTAATTCTAGAGAAATTTATTGCAAACGTACGAATGTCCCTCTGTAGAATGCATCTTTTACGACACATTTTTTGCGGAGCGATCCGTGTTTGCCGTATCCGTTTGAGAATAATACCCAGAAGTATCTAACCTTCCTTTATGCGCAGCCTCAAGTTTCACCCGGATGCATTCTCCTTGTACGCCATACTATTCCGAAAAGCGTATATACTACTGTACACAGGGATGAGACGAAAAAAAACCAGCAGAACCGCGTAACATCTTGCTTGTTAACATCTTGAATATCAAATAGTCTTACAAGCAGATTTTATATAATAAAGAAAAAGTTCTCAACTATCTCGCGGCTATGTTAATGCATGTTTCAAAATATATATACATATATGTATCTTGTTCGCATAATTAAACGTCATAAGTTATTGGCATTATAAAGCATATTTGAAGATCGATATTGTTAAAAATTGAATATTTGTTTTAAATATAATATGCACAATATGCAATACGCCGTAGTGACTTATTTAGTTCTCTAAAAAAAAAGAAACAGGTTGTTATACTGTATATTACAGGCAGCACGAATACAGTTAATCCACTGAAAAATAAGCAATATCCATTCCCTGCAACTTACCCCATACATGTTTACACAAAACTCAATTCAGAGTTGAGAAAAATAAACATTTCGATAGCGCATATGTGCACCTATTCCAGTATAAATGCGCATAACTATTACATGTAGTTTCGCAAACAGGAACTTGTGTCGCGAGCGTTAAACTCGTAAACAACTTTCGCAACTTGCGCCCCCGGTCACGGCAAAAATTTACACGATACCCTTGCTTCTGCATTGCGAAGGATTTCGCGAGAATTAGGAGGAGAGTGCTTCTAGTTTTCGTAGAAGGAAACAAATGTTGCTCCTTAAGCGGCACTCCCATTCGAGTACGTAAAGAGTATTGGCGAAGCGGAAGGTGGAAGAGACAACGGAGAGTAATCGATCAGTTTTAACTTTGTGTACAGAACACGCAAATTTTATTTTTTATTTATCTTCTTCGTTTTATTACTCGTCTCGAGCAAAACTCTTGCCAGTTTTATTATTCATATAAAATGTAAATATTGAACTACAAAGGTGTTGTAGTTTTATGGAATATCTGTTTTTTTTTTTTTTTTTTTTTTTTTTTACTTTTTTTTTGTGTTGCCTTCTTCTTCAATACAATAAATAATAAATATTTTTCTTTTAATTGACGTTATCAGCAACAGCTTTTATATATATATAATCAGCAGTTTTATTTATTTGTGAAAACATGTAAAAGGAAAAATAAGCGCGCGCGCGCGCAGTCACATCAGAAAAGAGAAAAAAATCAGCTCTTGACGATGCGATGTTTTAATTTTCTCGCTTTCTTCCGCTTTGACCTCAACGATCGACGAATGAAAACCGTTATTGTATTTCGACCACCACACCGTGGAGAAAACGCATTCGCAATGGCGAGATGCTAGCCGGCATTATATACATGTTGGCAATGTGTATCGTCGATATAATTACGTATGCGTACATCACACTCGGCAATTTGTAATGTGGTGTATAATACGATGATAAATCATTCCTGCCGTAGCCGCACTCATACATAAACATATTTAGCCCTCAACACTAACGCGCACGACGTTAAACACTCGATTAACGTGCAAGTACATACGGCATCCACGCGTACGACTGGTTTCGTTTAACGATGCCGTTAATTACGCTGTTCATTATCAAAATTTATCGTTAACGAATCGACATCATCATCATTACGTTTACGATATAATTATACATTTGACCGACGTAATTTTCACGAAGAAATGCAGCATTTATTTGTGGCCGGGACGGGATATCACAGCGACTGCTCTACGCACCGACGTGTATGCATTATCCCTGCTGTCGTATGTCGGAGCGGAATCGCGATCGAGTGCGGAAGTGTTGCTCAGGCGCGATTGTTAGAATTCGACTCTACCCAGAAACTTTGTCCGCAGGTGACGAGGAGCTGTTAACAAAAAGGGCCGGAGAGTGCATTCTGCCTGGCGCTTGCCCCGCGCCGTGCACATGCAACGGCGCGACGGTCGATTGCTCCAACAAGAGATTAACTGCGATACCGAAAGACTTGCCGCTTTACACGTCGACTTTGTAAGTATACTTCTCTTAAATGGCGTGTTAAACCACCACCACGCGTGAAATCCGCGCGAGAAAGAAAACGCGCGCTGTTAATTCCGACGCTAATCACCGATGCTATCAAAGTCTTGTCGGATAAAAGCTCCGTAAACTTTTTCATCGTTCATTGATGAGCAAATCGTCGACAACAGAAAAAAAAACTTGACAGGACGTAGCTGCCGTTAAAAAGCTTCCTCTAACAATATTTTACTTGTCGTTATATCGCTGAGCGACGTACGTGGGGCGTGCAAAATGAGAAAACCAAAGGCAAACTCAATTTATGTCATACGGGATGTAGCAGCATCCGCAATATATTTCACGCAGTTATGTTTGTCACGCTGAACGCACTTGCCACCGCGAACATTTTTAGTACTTCCCAAAATACTGTGTAACATTGCGTTGATGAAGAGATAGTAGAAAACGAATCTAAAATAAGGAAAATGTTTCCACCAAAATATTTAAGCTTTCGATATTCAGATACTAAGCAATAGCGTTTACTTTGCCAGGCGTTGCTACTTGCTACTCTCGTAATTAAAAATATAGCAAGAAGCTTTTAATAAATAATAGGTAATAATTATACGTTACAATATTTAGTAATAATTATTCTACACTATCAGTAATAATGTCTGCAAGTTGCAAAATCATTTACTCGTCTAAATAATAAATATTCTAAATAATGACACTACATCTATATATGCAGTAGATACATACATTACATATATTAAATCACAATATTAGCGATATTAAGGAATGCGATTATGAAAGTTGATATCGATAAATACAGTAACAGGCATTAGCGCGAGTCATTATTTCTAACTAATAACAACAATTAGGACGATAAACATAGACGTATACTCGGTATACTACATGAATTAATGATCGTCAGTAAATGAATTGCAGGCTAAAATTGGAAAACAATATAAAAATGTCAGAAAAATAATAAATTAAATAATTAAAGAAAAACCAATTAAATTGCCCGTATAATCAAAATAAATAACGACTGGAAGAAACTGAAATAAAGTTCATTGCATTACGAGCCAATTGTATGTCGTTTTGCAATTAGTTACGTTTCTGATTTAAAACTGCTTCGCTAAAAAAATTAGTTTAATCTAACGTAACATCTCACTAAATAACAGCATTCTAGATTATTATTACCTTTTCACGAGAAAATGTTCGTTTCAAATTATCAAGTATCGGACAAGTCGATCGATCGGTCGGGACAGTCCAGACGAGTGGTTGTTAGGATGAATATCATTCGTCTGTAGAGAATTCTCGTCGCTCCGTTAGAATATTAATTCGATCGTTGAACCAGATAATCACCTGATTAAATCGTCGAGTGCGATGAGAAAAGAACAATGCAGATTGGACTATTATTCGTAGTAAATTACGCGATCGAGCCGTTCGATGGATCGGCGCTTATTGGCGCTTAATGAAAAAAAATTAATTTCTCGATACCATTCAATAATCAATACATCAGTTCATACAAAGAGATCTATTCTATATGAACAAAAATTAATATTTTACTATTAATATATGCGGTTTTCAGCTTTTGTCTTTGCTACCTTATTCGTATCTTGCATTCAAATTTAGTGTCAGCATATATTATAAATATTGACGTAAAATTTGCCTTTCTCCTTACAATCATAAGTTTTTTTAAGAACTTTAATATCGTTTGTTCCAAAATAAAACAACGGACGTTATTAATAATTGCTACAGCAATTTGTTATTTCATTTTATTTCATGCGCGGAACATACATTTTTGTTCTTCGACATATCCCCAGTTAATAGTTTTATTCGAACGTTAGAGAGTATTAATTACGAACGAAGCAAAACAATCAACTGCAAGTTACACTATTGCTCGATATATATCATATACGAACATTCTGCAACGCACCAATTTCTGCACGAGAGTTATTCCAGCGCGCAATTCGTAAAATTTATTGAGCGGCGCATTGTTATAACGCGGTAGCGAATAAATTGCTCGGCGGGTAGTCGAAAACAAGTGATGGAGTAACGAACGGAAAGTACCAATTTTGCCCCTTTTGCTTCTTCATAGAGGAAGCTTTGTTTTCGTAAAAAAAAATTTTTTTTAGTTGCTTTTGCCAATGTGTTCAGAATGTTCTAAAACGTCGAAAAATCGCTATTTTAAAAAATGTCGGTATGTGTGTATGTGTGTATGTCTGTGCCAAATTTACCGAAATTTCTACAACTCCAGAACTGATCAACCAAATCTTAACGAATTGTATATGAAATAGGGGTAGAAAAGACTGAAGAATACTCAGCTTTATACGTGATCAAAGGTTCCTAATTTTTAGAAAAATGTTTGTAATAGCTTTAACTTCTGTAAATTTTAAGATATCGGTTTATTTTTAATTTTGTTATATTCTTCAGTCTTCTCTATTTCTATTTTATATAGTTCTTTAAAGCCGGTATTCATAGTCGGGTCTTATATTCAAGTTAAAAACGAGATGCAAGTACTAGTTGCTCTAACTTCCGCAAATATTGAGATATCGGGCTGTTTTTTTTTCTTCCCCTAATAGAGTATCATTCAAGGAAGGTCGGTATTGAATTTGGCGATGATCGGTAAAGAGGTTTTTTGCAAGTAGAAACCTTTGCTCACAAAGCTTCCTCTATGAGGAAGCAATGTGCAAGTTTCTACTTGCACACTTTTACTTGTTTTTACGTTGTCAAGTAACAAACTAACCATACATACATATCGCGTACGTGCACGCATATTTCGACGACACGACAATCGTGACTTCGTTCTACGATCTATACATGCATTCCTTTCCGCTTGTATGTTCGCGCCAGGTTGTTGAGCAACAATGAACTGGACAAGATCAAAGCGGACGGCCTTTTCGAGAAGCTGCCGGAGCTGCAGCATCTGGACCTTAGGAAAAATAAAATCTCCCGCATCGAGGCGTCCGCCTTTCAAGGGGCTTACAATCTCACCGACCTGTAAGTCACAACGCGAGTTCCGAATTATACCGCTTTCGTAGGACAACCTGCTTCTTCTTTGCGACATTGTCGTCGTCCTCGTCGTTGTCTTTCCGGAAAACTTCGCCTTTGCCGGCACAATAGAAGCCGTTCTAGAAGTACCGCTGTGTAACATCAGGATTGTTTTCTTAGCGCGCGGCTTTCTAGTCGATATTTCCAACTTTAAAGAATCTCTCAGAGAATTTTTGAAAACTGTATTGTCTCCGGGGACAATTATTAAAACAATGCCAGTGGTTTTTTTTCCCCAAATACTTGAGCGGTATAGTGTTTGTTTGATTGCGTATCGCGGTTTGCCAAATCCAATTGGAAATACATTAATATTTACTTGCAAATTATAATCAGTACTAGAAGTACTTTATAAAGTATTTATATATTCAGTGCTAAATAACTGTTGTTATTGATAATTCATCTGTTTTACAAAAATATCCTGTTATACCATGATAAATCAGATGACATATAAATACTGAATCTGCAATACCATTTTTATCTCATGTACAATTTATAATTCAATACATGATAGGAGTCATAGTCATAAATTCTTTATTATAGTTAATAGCTATATTTTTAAAGCGTTTCAAAGTCGAGCAACAGTTTTGGGCGATATATTCGGAATGTAAAGAATATAAAAACGTTACACTCCGCGTGACATCACATCCAAAACATGCATTCATAACATGTTCATAACATTTGTACGCTCGTTGGCACACGAAGAATAATACTTTTTCAAAAAAGGTAAAAAAAGGGCGCCAAGTACACGCGTGGTTGTTACCTCGAAAAAAAACCCAAGTGGTAGTATCATTAATTTTATTCAAAAATAAATAAAATCTATTCTAACCTAGGTGGTAGTAGCTTTATTAATTTTTAAACAAAATTATTAAATTATAAAATAAAAATATTTAATTAAAATAAAATAAATAAATTTTTCTTGTAAAAAACTTGGCGCTGCTTTTTTAAGGTTCTAAAAAAGCAGCGCCAAGTTTTTTACAAGAAAAATTTATTTATTTTATTTTATTTTATTTTAAGGTTCTAAAAAAGCAGCGCCAAGTTTTTTACAAGAAAAATTTATTTATTTTATTTTAATTAAATATTTTTATTTTATAATTTAATAATTTTGTTTAAAAATTAATAAAGCTACTACCACCTAGGTTAGAATAGATTTTATTTATTTTTGAATAAAATTAATGATACTACCACTTGGGTTTTTTTTCGAGGTAACAACCACGCGTGTACTTGGCGCCCTTTTTTTACCTTTTTTGAAAAAGGTAATTTTGTACTGATATCATGCGTTTTGTAGTGTTACGCATCCTCTTCTAAAAAGGGCATGTCATCTATACGATCTATCGAATCTGTCGAAATATTGTTGTCGCTTTTCCGCTTTTCTCGTCCTGCTGCCGAGAGAGAGATCATCCTATAAATACTAAATAAATTATATATACATGTATAATATAAATATAAATAATTTTAATTACACACACACACACACACACACACTACGTTTACGCGAACGTTACTTCTGTAGTAACTTACGATAATTCCTTCGCGTAAACGGGATTTTGTAGTAACTTACGATAATTTACTCCGCGTAAACGAGTGAATTATCGTAAGTTACTACAGAAGTAACACTCGCGTAAACGTAGTACACACACACACACAGACACACACACACACACACTATCTGTCACGTATACTATGTTTACGCGAGCGTTTTACTTCCGTAGTAACTTATACGATAATTCCTCCACGTAAATGGAGATTCTGTAGCAACTTATGATAATTCATCCCGCGTAAACGAGTAATGCCGGGATTACGATGAATTTAACGTAACGGGACGCGACGGACGCGAAGTAACGTAACGTAAACTTAAAAAATTACGATCGCCGTAACGTGAAGCAGCGTGCATTTCAGAAATGATTTGACAGCTTGGTATGAATAGAAGGTTAAGATTAAGGTTATCTTTAAATTACGGCGATCGTAATTTCTTAAGTTCACGTTACGTTACTTCGCGTCCGTCGCGTCCCGTTACGTTATATTCATCGTAATCCCGGCATAAATTATCGTAAGTTACTACCGAAGTAACGCTCGCGTAAACATACAGTTTGACAACTTTTACAAGGCAACATATACGTACGTGTTTGTACGATTTTGTAGATACACCTTCCTTCTTAAAGATCTCTCGGCATCAGCTCTTTACGGTCAATACTTATATATATTTCACTATCTGTCACGACGCGGCAACGGTCACGACTATCACACACTTAACACTTATCCTTTTCTAGGTTGTAAAAAACTGTCACGCACTGCGACAGTGCACGAGTGCACTCTCGTGTCAAAAATGGGAAAGTGACACACCAGCCGCCATTTTTGTCCGACGTGGACGTTTCTTAAAAAAAAATTTTCCACATTTGGTCTTTGCATTGCAATATCTTCGCTCGTAGGGCACGTAACGAAAAAAAAAGACTCTTATTTATAAATCAAACCCCAAGCTATCGATCGAACCTACTTAGAAGTTGATCCGTTCACTCGTTATTGAGATCTCAAAATCTCGGATACTCGCAACTCATGCGTTCGCGTAAAAGAGTCACGGTGCGTCTCGCTTCGCGCGTACTTGGCGCGAGACACTACCGTGTCTCTTGATTTATCGACTCGTAAAAAGTGACGGCGAATTGTAACGCGACGCAACTTAGCTCGCAATCTCTTTCCATTTTGTCGCGCGCCTCGTTTCACGATATGACGAGCTCTCTTTTCGCAGGCTTTTGTCCGAGAATAGGCTGCGAGAAGTGCACAACAAGATGTTCTCCGGCCTACCGAGCCTTAAAACACTGTAAGTACCTCGTTGGGCAAACGTAGCGCTGATAAAACGCTATCGCGCAATAAATGATTACTCGCATAATTCACTTTGCGTAGGAATCTCCATGGTAATTCCATTACATGCGTTATGCAGGGATCGTTCGACGGAATGCCGCACATACGCGCCATGTAAGTATTCGCGAATATTCAACGAATTAAATTACAACAAGATTATTTGCTCCATAGAAACTGCTATCTGTAGATTTTTTAAATATCTTTTTGTATCATATTCTTTTTTTTTCTCATTATTCTTTGTGGAAAATGCAAGCAGTTACATGGCCTAGAGTACTTAACGCTGTTATATCTCTAAAATAATTACGTATCAACTATAATAATCAGAATATAATCTTCGTGTTACTGCCTCCTTATTGTTGCTGTATCGTTTGATATATTTTTCGGTATCTGCAGCAACATGCAAGGTAACCCGTTATCGTGCAACTGCTATCTCGCGTGGTTCGCCGGATGGCTGAGGAAACGAGAAATAGCTGGAATCACTGGCCGTTGTCACGATCCACCGCGATTAAAGGATGCCATCATCAAGGACATTCCGCACCACGAATTCAAATGCAACAGTGCGTTTAATGCATTATTGTACAATTGATTTTGGTCATCACCTGTTAGCACTTATAGATATATCTTACTCTTGCAATTCGTATTATTGCGTTTTGCGGTTGATCGCTATGAATTCAAAATAGAGTACAAACATGACGTATCCCGTGAAATTGATAGCAGTTTTGCATGCAAACTGATTCGCACGCATACAAAATCGAAAAATCAATATAACATATTAATTAAATTTAAATCTGTGAATAACGCGTGTTTTATGCCTTCAATTTACATGTCGTCCGCGCTGTGGAAAAAAAATTCACGAATAAGTCAGTTGCTTTTATTGCATGTCTTCACTCGCTTCGATAAAATAATATTCGTAATCTGAATTGCAAATCCTGTTAACGATCCACCAACTATTTTACACCCATCAGACGACAGCGTGGGTTGCCTAGGTGACGATTACTGCCCGCCTCAATGTAATTGCGCGGGTTCGGTGGTGAGATGTTCGAGGTCTCAGCTTACAGAGATTCCACGCGGGATTCCACCGGAAACCACCGAGCTGTATTTGGACGTGAACGACATCAAGACGATCCAGCCGGAGAGGCTGAACCACCTGAGGATTCTCACCAGACTGTAAATAAAACACGCGCGCAACCTTCCTGCATATCTTTCAAGCGGCTTTCGCCGTGTTTAACGTCCGCTTCGTTTTTAGGGATCTGAGCAACAACCAGATCGGAATGCTGTCCAACGATACCTTCAGGAATCTCACAATGCTGTCGCACCTGTAAGTCGAACATTTATTCCGTTACCCTGGGAGTGCTTGGCGGAGACTCGCAAAACCGTTTATATGTAACGTACGACATACGAATCTCTTTTGCAGAATCATCAGTTACAACAAGCTGCAGTGCGTGCAACGAAATGCTCTCGCGGGATTGAAGAACCTACGGATAATGTGAGTCACGTGTGCAAATACTTGACTAACGTTATCATCATGACGTGCCTCTTTTACTGTCGCAAAAAAATCTATTCTACGCTTTTGTTTACCATTCACACGATCGGCGATTGTTGGACGGTCATACGTCAGTTTTACGCTGTTCAACTGAAGTTATTTAACTACGTTAATCATTAAATAAATCTGTCAGTTAAAAAAAAATAATATATGATGTATTAAAAATCAAGTAAAATTTTTTTACATTAAATCAATGTTTAACTTGAATTGCTGCACAATGAAATATTAATTGCAAATTGCAAATGAAGATACTAAAGTGGAATTTCGTAACGCCGCGGCCGATCGTCGGAGATTGTAAATTCTTTATCGATATCTAAGTCTTTTTCTAGTCAAACAAAATAACGAATTGGAATTTTTCTGTGCCGATAAAAATATGCACTATAATTTCAATGCTTTTTTCAGTTCGCTGCACGGTAACGACATATCGGTCATCCCAGAGGGAGCGTTCGAGGATCTCAAGTCTATAACACATCTGTGAGTATCCACACCGTTCGTAAACCACACGCACTCGATTTTCGATGCCAGCCATTTATCGATCACCGATGTTTACAGTGCCCTGGGGTCCAACCCGCTTTACTGCGATTGCAGCATGCGGTGGTTGGCTGAGTGGGTGAAGAAAGATTATGTGGAGCCTGGCATAGCCAGGTGCATGGAGCCTCCTGCGATGAGAGACAAATTGCTTTTGACGACACCGGCTAGTGCCTTTCAATGCAAAAGTAAATATTTCATAAGCGTACATCTCGATTGCGGGCAGAATGGCCAAGAGACTCCGCCTGCCGTTAAGTAAATTAAATTGTTATCCGCGAGTCGTGCGGCAATAATCGATTGTCGATACAGTAACATAGAACCGTGCGATCATTTACGGTATATTCGCAATTCTGGACTTCAATTCTGACTCTCACTTAGATATTCATTAACATTCAGTATTAGTTTCGCTCAATGGAATATTTAACATTGGAATCAGAAACGCGGATCATTATCCTGCTTGGTAACGACTTTGCTGTAAAACGGGTCATTGAATATCGATTTTCCATTAGACATAAAAAGTATAATACTTTTTTTTTTTAACGACGTTTGGTACGCAGTCCATAGTCTCTTGTAAGAAATAACAGAAAGAATTCCTCCGGTTGCTTGGCCATTACTGATCCGCAATCGCATACTGGTTGTCGCACGTGACGGTGTTTTTGATTTTTCGTAGTACAGCGCGACGCAGTCTGTTTAGTTCGTGGTTTTTTGGCCCAGCGTCACGGTAGGGTACTAAAATTGCTCATTAATCGTAGACCTTTCTTCCGCGCAGCCAAGCAGCAGCCAGCCGAAGTCTTGGCCAAGTGCGACCTGTGTTACACCTCGCCATGCGAAAACGGAGGATTTTGCGAGGCGCTTCCGGACCGGCAGTTCCGTTGCAAGTGCGCGCCAGGATATCACGGGGACCGGTGTCAGCATAAAATTGACGCGTGCTATGGAAATCCTTGCAGGAACTCCGGAACTTGCAAAGTACTGGAGGAAGGAAGATTCAGGTACTTGCTGAACGCGACGGTCTTGATCAGAGTAGTGGCTCGTCGGGTTGACTTTAGAGTTGCTCGTTCAGTGGAACCCGTAGAACGTTTGCGACAGCATTGTACCATATCGTATATCTTAGAAAAAACTTCTTTTGACTTTTTTTTAGCTTTTTTTCATTTTTCTTTCATATGTCAGTCTCTTGTCTAAATTTTTGCGAATTTCCTTACGAAATAACGTAGCATACATTTACGAATGCGCGACCAAAGACATAATTTTAAAACGAGCCTATTAATTTTTTAATTGAATTTTCAATTGCGTTGGTTTGATTAATGTCTTAAGAAGTCGTGACTAAGTAAACAATAATGGTGCGCTAAATCGTGACACACAAGATAATCTTTCGTGTATAAAGCTATATGAAAACTTATATTCTTAAGACAATAATCTCGGATTCATTAAAGACAAAAGTCTTAACGTTACCACCGAATGATAAAAATTTATAAATTGGTATAGTTATTTAATTACATCATTGAAAAGCATCGATACTGTTATTTACCGGTATCGTAGGTATTACATTAGTAGAACCTGCACGTTACGAAAATTATTTTGCGTGTGCCAAGTAGTTTTTTGAAACGTTTTTATTTGAACATCAAAGTAGACGTAAATATGCACGATGGAGGATGCTACATAGGCGAATAGAACGTTGCATCTTGAAGCTTGAATTTGACAATAAATTACAGAGACTTGATATAAAAAAAATCGTCTCTCTGAGTTACGTCTATGTTAGGTATTTTGACAATTCTGACGCGCCGAACTGCTTAAAATGACGCCCGAAATGGAATACGATCGGAGCGTTCGTCAAATTCTAGCTCTCAACACGCGTAATAAACGGGACCCTCTGCACGTGAGCCCCGAGGAGTGACGACTGCAAGCTATAAACTGCCGACAGCGCTGTCAATAACCTGCTCATAACAGAGAGGCTGTTGCGATTATCGAAAAATCGAAGAGCTGAACCTACGCGCTGGTTATTATGCGCCAAGCATGTGTACATACATACATCAGATCGATACAAGCACACTTGCCTAAGACAGATTTCTAACAATAAATTGATAAATCCTATTTATCTTTGTCTTTATTGCTTGTATATTAGAAGAACAATGATAAAATGTACTTTAAAATTAATAATAATAATAATAAGTAGCTATTTTAATAATAATAATTGTTTACAAATTATTCCAATTCATAAGTTTAAATAATTTGAATCATAAGTTTAATCTAGTTTAAAGCAAATAATAGAATTGCATGTGCAATTAATAACTGCTTTTCTGGAGACCAGTACTCATCCAAGCTCTATGAAATTCTTTTTCTACCGTTCCATGTAGAAGCATTTAATTGTCAAACTTAACGTGCTAAACACGCGAAAAAAAAACGAAGAAAAGCAGTATCGGCGGTTTATTGCCCGCAGTAATTTGGCGAATCTATCGCGATCGCATGTCGGGCTCAATGTCTCGATTGACGTTCAGTCGGTGTGTGACAGTTGCGACTGCGCCCCCGGGTACAAGGGACTTCGATGTGAGAGCAACGTCGACGACTGTGCCAACAACAGGTGCGCTAACAACGCAACCTGCGTCGACCTCGTACAAGCCTATCGATGCGACTGCACCCCAGGATTCATGGGAGAATACTGCGAGGAGAAGATACCCTTTTGCACAAAGGGTCACGACCCCTGCGAGAACGGAGGCCGATGCGTCGACCACAAGACCCACTACAGCTGCGAATGCCCAATCGGCTTCACCGGCCTCAATTGTTCCACAAACTTGGATGACTGTGTCGATCATATGTGCCAGGTACGTGCGTGAGACGTCTTTCGTTAACTGCATTTTATCGATCGCGGGCACGTCGATCGCCAGCACGTATTTTTGTTTCTTCCGAGCGAAATCAATTGTTGCACCAGACATGGTGTTCCTGATGTACAGTAGATACCTCCAATAATACACGCTTTAGCTGTGGTCCACTTGACGGTACAAATGCTTCGAAGCATTTCTCTTCTCTTTTCTTTCAATGAAGAAAGGAGGAGAAGAAGAACGTTTCAAAGCATTTATAGCGTCAAGTGGACTGCAGCCTTTGTCGCAATAATATATTAATGTTATAGATTCTATACCTTATTACACTATGTGCAACAAATGATTAGCGAAGTATGTAATTTCGTCCATTAACGGATATAAAGTTAGAAATCTTTTGCTTTAATGCGCGTGACCGAAGTCGGCGAAGTAAATCTTGTATATATATATATTAGCCGATATTATATTATTTTTACTAATATTTTAACAATTGTTACAAAATAATTTGAGCAATTCTATTTTTTAGCAATATTTCTATACCTTGTTTTTCTCTATTTGTCGTGAGCAATATTAATTATAAAATTTTTTTTAATTAGGTTTTATCATTAAATCTTAATTATGATTAAAATCCAAGAAATTTCCAAAAATTGTTGTATGGGAAATAAGACGTTACGAAAGTGAAGTTAGACTGAATAATTTTGATGTCAATTCACTTCAAATATAGTCGTCTAATTAATGTCAGCCAGTAAGTTTGCGGATAAGATAGGAACGCGCGCAAACTGTGGATGCAACTAACTACTAGCAGAGGGTTACAAATCATCGGGCGGTCCGCCAGTTTCACATGCCTGGTCTAGAGTCTCAAACTAAAGGCCATGTATTCTCGGGCTTAAGTCACATATGTGCAATAATATATCCCCCCCTGCGAGTTACACGTGCTAATCTTATCAATGGTTAGTCCAGAATTCTGCTTGTACCAATGAAAGAGCAATTCAGGATGTTTAACGTTATTACGCAATATAACGATTTAAATGTGTTAATCATAATTATTATCTATAATTAAAATATTCAAAAATATAGCGTAAATTTTTCAAATAATTAACATATAAAATGCATCGCAAAATAATCAGAATTAAGTTGTTTTAACTACGTAGAAAATATGCTCAGTATATGGAAATGGAAAATTAATAGGAAGACAGCCTCTGTAGGTCAATTCCGCACCATTCATGGAAGCTTAGAAAGCTTGAAACGTGATATACTGTCGTGGCTTTAGAATCAGCCACCACAAAGCCGAAAACTCCACACGAGCTTTCTGTATTCCACGCAAACACTCAAATGAAATTTGGCCGGCGTTATAATACTACGAAGAAGAATCTTCGCGTAAAATTTCGTACGCCAACTTTGCTTCTGGGTCGTAGCTCTTCGCGACTGTAAAGTTTCTTTCTCTCGGTAGATCATATCTGCCTGAGTTGGGATTCTATTTAAAAATCGATAGTCAAATAAAAGTTTAGCTCTCATGCAAGTCAAGTTACGTCGCTGAGTTTGAGTTTTCATGTTGATATACTGCACCAAATTAAATCGATACTACCTTAAGTTATTCAACCGAGAAATATAATACTTCCTCAAATGAAATGTAAAGAGACATATATATATATATATATATATATATATATATATATATAGCGTGTTTAACCCGATGAGCGTAATGCATACGCAATTCAAAAGTAAGAATTTTAAAATACGTTATCAAAATCAGGACATTCCAAAGCAAAACGTGCTATTATTACAACTGCTATACGAATGTAAAGAGGAACTGTTAATGCGGTGGCCAGAAATTAATTGCGATTGTCGCAACCGCGAGCGATACGAGAAAATAAATTTCTATGATATGATGTAAATGAACAGATATCATCGACCTCGTGTAGATAGGTGCGCCCGTGCACGCGACTTCTACAGTCACTGCGCAATTACTTATTTTAAATGAATTTTACACTCAACAACAGTGCCGTAGATGTTGCATATTTAAATGTTAATGCATAGAAATTTAAAAGCGTATTATAATGAAAATCCTTATCGCGATACCTACAGAATTCATTATTATATAAAATCTGAAGATATTTAATTTGCTCGTTATAATACGCTGTTATTTTATATAAAAAAAGATTTCACAGATTTCTTAATAAGGATTTACTGTTAAAAACGTAAATGTATGCCAAAGGCTTCTTTATATTGTTAACACTGCTTTTTTCACTCCTGATCTAAAATTTTGATTGGTAAACACTTTCGCGCGAATTGTAATTCGTTTATTTCGCAGAACGGTGCTACTTGCATTGACGGCATAAATAATTATGAGTGTAAGTGCGCGGCGGAGTATACAGGGAGATACTGCGAGGCTGCACCCTCGACAGCCATGCTGTATCCACAGACAAGTCCGTGTGCCCACCACGACTGTCAGCACGGTGCCTGCTTCCAGCCCGCTCCCGCCTCCGCTGCGGACTATCTTTGCCAGTGCCATCCCGGCTATACCGGTAAGTAAAAAAGAACTTGAAAGTCATTGTCTTCCGTTAATCTTTATAGTAATTATATTCAGAGACATCTCAAAATTTTATTTTGAAGTTTGAGAATTACCTTTCGTCGTGTGTGACGTTCAAGGATATGCTAATTTAACACGGCGCGACTACTTATCACTTCAGGAAAACGATGCGAGTACCTGACGAGTCTGAGCTTCGTGGACAATAGCTCGCTGGTCGAGCTAGAACCGCTACGCACGAGGCCCGAGGCGAACGTGACCATCATATTCACGACCACGCAGGAAAACGGGGTTCTTCTCTATGACGGGCAAAGCGATGGGCACATCGCCGTCGAGCTCTTTAATGGGCGGGTCAGGGTTTCGTACGACGTGGGTAATTATCCTACCTCAACGATGTACAGCTACGAGATGGTGGCCGACGGCAAGCCTCACATGGCGGAGCTTCTGGCGATCAAGAAAAATTTCACATTGAGGGTCGACCGGGGTCCCGCCAGAAGCATCATCAACGAGGGTCCGAAAGAGTATCTCAAGCTTGTCACGCCGATGTTTGTCGGTGGGGTAGCGCCGGAAGTTGCTAAAGTCGCATTTACCGAGTTTCACCTTAGAAATATTACGAGCTTCCAAGGTAAGTTTCTCTCGCGACACTGTGAAATATCGTTAAGATTGATTGACATTCTTGTATTATCTTTATAGCTTTAATAAGTCATCGACGAAGTATCGCAATTATGAAAAAGTGGAACAGTTTTAATAAAATCGCAAAGAAACTGTACTTTATAGAGATGCAATGTATTCTTGTCATACCGCAACATAAAAAAACAAATTGAATATTCGTTTCTTCATTTAAATTGGTTAAATAATAACTTTGGTCATATAATTATCAACTTTAAATTACGTTTAGCTAATTACAAAAGCTGTCATAATAATGTTATAATGAAACCGTTCGGTTGGAAATTTCAAAGATTTCACGGATGATTTGTGCTCTCCACCGCCGTTAGTTCTAACACCGATACTCTGCGGTTCCTCTGGGAAACGATAGTTGTCGCAAACTCGGAATATCAGCCGCAAATTTGCAACTTGCGGGGAGACCTCATTTAATATTCGGTTACATTTTTGATGTCCCCCGGCGCAATACTGATTTACTACGTTTGCATGTAGTGTACGAAATAATATATGTAGCATGGTATATGCGACCGAGAGAAACTAGATTTGAAAAGTTTCGCGACACATGAAAATTCGTGATCGGCCTGCATTATGCAGCATAATTTGTATCCGGGCTTTTTGTATTGTAAGATAAGGAAAGCTATTTCAACAGTGAAAGTATATCACCGACGTCAATCACTGAAGTTGCGCGTAAAGGAGCCTCTTATGAGAATTTATGCATGCCATGCGCGAATGCATGCTCGCTTACGCCCTTACTCAATTGCATCGTAACGTTCGGTACACATTCCCGTGCCGCCACTCTTTATATAGGATAGAGCAAAAGTTTCTTCCTCGCCAGATCCATTAAAAGTTTCCTTGCTTTATCTCAGGCTGCATCTCCGAGATGTGGATCAATCATAAGTTGGTAGACTTCAGCAACGCCGCAAAGATGCATCGCGTTACTCCCGGATGTGCTACTAGCGAGGAGGAGGCCGACGAAGCGAGAGATATCGTTGAGGCTGAGGGAATTAACAATAGTGGCAGTAACGAGGAGTCCATGCCGCAAGAGCACATACCTCGCGAACATTCTGGTATATGTCTATAATTGCTGCTTTATGCAATGCTAACTTAACTTATTAAGTTAAGAATTGCTCACTTTTGAGTTAAAATTTCTAAAATTAAAAATATTATAAACCGTTTACAAATAATACATTGAAACGGATTTTTAAGAAAGTTTTGTCTATTCAACAATTAATTGCAATTAATTGTTAATTAACACGAATGACTAAACAATATAATGACTCGCGTTTATATATATGAAGTAAAATACATTAAATTATATATTGTATGTATTATATTATATTGCATAATAGAAAAATATTTGCACATTAAATTGGATTAGAAAGTTAGAAGAAATTATCTCGTTCTAAATTAATCCAAAATGTTCATATAATATATTCTTGATAAAAAATGATATGTATTAATTATAGACCTCATCATGTCGGTATCTGGACTGGTGCCTTCGCATGCGTGTATCGGACATGAATGCAAAAAAGGATCTCAATGCATACCGTCGCCGTATGGCAACGGCTATTCTTGTCGTTGTCAAACTGGCTGGCAAGGACGATACTGCGAGAAAGGTATAAATTCTTTTTTAATATTATCGTATATGCTCATATATAGAGATATATGCTATATATATTTATTGTAAAATAATACAAAATATTGCAGTCTTCTCAAGACATTTTTTTATTATCAATGTTGCGAAATATGTATAATATTTAATTTATACAATATCTTGCGCTTTTGCGCTCGATCGCTCTCGATAAAATAATTAACACCAATATCGCAGCACCGACATGTCGCAAGGAGCATACCAGGGAGTACTACAGCGAGAATGGATGTCGGAGTCGACGACCCGTGAAGCTTGCTAAATGTTGGGGAAGTTGCGGCAATTCCTGCTGTTTACCGCGGAAGACTAAACGGCGCAAGGTACACAAGATATACTGTATATCGATTAAGACTCGCGAATGATCTGGTTTTCTGCGGAACAATGCGGTTGATTCTATTGTACAATTTTCAATTGTCTGGGAATATTCCCCCGCGTAATGACAAATTTCGGAGTCGTATCTAATGTCGTATCAACATTTACATGTTATGGGAGTTTCTACTCCTATTTTCCCGGTTGACAGCGCACGGGGATGAATATCGAAGCCTGCATCGCTCTTGTTCTAGTTAATTGGCGTTAAATTCCGTGTCAGTCACGACGATCGCACGAAGCAAGATGAACTATTTCATCCTCCAAAATAATCGATCACTCATGAATCGCTCGAAGCAACACCACGTCAATTACCGCAATTATGTTCATTAAGCTCCCGACCGGCGACTCCCCCGGCGTCGTTATTTACCGATAACGATCGTATATATAAGGTCATTATAAACAATTGTGTATTAATTTCAGGTCCGATTAATTTGCGCGGACGGCATGCGGTACACCAAGGACGTTGACCTGGTGCGTAAGTGCACGTGTACTCGCAAATGTTACTAGCCAGTCGACGCATCGCGGCCCGAGTCTCGTTGGCGCGCGTCGAGACGTAAAATGAGACCGAGAAGAAACCCCCGGATCCGAAGCAGCACCCCCGCGCGTACTTCCACGTGCCCTCGGAGATGACGAAGGGAACGGCAACGGGGCGGCGAGGGCGAGGCGCTACGACGTGCCCTCGGCATCCCTATGCGAGACCACCTTTGCGAGACGCACGTGGACGAGAAAGTGCGTGAGGAAGTGCAGGCCAAAACTAGATGGACACACACATAGCTGGCTCAGTGTGATATGTATTATTAAAAAGCGAGAAAAGAGAGAAAGAGAGAGCGCGCGCGAGAGAGAAAGAGAGAGAGAGAGAGCGAGAAAGAAAGAAGCAAGAATATATTGTACGTAATATATAGCTACGGACTATCGATATCGAAGCAGTTAAACGTATACTAGGTATTATTCGTATATATAATGACCCGATATAGGTATATAACGACGAGAACGTCGGGCGGAAGAAAGGATGGGCGCGAGCGCGCGCGGACAATGTGTCCGCATATTTGCGATCGCGGACCGCGCACGCGGGCGCTTGCGTGTTCGTAACATTATGCACGAGTGCGTACGATTACGCCGTTGATTTAGCGCGGAATGGACCGAGGATTCGCGGCAGCGTGCAAACAGGCTTCCGTAATCTTCTTATAGGATATATACGCGTTGCTTTTTGTTTAATATACGTTTCCGCTGTATAATCTCCGTCGAGGCTTCGACGCCTGAGCATCTCGATGTAGTTCATTGCCTATCTTTTGAAAATTATTATTCGGAGACGTATCACCTGTTCCTTATTACAATAAAGGGATTTGTGGAAAATATTGCAATTAACGTTTTACTTGAAATTTTTCATAAATCGACACCCTATCGTGTTGGTTATAAATTTAACGTCTGTCGGATAGTTTTTATCCGTTCTAAATTAAATTTATTGCTAGAAAGTTGTTTGTACATATTTATACGAAGCTATTACGTTGACAATAGAGATTAATGACATTCGTAATTTCTCGAGGTTTGTAAGTGATTGACCGCGAAGCCTAAATTCACGTTAGGTCTATCTTTCCCTCAGCGAATTTTTACACTAAATGCGAATCTTCGGTCGCATAGCTATTTCTACCCACTGAGCAGTGGTCTTTGAATTTTTGCAAGAGGAGATCTACAAATACGTGAAAAATAGTGAGAGAGAAAGAGAGAGCGAGAGAGAGAGAGAGAAAGAGATAGATGTTTGTGAGTATAGCGCGAATGGCTGCAATACTTTTCCGCTGCAGATTGTTTGGTTTCGATACACTTTGCTTGGTTACAATACACACGCGCGAGCAACATCGTTGTAGCCAATAAACCTGAACGAAACGGAGGCAAACAGAAAAGAATGGCGGTGTGTTTCTTGCCTTTTTCATCAGTTTAGTTGCAGTGCTGCCAATTTAGCGCTCCAGCTATCACTTTAACTGCACAATCTTTAGCTAGTATGAATATTAGGCCACTTGTAAATCGTAATGAACACGATAATCAGAGGGGACAAGCAATTATGCCGTAAATGAGTCGACATATAGAGTCACAATTATGTGAATAGGTCACACAGATAAGTGTCTAACTAAATGTAAAAAAAAATATTTTAAGCATAGAAGAAACTTAATTGAAAGTAAGCCGTCAACGTCTTCTTACCTCACCTCGCCAACAGCAGCAGTGGGAATGTAGCTTTATTTTTGAAAAAGTCAAAAAACCACACCGCACGATTGAGATCGTCGGGATGGACTGCGTCGCGAGTTTCGGAGAAAGCGCGCTTCGAAAAATTTTCACTTTACGGCCTAATATTACGTTTCGAAGTGCAAGATGTAGCCTGCAAGCTGCACGGAACGACGGAAGACTCGCGTGCGAGCGTCCGGATCGATGCAGCGGACGATAATAGGAAAACGAATTATGAAGGAACGGAGCAAGGCGCGTATTAACGTTCGGCCAGCCGATCGTGAAACGGATGTAACTATATAGATCGATGAAGTCATCGGTAATCCAAAAACAAGGAGTTCGCCGATACAAAACCGCGTAATTATTTTTGTATAAGCGCATTATTTATATATCTAAGCTAATTTGCTATTAGTTTAATCGAGGAGCGTAATTCGTTCGTATTACTTAAGCCCCCCTATTAATGTATGGCGTACCACGTACCTACCCTACATCTATTTATGCGTATCTATTTTACCCCCCTGGATAACTGCATCGCATCTTCCACTGCCAGTATTTATATGTATTTATTCAGTTTCCTTGTTTCACTGACACTTATATGTTAAACTATTTCTTTAAACGTATACCCTTCACTTAGAAGACGAACGAATATCTCTCGACGTGCTTCGCTATCGTCCTTCACGACTTCAACGCAATCTTGCCGCCTAGCGTGCGCCTCGCGAGAAAGTACCAATCATAGAATCTACGTAGACATAGCTTCTGGCCACTAAACGTTCAACGGCCACACGATTGAAGTGTATCTCTTATCTTATAGAGTTTTGTCTCGAAATTCACTGCCGTCACATGACTGCCACGCGTTTGACGATTGTCACGCTACTAATCAATTTTTAGCCGAGAAAGTGTGATGGTGAAGGATATCTATTTTAGTATGGATATCTATTGATATCTGATGTCCACGGAAATACAGGATTTTCGACATATTTCTTTTACCTAGCCTCACAGTTGGTTTTACTTATGTTAGTTTGACACGGAAAGTATTTTTATTTCGGTTCACAGCAAAAGTATGGACAAATAGTGAAAAATATTTAAATCGTAAACATGCATATGCGCACGGTATCTATCTATTGATAGCCAGGGCCGAGGATCGTTATTTGTCTTCACG
The DNA here is from genome assembly GCF_048541705.1 of Temnothorax americanus. NCBI lineage: Eukaryota > Metazoa > Arthropoda > Insecta > Hymenoptera > Formicidae > Temnothorax > Temnothorax americanus. The sequence goes on along the minus strand of NW_027509307.1, from coordinate 1,059,035 downwards.
TTTTGTTCTTTACCGTAAACGGAAAAGTAGGTGTAACCATGATCGCGTATTATAAGTACGATATAATATAAAATATGATTTACTAGTATTAATAGTCACATAAGTTCCCTATGCCATTTTTTTATGTTTATAAACAACTTGATTGTCGATATTTTATCAATTCCATTCGAACGAATGTCTGCGGAACACTCCAAGCTAGCGCTTGTCGGAAAACAGATTTTGTATTACGACTCTGTACATTTGGTCCAACGAAATACAAATAAACATACGCAAGCCAGCATACGTTCATTCGTCGTATATATATCGATAATCCATTGCAGTACATGATTTAATCATTTAAATTGCGTTTGACGCACGCCCCGCATTTACCATTAAAGTGCAGATATTACAAAAACATGAATAATTACATGACTTATCATGAATTGAGAAAATTACACGAGTATATTTTATTCTGAATGCAGATTGTGTATAAATGCGTTTCTTTGTTTATATACACAAACAATGTTATTTATCAGCTGGGAAATAATATTCAAATGCGAAACCGTTATCATGATTTTATATTATTTATGACGAGTCCGTACGCGTAACATGTTAATGTCACATAAAATTATAATGCAGAGAAGTATATGACATCTATCACGCATTGTGCATCTAAATTGGACAATAATAAAAGGGAATGCGCCTGTAACATCGTAATATATTTTCGTGCCGTCCGGAATTCCTATAACTTGTATTTGTATATTTATTTGAATGTTTAACTTTTGTGATCAATGGGCCGGCGCATGCGACCGAAACGCATACCATATTTGGCTTTTATTCTCTCGCAGAACGTAACGCGAACACATTTATCTCGAGTTATCGAATTACACGCTTCGAGGAACACACATCCTTCGATTTTGTTAGACATTAGCAAAGAAATCTTTCATTTGAGTTTACATTAAATCTCTTAAAAAGCGTTTCTTCGGTTCAGTTGCAATTTCTTTCTGAATTTTATTTTCTTTTGTCATTCGCATTTCAGCATTCGCATTGTTCGTATAAAATAAAGACATTTGTTACGTAACGTTTACGACTACAAAGGAAACGCAAGCGTCATGGATTCTTTGTCTTTTGACATCTTGTGATAATCGGTGCAAGAATCGAGAAAACTATTTTGTCGTTCGTAGAGCCACTGCGAGAATTTAATCATGTCGCGTGCGTGATCAAACGGAAAGTAATGGTAGACAAGAATCAAGTAGAAGAAGAGAATGTTATTAAGCTCTGTTTCGAGACTGAATATATCTGCGAATATAGTGCTAATAATGCATATAATATTTATTGACGTAAAATTACATTATTTATTCCTGACAATTTGTAAAATTACTATGTATATCAGATTAGATAACGCGAATTAAATTTTCAGTACACTTTTATGTACTGTGCTAAACGTGCATCTGCTTTCACACATTTAATGCGATAAGCGCAGACAGAAAAATATTAATATATAATGATATCGAGACTGTGTTACATTTAGATAGCGATGGATAACGGTGTGATAATTTCGGATCGTATAAGTATAGCCCTATGTTTTCTTCATGATATATATTTATTTTAAAATAAATTTTAATTCAGAGATTTTATATATATTTATATATACATATATAAAAAATAGATTTATATATATCTCTCTATTTTTTGTTGAACCCGTTTAGTTCCAGTGTCTTTACTTAGGGAACTTATGTGAATAGAGAGAGAGATTGGCAACATTCCACCCACAGGAACTAGTTCATAAAAGGGAACAGTTATTCTACCTAAATATCAACAACGAAAAAGATTTAATTAATATTAGGTAAATAAAATGCACGATACAAATTTGCAGGACGATTATATATAAAAAGTATTTTTGAAAATGTAGTATAATGCCAAAATTATAGTTTATTTTACGCGTATTTTGATTATAATGTATTAACACAACATAAAAATATATTTTAAACATATTCTAATTTTATAAATATTAAAAATTATACTTTCTTTATATTTACGCGTATCTCTCAAATCTGATCTCATCGGCTCTGCAGATTTCGAAAGTCACCAGCAATATTTTTAAATAATATTGCAATTTTACTTTATCCCGAGATTACGCTATAATACAATAACGCAATAAGTCTGACAATTTTTTTTTTATAAATAACGTCATTTTAGGATGTCTCCAACAATACATCTAAAGGCGTAAACTGACGAGATAAATGAATTGTGTGAAAGAGATAGCGAGAAAGTGTTAACGTCAGTGCCATGAATACGATATTGTTCCCTTTATGTCAATATCATAAATGTAAGATTCAATAAATTTAGAAAATTTACATTTTCAGATAATTCTGGAAATCAAAACTTTTGAAATTTTCTTGCAAAAATCAATTTTTACTTTATACTTAAATTTAACTATAAAATTATTTTTGATCGCCCCCTCTTCCTTTAGTCATAAAAACACATTCTGGTATAAACACATTCACAATTTTGGCATAAGAGGGATGCTGTCTGAAAGATGTGTCGAATGAGAATGTCAAGGTATAATGAAGCGCGCAAGGCAATGAGTATAAATGTGTTTATTGCGCAAGCACGTTTTACCAAATAACAATGGAATACTGCATGCCTAGAAATACTCTAGCTCTATACTGTAGGTATATTAAATTAGATTAGCGTAAAAGCAAAATGTCTATGTTTATATAATGTAACAAATTCTCGAAATATATGAACGCTATTAAACAAAAAAAAACGTATGTGAAGTTCAATAAATATGTTATAATTAACAGCGCCACGTAGAAATTAAACATATAAAAATTAAACGTGAAATACGCGTCCGTTATAGTTACTTATAGTTAATTATATCCGTAATTAATTTTCCTTTTTTTATTCTATTATTTCTAATTAAAAATAAAACATTGTTAAAAATCTGTTGACGCTAATTATCAATTAATCTTGTTTGATCAAATAAGGTTGATCGTTTATTTTCCTCTTGCCTTTATTCCATATAATTTTAGCCAAAAACGACTTGGATTTTGATATAGTTTCGGAGTCGGCGCGCAACAAAAATACTTTAACAAAAATCCATAAAATCAATTAAAAAAAAATATTAAAAACGAGAAAAAAAGCTAAAACCATTTTGTAGTGTTTATCTATTATTTTTCTATATATTATTTATGATCGCCGAAATATATATGTACCATAAGTGGTACGCACTTTTTTGTCTTAGTAAATTACGAAAGCTCAAAAAAAACCATGTGATTAAAGATTTGCGTGCAACGTCTGCATACGGCTGGCGGAGAGAAAAAGCAAACCAATTAATGAAATTTGGCGATGTGCAAAAAACGCAGAAAAATGCTTACATTGCAACCTAAAAGTAAATTCTACTACATCCCTTTAATTTTAAAATGGAACAATACACGAGATGTGCAAAGCATAAGATATCCTAAAGGATATCCTTCAGAAGATCTCGTAAGATATCTTATGCAAACCCAACGGATATGGCAGAATATTTAGATATCCTGAGATCATAATAGAATATCTCACGATATCTTATTGGAATATCCAAAGATTCAAGTGGCCTGAAAACTACGGTGATGCGAGCACTGTCGTTTTGTATCGAAGGAGTCAGGTTGTCTTAAGCCATTTATTCTCTGCACGAGTCTCTTTGGGCCTAAAGTCAGAGTCAGTTACTGGTCTGGTGATGCGAATATATAGCCTCTCCCAGTCAAGTCATGCGCCCACCTCCCAGTGGTCTCGCTGAACCGCTGCAATGGGGCGAAACTTGAAAGGGTTGCGTGCTCGTTGCATAGAAATAAAGGGAAAGAGAAAGAGAAAGTGCGTACAGATTATTTGTCTTCCACCATGCTGCACAGATAAATTTCAACCTTTAGAAAAAACTTTTATGAAAGAACTAAAATCTCATTACGGTGCACAAGTCGGTTTGTTTTTAAGGTACAATACGAGACCTGTGAGCCCTTGTGATATTGCTAAGCTGTTTGGGAAAGCCTATCTGAAAGTCCAGAGTCCAGACTAGAGAAATTGCAGAGAAAGGCTTTGAGGAAACGGGAATATTTCCAGTGGATAGATCTGTGGTTTCGGCTGCAGAAGATGAAGAAAAAAAGAAGTATGGAGTTAATAACTACTTGCATATCATACAAGGAAAGAAGAAAAACGAGAACAAAAACGAGGATGAAAGTCGATCTGAAACAAGTGACGAAAGCGATGTGGATATTCTTACGTTTGATACTTCTGATACTTTTGATGTGGAAGTTATGCACGATAATTCAGCAAATCAGGATGCAGAATGCATATTCTGTCTTGGAAAATATTTGAGGAACAAAAATGAAGAGGGAGTGCGGTGCACGCAGTGTGAGCTCTGGGCCTACAGTGCGTCTGCTGGGGCAGACGAATCTGTCTACACCTGCGATGTTTGCAAGTTTTCAGTTTATTGAAATATTGTATAAATTTGTTCTGCATTGACAATAATTTCGAAGTACGAAAAATATTTTCAGTCAAAACTATAATAAAATTAAGAACAGATGTACAGGAGCCTTAATTACTTTTTTCACTCTATATATCTAAAAACGCTTTTATTTTTACTTTATTTATCTTTAAACTTTCGCTTCACACGGTAATAGAAAAGTTTTTGATCGGTTCGTACCACTCGTCAAACAATGGTCAAACAATAAAGGATTATACTGAAGCAAGAATTCTAGTAGGCTGCTTTAATCCATAATGAGCCACTTAATTATAGGCCTATAGTCTAGCTTATTAATATACCGGTGAGAAGACACATTCAGTTCCAATTCGTTATAAATTTATTATGAATTTTAAACTCCAAATAAAGTTTTTGTTATAATGATATTAATCTGCAACAATTTTATTACTATATTTAAATTAAAGTGTACTTAGTGTGAAGTACTTAGAGAAGTGTAAAGTATACTTCATTTAATGACATTATTAAGTAATAGCTATTAATATAATTGTAACACGGTTTTTAATATTATACGTAATTAAATCGTAATTAACTAGCCATATATACGATGCATAATTATATCGATGCAGATTGTATTGTTCTTTATAAATTTTATACTTATGCATATTAAATCTATGCGCTAGCGTTTAAAATTTTTATTTAATTGCATTTTTATACTATGGAGTTCTTTTATTGTTGAATATCAAATATCGGTTTCACATTTTCACAATGTTCAAACAATTTCCAATACAAAATGTATATTTATTAAAATTTTTATACTTTTATTAAAAAAACTATTTCAATTTGATTAAATATACATATAAATGCTGTACCCAAAAATTTAAAACATGATTAGCCTACATTGTATTTTTCGTTCTGGCTGTTTAACGTTTTGGCTATGAAGAAAAAATGGTGCAAATTGGAAATTTGCACTTGGCTTCCTCATAGAGGAAGTGATGCCTGCAACCTACCTTTAATGATACTCTACGATTTTTCGACGCGTTTTCGAACATTCTGAACACATTCAGAAAAACAAAAAAAAATTTTTTTTTTAACGAAAACAAAGCTTCTTCTATGAGGAAGCAAAAAAGTTTTAATTCGCCTGCCGTTCTGCCTAAATATAAAACCTAACAATTATTGTTAGCTTTAATACATTCTTTCAATCGAGAAATAAATTACTCAATTCTTCTGAACAATTCTATTTAAAATATAATTTAATAAACGAATTTTCAGGTCATCTTAATAATCATTACAATGCATAATTTTGAATCGTTCAAAACAATCGCAATTGCTTTATTAGTATTGCAATTGTTGCAACACACCACTAACTCCAACGGAAAGAATTAAGTCGCTACAACTGATTATGCTTTCAATAAAATTCATCCACCCGCTTTAGAAAGAAACAGCATCCTTGAATGCGCGAGTTATACGTCGAGGAAGTAACGAGCTGCATAGGAGTAGTTTGGAGAAAATACGATTGACGATTATTATTACGATTATATTATTTATGTAAGTCTCTCATGTAACTAGCCAGTCCATATCCCGACTCGGCCGTCATCGGCCGAGGCTTTATTGTACGAATTGCAGATGCAATCAACCGAATCAACGTGACTGTGTTAATCGAAGCGAATCGTAAGGAGACGCGCGTATGCCGCGCGTATTGCGTTTCCTCGGTCACGCGACACGTGCTTGCGGTAAATGAAAAATAACGTATACAGTACCAGTCGCACACAACCATTACCTGACAAACGTGTCGTAATTGGCCATCGCGAAAGACGCAACGGAATTCGTAATCGCGGCTACCAATCCTCATGCCGAGATTTCGCAAAGAATAGATAGAAGAAGATTGATAAGATTTTACTTCGTACCTATATAATTATAACTTTCCAATTCTTTAATTTAGGAATAGGCAGAGAAATTGTTTGCCATTTCCTTTTATTGTTCTTTATTTATTTACTTTACAATTTTATACTTATTATCGTCCACGATGCTTCCGCATTAGGTGTATTAAAAGAAAAGAAAAAAAACGAAAGCGAATTATTCGTTGGCGGCTGCTATTGTGAACAGACAATAAGCAATGTGAAAAAAATAATAATAAAGTGCAAAACCTTCCCCCGTATTCGATACGAACTACGAAGGCTCGATGGCAAACTTTACTGGCAATGTAATCGTGGTAACAGTATAGTCAATTAAATTTTATCTCAGACTCACCAACACTGATGCGCAACAGCGAAGTCGAAACTGCATATTCATCTGTAACATACGAATTTGTACAAATTAAAATAGTGCTCAAAAACTGTTACAAATACTAATGTAATGTCGCAAATATATATATATTTTATTAAATATTTTAAATATAAATATTTAAATATCATCAAATATTTAATTTGTCTCGCAAAAGTTAATGCAAAATATCATACAGAATGGGCAGTATAATCGTTGCGGAGGATTATTGTTCCGCAATTAACAATAATAAATTATTTACCTATGGTTGTTCCGCCGGCGCCTGATGCCCCCCGGGCCGCCTCCTCCTCTCAGCCGTTGTCTTCGCCGTTGTCTTCGCTGCCACTCACGTACCAATTGCTGGAATATAAGAATCATTTGATACTTTATGTGTACGACACTCACGATCACGACGGTCTTTCTATACACGCGCAGCTTTATTGTATCGAGACGGAAGAATAACGCGAGTGATATGCGATTTCGTGAAACTACAATTCGTCCGACGCGACGCCGCTTCCTTCATGTGCTCGCACAGATTCGCTTGCAAAGACACGTCCGACGACGATTACTTACTCGCGCTCGATTCTATTCCGCGACACGACCAATAACGCGAGAGGGAAAGAGAATAGATAAAAACTGTTACAAAAAAAATACAGAATACGCAGCTGAAGAAAACGAACTTGATGCGATAAGGCGGAATAGAAGTTAACGAAAAACGAAAAACGGAATCCGCCTGGCCCATATAGATAACGAATAAATGCCAAAAGTTAGGAAAATCTTACTTTTAAACCCGGGTTTGCCTGCGTTCGATTGCATTCAAATGCGTGCGTGTGTCGTTTATGTCAACGTTTATGTCAACTACTGCATGGCATACGAAAGTGCATACGGCTAATTTTTATGTCAAAATGACAAACGCGAGAGAGAAAGACACTCACCTCTTCGTGACTTTGTTCACGTTCGATATTAGCCAGACTGGACCGCGAGCCACGTCTGGTGGAGCTCTTTTCGTCGCCCAGCAGCTGTGCTACTTGTGCCTTTTGTTATCCAGCTCTACCAGCTCTATACCAACAACTGCAAAAAAAAATAATAACAAATATTATAAATCCATATTATTAAACTAATTCATTCAATCAAATTTTAATTTCTATATTACTTTTTATTGTATATGTGTATGTATATATACATATATATACATAAATTGGTTTCAGCAACACGTTTGCATGATTTTGCACACTGTTTAAATTACCTATCAAGTATTAAAACTTAAAACCATATAATCAAACTTTGCAAATTTAAAATTAAAATTAATAATTCCTTTTGTAATTCTCGAGCTAGAGAATTACAAAAAAAATGTAAGACATTATAAAATTAATTAAGATTGTAAAATTCTACAATATGACATCATAGCAATGTCAGCGGAGCGCGATTTATGCCAGCACCATTCAGGATTGCGTTCGGATTCCCCACCCAAGTGCTAAAAATCCGATAGTATATGCACTGTTAAAAAAATCTGTATTAAAAATAATATAAAAGTGTAGGAAATTTTTATGCAGGCACCGCATATAAAATTTCAAATACGAAGTTGAAAGTCTCGCGGGTTCCTTTTGACAATCACGCACTTTTAACAACTTATTGGGCGGCAATGCCGCGCATGAATCGGGGTGGAGAAACTACGCACTGCCGTTTTGCCGAAATCAATTGATTTGGAGACGCGCGAAACGAGTCTGCCACACGAGGTCGTTCTCTTCCGCCGGGAGAATTCTCGAGAGACGGAAACGGGGGGAAAAAGCGCAGTTATCGCGAACGAAGACACTTGTTGCGCGTTCGGAGTTGCGCCGTGCTCCGATTCTCGACAACGCCCGGCATGGCTCGCACCTGTGCGTGGGGCGGCATCGACGCGTGATCAACCACGCGGGGCGGCGTGATCGACAACCCCGGATCGAATACGTGCCACGAGACTGACCGCAGGCACGTAGGGGTCAGCCTCGCGGCCCGATGCTTGCATCGAGCGTGCTATGTTCGATCCTTAACAACCATTAACATTGAATATATTATAGTTGAATAAAATATTAAAAATTTAACTGACAAACTTAAATTTCCAAATTATTTATAATTATAATTATATACATTTAATTTAAGTTTTTACACACTTATATATTAAAAATTTAATAGTTTTATACTTTAAATAATTAAACATTAACATTTTACGTAAAAATGTTTAGAGAAATCTGTAGGGATATCTAGGTATCTTTTAAAATATATTTTTGATCATTTTCAGCTGCAAGTTAAAAAAAAAAAAATAACGAAAATGTCTTAAACAAGGATTCAGTAAACGAGGAAGAAGAAAAAGTTAACGTACCAATATCGATTTTGAAATCAATATTATCTGAAATAAGGTAAATATTATTTATTTATTTCATTATGTTAAAATCTCAGTAAAAACAGCCTAGATATCAATATGACTTCAAAATTTGGAAATCTAAAAAGTAGTGTAGCACAGATGTCATATAATAATAATCATTTAAATATGCCTCATTTAATATTTAAACTACAATTTTTAATACGTATATATTTAAAAAAATTGATTCAAATGTTTATAATATCAAAATGGTCTCACAAATGAATCATTATAATCGAAAAAAGAAAAATTTTCAATTGGATAGTATATAATTATTAAACCAGATTATAAGCCGCCGTGTAATCGTATAGAAAAAAGGCAGCTAAATACTAGACTGAGGGAACATCAATATAATGTTACTTTAGACCCGTCTAAACATTCAGTAGTCTCGGAGCATATTACTTCACTTTAATCATTCGTTTAATTGAATTTACGAATTATCGTAAATTACTACAAATCCCCGTTTACGCGGAAAAATTATCGTAAGATGCGACAGGAGTAACGCTCGCGTATAAATATAATATTTGTCCCGTCACTCGAAAAAAAACGACCGCGACGATGATCGTCTTCCACGAAAACGGCACCGGCCGCGGCGGGAAACATGGCGGACGTATCGCGCTCGCGACGAAAATCGCGCGAGCTTCTCGACGGGACGACATCGACGTGGCGATCGCATTCGCGAGCGCGACTACTCGCGTCAAACGAATATCAAGCGTTGCGTACTTACAGGAGAGGCGAGAGGCGAGGCACGACGCGCACTCGGATGCCTTCGATGTCAAATTGTCTCGAACGCCGCGGCCTCGATCGCGGGTCGATACTCCAGGCTCCGCAAGCGTCGCGTACACCATGCTGGACGACGATTAACCCGCATTTTTCGCGATAAGCGGCCATATATCCGCTATTCTGATTGCGATACTCGCGAACACCGTGTCCACCATATTACACACATCGCATCGCGGTCGAAAGGATCCACGTCGCGCCGCGACGTCGCGGGTCGCGGCCGTTTCGCGCGGTGTCCTGCTGGGAACTGACTGAACTGTCCCCCACCCCCACCTGCCGAAATTATACGCGCGCGATAACGAAAACACGCGATTGGCCCAAATAATGAGGTGATTTTCGAGCGTTTGAATTCCGAGAAAAGCTCCCTGGCGCGACGGCGACGAATGTTAAATAGAAAAGAAATACAGCGATTTTTCCGCGCATCTATATGTATATACGATTTCTTAGAGATTTTACAGAGATTTCATAGAGAATAATGAGAGCATATCTAAATGTTTGACGCTTGTTATAGAAAACTTTATAATAAATTCACAAAAACTAAATTTGACTAAAACTTTTGTATTCAAGAGGAAAACACATATTTATCGCATAATTATATAGTTAGCAAGCGGATTTCGCTGTATTATCGCTCGATTTCCCATTTTAGCTTACGAATGGACGAATCCATTATTGAGTTCTGTGTCTTACAAATTTCTCTAACAATAAGACATATTAATAGCGAATGCGGGCGCTTGCACTGGTGCACTGAGTGCGCGCTAAGAGGCTTGATGTTTATAATCTATTTTTACATTTATAAGTCGCTTAAATACACATTTAAAAACTTTTTAGCCAATAAAACAATCTGTAATATCTATATGGATGCTGTAAAAGTCATTTTATAGACTAAGAAGTATTTAAGATGTCCGTAAATATAACAATTGATTAAGAACAATAAAGCCTTAGTGTGCACTAGTGCAAGCGCCCGAATTCGCTAATATTAAGGTACGAATACAATCTTTGATGTACTTGTTTCGTTCAATTGTATGTTTACATATTCTTTCAAAATTGATGCAAAGAGTTAATAACATTTATTGCTGATCGTCCATCAAAATCGATTCTCCTGAAAATCATTACGAAAGTGAGAGAATCAGAAATAGTACGTTAATCTTCTAATTGAAACCAAAAACCAAGTACACAGAGAATTTTCGGATATTTCTGAAAATTACGAGCTCTTGAAACTTTCGCGCAGTCCAGTAAGGCTTGAGAGAATATATATTATGTGATAGCAGACAGATTCTTCTCTCTGGTGATAGAATCGCGAAAGAGAGAGAGATTAAAGTGGTTTTTCTCTCTCCTTCTGGAAGAAGAAAAAGGGAGCGCAAGAAAGACCGAAAACCTATATAGTCAAGCTGACAATGAGTGGTAGATTCGTATATACATTCGACGTGCACGAACGGTGCAGTTAAGCTCGATGTTGGATATACACGGGTCCTTGTGCGAAAAGCGCTGTTCTATATTGTTGCAAAGTCGCTTGCCGGAAGTGCTGTCTAGATCCTTCACTAACGTTTTACGTATAGTCGTGCACAGGCGTTTCCGACTGCGCTGTAAGGGCCGGTCTACAATGAATGTTGTAAGTCGTGAGTTGTAAGAATTGACCAATCACAGTCGAATTTAAGGAGAATAATCGTCTGCGATTGATCAATTTCTTGCGACTCGCGACTTGCGATTGCTTGCGACTCGCATTGGGCGCGTTCAGCAGACCAAGCCGCTGAGTGAACTCAACAGTTGTGTCTGCTGAACGCGGCCATTATAGACCCCGCATAATACGTAACTATAAGAAAACTGATTGGTCTATTTTCTTATGCACATGTGTATGGACCAATCAATTTTCTTATGCTTAAGCATTACCTATGCGTTGTGCACAAGTAAATTAATTAGTTGTCCTTAGGTACGGCGTATATACCGGAGTTACCCTATAGGTACCATAAGTGTTCGATGAAAATAAAAAGTCGCTCGGCGCACGTTTCGTTAAGATCTCGCGCGCTTTCTCGTCTTGGCAATCGAAAGTGTAAAATTGCCAGTATTTTAATAATAACTAATTCCAATAGGGCAGATTTCAAACTAACGAATGCTTGTTGAATCATCTTTCTATCGTTTGCGGTTGCCGAAATATAAGCGTTTAATGAAAATAAAAACTCGCTTGGCGCCCGCGAATCCTTAAGATTTTGCGAGTTTTCTCGTCTTAATAAACGGAAATAAATAATTGCCGATAATAAAAGTGAGCAATTCTTGTAGAGTAGAGCACGATCTGAAAAGTGCTTATTGAATCATCTTTTTGTCCTTTACGATTGCCGAAATATGTATAAACGTTTAATAAAAATGACGAATGCGGCGAGGCGCGCGATTCTTTTGGCCAGCTCGGGCTTTATCGCTTTAATAAACGAAAGTACATAATTGCGAGTAATACAATTGAGTAATACCAACAGGAAAAAGTACGAAGAACAAAGTCTTTTTTTAATCATCTTTCCATCGTTTGCGGTTGCCGAAATATAAGCGTTTAATGAAAATAAAAACTCGCTTGGCGCCCGCGAATCCTTAAGATTTTGCGAGTTTTCTCGTCTTAATAAACGGAAATAAATAATTGCCGATAATAAAAGTGAGCAATTCTTGTAGAGTAGAGCACGATCTGAAAAGTGCTTATTGAATCATCTTTCTGTCTTTTACGATTGCCGAGATATAAACGTTTAATGAGAATGATGAATGGCGAGGCGCGCGATTCTTTTGGACAGCTCCGCGCTTTATTGCTTTAATAAACGAAAGTACATAACTGCGAGTAGTATATAATTGAGTAGTTTCAATAGGGCAAAGTACGAAGTACAAAGTCCTTTTTAAATCATTTTCCTATCATTTACGGTTACTGAGATATAAGCGTTTTATGAAAGTCAGAAATCATTCGGCGCTCAATTTTTAATGGCACGTGCGCGCTTTATCATGTTAAATAAACGGAAGGACGTACGTGTAAGTAATAAAATCGAGATATTCCAATAGCGCGGGGTATAAACTAAACAGTCTTTTTTGAATCATCTTTATATCTTTGGTGGTTGCTCAGATATTTGTGATAAACGATAGGGAGGACTTTTTTTTCTCGCGTCAAGCCAGCGACACATGGCCTTGACCTACTTGAGCGGCGGGCGGCGGGCGGCGGGCGGTTGTCACGCGCAACTGTACATTATTGATCCACTTTCTAAATTGGCCTTGACCTAGATCACCGAGTCCGGGAATGCCGGCGCGCGGCGCGCGGCGTGCACGGCAACGTCTATCGTAAATATTTTGATGTTTTCGCTGATTTTTAAAGATTTATTTTAAGTAGCGTCGTTTACGCTGATGTCACAGCTTCCTCCCTAATGTCAGATGTATTATTAATGATATTGCAACCACATTAGCGCTAATTACAATAGTTTATGTCGTTTTTGAATGATGTTTATATCTGTGGCGAGGTGGTTGCTGATATATATATATATATATATAAGAATTTATTAATCGTTGCATGCGGCTATGCATTATGCGACAGCATTCTGTAACTCTTTATCGCCTAATCTTGTTCGAGAGAATATACTTGGCATTAAAGGATATAAGGATACATAACAATGATATAAGATGAATGTATTTCTCGAGATTTGTTTAGTGTCGTTTGTCTCATTTTCGACGCTCTGACTTTCTCGCCGAGTTAACTACAACGGCACAGTCGTAGCTCTTTTTTCTCGCTGGCTTGCATTACGTATGCAACAACATTCTAAAACTTTTTATCATTTAATCATGTCTGATACAGTACGTTTCGCATTAAAGAACACATGGAAATGATAAGATGAGCGTAATTTCTTGAGATTATTATTGTGACGAATCTGTGTCTCGCAATCAGCTAAACAGCTAATTATTTTTATGATCATCGAAACAGGTTACGTATTGACATCTCTCGCGAACATTTTTAAACCATTTAAAAAAGTTAAGTTATAAAACGTCCGAACTTTGCATCATCGGCCGCAATCGTTAATTTAGCTCATTATAACTACATTGGTCTCTTAGTTGCATTTTCATTAATTCTAGCGTTTGGTTATTTAATTTCCTGTGCATTCACAATCCGCTCACGCACAATCAAATATTTGAATAAATTTTTTTAGCATTAAATGAAAGACATTTTTGAAAACGTCTTTATTCTGAGTGAAAATAATCAAGGAAGAATTTTTCACAATATTTATTTGTATGTTGTCGTTTGTTCCTAATAATTGATTATATTACATAAATTGTTGTAACGTAAAATAAAATTACAGATTTCTGTAATATTATTTTCAACATTACCAAAGTATGGTATATACTGATCTTAACTCGACATTAGGTTACTCGCGTGGGATATAAAATACGGTGGACATGCAAAGTCCCGAAAAATAATGTGCCAAACTTTGAAAACTCGTATATATTTAAGAAACGTGACAATGCATCGAAAGGGCATAATCTCGAAATCTTAGAAACGTGACAATGTGCCGAAATGTCATAATCTCGAAATCTTAGAAATGAGACAATGTCCCGAAATGTTTTGGCGACTGCCGTTAAATTAACAGTAACGATAAAAGCATATAGTTTCACGGTCGACACTATATAAATTGACAATATTAAGTGATACATTGGCGATTTTGACGACAGTAAATAAATAATATAAATCCCTATCTCTTGACTTATATCTTGACGAGAACATAATTATTCCATATAATTTTAGCCAAAAATGACTCGGATTTTGATATAGTTCCGGAGTCGGCGCGCAACAAAAATACTTAACAAAAATCCATAAAATCTGCAGCTTAAAAAAACATTATAAACGAGAAAAAAGGCTAAAACCATTTTGTAGTGTTTTTCTATCATTTTTCTATATATCATTTATGATTGCCGAAATGTGTGAAATTGTGCAAGTGTGCAGTTTTATCTTATCCCGAAAATGCATACGAGTGTAATTCGTAAAAAGCTGTTATATGATAGCCTATAACAACATAAGTTTTTCTCTGCTTTGCTTTACATCCACGACTATAACAGACGTCTCGTTTTTTGTCATCAGCCATATTTAGAATAAAATATAATCGGGTAAGATATAATCGGATCATCCGTCTATAAATTAACAAACGGATTTCTCGAATCAAATGTTTTTTAATTTTTGGATCGGATAACTTTGGTCGGATATCACTTCGGTCTGATTGGGTTTTTTTCCGATATAAAAGATCGGAAACATCCGTCTGTTAATTTTTAGATGGATTATCCCAATCTTTCAATCGGAAGATGCCTGGATTTTTCTCTCTCTTCAGCTTTCACGAAACATTCCGTAAGAGCAAAGCTTTTGTCACGTTTTTCTGTGAGGTCCTTTGCTAGAATAGAAAAAAAAATAATTAAGAAATAATAAAAAAATTAAGAACATATGTTACACTCTTTTTTCATATCTAATGTTTAAATAGCCATGTAAATGAATTGATTGCATGATAATTTAATAATTTATTTAATATAAGTTAACACTATAAAAAAAGTTTTATTGCACAAAGTTAATAATCTTATATTTAAAAGGTGATTATATAACTTACTTTCATTTATGCAGTTATCTAGAGTTTCAACTTTTTTTGAACCTGATGGAGCATTTGTTCTTTTGGTAAACTCGCTATGCATTTTCTCTACGTCATATTCCGATCCTTCCATCTGATATTCACAAGAAAAACATTTAAAATATTAATAGCATTATAATATAACATTATTGTATAATAACATTGCACACAAAGATTACATTCTTATGTTCTAAATAGTGTTTTATTAGTTTGTAACTCAAGCATCCTTTTATAAGGATAATAAAAAATATCACTTACTACTCCTTCTTTTTGTAACAAACAATGTATAACACAACCATTCTTTTTTATTCTGTCTTGATTTTCTTGTTTGTGTTTGTCCTTTATTATATCTCGTATCGTAAACATGTCATCTAGAAAATGTATTTAAAAATATGAATATTGTATATATGTAAATAATTACAAAAATTTTACTTGTTCTACGTAATTTATATTCTAACAAAAGTTTATAAGTTGATAAATTTTTATATAAATTCTTAAATATATTTGAGATAAAACAGACTTCTTTAGAATATCCAAAATATTATAATATATATATTTTTACATTATTTTAATTATTTCAGAAATAATAAGTTTGCAATTGTGTTTCAAAATTCTAATAATTTATTGAAAATAATTAAAATGGTTGTATATTTATACAAATTCAGATTTAAAAATGCTTAAGCTCTTTATTTAATTTTTATTTTAGGTATCTTTTTAATAAAATTCTTTTTTATATGAAAATAACATATAATATACTTTTCTTATTAAAAAGTAACTGACTCAAAATTAAACATATAATATCTCTTGTTTTATTGTAATTAAGAAAAGAGGTATGCAAATTAAATAAAAATCTGTTTATGAATAATGTATAGCAACTTACCATCAGATACATTATTTTCAGTTAAGCAAGTAATGTAATGTTCTTCGCGGCTTCCCAACTTCGAGCCAATAGTAAAAGACTAAAATATATACAATTTTAATTTGCTAAATATTTGCTTAAATGTTTATTATGTTAATTAAATTTTTTTTTCATACGTAATACATAAATACATATAGATATTATAACATATTAGTTATATGTATGTGCAACAATATTAAAATTAATTTGTGAAGGAATTTTTATTGAATCTCTAAGAAATTTTTTATTTTTTTATTAATATTTAATTTTTATTACAGAAAGATACTTACAACTAGTACAAAAGTGCAAATATAGAATATAAGCTTCTCCATCTTATTGATAAAATTATTCCACTAATATGTTAAACGCATTTGTACAATAACGCACTAACAGCATCGTATTTATACTATGTATAGTCTAAATGTGTAAAATACATAGATTAGTGTTGCGAGATCATAGATTACATAAACATGAAGTATTTGTACAAAAAATAATGATAAGTCACTCATACAAACTTGCATTGTTGCTAATGTAAATTGCTAAGATGTGACTTATGTAAGCAATTTTCTTATATATATATAATTATATTCATATTTTGATTACTTCTTAACTTTTTTTTATGTTTACTAGACTTAATGTTTACTATTACATTATTAATCTCTTGATACTTGATACACATAATAAAACTGTTAAAATATGCAATGACAGCTAGATGCTCACGAAGTCAGCGCAATGAGAGAACCAATCAACATCGTGGAAAAATGTCAACAATAAAATCTCGTATATGGCTCTCTGTTATGAGTGGAATATTACGTCATTCATATGAATCTTGATTTAAATGACTTAGAAGTTTATTTAACGTTCTTGCATTTTAAAATGTAAGATAAGTTTTAAGAGCAAACACTTTCCTCGGTTTATAGACTAGAAAAAGTATGATAGTATTTAAATGCAAAAATTTATTTTATTAAGGCTAATGCTATGAGATTACAAATATACAAATAATTCAATGTACTTTTGCTACATTTAATATTGATATATAAAGTAAACAAATATGAAATTAGGAATATTTTTATTCTTTTTATTTCTATTTACAGACTTTACACAGTGTACTTAACTTATTTATTATATTACAGACAAGAGAGAGAGAGAGAGAGACTAAGATAAAAGAAGGTTTATTTTTTGTATTATAATTGTATTATGTTTTTACAGAATAACTATTGAATATTATACATATTATGTATAAATATTTAATTGTATTTAATTATTTTTATTTTCTTCATTGTTTCTATCTTCTTCATATTCATTAGTACTGCGGAAGGGAACAATCCATACGTACCTTTTACGCCACACTTCCAGCTATAATAACTTTCCAGCAACTTTTGTACAAAACATGTTTTCTTAGTAAAATATATCTACACAAATGCAATGAATATATTATAATTAATAGTCTTACATTAAATCCAATAAAATTATTAGAAAAAATAAATAGTCTATTGATATAATATATCTGATATATATAGGTAATATATTTTATTTTTTTTAACATTTTATATATCTATATAAAATTATATATACATGTATGTATATATATTTTATTTTTACATGCATATATCATAATATAATAATATTTTATAATTATGTGATTTTATTATCTTCAATCAAGTAAACAAGTTGCTTAGTTCATGTAAATACGATGTGATAAATTGACTATGATAAGCAATCCAAGAATTGCAATTCTCGGATGTTAAGTTGTTTTATATCTTTGACCTATGCACTTTATATTTGCAATTAGTATAAATACGACATCTTCCAATAACCGCGAAGATTCCACAAAGCAACATATTTACTCGCACAGAACGATATCAACAAAATGAAAATCTTCGAGCTCTGTATCTGCGCTTTAGCATGTATTGTAAGTTATTTTATTTATTATTTTCTCTATTAAAATTTAATCAAAATATATAAGCAATAAGTGGCAGAAGTCCTATAATAATTAATTCCTATAGTAATTTAATAAAAAAGTTTTTATACTACATATTTAGTTTTAAACAGCAGTTAACGATCATCCACGTAAAAACGTTTTCACGTAAAAAATTAGTTAAAAAAGTATAATTATAATAATATTAAAAAAAAACTAAAATATGTTTTAGTCTCTTACTTCATCTATGACTGTAATAAGTCAATTAGACAGTAAAGACGGTAATGACGGATTTTCGAATTCCTGTCTTACTGAAGCTGGTATGAACTATGGTAAGCAATAAGTACCCTAAATATATTTTATTCATTTACGTCCGATCAATTTTAAATCAATATTTTTTTAATAGATACTTAAATAAATGTTATCTTCTGAGCTTTGACACTTTCTGCATGTATATTAGAAATTAAGCTTACAAAACAATAAAATAAGTAAAACTTAATTACATTTTATTTACTAGCAAATTTGTTAGAAAATTAATTAATTAAAAAAATGTTTTCCTTTAAGCACCTAAAATATGTACTATAAGTAAATGAGTATTCTTTTCTAATGCTGTTATTTATTTTGTAGATGATGGTTATGACGTAAGAGATATTTTAAATAATAATATTGAAAAGCCTGAATTTCAAGAAAGAACACAAAAGCATGGTTGTGTCATTGAGTGTCTCCTAAGAAAACTGAATTGGGTAAGATTTTAAAAGATAAATCTAGTTTTATATATAATTACGTTTGCAATATTTGATGTAAAGTGCATGGATATTAATCAAATCTTAGATTACTTTAGCTTAATAACTTCTTTATATTCCAAAATTTATTAATAATGTTAAAATTATTTTATTAATTAAAAACTAACATCTTTACATAGCATTATATGCTTTTTATACAAGCGAGAAATAGTTATCTATCTATATATAATCTTTATAAAATTTTTTTGAAAAATAAATAATGTTTATTATTCTTTATATCAATATTAGATGGAAGGGTCAGAACTTAAAGAAGATAAATTTTACGCGGATATGAATAAAGTATTTGCTGATCATCCCTTGCAAACCCAAGCAAAAGAATTTATACGTGATTGTGTTACAAAAGGTAAACTACTATATTTATTATAAATATCAAAGTATAAAATTTAATTAAAAGATAACAAACACAAATAATAAATAATTTTTGTTTTACACATTATGATTAAAAAAAATTATTTTTATTTTTAAAATGAAAGCAATTTTGATTTAATAATATATTTTGTTTATAATATCATTAAATTTGGAGGGATAAAAGCATAGTGGTGTAAGTCAAATTTTTTAAAATACTGACTTGTGTACATAAATGCAATTTATATATTGTATAGATTGCATCTATATACACAAGTCAATATCTTAAAGAATTTTACTTACACTACACTATGGTTTTTTTACCGTTCTATATGTATACATATGTGTATATAAATTATATATAATTTTATGTAGACAAATATATCTATATATAAAATATTAAAGAAAAAAAATCAGATAAATATTATATATCACATAGAATATATATACAATATATATATTCATATATATTTATATATATGAATATATATGAATATATATGAATATGAATATATATAATATATATATATATATATATATATATATATATATATATGCATTGGATCTTTTCTGATAACTTCATTGGATTTTATATAAAACTGTTAATATATTGCATTTTATATATTTTAGTAAAACATGCTCCGCAAGAAGGATGCGAGAGAGGTGTTGTAGCAATGAAGTGTGGCTTGAAAATTGCAAACAGACTCCAATTACTGAATGTAGAAGATGTAACCATTAATGTAACAAATTAAATATTTACACATATATGTATAATAATTAACAATTATTCTTTAAGAACAGAATACAATTTTAATAAGAAAATACATCTTCTTTTATTTTAGTCTCCACTGTAATTTAATAGATAAATTAAAGACACTGTAAATAGAAATAGAGAAAATAAAAATATTCTTAATTTTACATTTATTTACTTTATATAACAATACTGACAATGAGTAAAAATAAAGGTACATTGTACTATTTGTATATTTATAATCTTGTAGCATATAACCTTAATAAAATAAATTTTTGCATTTAAATATTTACTACCATGTTACTATTTTCTAGTATAAAATAGTAACAAATATAGTATACAATAAGTATTTGCCAAGAAAAATATTTACTCTTAAAAAATTATAATATTTTACAATTTAATAATGCAAAAACGCTTTACATAAATAAGCTTCAATTCATTTAAATCATGATTTTGTTTTTAGAACAATAAATAAATATTTTAAATAAATAGTTATAACAAACACATATTATAAATACTTGTAATCTACAAAATTTAACAATAATCTTATTATTTATTTTATATTATTACTATTTATTTTATTTTATTTTGCTATTTATCTTATTTCAATATCCTTGCCAATCCACCACATTGAAAAATAGTATTTAAGTATTATAATTTTGGTAAATAATCTCTATACATTAGGCTAGCGTCCCATAAAGCGGATTACGCGGAACGGAACGAGCGTATCACGGAATCATTCTGATAGAATCCTGATGTCAAAGATTCCATCGAAACGGTCCCGTGATTGGTGATACACTGAACACTCGTTCCGTTTCCGCGTTATCCGCCTTATTATGGAACGCCATGCATCCATAAGGTTATATAATGTTTGTATGATCTATGATCTTGGTTCTTTGACCCACGTATTTTATATTTTGGCATGAGAGTATATATACGGTGCAGCTGCGGTTGCTATGAATAATTGTGTTTAGTACAGTAAAGATATAATCCGTACAAAATGAAAAGTCTTGTGCTTTGCGCCTGTGTTTTAATACTTGCTGTAAATACTATTTTATTAAAAACTACTTAAATAATTTTAATGAGTTATATATATACAAAAGATTATTTAAAATAATACACATTAAAAAAGATATAAAATAAATAAAATAAAAATATTTTTTATAAGTTTCAGTCATCAAGCTCATCAGAACTAAAAAACCGGCTTAAAAGTGCAGTTGGATCAAACGTGAACAATGATCTTGAAGCTTGCTTGACTGAAAATGACATGACTAAAAGTAAGTCATAATTATACACATCGTTGATGCCAACACTTTCTACTTTTATTTTTTCTTTTAATCAGTTTTAAATTAATTCTGTTTTAACTGATTTGATTGGGCATTCGTCTTACTTACAATGTTTTAATATTTTAATTGAATTAACATTTTTGTAAAAATGATTTTCGGCTGTAAAAGCGTTTTCCTGTACGTTGATCTATTTAGTTTTATTTTATAGATGATGCCTACGACGAAGAAGAGATAATGAATAACTTACATGCAAAACCTGAAAATGCAGAGAGAACAAAAAAAAATGGCTGCTGGGTTGCGTGTATCTTTAAGAAACAGAATTTAGTAAGTGTTTACAAATATGTTACATATTTTATACATAATGTCCAATAATGCAATAATAACCTGTCACAATAAATAATAAAACTTTTAATTATTAAAGATTTAGTAATTTAATAATACAATAATTATTAATGAAAAACGTTATATGTACTTAACGACCAATTAATACACAAAGTGATATTATTATATGTTCTTAATAAAAATATATTATGCTGTTTAATTCATAATTAATAAATTTTAAATTGTATAACTTTTTAAATGCACGAAATAATTATAAGTTATATTCTATTATTTTCTACTATTTATAATTTTTCTTTAATATTATTAGATGGAAGGAGCAAACATTAATGAAGTTCAAGTTCATGCAAAATTAAATGAAATAATGAATGACGGTCCTGAACTAGCCATAGCACACAAAGTTGCGCGCAAATGCATAAAAAAAGGTAAATTATATCTTATTATATTATAATTATTACAAATATATAAATACTACAACACTACAGTTACTAAGAAATAAAGTATTACAAAAACATGTATTATGCACTTTTTCCATGTGCAGTATGCAAGTTTTGGAACAATACATTTGCTATTAGAATATAATAGTCTTATAGAATATATATATATATATATATATATATGTAGGTCTGGAAGTATGTTTCGGGACTTTTATTTTTGATATCGGTATATTCCGGGACATTTGGCAGTTTCCAGGACTGTCCTGGAAAAAATTGATGTCCTACAACATTTTTCGGGACAGTTTTTTGAATCTGATTACATATATATGCGTTATATTCCAGGACTGTACATTTCAAAAAACGTAAACAGTCCCGGAACATACCTCTGGACCTACATATATATATATATATATATATGTTACATATAAATATTATTTAATTATATTTTTAAAATTTTTATAAATATAGCGAAAAGTATTACTCAAGAATGTGAGAAAGGTTGGTCTCTGAACGTGTGCATCGCAGAAGCTATACATAAAATAGGGCAACATGATGAACATGAATTAGACTCAAATACAGAAGACGAAGCAGTAATAGACGAAACAGTAACAGAACAAGCTGAATAAATACAAATAAATGCAAAAATTGAATATCATCCGTATAATTATTAATGCACATTTATAATGTACACACAATATAATTTACCTTAAATAAATAGATATATATACGCTTCTGTATATATTTTTTCCATTTTTATTTATCTGATTTAATAAATGTGCTGCAAATAAATGTGAATTGTGTTTTGATTTGTTTTGATTTGTTGAACTCATTCCTAACTTATATAAATAACCACATTTATAAACCTATTATAAACCCTACAATATTTTAAACCTCTTATTATAATACATTTTTTAATAAAGAATTTGTATATTTTGTAATATTGTTATCATTAAAAACTTTTTTTTACACATATTAATAATATCTCTCCCTTACTAATCTCCTTTCCATTGAAACTTACGGGAACAGTTTCGTTTACCATATTAGGAACAAATATTCCATCGGTTTCAAAAATGCTTGAAGGTCTAGATAACTGTATAAATGAAAGTAAGTTATACATGTAATCAAGTAAGTTTTAAGTATAAGATTACTAGCTGGTTACCCGGGAGTCGTTTGTCTTAAAACAATTTCATTTATGTTTCAATATTCTTATTGTGAACAAACATAAGGAGTGTTCATGGATTAAACATGTCGTAACCAATCTTTTTCTACTCGGTTAATTATTTCCAGAAAAATTGGAAAAATTTCTGATACCGGTTTCTAAAAGATCGATAACAAAAAATTATACACTTTATGGCACTCTCCGAGAAATTCTACTCTTGTTTTATATACAATTATTTAAGATTCGGTCAATTATTTCCCGAAAAATTGGAAAAATTTCGGATAGCGGTTTTAAAAAAGATTGGTAATGAAAAACTATACAGTTTGTAGCACTCCCTGGAAAATTCTACCCCTGTTTTATATACAATTCTTTAAGATTCGATCAATTATTTCCCTAATTTGAAAAATTTCTGATACCGGTTTCCCAAAAGATCGGTAACGAAAAACTATACAGTTTATAGCACTCCCCGAAAAATTCTACCTGTTTTATATACAATTCTTTAAAATTCGGTAAATTATTTCCCAAAAAATTGGAAAAATTTTGGATACCTGTTCCCAAAAAGATCGGTGACGAAAAACTATGTACACTCTATATTTTTGTTTAAATGTTTATTAATGGTTCTTTACTGTTATGAAACTACGTATACGTTCAAAAAACGTATATGAAATTAATATGTGTTACCTGGGATGGTCTTTAGTTCTTATTATTTTCTAATTAGTTTTTTTTTTCTATTCTAGCAGAGGTCCTTACAGAAAAGTGCGAAAAAAGCTTTGCTCTTACGGAATGTTACCTAAATGCTGAAGAGAAAGTCTTTTCTTCTCCTTCTTCTGGAAACTAGAAAAACCACGAGCACACACACACACACACACACACACACACAACACACACACACACACACACACACACACACACACACACACACACACACACACACACACACACACACACACACACACATATGAAGATAAATCTGAAAAATAATAAAAATGCAATTAAAAACATATTAATATATTACATAAGACATATTACTCAAAATGATTGATAATCGATTATATAAAATCAAATAATGGTAGATTATGAGAAATCCGTCTCTCACATTGTGGTGTTAATAAATACCTGTGCTATTTTATACCAGTCGTTTGCGTGAGAATAACTGTTGGTTTCGGTCATCTCCTTTCCATTGAGACTATATAAGAACCGTTTCTCTCTCTCTCTCTCTCTCTCTCTCTCTCTCTCTCTCTCTCTCTCTCTCTCTCTCTCTCTCTCTCTCTCTCTCTCACTCTTTCCTTTCTCTCCGTTAGAGCTTTAATCGGTGCTATTGGAATTACGGTAGAGTTTGCATTACAGCATTAGTTTTTTCTTTTCAATTGGAAAAGTGTGCTCTTGTTTTCAACTAATAATGGAATAGGTCGTTATCATATTTATTACTTTTTTATTCTCATAAATAAATTTTCTGATTATTCGTTGTGCTTGAACTTTTTTATCCTATAATATAATGAAAGTACATTATATTATTTGTATATTTGCAATTTTATAGCATAGTTACAATAAAATCAATGTTTACATTAAATATATAATGCCATATTATTATCTTATATAACTAAGGAAATGTTTACTCTTAAAACATTATAATATTTTACAATTTAATAATGCAAAAATGCTTCATATAAATAAGCTTCTATTCATTTAAATCACGATTCAGTTTTCAGAACAAGAAATAAATATTTTAAATTAATAGTTATAACAAACATATATATTATAAATATTTGAAATTTACAAAGCTTGTCTTAATATTTTAATATTATTTATTTTATATTATTACTATTTATTTTATTTTATTTTACACTATTTACTTTATTCTTTACAATCACTTTACATCCTTGTCAATCCACATTGCAAGATAGTATTTAAGTATAATATTATAATTATAGTAAATAATATTTACACACATTAATGTTATATAACTAATGTTTGTATAATCTATAATCTTGTTTCTTTAACCTATATTTTATATTTTAGCATGAGAGGATATATGAGGTTATCTTAAATGATTGCGCTGAGTGTAGTCGAGATATAATCTGTACAAAATGAAAAGTCTTATGCTATGTGTCTGTGTTTTAATATTTGCTGTAAGTTTTAATAAACTATATTTGAATAATTTTATAATGAATTACAAAATTTTATATAAAATACACATTAAAAAAAGTATAAAATAAATAAAATAAAAAATTTTTATAAGCTTTAGTCATCAAGTTCATTAGAACTAAGAAAATAGCTCAAAAGTACAGTTAAATCAAACCTAGACAATGATGCTGCAGCGTGCATGACTGAAAATAATATGACTAAAGGTAAATTATAATTACATACATTGTTGTCAATTTTCTAATTCTTACTTCTTCTTTCGATCAATTCTAAATTAATTCTGTTTTAACTAATTTGATTGTGCGTTCTTCTTACTTACAATTTTTTAATATTTTAATTTAGCTAACATTTCTGTAAAAGCATATTTTCCTTTGTGTTGATTTATTTTATTTTATAGATGACCACTACATAGAATATGAAATAACGAATGACACACACGCAGAACCTGAAAATGCAGAAAAAGCAAGAAAAAAATGACTACTGCAGGTTTGCGTGTGTTTTAAAGAAACAGAATTTAGTAAATGTTCACAAATATGCTATACATATTTTATACATAATGTTCAATGCAATATTAATCTGTTGCAATAAATAAACATTTCCAATTATTAAAGATCTAGTAATTTAATAATA
This sequence comes from Temnothorax americanus, assembly GCF_048541705.1. Taxonomy (NCBI): domain Eukaryota; kingdom Metazoa; phylum Arthropoda; class Insecta; order Hymenoptera; family Formicidae; genus Temnothorax; species Temnothorax americanus. The sequence goes on along the minus strand of NW_027509307.1, from coordinate 1,032,837 downwards.
ATTAATGCATTAACTTTTAATGCAATTAATAAAACATAACATACACTTAACGACCAATTGATACACAAAGTGATATCATTATATGTCGTTAATAAAAATATATTACTCTGTTTAATTAATTAATACGTTTCATAATTAATGGAAGCTTATGTTTATGCAAAATTAAATAAAATATTTAGTAATTCTGAAATGGTTATAGCACACAAAATTTCGGGTAAATGGATTATTACAAATATATAAAACTATACTATAGTTATTACCAAGAAATAAAAGACACTCAGAGAAATATATTATGTGCACTTTTTGCATATGCACTATGCAGTTTTGTAACAACATATATATTTTTTATTAAAATACAATAAAATCATGGAAAATATTATACATATATTTCAATATTATTTGATTATATTTTTTTAATTTTTATTTACATAGCAAGAAATATTACACAAGTATGTGAGAAAGGTTGCTCTCTGTACGCATGCGTCTCTCTCGCAGAAACTTTATATTAATTAAATAACAAACCTGAAAAACATGAAATATTAGAAGCAGAAGCAGCAGAAATAGAAGACGAAGTGGTAACAGCTAGAATAAGCTGAATAAATACAAATAAATGAAAATTAGATATTATCCATATAATTATTAATAATTAAAGTAATTTAAATCGACCTGACTGGCAATATATATAACGTCTTTCCGATATGAACATTGAAAAACTGTGAGCCAACTTGGTTTGTCGGATTCACACAGCACTTTTTTCAGATCAATATCGAGACATTATTAATTTTGACCATAATTTTGGTCCGTTGATGTAATTTCTAAATTAAATAGTTTTTAATTTTATGTTCATATCGGAAAGACGTTATATATATTGCCAGTCAGGTCGATTTAAATTACTTTAATTGTTATTCTATATACTGGCGAAAAGAAATTTATTATTCTGTTTATAATTATTAATGCACATGTATAATACACACACAACATAATTTATATGTACACTGCGCACATCAATGATTTCTTTCCTGAAGTCAGGGAGAAACATAGAAGTCTAGAGACGCTATTAGTAACTTCTATTAAAATCATTAGAATTTTTATGTCCCCTTCTTACCTTAAAAAAAGAATTATTGACGCGCATTTTATTCTCTCTATTCTTATTTTTCTGATTTAATAAATGTGCTGCAAATATGCGAATTGTGTTTTGATTTATTAAAATCATTTCTAAGTATATAAATTAAAACACATTTATAAAAACAATTTTAAATTCCTTATTATAATACATTTTTTAATAAAGAATTTGTATATTTTGTAATATTTTTATCATTAAAAAAACTTTTTTTGACGCATATTAATAAAATATCTCTCCCTTACTAATCTCCTTTCTATTGAAACTACAAGATCAGTATCGTTATCTTTAATCGATAGTGTTATTGCTACAGTTTGCATTACAGCATTAGTTTTTTCTATAACATACTAAAAATACATTGTATTAATTATATATTTGTAATCTCATGGCATAGTCTTAATAAAATAAATTTTTGCATTTAATACTACCATATCATTATTATAATATTGTATAACTAAAAAGAGTGTTTTTTCTTAAAACATTATAATATTTTACAATTTAATAATGCAAGAATGTTTTACATAAATAAAACGTCTATTTATTTAAATCACGATTTAGTTTCCAAAACACACACACACACACACACAACACATAAATATTTTAAATAAATATATGGAATCTACAAAATTTGACAATAATTTTATTATTACTTATTTCTTATTTTATTATTACTATTTATTTTATTTTTATATATTTTTGCCAATGTACATTGCAAGATAGTATTGGTGTATTATCATTATGGTAAATAATCTCTAATACATTAATGTTATATAACTAATATTTGTATGATCTATGATCTTGGTTCTTTGACCCACGTATCTTATATTTTGGGAGTATATATACGGTGAGCTGCGGTTGGTATGAATAATTCTGTTTAATACAGTGGAGATATAATTCGTACAAAATGAAAAGTCTTGTGCTTTGCGCCTGTGTTTTAGTACTTGCTGTAAGTATTATTTTATTAAACTACTTAAATAATTTTAATAAATTACAAAAGATTATTTTAAAAATACACATTATAAAAGGTATAAATTAAATAAAATTAAAATATTTTTTATAAGTTTCAGTCATCAAGCTCATCAGAAATAAAAAACCGGCTTAAAAGTGCAGTTAGATCAAACCTACAAAAATATGCTGTAGCTTGTTTGACTGAAAATAATGTGACTGGAGGTAAGTTATAATTACACACATTGTTGCCAACTTTCTATTCTTATTTTTTCTTTTGATCAGTTCTAAATTAATTTTGTTTTAACTAATTTGATTGGGTATTCGTCTTAATTACAATTTTTGAATATTTTAATTGAGCTAATATTTTTGTAAAAACAATTTTCGGCTGGAAAACGTTTCCCTGTACGTTGATCTATTTTATTTTATTTTATAGATGACCGTTACACAGAAGAAGATATAATGACTAACTTATATGCAAAACCTGAAAATGCAGAGAGAACAAGAAAAAATGGCTGTGTGCTTGCCTGTGTCATGAAAAAACAGAATTTAGTAAGTATTTACAAATATGCTATACATATATGTATTTCATATGTAATGTCCAATAATGCATTAACTATTAATACAATTAATAAAACGTTATATGTACTTAATGACCAATTAATACACAAAGTAATATTATTATATGTTTTTAATAAAAATATATATTATGCTGTTTTTAATTCATAATTAATACATTTTAAATTGTATAACTTTTTAAATACACAAAATAATTATATGTTATATTCTACTGTTTCCTACTATATTTTATTTAATTTCTCTTTAATAATATTAGATGGAAGGAACAAACATTAAGGAAGCGCAAGTTCATGTAAGAATAAATGAAGTGCTGATGAATGACGGTCCTGTACAAGCCGAAGCACACAGAATGATGCGTAAATGCATGAAAAAAGGTAAACTATATCTTATTATATTATAACTATTACAAATATATAAATACTAGTTACTAAGAAATAAAGTATTACAAAAACATGTATTATGTGCACTTTTTCCATGTGCAGTGTGCAAGTTTTGGAACAATACACATTTGCTATTAAAATACAATATATAGTCATAGAAGATATTATACATATATTTTAATATTATTTAATTATATTTTTTTAATTTTTATTTATATAGTGAGAAATATTACGCAAGAATGTGAGAAAAGTTTCTCTTTGCACGTATGCATCGTAGAAGCTATGGATAAATTAGGGCAACATAATGAACATGAATTAGACTCAGATACAGAAGACGAAGCGGTAACAGAACAAGCTGAATAAATACAAATAAATGCAAAAATTGAATATCACTTGTATAATTATTATTAATGTACATTTATAATACACACACAATATAATTTACTTTAAATAAATAGATATATATACGCTCTCTTGCATGTACTTTCTCCAATCTTATTTTTCTGATTTAATAAATGTGCTGCAAATATGAGAATTGTGTTTTAATTTGGTTAAAACTCATTTATAAACATATAAAATAAACACATTTATAAAAACAATTTTAAACCTTTTATTATAATACATTCTTTAATAATAAAGAATGTTTATATTTTGTTATACTATTATCATTAAAAACTCTTTTTAACGCATATTAATAATATATCTTTATATTATTATATATGTAATAATACCATATATTTCTATTATAACGTGATATAAAATCTTTTCAATTAATGCAACAAAAATTTCTTATCTTAACATTACCATAATTCATCTATTACATCTTATTCTTCTAAAATTTACAAAATGCGTTTAACGCTAAAAGCTAATATACAAATTGTTTGAAAATTAAAAATTCAGATATAATAAAGTATTTTTAAAAAAAAATTTTTTATTATTTAAAGAATATTTATCTAGATCGAAAAATAGGCAAAATAGTTGTTACATATTTATCCACCATGATTATATATTAGCATTAGCACAAATGCTCAGCTTCTACTTAATTCTACACATTGTCGTTCTTTATTAATGTACATAAATTATAATTAATAAAAAAATGAAAATTAAATACAACTCTCCTAATTTTTTCACAATATAATTAGTTAAGTCCGAAATTTATACACGAAAATTTCTAATGCATTCTTGTGTTAATTAATCCAGTCAAATTACTTCTGTTTTTTTAAATTTATCTCAAGACTTTTTTAAACATTTGCGATATATCAATCCTTAAAAATCCAGAAATTTTCTAGAATATACAACAGAGATAAACACTTAATTAACTGACGTAATATAAACATTAAAAAATAATTATAATGTATTCAGCATATAAACATATTATACTTATCATGTGAGAAAATTCCATGTGTAAGTCATATCTTAACAACTTATATTAGCAACAATGTGAGTTTGTATAAGTGATTTATCGTTATCTTTTGTACATGTACTTCATGTTTATGTGATCTATGATCTCGCAACTTTAATCTATGCATTTTAAATATTAGAGATAGTATAAATATGATGCTGTTAAGCTCCAGTTCGTTATTGTACAAGTACGTTTAAACATAGCGGTATAATTTTATTCATTCATTCAAGATGGAGAAGCTTATATTCTATATTTGCACTTTTGCGCTAATTGTAAGTATCTTTGTGAGGTAAAAATTAAATATTAATAAAAAAACAAAGATCTTTTATAAATACAATAAAAATTTATTTACAAAAATTAATTACAAATAAGTTATAAATATTAAGTTATATCATTGTGTGTTGTTGTACATATATATAATTAATATGTGATAATATCTAAATATGTTTATGTATTACGTATAAAAAGGAAACTTATAATTAACATAATAAACATTAAAATAAGAAGCAAAATTACATATATACATATATATTTTTTTTAGTCTTTTACTGTTGGCACAAAATTGGGATTCCTCAACGAACATTACAATACTTGCTTAATTGAAAATAATGTCTCTGATGGTAAGTCTACATATATACATAGATTTTTATTCGATTTGCATGTCTTTTTAATTACTCCAGAACCAGGGATTTTATGTTTAATTTTGAGTCAGTTACTTTTTAACAAAAGTGTCTTATTTCCATAAAAAAAAATTTATTTAAAATTACTAATGAAGACTACTATTGATGACTACCAATATCAAAATTGAATAAGTTTTTGTATTTCAAAATTTTAAGTATAAATGTACAACCATTTTAATTATTTTCCAAAAAGTATTAAAATTTTAAAACACATAATCGCAAAACTGATTACCTCTGAAATAATTAAAATCATGCAAAAGAAAATATATGATATAATATTTTAGACAGAATCCGACTGAAACAATCTCTTTTATTGTAATTTTGGCTGAAACCGAAAACCGAAATTTTCATGGGAATTTTAGAATACCTACGTATATTCGCGCACATATACAATATTCCTATTTTGAAATTCATTTTCTAGATGACATGCTTACCATAAACGATGTAATATTTGACGAATACTATTTATTGTTTAACAAATCCATAAATCAAGAGGAAAAAGAAAAAAATGGTTGCGTCCTGCAATGTATATTAGAAAAATCTGGAGTAGTAAGTAATATTTTTTGTTATCTTTGTAAAAGAATGTTCGAGCTATGAACTAATAAGATAATAAAACATTATTTGGAACACAAAAATGTAATCTTATATAATTGTTATTATACAATGATATATTATAATGTTATTAATATTTTATATGTTTTTCTTGTAAATGTCAGATGGAAGGATCGGAATATGACGTAGAGAAAATTCGTAACGAAACAATCCCTGGAGGTCTTGATGAATCAACAAAAGTAAAAATGCTTGAAGGTCTGAATAACTGCATAAATGAAAGTAAGCTATAGAATCACATTATATACGAGTTCTCCAATTATTTATAAACATAAAATTATTGATTTTATTTATTAAAACTGTTTAGTGTTAATTTCTTCAATAAATTATTAAATAAGTCATCTTAATGCTATCAATTTATCTAAATTTAACAATTTAAACATTATAATCAGAAAAATGGTGTAACATAATTAAGTACTTTACTCTTTTTAGTATTTTTTAATTAATTTTTTTTCTATTCTAGCAAAGGATCTTACAGAAAAATGTGAAAAAAGCTTCAATCTTGTAGCATGTAGCCTAAAATCTAAATTTCTTGTATTAATTGATTATTTATATAAAGAAGTTAATATAACCCAGGTAGAAAAGACACGTTTTCGAAGCGTTTTATAAGCGTTTTTCCGAAACGTTTTATAACCGATTTTTAGAAACGTTTCTCATGAGTAAAAATGTCCATTCGAAAAACGTTCAATGAAACATTTCTTTTCCGATAAAATAACGTTTAAGAAACTATTATAGAAACGTTTTGTTTTAATGATAAAGACATTTTAGATAAAGACATTTAAAATTCTTACTTTTTCCGTCTTTTGAGCGTGTTTATGACGTCTTTGAGACATGCGTGAGAATGTTCTACAAGCTTTATGCATATACCATCTATAACGTCTTTTTTTTTTTTCGAAGAAATTCCTGAACTGATGCACATTCGTGCAATAAGTTAAAATGAAACAAAATATATTTGTCTCACTCTCATTTAAATTGCATTAATGATGTACATACACCAGTTCAGGTAGTTCTTCAAAACGGAACACACGTATAAATGTTCTTTCAATGGCCACGTTCAGCAGAACGTTTATTTTGCAACCGTTGGAAGTTTTCTAAGCTCAGATTTGTCCGATGACAAATAGATTAAGACCGGTAGGACAAAATTAATTTAAGTAAATAAGTGGATACATATGCATGGATAAAATGATTTATTTTATTCAATAATAATTAGTACAATATAAATTTAAATGTATAAATTTAAATGTACGAAAACTCTCCAAACACAAATCTTGAAGTGGACCCCAACGCAGAGAAGGAAAACAGGAAGACCCAAAGCAACGTAGTTGGGCGGAATACAGAAGGCCATGTCAGAACGCAATCTACAACCAAGAGATTGGAAAGACAGGAAAGGCTGGAAACTGGGAACCGGAAAGCGAAAAACGCTAAGAAAACCGGATATATATATATATATATATATATATATATATATATTTAAATGTATCAAAAAAAGCTATTAAAGCTATTATTTATATAGATAAAACAAATTATAATTTTAAAATAAAAAATTTAACAAATAGGTATTTTTGTTAACTGCAGAAACGTAAAAAATACGTTTCTTAAATCATGGTTTCAAAAACATTTTTGTTCAAACGTTTCTTAATGGTTCTTTACGGTTATGAAACTATGAATACGTTCAAAAAACGTATATAAAACTAATATGTGCTACCTATGGGAACATAGTGTCATGTAATAGTAATAATATAATATTAAAGTTAAATAAAGCGCACGTAGCAAGTTTATAATGTCTAATAATGTATGAAAATCAGCTATGTATAGCATTTCCAATAAAGATATATATTTATACTATTTTCTTTCGTTTTTTGGTGTATTGATACGAAAACTAAATTTTGGTTTAAATGATATATCTACTTATTGTTTCTATTAAAGAATTAGATATATCGAGCTCTTTAAACTTATAATATTGTATAAATAAATAAACGATTGTGTAAGTAAATTTTTATAGATTGCATTTCTTTTTATTTACGTAGCCTTTCGTAAATCTTAAGAAGCAGAAACAGAATAACCTGAATAAATACAAATAAATGCAAAAATTAACGTACAATTATCTCTCTCAATGCACATTTATAATACATACAAAATATAATGAAGTTTATAATACATATAGAATATAATAAAGATGCTTCTCACTGTTTTTTTTTATTATCGCGGTATTATTGGATTTTACGAATTCTTGCCACAAGCTAGGAGAGATCGGGGGAATTGGCATTAGTTAAGAAAAATATATAATAAATATATTATAATCACCGAATTTTTTAATTTGAGTTTTTAGTAATTAAATTTAAAAAACATTAAGCTTTAAAAAATTTGATATAACATAAGTATTTAAATTCTAATAAAATTAACGAAAAAGTAATTATTTTTAAAAATCAAAATAAACTCCCATTATCCCAGGCATCGAGCAATGAGAACCACCTTGTGAGTAATCAGATTTATTGCCTACGCATCAGAACATTTAAGTGAGTAGCAAAGTATTTATTTGTGAAAACAGTAATTAAATAGATAAAAACTAGGTTTTTTCTTATACAAAATGTTTCTTAAAATCTGAAGAAAGATTGTATAGATTGTATTCCTCTTTTTATTTACGCGCGTAGTCGTTCGTATGCCAATGTACTTGCGTAGCTGTAATAATTACATATAAATATCAATTTACTATATAAGTGATTGGTATTTTATAAATAAAATTATTGATTAATTAAAAAGTATTGATTAATTTTTCTGCACATTGTTTTACACGTAATAAAAGTATGTCAATGATTAAAATCATTGCGTCCATCCAAATTTGCGGAAGTTAAAGCTTCCTCTATGAGGAAGCCAAGTGCAAATTTTTCTAATTTGCACAATTTTTATAGTTTTTATATATATATGTATCTAGCTAATATTACACAATATGTCCTGTATTCTTGTATATACATACAAAGTATATAAGATTATGATCATATAATTTTTCTTTTTGTTAATCGTTACGGTTAATATCTGATTTGTGCCAAATATGTTCGTCAAACATTTCCGACATTGCCAAAAAATAGTGTCCAAGTTTAAATAAAATATGTAAAGACAAATAATTAATTTATGTAACATGATAAATATGTATAATATAAATATTAAAAATATAAATAATAAGATATAATCAGAGCATAAATATTACATATGCAGACACATAATTATGAAGAGATATGTAAAAGAATTCCATATATGTGTTTTTATACATCCGAACAACTCGTATCTGTAACAGTAAGTCTAATAAATATTAGTAACTTATCATTATATAATCTTACATCTGCATGACATTTTTACAATATTCTTGACCTCACAACTCTAATCTACGTACATAGTTACTGTTGATAGAAATACATTTAGATATACATTTATTTGCTTTTGTAAAGTTCTCTAATGCATTTATAAAAAAGTAATAAAATTATATAGAAATTTATATTTAAAAAATAAAGACATTCATGTTCTCTATGTTTGCACTCTCGCTCTTGTTGTATTTTTAAAAAACTTAAACGCGTATTATAGATATTATAAGTTAAATTTCGATGATATAATTTCGTGTTTTTATTTTAAAGTAGATATGAACTATGAACTGTATGAATAATTAAACATGTTTTGCATAGACTGCCTTTCTTATCATTTACGTAATCGTTTTTATCGTGCTTGCTTGTGTAGTAAAACATTTCCATCATTACAAATGCACAGCTTGCATAATAATGAAATTTTTCGTAAACTTAATTATACGATATAATTATTAATTATTAATTTGAACATTTTTTAAAATATTGTAATGTATAAATATAAATTTTTGGTAATATGATATATTCTATACATATAACAAATTACAAGTATTTTTTATTTAGTAAAGAATAACAAATAATATCTATAATAGAGTAGTAAAAAAAGCTTTATGTATTACATAAAAGCTTTATATATTTTGGTATTAACACATCATAAAGCATACATAACATATTTTAATGAATAATAAATGCGAAATTTGTTGCTTTTGGCTTGTTTATATATTTATAGTTCTCCAATTTATAGCAAAATCGTTTATTGATTAAAATCAGTAATATATATTAAGTAGTGGTAGTGGCATATAAGAATTTATATATATCTAGTAAATCAGATCGTATATATATGTATGTATGTGTTGTGTGTACATACATGTGTGTGTTTGATAAAATAATTGATAAGATACATTGATAGTTTAAAATTAGATATATTAATAACGAATTAAAAATGGACATCACATCAGCTTTTTATTTTCCAGCAAAACTATTACGTACAATATCTACACAGTCTCTTTAACGATTGATAAAGTTACAATGTATGAAATTTATTCAGCAGTGTCTACCTTCCCAATAAACTAATATCTATTTAAATAATAGTATCTATTATATATAAGTTTGTTCTAGATCTATTATATATAAATTATTCTTTATATAGATTATAATAATTTTTTACTTAATATTCTTAAAATATATAATTGGATATCTTCTAAAATATATATATTTATAAATTTCTATTCTATAATACATTCACATTTATATAAATCCGCATGACTAAGTATGTATTACGTTTTACTATTATTTATGCTGTCTATAAATAATCATAAATAAATTATTATATTAGAATAATATCACATATTAACGATACTAAAGTTTTATAGTATAAAGCATTCGATGCATGTAGCAAGTTTTCCTCGAAAACATAAAATATAAGAGATAAAGTACGTGCGTAAAGTTTCATATTCACATTATTTGCATAATATTAAGGAGATATAGAAAAAGAGTGTACGTACATCAACACGATTAAGCATAGATATTTTTAATTCTCGTATACAAATATCACGAATGAATGCAATAATGAAATTTCGATATTGATCACAGATTAAAGATCAGTCATACATTATTTTTCTTACGACTAACTACTAATTGTAACACTATTCATAAAAACTGTTGATAAATTTTTTATTTCTATTTTTATTTTTTAATTGTCATGTATGCTTATCAGAAGAGTTTGCTACATGCTTCGAGTTCATTTCTTCAGTCACGTTTATTTACATATTTTTATATAAACGTAAATACTCAACCTGAATGTAATGTTAAATTACTTTTAATATTGCTTTGACGAACTGCATTATACTCACGTAAAAAACGCATAAAAATTTATATTATTGTAATATATTTATTTTACGATGAAATTTATTGGAAAAGTTGCAAAAGCTTGTAAAATTTTGCTCAATTTAATTGAGCATAATTCCAAAACTGATAAGCATTTAACGCAAAACCATATAATGTCCAATTGTATTGCACGTACAAAGAGAATGACTATTTATGTAAATCTCAAATTTGCGCGTATCCGAAAGTAGATATTGTGCGTATATGCATAGTGAAATATTTATATCTTATAAAACCGCATAAGAACTATTGATTGGTTATAAGCTCGTACTAAGAACATACGTATATAGTTCTCACACATGTCATTCTTCATTAATAGACTGCAATTGCGAATAAACTCGAGTCAACCGCAGTCATTCTAATACCGGACGTCACACATGATTGGATAAGTTCGTAACTGTACGGAGAACTTTACGTCCTCGACGTATCTTTCTTCCAGTTAACCGAAGCAGGTAATTTCCGATTCGTGCCATCCAAGTTTGGTCTACTCTTCGAACATTTCCTACATGTTAGTCGCCAGAAAGCGAGTCTGAAGTCTGCCGAATAGAAAGCGTAAATGAACGGGTTGATGGCCGAATTAATCCATCCTAAACACATAAAATCACTTTTAATCAGTTTCGTAAAAAGTATTCAATAATAATATATATCATGCAACTGTAATTTTGAAAGACATTATAATGACATAAATTGAAAACTATATAAAAATATTGATACAAGATAAATAAATTTGTCACATTTTTAAATTTAATTTATTAATATATTTATTCTCTATATATATATTGTACAACAATAGATAATAAACTTCTGTGCATTTAATCCAACTACAGCTTATCTAAATATATTTTAAATATTCGTTACAGTTCGCATAAATTCATCAATTAATAAAAAAAGGCAAGCATATTTGGAAACATTATGTAATTGGAAACATCGTATGTAAAAGAGACTACCTAGCCATGTCAAGGCTGGCATGAGAACATCCGGCGGTTGCACGGGCACGAAGGGTGTTACCAGATACAGAATGAAAAATGGCAGCCAGCATGCGACGAAACCACCTACAACCACCGCCAGGGTGCCCGCAGTTTTCGTCTCCCTGGCGACTCTGCTGATGCAGCTTTGCTGATTACCCCGAATTGTGCCCAATTTTTTGCACATATTCGTTAGTTCGGTATCCTCGGAGGGCCTGTCGCATGTCATACCGCTCTCAGCATAATCTGTACGTTGCGCCTTGATACTCCTGCCACGTTCAATCTGCAGAAAAATGGTTTCATATATTTCGTACATTGATATCGCGATACATTGGCAATTACATATTTGTTAAATCAATTTAAGCCCTTTTTTGCCAATTTAAGTTTTGTCAAGCTTAAACAGTTCGAAAATTAATAACGTCGCCAAGAAAGTTACCTAATGAAATTATAAAATTTTACAATTTTTCAGAATTTTCAATATCCCCAATGTAAGAAAAGCGTGTTAGTGACGAGATTTTCTTTTACAAACAGCAACGTTTGTTTCTCCTGGCTCTTTCAAAGCGTTTTTTATTTTGTCACCGTAATAAATTGCTCAATGTCTCCTTGTATTGATCTTGTTTGTAACCAAAAGAATCAATTTCTAAACTACTTTCATTCAGTTTCTTAGTATAAAACAGTGTTACTTTTATAGGCCGATAAAAAACGTGCTACTTAAAAAAATCATATTTATTGTAAATAAAATTATATAATCCGCATGGCGTACTTTTAATTAATGAGTTTTATTACTGATGGATAACAAAAAAAAATTCTTCGAGTGATTTCCGCTATTTTTCTGTTTTTTTTTTTTTTTTTTTTTTAAAATCATTTTTACTTAGCTAAACCAAATCCGACAAAGCTTACAAGATATATTGCGCAAAATGATTGATAATATAAAGTAAATGATCGATTATATAAAGTCGGATAATGTGGATTATGATGAGAAATCCATGTCTCTCATCATGATGCTAATACCTATATGCTATTCTACGTCCGTCGTTTACGAGAGAGCCGTTGATTTCACTAATCTCCTTTCCATTGAAACTACGAGAACGGTTTCGTTATCTTTAATCGATGGTGCCATTGGAATTACGGTAGAGTTTGCATCACAGCATTAGTTTGTTTCTGTCCAACCATATATTTTTGTTAACTGCTGCTTTGTTGTTATGAACAATTTCCCTGATTATTCTTTGTGCTTGTGTTTTTTCATCATGTCCCTGTACGCATTGGAATGTCAGTTTTAATTATAGAAATGGACATTATATTTTGTCTGTGAAATTAATTTTGTGGGAAAACATTTCGTTCAACGAAACTCTATCCGCAAATGTCAATTTCGAAGAAAGTTTTTTGAAGAAATGAAGAGATGGTTTCCGATTCTTTATTATAAATCTGCAGATTTCAATGTTACGCACATTTTTACAAATTTTGATAATTATCTATTATTAATGCAAATCAGAGTATTGATCGAGTAGACTTTCAACAACGAGTCATTAATAATCGAGTCATTAATCTCGTCAGAACTATAGTTCACAATATCTATACCGGAATAAACAAAGCATAAAATAGAAGATTAATGTATAGGCAGTTGTAAGCAGTAGAAAAACGTGACATGTAATCGTAATAAATCATATTGAAGTTTTACTTCTATAATACAGCTTAAAGCTTATTTAAATAAATAAAATTATAAAACATACAAACAACAACACAAGATACAAACAACAACACAAGATAAATGTAATTTAAAACGCGCGAACTTTCGTATAATATTTTAATGTTTAGAATTTTTTAAATACATTTCTTTATGTAAAAAGTCTTGTTTATTTATAACAAACACGATACAGTTGTATTATTAGATTTTATCGAATTACGTAGCAAGGTAAATATCTAATAAAAGCGAATTGTGTAACAAGGAAGACAACTGCACCGGTCACAGCGGAGATAAACGTGTCGTGTATCTGGGAAAAACTAAATCAAATAATTCTCACCGTGATTTTACGACGTGATCGGACGTTCTCCCCCTCGTTGGTCTTCTCCAGATTTCTGTGCCTGCTCGCTATGACGCACGAAATTCTGCCGTACACGTACAGCATTACCAGCATGGGCAGGAAGAAGCTGCCCATCGCCGAAAATATTACATAAGAAGAATCCATATTGTAGGAGCACTTTTTGATATCGCGGTTCGTCGCACGCGGGAAACAGCCCAGTAAAGGCGGGCTCGTTATAGCGCCGGCCATCACCCATACCGCGACGATCATCAACCCAGCCAGTCGTTTGCTTCTGCGTCGACGGCTGTATATCAGCGGCTGAGTTACGGCCAGATACCTTGAACAAGGAATACCGACAACGACGCGATAAATTCTGCACGATTTTACCTCTGTACGTGCTGAATCGCCGCAAAGCGTAGGATGCCGAATGCTTCCGTGTGGAATGGTCGGGATATCGAAAAAATAGATAGACAACAGCATGCTGAACAAATTGTATCAGAATTTTCGGAGTACCTTTATCTCGAAAGTTAACTACATTGAATAAGAAGGTGTACGCGTTACCAAAATTTCTGAAATGCAAGAAATCGTAACTTTAATCTATTTACGAAACAAGTTCGCGCGTCTGTGCATAGTCAATGTGATAAGTTAGAAGATTTTTACTGCAGTGTAAAGAAAACATTTAACTAAAATAAAAATTGAATTTGTATATGTATTACAGACTACAGTAAAAACCAAGAATTACCATTGTTAGGCAGTTTCTTTGCTTTCAGAATTCTATCAAGTTATAAACCTTTATTTTGTGCAACTGCTTTCTTACGAAGTTAAAATAAACAAGAAAAAGAACTGCTTTTATATTAAATAATAATTGATTTATGTTGATTTTTATTTAATCATAATAAAATCAACGCAATAGAATTTACAATTAGATTTTCATTTCTTCCGATTCCACTACAATTGGCAAACTACAATAGAATTTTACTGAAATGAACTTTCTAATTAGAAAATTCACCCACTTTTGCTGCTATTTTTCACCAAAAATCTGTAAAACCCGGATGTTGAAAATTTTACGTCGCGCGAAATCTCTTTTTTAATAATGGAATAATCTATCATTTTACGAAAGATTAAACGGATGGCGGGACGACTTCCCGCTAATTTCGTTATCTACGTGACGAGATTTGGAAATGCGTGATCGGATTTACCTGTCTATAGAAATGGCGCATAACGAGAGAATGCTAGCTGTGCAAAGTAGAATGTCGAGGGAGACCCAGAAATCGCACAGCATTTCGCCCAACTCCCAAGTTCCTCCTGTAAGCTTCAATGAACATCCCATTTAATAAGACGCATGAAAATGCAGTTTATACGAGGTAGGAAGAAACATCTCTCTTTGCATAACGATGTTGACTAGAACTCATGGCTTACGATATTTATAATACTACACGAGTCCGTCTGCAAGACTATTAAATGCCGGAACTAATTAAATGCCGCTTTAAATATCGTCCCGCAATTTATTTTTCCGGCGTGAAAAACGCATGATAATTAAATAAGATTCTACTGATTCTATAACGTGCTTACGCGAAAGCTCGTAACTTAGTACCAAGGATGAATTGAACATTTCGCGCTCGTTTATTGCATTTTATCCCCTTGACGAACATATGCATACCTGTAACAGCACAGCTGGTGGCATCACCGCTAGACCGACTAGTAAATCCGCAGCAGCCAAGCTAGACACGAAACAATTAGTCACGGACCGTAATCTCCTTGTAGTAATTACAGCCGCGATCACTAGGGTATTGCCGACCTGTAATAATAATGCGAGGAAGGAGTCACAATCGTAGAAAATATATACGAACGTACGAACTTAGACGGGCACATTGAAATTACTCTTACAATTAGATGTTATGTTTTATGAGAAAATACTTTTTTTAAATATGTGAGACTGCTGTTTTTTATATTTAAAAATGCAATACTAATACCACTTAAGGCATCGTGCTTTTGTAAGATATTTATGCGCTCAGTGCGCCATTAAAGCGGATAGTCTGATGTAAAAAATGCTGGAAGTTACAGTTACCGGATGTTATAATTGCTTACTATAGTAACAATAATCAGCATCGTGAACAATCCTGCTAAAATAAGATCGGTCCAATTAGGTAGATAATATTCCGTCTCTGTATCTACTTCATCCGCCGATACCGTATGGTTCCATTGGTAAATGTCTTCATGGTGATCAGCCGTTTGATTAGCCATGTTGCTTACCCTCGATCCATAAATGATAATCTTTGTTTCGCCGTCCACGGTATGTTGTAAGACATGATGATTTCTAAGAGGAGTCCATGTCCTAAATGATACACATTAGATATAATTTGTGCAACCTTGCTATTTGATTATAGGTTTACAATTAATTTCGCATCTCTATCAATTATTCAACTTACTCTACCACATTTTTCTCTTACTTTAATTGCCATAGTAATAAAAAATAATTAAGAATTTTACTTTTTATTTAATTTACATTGTCACAATGTATGTACAATAATTACAAATGCACACATAATGTAAAATAGTTATACAATATTATAGATGCATATAAATCTTTATATATAAAACCATTACGTACTTATATACACAAGTGCCATAACTCCTAACAATACATCATTCATTACGACATGACAGATAAAATTCTAAAAAAAAAAAAAAAAAATTTAATATACTTATTTATCTCAGTTGTAATTTTTTTTCACATATGTATAAACAGCTCAATTACAAAGATACAAATGCATAAATTTTTTTATTTAAATTGTCATGAAAAATGGAGAATATGCAAAACGTTTGCAGAACATATTAAATCGAGATACGAATCCTGCGGACGATGAGGCGCATATGAATTGAATTTGAAATTGATTAAAAATCACGAACATGTGCACGTGGAAATATGAATATAGATAAAAATGATTGGGGGTGGAACGTTTAAAACTTTCTATGGTTATGCGAATATGCGGGCAAAATTGTCCAACGCTTAAAATTTCTGCGAAATATGGAAATGGAAAAAGAGACAAACGCGAGAGTTTGCTAAAATTGGATGAAAAAAGTCAGACTATGGAAATAAGACAGTGCAGGAGAGATCGATCGTGCTATTAAAAAGAGAAATCGTATACCAAAGTATATGAAAAGACACGCGCATCGAACAAGACAAATCCTTCGAGTTGATATTTTATCACTGCCAAGTATATTAAGTATTCTATCGAAAGTATAATAAAGGATTTTATCAAACAAGCCTATGTTTTCAGCAGACTATTTATTTTTATGGTATTAAATATATTATACACACACACACACACACACATTTTATATATTTTGTAAGATAAAATGTTTTGACTTATTATTAAAGTCTTTATAAATTATATAGTAATATACAAACAATAAATTATCAGTATTGCATAGTTATTCTGCAATGTAAAGAACGAATTTACAGAATTATATATATATATATATATATATATATATATAATAAAGCATATAATTAACTTAAATATATTTCTGCATCAATTAAATATTTCAAAGAATTAAAGATAATATATATTAATTTGTAGAAATAAAGAGTAAGCAAATTATAATTTCGTTTATGATGAGACTGTTAACATAAAATAGAACTTAAACATATTGCGATTACAGTCAAAATATACATACAGTAATAAAAAATATTACGATTTGATCATTTAATTCGCGGTTCCCCTAAGTTGCATGGTGACTTTTTACAACCAACCGTACCAGTCCATTATCGATTTCAGCAGTAAATGGATTTTCCTCCGGCTCGCCAAATTAAGTGAATTACGGCGTTGTTTCCGCTTTCACCGCGCGACTGAATAATGGCAACCTGAACTGAGAAGTAGTTTAAAGAAAGCGGAATTCCGAGCACGTACTTAATTCTAATAACTATCAGCAATGAACATAATGTCGGATTATAAGGTGTCGTCTAAATGAGCATTGACTGTAATTTCCCTTTATTAAGATTGTAACTCTTAACTGCACTTCTCAACTTCAAGCGCAAGCTCCCACTTTCTTTATCTTTCTCTGGTATTTCGAATTATCAAACACTTTTTGAACGTTTTTTAAAAACATCATAGAAAGCGTACAAAAAAAACTTTCTTATGCATCAATATAAAACGGATTGTGAGACCGTATATTTTCTTCATAGAGAATGTTAAATAACAATATAATTTACAGTCTTTCTATTCTCATCATCAAAATTAAATAGCGATTCAAAAAGATGTAATGTTAGAAAGAAACATGTTGAATTTATATCTTTTATTTGCATCTTTTTGTAATAATTTAATGATCTTTTTATGCCATTTTTACTTTGTTATATAAGCATATAAAATAATTCTTAAATATAACAAAAATTTTTCGTATAAGAATGCCATTACTTGCGATAAATTTGAATCAGTTATCTCGAGTATGCATGAAACAAAGTTTTAATTAATATGGATTGATATGCAATTTTACGTTTTGCGTGCTTCTAATACCGCTACATTTATCCACGTATTCCACACAGCATTCGACTCACACTGCAAGAAGCGCATTCCACGCAGAAAGATATTGGATTTTTTTTAATGGCTTCGTGAAAATCAGGGGTTACATTATCCCACGGGAAACTCGTATCTATAATGAGAAACTGTATGTGTGAGAATCAAACCGTGTACGTATTAAGGAAACAGTTAAAAACAGTAGTGGGTCGATCGATAAACATTTGATAAAGATATTCCCACTTGGAACCACGGTAGACTCCCCCGATCAGCTATAAATAATCACCAGTAGCGCACCAGGAGACTGGTTTATAATGTATAAAAACTGGGCGGATACTACCGTGAGGTATGAATGTCGGATAAGACGAATGGACCAACGAGATCGCGCGCGATCGTTATCGACCCTGCAGGATGAAATAGAACGAATTGTGGCGAGAGAATTGCTGGGTACATTCTGTTATCTTGGATAATAAAATATTTGGAAAACCGGAATTATGCATAGCGCAAAAAAGAACAAAGACAAAATGTATTGTCTTTATATAAAAAAAAGGTAACAATTTTGAACAAAATTTATTTTTTTAATATTACTTTTTATTCTATATATTACAATTCTATATATTACACACATTAAAAATTTCTCTCTCAGATCTATTTGTAGTATAGTTTTACTTTATTATCTTAATAAAATATTAAATATTATACAATGATAATTAATAAAATTATGTACGATAATGATACAGTGCGAGATTGTATTTAAAAAAAATAAAAATTAGCAAAAAAATTAAAAAAAAAACATTTAACGTGATGTAAATAAAGTAAAAATTAAATCTTAATTTTAAATATATTTTATTATTCTCAATTATTATTAAAAAGATAATGCACAAATATTACAAACGTTTCTTTAAATTGTCATATCTTTTGTAGAATATCAGCTTTATTATTTCAACATGTTGCGATCAGACGCGTTTATCCTTTCAATAAAAGGGAATTGATTTCTGAGTATCGCACGAGTACATTTCATTTATCTACTTTTTCCCTCCTAAAAAGATATATATATATATACATAATACATATATATATATATATATATATATATATATATAGTTGAAAGCATTACTTTTTTAATCCTATTCATACACGCGCTCATTCAAAAAAAGATATTCGATATTCATTCCTGCGATTAAAACTTACACCGTATTAATTGCGAATAGAATTATTTCAAACGGATTTAATTAATCACATTTGCACAATCTGCACGCGAATCGTCCGAATCGGTTACTCTCAGGCTTCACTCTGGCAGCTTACACATAGATAACGTACAAAATGCGCAGTGAAAAGATAGAATGTAACGTAGCAACGAAAATAAATGTGTCCACAAATTTCCGAACCGTAGGTTCAAGTAGAGCATCCATGAGCATAATAATTCACGTATACACTACCGGCAGGAATGCCTGGACATAGTACATATACATATACATGTACATATATCATATACATATCAAAATATCCAGGCATTCCTGCCGGTCAGTGTGTACCAGTAACATCAATTAAATGTGTCCTATAAATGAATAATCGTAGATGTAAAAATGTAGTGCTATATTTCGTGTAAAAATTTCTGACAAAAGAAGTAAAAATTTGACTGCTTTGACAGAGTTTAGCGCAACTTTTTTGCTCAACAGAATTCAGAAGGTACTTATAATAGAAGCAAAAAATTTCCATCCAGTTTTCGATGCAACAATTTTAGTGTAAATAGAGTTCTAGAATTTTGTTTATTAAAAAGGAAGCATAAAAATATATACAGAAAAAAATGCTGAAAATACTGCTTATTATCTATATATACTTAAAATCCCCGTCGTAAATATATTTCTCTTTATTTATAAATGCAAATGTGTAATAATATTAACTAATGGTATTCCGATTATGGACATATTTGATTGAATCTTATTTAATTAAATATATAGCGAATAATTTTCTTTTTCTCTCTTAGGTTATTATTTGATTTAAAAAGCAGTTGCTCAAAGTATTTATCTTTTATCTTTGAGTACCTGCATTAAAAAAAAACATATTTAGGAATGTGTGAATATAGAAATACTCAACAATATAAACATTAATTTTCTTGCTATATTATTTTAACATATTTACTGATTCTAAATATTTCAATTTTATGAATTTCTAAAAGATTTAAAATACCGCCATTTTTTAAAACGGGAAGAGATAAAGATCCGTAATTATTCAGCGCAATACGTTCGTTCTGGTGTTTGATCTGTTTTTTAGATATGGGTCGCTCTAATCGATTTCGCCATAACTGTGTCTACATCTGCCATATTTATGCATACATGTAGAAAATAAGTATATACGTTCAAAATAAGCATATTTGTTGGGGAAAACAGAATAATAAATTCTTTTAAAACTTTGTTACATTAATTCCAACACGGAGAAAATTGCTACGGTTGTCACAACAACATTCTCTATGATTGAAAAAGAAATGTATGTGAATTCAAGTTATATTGATATTACATTAAATGTAGCTGTTAAAATATGCTCATCTGTCCCTTTTGTATTGATAAGCGAAAAATAACATTATTATTCTGTTGTAGCAACCCTAACTTTTTTCCGTAAAATATTTTTTTAACTAGACTCCATAACATCAATTTAACACACACACACAGTGTTGAAAAATATATAATATGCAAAAAAAATCACATTTTTTTCTATTAAATATATTTAAAACGTAAACCGTCTAAAATGTTCAAAACTCAATGACAATTTAAATTATTAATGTAAATTAATGTAAATTAATGTAAATTAATATACTTAAAATAATATAACATATACATATATATATATATATGTACGTATAAAACTTTAGAGAATAAAATATCATAAACGTTATTTTTTGATAGTTATTTACACGGTTGCTGCAAAAAAGCGGAACCTTTTTCACTAGATATACAAACAAATATAGGAAATTCCTTGAATAACAGTCGAGCCATCAAATAAATCAGATAGAGTCCTCGTGTACAAGTTGAAATAGATATCGGGAAAAAACGGAATTTTCAATATTTTTCACGTTACAGATAAGCAAAACGTATTTTGTACCATTAATACAATTTCTTTGTTATTAATAAAGATACATATATAAATATTCATCGAAATTGTATTAATAGTACAAAATACATGCCATTTATTATATTGATCTATTTTTAACTCAAAAGCTAATAGATATGTGTAATTTCAAAATAGATAAATATAATAAACAACATAAAGTTTCTCTTTGACATTACCTTTAAGCGAGAAACATTAAAACTCTCTAATTACTTCTTCTTCAGTAAATAGATATGTTTAGTAAATATCTTGTATTTGCAAAAAAAGTTACCGTTTTTATTATAAAATAACAGGCTAAACTAAAAGCAGGCACACATGCAAATACTTATTTTTATACTATTGTGGTAATTATTATATTATTTATTATCTAATACAAATCAATTGCGCGATGCTCAAGAGCAAAAAAATTTTATTATAATCACATCAAGATATTGATCCTTTAACCAAAACTGATTACATATACAGCATCGTGTTAAATTTTGCACACGGAAAGAACGGTTTTGCTGAAGTGTCTAAAAATTTAGCTAGATACAGATCTGAAAATAATTTTGTTGCACCATCAAAATAATTATAGTAAGTCGCTGAAATATGATGATAATGCTGTAAAAAATTTTGAAATTTTAACAGTCAGTTTAAGTGTTCTACATAATTATTTTGATGGTCCAGCAAAAATATTTTCAGATCTGTATATCCAGCTAAATTTTCAAGTACTTCAGCAAAACCATTCTTTCCGTGCAGTCATATGAATGCATGAGCAACGTTCTTGGGATACATTTCGAAGATTTGTTTTTAGATTCTCGCTAATATCGAACAGCGTTAATAACAAAAATGGTAGCTGCATTGTGCGCATGTGATAACGATCGGACGCAGCTACGTGGAGTCGAACTCGACAACGAATTTTCCGTAAATATGCAAGACTGAAGGGTTCTCGTCAAGAGAACTCTTTGTTTTGAAAAAACTGCTTTTGAAAGCATGGCAGCGAGTATAATTGTACCCGCAAATAATAGTCGTCCTTCGTATATAGCTGCCCTTTGAGATCATTAGGATTTATTGGATTTCTCTGAATGTGCAAATCCAATACACACTTATAATTCTATCTCAAGTCGTTCAATCCGCGTAGACAAAGATATTCCGAACAGTTATAAGTAATATAACAGCGACTTTTATTTACAATCAACTATATATTCTTATGTTTCATTGCGACATATTTAAGCTGTTTTTACTTTTATAATTATAATAAATTGTAATTGATTACATATTTGTAATTAATATATGGAAATTACTTTCAAGTGCATTTACAGAAAAAAACTGTATTTTTTCTTAATGTGTTACATTTATGAAATGTAACAATTCAATTAATATTAAGGATACAGTTTCTTTCAATTGGATAACGTTTCTTACGATATTGTAGATCGTTTATTTAAGAGACAAAGAAATATGCGCATATGAGCTACAGGCTATTTATATACGTAGTTTTCCACTTTGACGGCATGGTATTATAAAATTCAGTATTACGCGATATAACTCTTTTCTAAAATATCACACTATCGCTACAATATATATTCTGGTATATTTTCAGTATGCAACAACAAGTGAGACATCTAAGCTCAGCATTGCTAACGGAAACTTTTTTAACTATAGATGAGAATAATATACAGTAGCGAAATAAATCTTTTTAAAAGACTATGTTGTTGCTAGTTGCGACCGGCGAAACAAAAACAAGATAAAAAGTACCATGACATTTTCCCAACGAAGATGTTCATGTGCTTCGCAGATAATTATAAGAAATAATTTGCGTAACTATAAAGAAATGGAATCTTAAAGTTCATATGTTATATATGAGCAGTCATTATCCGTGGAATTTCATACACTGTCTGTATGAAGCATTAACTCAAATCCGAGATCAGTTTTAAACATATGTAAATTTAATCAGATTTGATAAGACCCTGCTGCGTCTTAAGATAACATAGCTTTAGATTCCAACACCAAACTACGACAAATTCTCGGCATGCACCACGAATCCCCGATATACTATTGTAGCTTGGAGAATTCTAAACCCATCGGCGTCGTCA
Organism: Temnothorax americanus; assembly: GCF_048541705.1. Taxonomy (NCBI): domain Eukaryota; kingdom Metazoa; phylum Arthropoda; class Insecta; order Hymenoptera; family Formicidae; genus Temnothorax; species Temnothorax americanus. The sequence continues at coordinate 1,009,208 of NW_027509307.1, read as the reverse complement.
CTTCACGTACGCGAGTTACCTTTACAGTAAATTTATACAATGTGAGAAATGTTGCTTCTCACGTTTGTGTATCTCTTCAAAAGCGTCTATTTAATAAATATAAAAATAATAGTTTATTAAAATTAAAGCAATATATAATTAATTTAATTTTAAATATAAAAACTACTGCTATCTCTCTCTTCAAAAACAAACTATCACCATAAATCACTAAATAAAAAACCAGTCAAAGTAAAATTCAACATCAACTATTAAGAACTGTCTCCTAACTGCAAGCTTTCGAGGGTATATAGCAACAAAATTAACATAACAAAACATAAACAGAATAAATTAGAGAGAAAAACGCCATTTACGGTACGTATCCTGGAAAGTTGATAATAATATTGTATGAATTTTGTATACTTTTTCCAAGCTCAATAAACTGTGCGCCGATTTTTTGTCGGCTTTTAGAACACAGCTCTTTGTTGGAACAGTAAATCTATATACTTAAATTGATAATCGATTTAAATTTTGATGTTAATAAGCATCCTTATTAAATCACTGTAAAGAATTTTTTACGAAAAATATCACCCCAGTCAGGATTCGAACTTTTGGATCTTCCTACATTCCGTAACGGGCGCTTTTATTCGTAGAATAAATTGATTTAGACGAAGTCTCACAGAAATTGAATGATAAATCAGTGAAGTAGAATTCTTTGGAATGGCAAATCCAAATTTCAATAATTCAAACAGAAGAATATTTGTTCAATGTTCGAAAAATAAGAGAGCATTTTGAAGGAGTGCACAGTCAAACATGGAACAAGAAACATAATGGTTCGGTGATGTTTTAGAAATAATAAACTAGAAAACTTATATGATCAAAATTGAAGGAAAACTCAATAAAGAAGCTTATTTTAAGATCCTATAGAAGCATGCCCTATACGGAACCAACCTAACTCTATTTTTCAGCGAGACAATAATTCAAAGCACTCCTCTAAATATTATCAATATTATTTAAACAAGAAAAAAATAAGATAAAGTGAGAGAAAGTTATGGCTTGACCATTTCAATATCTAAATCTTTCTCTCATTAAATTATAATGTAAAACGAATTAAACAGGAGTGTCAAAAATCGCTCACCAAACTATGTTAGTCAGTTGTTGGCATATCTCTAAGAAGAATGGAGTACTTAAAATAATAAATATATGTTAAGAAATTAATAAATAAAATACCTGTTTGTATAATTGTAATTAAAAATAAAAATGGTTATTTTAATAAATCAAAAAATAAAAAATATAATTAAAATTTAGATACAAAAAATTAATTTCAGTAGTTGAAAGTTATAAAATGCAATTTTATAATAAATAAAGCTTTATATTAAATAAATCTTTTTGTTGTCAATTGTATTTTGTTGCCAATTTTCAATTGTTTCTAAACTTTTGAACAATAGTGTTTAGTATATTAAGAAATGTATAAAAGCAAGAATATATATATGTAGTAATATACATGTGATGCATTCTGCCTGTTACTCGACAAGTTACAATATAAAAGCCAAATGCTTTAATCGGCTTTGGCATTTCTCGTGCTATCATTTCTAAACTTTACACCACGATATCGTAGAGAACGAAACTCGTTGAAAGCACACACAACTGATACCGCTGCACTTTGTTCCGCCGCAAATCGGACCATAGATAACGCAACTTTGACTGCGGCTTTGACCGCAACGGGAAAGTAATAACTCGTGTCGATAGATACCACATAGTTGGTAAATTTCATACAAATTTTATTTACACCTTATCATTTTTAACAACAAACGCTGTAAAAACGTGTTAAAATTTTAATTTTTATACGCGCGTTGTAAATAATTTTATATTTTAAAACGCAAAGTTTAGTTCAAAACGCGGCAAATACATCCACGTAATTAAAATCTCAAATGACCATAGTGCCATTACAGCAACAATATTGCAAGAAAGAGTTACCGTAGAAAAAATTATTTGCTATATGGTTAAATGGCACCAAGATAATTGTAAGTCAGCAGAAATAATTCTTAACCCAATTCTTTAAGTACCAGGTGAATTATCTCGCTGGCGCTGGCTTTTAAAGTCCGCAATTCTCACTGCAACCCGTAATTTTTCCGCAAGGTGGGCGGCGGAGTGGGAGATTAATCCGAAACGAATATTTCTCGTTAAGCGATTCTGCTTCCAGTCAGTGCCGGCAGCAAACCGGATATTAGTTAGATGGTTATTAGTTTCTCCGATCGAAAAGTCATAACCGCCTGGAATGTTGCTATTAAATGAGCTTTAAGCCATTTAATAAATTCTCCGCACGTGAAAGTCATATTATTTAGTTTACGCACGAGAAATTTTATCGACACAGTACCAAACGTTTTCAATAATGTTATCGAATCCGCTGATCCATTACTACCAATAAATTCTATAATTGAGTGCTACCTTTAGTATTTAGCCATATTGTAAAACGAGTTTACGAAATGAAGTGCAATGCGTAATAATATAAATTAAAATAAGAAAAGTTCAAGCAGAGATAACATATATAAAACGGCATTATAGTGATAGCGTGATTGATAAGCATAAGCTAATAATACGAACTAATTAATGGTAAAACCTGCATTGTTAACAATAATTGATTATAAATAACAACAGTGATTAGTATTGTGACTATGGTTAGCCTTTGTCTATACCTACAGTCTCTGGCACATGCTGCTCTATACGTTGTCAACTCTGCTCAACTACTATACAATTATTATCTCTATTAACTAGGAAGTAGTTGTTTTACGAGAAAAGATGTATAGCATCCTGCAAAGATATAAACTTATTCTATACATATAACAGGAGTTAACACAAATTCGAGAGAGACGTGTTAAGTTTGTCTGTCGTTTTTTAGAGAAAAATGTTGTAAAAATAATTAAAATAATACATATAAAAAATTAATAAATACTAGTTCTCTTAACGTTTACTAACATCTATTAATAAATTTAGACACTATATTTAATACGAATAAATACGACTTTTTGCATGTCTTTTTTAAGAGTCGGCATGTTATTTTCATCCTTAACACAATATAATAATACTTGAAATCTGAAGCGCGTGATTACCTACTTGCAACGACTTCCGTGACTCGGAGAGAGAAATTTCAATATTTTAAAATTGCGACTGTGCAACCCATATTTTCCTGGTATTTGATACAAATGGAAACATGATATCATATATTCCAAAATTTAATCTGTAGATATAATATGGGATTTCATTCAATGTTTAAGAATAGCTTCCTTATTGTAAAATGAGTAGCTATATTAATGTATTAATAATAAAATAGTAGCTGTATTAATAACAAATAATTTATATGCTGCAATAATATTATACGATTGTAAAACTCTACTATATACGCTATCTGCATGCACGTAGTAGAGAAAAAATGTAATTTGGATAAACCCAGGGAGTCAGATACATGTTGTATGGAATGGGGGAAGCAGGTGCAATGCCACTCTTGAATATTGGGCTAGCTCCGCAGTTAAGTAATACATCCTCGCGTGGGTTATGAATATATGATCTGCCTAAACACCATTTAAGGTGGCGGTCTAATCTTCCGTATTCGAGCAAAATTATAACTGTCTCATAGCTCAGGTTGTCAAATCACACATTGTTAAAGAAATAATACAAATAGTATCGAGCAAGAGGTATTAGATAAATTTTTAATAGATATTTTTAAAATTTTTTACTGATGCATTTATTCATATTTTTAATAACCGCTTTAATTTAGTCTTCTTTGTGTGCGGAAATTCGTTTTCTTCAAAAAATCATGTAATTCTACCATAGCGTCAAGAATAATAGGCTCATAAATATCAGTGATTTACAAAGTACATAGGATGTGATACATAAGCGATATACAATACAATTACGGTTCCTATAGAATTATTTATGAAATTTTGATAGTGCGCATTACTCTGCGTGCACAGTATAAAATGTTATGTGTATTTAAGTATAAAAAACTGTATACTGCTTATATTTATATTATTAAGTACTTGAAGCATGTACTTAATAGAGAAGCTTTAATCCCAAGTCTAAAAGATTGAAATAAAAGTAAAAATTGAACAATTTAATACCTAAAAACTGAAAAAGCTTGGAATTACAGACCAGGGCAATTCTCAATTATTTATGATTTAATATAACACTGTTCAACAAAAAATTACTTTTTTTCGTGCACAAGAACGAGAATAATCTTACAGATTTTTGGACGCTGAAAACAATTTCGTTTGCCAAACTGCTCTATCACGTTACAATTTTAAGAAATTTGCAATTAAAGTTGCAAAAAAAAACTATTTTAATGTATTTTGGCATATTATGATTACTATATGTGACGTGTTAGAGAAATTTTATTGCAATCAAGATTAAATATGTTGTTAATAGACTTTTCGCCCTTAAAAGGAATTTATTTTGTCGATTATGGTCACATATTATAGTTGTAATATGCCAAAATATATTAAAATAGCTCTTTTTTGCAACTTTAAACTACAAATTTCTCAAAATTGTGACGTGATAGAATTATTTGGCAAACGGGATCGTTTTCTGCGTCCAAAGAGCTATAAAGAAACGCTCATTCTCCTTCTTGTACATTCTTCTTTGTTGAACAGTGTTAATCAATCTTTATGTCCAATCTGACAGTACTCTTAGAATTCAACGATGAAAATCGTGCCAAATAGTCCATGCAATATGATACTCGTGTGTGGGTTACGTTAGTTTACGTCCAGCCATGGGAATAATTTCATGGCCGGCATAATCTCCCAAGCGTATAAGTGTCGAGTGGCTGGCATCCCCAAGCTTTACAGTCGTTAAGGGTAGTGTTCATCACAAACGTAATTGGACATACGCTGCAAAACGCATTTACATATACGCCGAAGGATGTTTCGTAGACGTTACAGCGACGCAACTGCTCGGAATAGATATGAAATACCAAGGAAATACCAAGGAAATACAGTCTACTACCGAGGTCGCATTGCATTGCTAAATCGTCTGTCGTTTCTGCATGTCGCGTGTACATGCAGATATGCAAAATGCACGTGTATATAAGAAAGCAATAGACTTGTATGTAATCGGTGAGGGTGCCAACAAATATTACTGATGTTAGCGTATACATTATCTTTTAGAAAGACCAAGTCATTTGTATATTTATCAGATTGGACATGTCGTGCCCCAGATTGGATAAAGATGTTTAAAACTACCTCTTATTAGATTTTTCTGTCAAGACAATTTTGAAATATCATGAAAATAAAACGATAATAATATCGCGCGTATCTTTAAAGACCAATCTATATGTAACTATGCAAAGTGTTATAAGTATTTTTAATTCTATCTCCAATTCTTATTTTGGTGGTTTATTTTTATCAATTGCTTTTTAATAACTGCAATTTTTTGCATCTATAAGTAAAAATTTACTTTAAAATGTGTTGTAATATTGATATGAATAAAAATCATTTATAATACAAAAATTCGGTGCACAATGACACGTTATTGGAAGATCAAATAAATCGATGCAAAACTGTCGAAAATGGGGCAGTAGGCGAAGCGATAGTATATCGTGCCTGTATTTTGCATACATGCATTTATTATGAGATGAGATCGGTGGTATGCTAGGAAGAGAAAGTGATGAAGAATTTTCTGCTGCCATTAAATGAGAAATCGATATTTCTTATCCTAAAGGAGACCTCGACTTTTCAGATCTATGACTTTTCAGCATAATGAGATATGATCGATATCTCTTTTAGAGATGCTGCCACGTAATAAAATGTTTTGGAATTATTACTCTTAGATATCTAACCGCGTGCTGTTATCAATTTTCATATTATTTTTAGCTGAAAGATGCTATAAATTGTTTAATGCGTTTGCTGTACTCTCTGCGACTGAGTTGCAGTTTCTTTGACACATTCGCATAAGTAAATGTAGTAGTACAAAGTAAAACAATGATAAAATTCTATTTTTTATTACTGTAAGTATATTTACGTACATTAAACGATCTCTTATTGTCAATTCAATAAAGTATTTTTGTGTAAATATCGATTATCTGTGCATGATGATTTATATTACCTAAAGTAAATTTAACGGGCATTAATCCACGGGGCACAATGCCATGTGTTTTTAAAATGTTTTATTTTTTTCATACGCTATCAGTAAATATCTTTGTTATGTTGCGCAATATTGATGACAAAGATTATTAAATCAAATTTTGATCTTTATTTATATTTTAATAAGAAAAATGTATCTATACTGTAATAAGAAAAGTGTTATTAGTAAATAATTATTATTAATTAAAAATGTAATAATACATTCCTACACATATTGCGTGTTCTAATAAATCATTTTTAAGAAGACTTTGAACATTAATAAACAAGTTTTGAGGTATCCCGAAATGCCCCGCATAAAATGCATAATAAGGAAAAAACTCACGCTTTTTCAATAAAACAATAATTTTGTTTTAAACTATTCTTTCGCAGTAAAACTCGTGTTTTTCTTGTAGTAGATATTTCAAAGAATATTTGTGTGCAAGATCAAAATTATTTATTTATTTTTAATATGTTTTAAACTTGTTTAAACCTTAACGTTCTCATTGCGCTCCGGGTCCCCCTACTTACATTTCAGATATTTATAAATAGAATATTCGTTAAGAAGAACGGTATTCAAATTGCGGTCGCAATTAAAGTTACGTTCTCTTACAATAAGAGCTGCATATTTTCTTTGTTCGGTTTCAGCCAGATTGAATCCGTACATTCAAAATATACAGAACTAATATTATAGCTACGCTGTTCTATAAGAGTTTTTATATAAAATCTAAAGTTCAATTCACTCTGGTTGATTAACATCTGTTGATGAAGCAGTATGAGAAAACTTTTTCTCTAGAAAAGTTGCGGTATTTCCAACCAAATAAAGCTGCTCATATACAAACTCTCTCAGTATTGATATTTTTTTAAAAATCCAATAACATGCTCAGATGATGAAAACACACACACACACACACACACACACACACACAAATTGTAAATAACAATATAATATTAAACGTAGGCGATGAATAATTTAATTCAATAATTTTAATTAAGTTATTCATGAAAATATTATATTAATTAAAAATATTATATTAATTTGCTTATATTAATGCTTGTAGAATATGCATTGAAATCGTATCACATATTTTTAGACATGTATGTACATAAATCATCCACAAAAGTTATGTATAATCGCTTGCAAGTCGATTATAAGCCGGGTCACTACGGCAAATGGAACCTGAAGACTGACAAGCGCATGAAATGTCAGACGTGATCTATATATTTCTGGTAGATACCATCATTGTCGGGTACTAACTCGACGCATATTCTCGCATATGCAGCAGCGATACGCGACGCTGGGACACACGTTCAACCGATAGTGCCAGGTACGAAGTAGTATGAGAGTATTGAAGTCTGATCACCGCATGATTGACGCATGCGTGGCAGGCTGCAAATGAATAGCAGTTAACTGCCAGATTCGCATAGAACGCGGAGGCTCTCTGCCTGATGCATAACTGCACAAAAGGAGACGCGTACCATTTCAGCCTCTGCAAAGGGTTGTAACAAATCTGCGGCTTCATATAGTGAGATTCCTTGAATAATTCGGAGCGTTTGCTTGCACTCGCTGACCGCGCTTAACATCTAATACAACGTCCATTCTTCTTACAATTAAACAAGCCATGCATAATATCCGTACAATGACTCATATTATATAATACTATATATAGTCTGTTTAATGACCTTTTTTTATTAATTATACTATTATTAATTTTAATTTATATTGTATCGGATATTTTAATAATAATATTTTTACAATATTATAAATTTTATTATATTGTAGAAAACATTTTGCTAACGATAATTTGACTGAAAGCGCTTTATTATTTTTTTACATCTGTTTATATTAAATTAATAGATAATAAAATTACATTAAATTAATATTAATATTAAATTTCTATATATTAATAACTAAACATACATTATTAATTAAGAAAAATTTAACTTGAAATTAACTTAATAATATTGTGGTATTTATTTTGACTTTAAACCATTCTCTTTCAAAAAATATTTTTCTTATAAAGTTTGAATGCCATGCTCTCTTGGATATTTATTGTAATGCTACACTTTTCTTCGTATAAAATACGAGGTAAAGTCAAAAATATTTTATCTGCTTTAGAGACTCACAAGATCGGATAAATATAATTCCATCTTAATCCATATCGTTAAATAGAGAAATTGAACACGGAATAGAAAACGTAAACAAGACGATACATGATTATTTGTCACCATCGACATATTAGAAAATCTCGTACAAAACTGATCAATAATCGAGTTTATCGAGTGCATCGATTTAACGAATGCCATGCATTTAATGTTAAAAAGGAAAGAATATTATTAAAAGTATTATAAATTTACTGCCACAAAAACAAATAAGCTTTATAGACATCACATGTTTGTATATTTGTATATTAAATATATAACAATTATTGTGTGTGTAATTAATAATTGTAGTTACATATTTGTATATATAATAATTGTTATAATAAATTATTAATTGTTATTAATTGCATTTTAGATTTTTTCTACTTTAAATTGATTTTAAATTGTACTCTTTTTTTAATTGTTTAGATGTAATTAAATTTTCATTAGCTTTTTGGATAAAAGAATAACTTCTTATAAGAGTTATTTCTCTTCAACTGTAGTTTAAATAAATCCGCATGTATCACGACACTTATACTATACGCTTTCGTCTTCAATCTGACGCTCATGTAATATTCCTTCCTCGTCGCGAGACGTATTTGCACAATTTTCGACGTGAAGATAGATTGCCATCTTTTACTCCTGCACGCTATAGTATTTCCTTTTCTTTTTTAGTTTGAAAGTTTGTTCGGTTTACATTTTATTGTGTATACTACTATCACACTCATCATATGTCACAGAATATATACAATTTTTTTGAACAATTATAATCCTTGGTATATAATTATCACCATATTATTAATATGGTTCAGTCCCATTACTCAACAACTTATATATGTTATAAATATTAAATGTTTACGAAAAAAATAAGAAAAGGGCAAGCTTTTAAAAAGAAGTAAATAATAAACTAAGGTCTGACTCGCATTTGCAAAGCAAAGTAGAAAGATCGTGGGACAGTAAACCTCTGCTCAGGAAGCTTCTATCGAAGTTCCTGATCCGGATGCGCTTCTCGCGTCGAATCGATTCTTTCGTACAAAATCTTTGTCAGCTAAAAAAAATACAAGTAATAATATAAAAAGAAATTAGCGCATGACTGATAGAATAAATAAAAATAAATAACGTACGTAATAACTTTATTTGCTCGTTTATTGTTCGACGATTTTTACAAAAAGTAACTAAGCAGAACTTTAATATAAAAAAATATAGTTATCTAATATGACGGATAATATCTTGTTATTTAATGCTCTCATAACTTTGTACTGCGAAAAGAATGATAGTATGCACGCGATGAAACTAATATTCCTTTTTTCCTACAAAAAAAGGACTACTGAAGACCTTGGTCTTACATTCTTTTTTATCTGCTTATTAACAAAGTCAGCATTTTTACTTCAAAGGGATGCCTTGTTTTAAAACACTAGAATGAGTTATGTATGCAAAGACTTTTAAAGAGACATTTCGAAGCTAATTTAAAGATGTTTTAGAAAAATAATTAATATAACGTTATTTCATAAATTACAGAAACTGTGGTGGTTGTTTCCAAAACTTGATCATGTCTAGATGTTTTATCGGCACACTACAATTTAAGCAATCTTTTTACTTTCATCACGTAATATCGTATATTTTGCAAGCCGCTAGAAAATAATAATATTTTTAAGTTTTCGCAAACGATAAATTTTTCAGGAAAGAAACTTGTTACGCTTGTTAAGCTTATTTTTCAGAACATCTTAGAGAAAAGAGAGAGCCTGTAATATACAAAATATGAAACGTCGTACAACATAAAAAAATCGTAATGAAGGGTCCATAATAATGTCACGCCATTCATTTGTCATTTTATGCCATAAAGAGCAAAGGCGCATAATATACACTATGCAGGATTAAAATTCCTTTCTTACAGCAATGAGGAATATCTTCAGTAATTACACAGTTTCGCGTTCTTTTTATTTTCACAGAAGCCATTTTTTAAGATATCGAAGAGATATTTAATTCGAGAATGTTAAAATGCGCTGTGTAGAAGAAAATAAATGGAGATAGAAAATAGAAGGGATATTTCGAAAATCGTAGAAAGGCGGTTTTTTTACAAGAGAAATGATGACGAAAGTAGAAAATTGCTGTTCTATACAAGTCGCAAGGGCCGTAGCTTTCAGAAACCGATCTGGACGTTCTACGCGTTGCGAGTTAATTAGTTTTTCACTTTCGTCACGTATCGCATCTGTTCGTGTAGCGAAGCGAGTTTAAATTTCACTTAACTCGAATTCACGCCCGCGCCGAGAAAAAGGTTTAAATTACGTCGTACGTGATACTGTTGCAAGATAACTTGCAGCAACGCTAAATTACATACTCATGACAAGTGCCGCATATTTCTTTATGCCGGCCGTCCGAAATACCACCGGTACGAAATTATAAAGACCGTTGAATTATAGGAACCATCCCGAAGATTGCTTTCCAAACTACCGAAGTTCAGTGCCAAAAAATCCATGGATCTGTTTCAAAAGACTCCGAATGGAACTCCGGCGGTTTGTACCACTAAACTTTTTGTTCGTGCTGGGAGTCTCTCTTCATGTGAAATTAGCGGAGTGTCTAATTGACCGACTTTTAGACTAGCCACGATTCACAAAATCTTGCACCTACAAAGAACCATGTATAATCTCTTCTTTGCTGTGGAAATGACTAATTATACAGAACATCTTGTCACTATATCTTATCATTTATATTTTGTATATATAATGTTTAACAAATCTTACAATTAAATCATTAGCAATTAAATTTGGAATAAATAATATTCTTCGCTAAATTTTATATCAATTTTATTCCAGTTTTACATAAATTATAATTTTAAAATAATTAGATTGTATAATATTAAAAAATTGCGATAAAAGTGGTATTTAATTCAACAAAATCTATTAATTTGCAATAAAAGGAACTTGAATAAAAATTAGTGAAAGAAGTTGTAGCTTAAAAAATATATTCAACGAAGACATTCTATATAGGTATGACATGTAATTCACATCACGTTTGAAACCGAATGACGCTATTCTCTGCCATTTTATTTACCGGTGTAGCATGTAAACTCTCGCATGATAGCCAATGCATACCAGACTATATCTCTTCTATACATAGTCGGATCTATTGTCAGCTTATACTCGACAAAGCTTATACGTGCGCAAGGTAAAAACGTTCGTTTACCACAATCCCTACACATATAACATTAAAAAAAAAAGATAGAAATAAATAAAAATGAAAAAAAGAGTGTCCGTGTATATCTTTAAATAAGATTAAGATTAAGATTTTAATAAGTAGAATATTATCCGTAAAGAATATCCATTATTTATATATTTTCAGACTGATTTTGATGTGAAATTATTACATTAAAATTTATCATCGATGATAACAGATATTTTATACAAATTTACGTATATTCGTGTACCTATAATATTCGTGAAAGAGAGACGATTATAAATACATCACATTATTACGTAGTTAATGTAATGATAGCGTAATATTGACAAATTATGAACTTTGCTAATATGCTAATACATCGCAATTAAATTGACGCATGGTACGAGAAATTCATAAATTATGTAAATTTTCCGTAACAACAAATCCAATATAAAGCAGTGGTAGTTTTGGATTTGCAGATTTGCCGTATCGGGATATGTGTATATAAGTTCGTGTTGGCGGATGTACAAATAGATTACTATGGAGCATACTTATACGAACACGTATAATGGGTGATAACAGCTATCTATGCTTTAACGTTGTAACATCATCTAAATTAGCATATAGAGTAAAATGCAAAACTGCTTTCTTCACACATGGAATCAAATTTATGGCGGATACGGTAATACGTAAGGTACCGTAAGTGAAATATTACAGATGCAAAATGAATGTGGGATGTCAATTTTTGAAAAGCGCATGGAAGCTGACATTTATTTTTTATCAATATACAGAAACAATTGCAATATTGCAATACTAATATTGTTTTTCAATTTTGACGACCTGTATTATATGTATAAACAGTAAAAGATTAATATAAAGAAATTGTAAGTGTTTTAACGTTTTAATAATACATTTGTTAATTTAAAAGATAAACATTTTTGCCACTTTAAAATTTACTGATACAACATTTTCAAATCGTATGTATAGATATTGAACATACTTGTCAGTAATTGATCGTTGCTTCTATATTCCCTATTTAGCATTACTTACTATTTTCGGGTATGAGATGTTTAATGCATATGACAACACTCCACTTAAACAATACAAGGTATGCCACGTGTAATCGACGGAAACTGGTTTGTAGCGAATTGGAAGCGACGAAAGAGGTAAAGCAAAATGGTTGCGGCGAAACGGAAGCAATGAAGGGGCCTCATTGACTCAAATGTTATTTCTAGGTAACACGTGTCTTGAGGAAGTGTTTTCATGTCGTCATAGAATAGTGCATATAAATTTAAATTATTTTTTTATTCCTGACTCTATCGTGTCGTCATCTACGAAGTGTTTTAAGGATAACAAATTTTACAAGAAGTTTGTGAATGACCAATGATAATAAACTTAAAACTTTCCGAAATGCTGGAAGTGATATAAGCTTTAATAATCTCTCCTCATCAAACTATATACGCACTTTTTTACAGTGCATTGCACGTAGAATATAATATATTATTCTTTCATTTATTTTTATACAATATTATTTTCATTCTTTGTATTTTGCAGTTCAATCAATCATTTCTTCTTTCATATACATATATATGATGTTATTAATATTAAAACTTGTTATTGATCCAAACTTATAAACAAGATGATACAAATTATATGATTGGCAATCATTTAACGAGAGAAAGCAAATTAAAAGTATTTATAAGATTTATAAATATCTTATTTTTAATTTCTTTTATTGTTTTTTTTGTAACCGGATTTGGATTTATATTTAGCCATTGAATATTAAACTGTCAATATCAATTTGGTAGACTCAATATCAATTTGGGATTCAATGCTGACACTAATTATACTCGCAATACGTGATAGGATTAACAAACGGCAAATCGGCCAATCACCAAATTACCAATCAACGTAAAATATTACTTTACAGATATATCCGAATAATTCCTTTTCAATTGAATATATTATTCTCTTAGCTTTTGGTTGTTGTTTTCTGACATTACATTTACATTTTCTTTTTCCACGTTTTTGTTTTTTAATTTCTCTTCTATATCAATCATTTTTTTTAAATGCACGTCAAACCGATAAATATCAAACTGCCAATACAAAATCAATCTTTGATTCAAACTTGATTCATCACACGATAAAGCTCAACAACAATGCTCATGAGATATCTTGGTCATGTTCCTTCAAAACACGATTAGTCTTTATATTCTAAAATATATCGTTATATAACATTTCGATTACTTCTTAAAATTGCTTTTGTAATATACATTCATGTTACTCTCACTTGTAAAATATAACGATATATTCAGTAATGAATAAACTTTCTTGACTATATCTGGCATATATATTCAGATTCCTTTAGATCTCTTTTAAAACTTTTAAAAATAATTAATGTACTCAACATTTGAAGAAGAGGATTGTATTCTATATTCTAACAACAAGTAACTTCTTCACTTCTCGTTGTCAGGTATCCGCAAACATTTTAATATCTTACCGCGCTGCCAGAGTTTCTTAACAGAAAATTACTTCTTTGAGGGTATTAACTAAAAGAAACTCTCAGGGGACGAGGAAAATTTGCGCAAAAATCTAATAACGAGCCATCTTTCGCGCTTACCCTTTGTGTGTGAAACGGTCTATGTATAGCTATAATTTTTAAAACTTTGGAACGTCAAATTTTTTCTACAGTAGCCTCTCCTAGATTTCGATAGAAGCGACGCAATCCAAAATTCGAAATATGGAAACACACCAGCAGAAGCATTTTACGTCTTTTCCGCCGCTAAATAAATATTCGTTCACATTCGCGAAATATATTCTCTTTTAATTCAAAAAGTATATATACGCGACAAATATAGGGTTTATGTATTTCACCGTGAAATTCGTTGAATTTTTACATATCACACTATACTTTGTCGCTGGACAGAATAACTAGACTTATATTTAATCTAAAAGTTACCTCCTTTGCGCATCCAGTCAAACATGGTATACGAACCGCATAGCACGGAAACATTTTGGTGAAAAGACTGATATACCGAAAGCGTTAAATGCAACGTTTGGTTGCCGCACGTTCCTGCAGATCAGCATATAAAAATTGCGCAGAGAAAAACTACAAAATCCCCCGCAGGCTTTCGTTCACGTCCGGTGATAGAAATTCTGACTGCGCGATGTCACCGTGCGAATATTTTCATAGGAAACGATTTAAAAGAATAGTTATTTATACTATAGCAATTCTTATGGTAAACGCGCAACTAATTCACACCTTAGATTTATGCCTGCAGTTATTTTTAGTTTTAATATGTTTATCACTGTTGTTACTATTTAATATGTAATCGTAAGGTTTTGTCATAAAGGTTTTAAAAAAGATATCTAAAGAGACTTTTTTAAATACGTGCTGGATCTTTATAATACATCATGAGTTGCCTTATGCATTCAAATAGCTTGTTTCTTTTTTGTATCAACTGATATCTTTTAACCTTTAATAAAGATTTGATAACATCAAAGAAAGATAATTATAATAACATAATATTTTAAATATAGATAATTAAGAATAAGTTTCTATACTGCTTACAGTGTTCATATATATAATCTTTCAATTTTTTAATATACTTTCTAATATAATTTTTAAAATACTTGATGTTTTTAAATATAAATTAAAATATTATTATATAAACAATATATCGCCTTTTTTTAATTACTAGTTTATTATTAAATTAAACATATTATACGCATTAAATAATTGTTAATTAAAATTTTATTCAAATCAGTAAAATGATACGGCCTCACAAATCGATATTTTCATTTAAAATCTTTGAGTGTCGCGGCCGATAATTTAATTAAAAAGAAAATGATAGATATATTACCTCATCCCTCTCTCAAATAATTAATTAAAATGTTATCCATTCGAAAAATGGCTTCGCAAAACGATCTTTGTCATTAAAAAGAAACACTTGAATGTCTCGCGTTCGACAGCGAAACAAAATACAGGTAACACGTCAATAATGGGTATCACGTATGCAGGGTGAGTCCGTACGTACATGTATACTTTACTATATAAATCCTATATACCCCATTACGACATGAATAAAGCACAGAAACGTGCGAGAACGGCAATACTGCATTCAACAGTAAGACAAATTATTATGCTTTTTGTGTGTGTGTGTGTGTGTGTGTGTGTATGCGATCTTCTTCGTGTCTTCTTTAAAGTAAAATACAACCATATCAAAGATTAATACCATAAATTGTTCCACAATCAGTATACTTATACAGTATGGCAAAGATTACAGCATAACGATAGTTATGATTCATAGCTGCATTATTATTGACATTTTTCGTACAATATGGACTATAGATAATAAAATTTTCTTATCTCGTTATTTTAAAATTTTTATTAATGTTATTGTAAAAAAGCCAATAACGGATAACTTGTTTTTTATGTTATACGCAACTTTTTAAAAAAAATCGAAAAATATTATATAAAAGACTATAAACTCAATAATTTTATTAAAATAAAAATGAGAATATTTGATATATAATTAATAGAAATTAGAAAAGTATATTAATTACAATAAAAAAATATAAACAAAAAAATAGAAATATAATTTTAATATATACCTCCTTATATGATAAAAGTCAGAGCTATATTATAAAACAACTTAGATTAAATAAAGCATACTTTGTTAAGGCACTATCATTAAATTACGATTTATCTGTATCACGTATCTAATTACATTAATATGCATCACAAACTGGTGTAGTCACATATTTTCAATTGATTATAAATGTAGCAAACTTTTTAAAGATGCTAATCAAAACAACATTATTTCAATCTTTTCAATTAGGCAATCACATAATGTTTGCAAGAACATAAACTGATTCTCTCTTATAGCAACACTATATCAAAATTAGTACGCGCAATCGCGTTTATAATTACAACTTTAATTTGCAAAATAGATATTTGTTAGCTTTTAATCCAAAAGTATCGTAGAGCTAAACGACTAATTTCTGGAAATATTGCAACATGTGTGAGCTTCGTAATTAACAAATTTAATTGGTAATTACTTATTTGCTAAAACGCGGCAAGTTATACATCACGCCGCAACAGCTGTCAGTAGTCACAATTAACTTGCCGAAAATGTCTGTTATCGCGGCAAATACATGATTATGTAATTGTACTTGGTCATTGCACATTGTGCCTAAATACGTACAATGCCAGAAAATTTGTAAGGAGACACTGGTAAAGCGACATTTTTAATGCTGTACTTTGGTCCATAAATGAGAACAATTACATTCGTCCGCCAACGTTTCTGGAATTTTTATGAGAGTTTCATTAACGCTCGTTTCTCATTGGGATTTTTGTTCTGCAATGCAGACGCAAGTAAAAAAAGAAAGAGCCTGCTTTTAAAGAATTACAAAGCGCTGCATTCGATTTAATCTTCCAGCCACAATTAAGCACGCTAAAATCAGAACATTTACTGCATATCGAAGTTGAGGGATTAAGAAATGCTTCGCCTATTCTCGATCAAGTTTTCAGCCAACTCTGCGAAAAGTCAGCGTAATATATATATATATATATATATATATATATATATATAGCATTTTATTGATTTTATTCTTATTACTTCCACTAGTATTTTCTACGCAAATAGAAATAGTAAAAAGACACTGCAATATTGTCAAATTTAAGTAAATGGCAAAAATATACATAAAATTTATAATTTATCGTAAATTTGTGATTACATATATGCATACGTATATCAGAGATACGTTTTATAGAAGAAATAAAGTAAAGTTTGTAATTATACTGATATTTTTGGAATGATAAAATTATATTGTAACGTTATATTTGTAGGAAAATATCATCTCATTACAACAAACACTTTTACTCTGTTTTCACTTTATAATATCAAACGTATTTTAATTTAATACTAAAAAAAAACAGAATAAATAGAAACATTCAGAAACAAGATGTTACATTTTAATTGATAGGAAAAGCAACTGGTATAAATACGACGTATATTAAATACGAAGTACGATTCAATACCAAAAAGCAGAAAATTGCATAATTTATATAAGCAAAACAGAAATTTTTAAAATTCGTGTGCGAGTATAGAATAAGAGACGCAAGAAATTCAACAATAAATAACTTAAAAATATTAAAATATGTTTACATATGACACGATCGCATCTGTCCATATATGTATTAATAATTCGTCATCTCTAAACTATTAGTCAAGCGCATATATCTAAATTAATATATGTCAAATAGTCACTTGTGCTTATAAATAATACGGTATAATTTCGACTAAAATTTTACAACTTGAAATAAACTTGGACTCTTTTTCGAGAAAAATTGTTTTTTATAATTTATAAATTAAAAGAATTTGTCTTAAATATTAAACATAATAGAGGATAATAAATGCAAATTTTTATTATTTTGTACAGTAAACATTTAATACATAGATATAAATATTCATATATTATTTTTTTTATTTAAATTTATTTTAGAACCACACACACACACACACACACATATTTATCGGATGCACAAGAGAACTGTGTGAAAAAGTTTATAATTAATTTTATATTGTGCAGTTGTGTAAAATTTGATATTAAACACACATATTTTCACTAATACTTTCAGTGAATCAAAAGTTATTGAAGAAATCTCATTTTCTATTTTTTACTCTTTGTTATTTTATACTAACAAAATTTCATATTATATTTCATGTTTTATGGAATCCGTAATTTTAAATTTCCTCTTTTTAGACATTTTTCCCCCAAAAAACATATTTCGCGGTTTTCCGTTTTTCACCTTATATCTGATAGAAGTTTTTTCTTTACGTATGTTACCTCATTTTCTCCATCTCATCAACTCGCGTTGCGGTTGGAACGAGATAAAAAATTGGGTGCAAGCTATTTTACGAAAAATGAAAGATTTATTATTCATCAGATAATTGCTTTTTTCATCAGATTGAATAGCCTCAAATATTATCAAAGCAAACAATTTGATGATTCAGTATCGTATATTCACCATCATGCTCTCCTTACATAATAATAAAATGAGGATTATACAATAAAATACGAGAGAGAGAGAGAGTCAATAATATAATTATATATCCGCACTTTATATTTCTAT
Source organism: Temnothorax americanus (assembly GCF_048541705.1). Classification (NCBI taxonomy): domain Eukaryota; kingdom Metazoa; phylum Arthropoda; class Insecta; order Hymenoptera; family Formicidae; genus Temnothorax; species Temnothorax americanus. The sequence continues at coordinate 990,686 of NW_027509307.1, read as the reverse complement.
ATAATTCATTAGAACAACAGTAGAGAACATACATAGTCTCTTTGCTTTTCAATGCAATTATTCTAGCGTTCCACAAGCTTGGGAAAAAAATTTTTTGATTTATCCCTCAGCCATGTTGCATCGCTTCTTGCACATGCTGATTGTTGTTGCATGACAATGCATGCCCAAATACTGTTGTCCGTGCTGTTCAAACGCTATACGTATATAGTCCAGATCTCGCCCTCTCGGATTACTATTTGTTTAATCCAGCTATTATAAATTAAATTCGTTAAGACTTAAGAGATCGTTATTTGCAAAATGCTATGCACACATGCCTGAGAGACAAACCAAAAACTTTTTTTTGTCAAGGGTATATGCAATAAGTTGAAAAATAATGTAATTGTACGTTCTCTACTCTGTTGTTCTAATAAATTATAGAAATAAAATGAGAATAATTATTGACTCACCCTCGTATAATGTATACAATAAGTAAATTATTTAATTTTGATTTGCAAAAAAATTATTCACAAAAAATGAGTTTTCTGTTTTACTTACTATACCGCTATAATTCTTTATAAAAAATTGTAATACATAGAATGAGACTTTTTGGCTGGTATTCATAGTCGAATCTTGTATTTAAGATCGTCTAAAGTACAATCTTAAGATGTTATGAACCAATCACAAAGCCGTATTAGTATCTTAAGATATTACTTGAGACGATTTTGAAATAAGATCCGACTACGAATACCGGGCTTTATCTCAAGACATAAACCACATAGAATGTATGCAAGTGACTATAGGTGGCATATACATATCCGTAGGTGTATTCATGCCGTATAACTTCGTAAACTCTTCTTTATGCCGTATTAAACTTGCTATCGACAAAGCAATTGTCACGCACAACACATTAATTCACAGCATATAAACGATGCAGAGAAATGATTTCCACGTACACAATACACCGCGCGACGAAACTTGGTGCGCATGTATTACGTCAAACTTATCTAATTTGCATGTGCTTTTCAAAGTTACGATGGAAATTATGTGTTAAACGAAAATTGAATGGGAAGGCGCATAACTTCCGTGTGCTCGTAAGCATGTGTACAATCTATTGATGCATAATTGTTGATAATGTGACCTTTTAGCTCACCGCCGCACTCACGATCATGTCATAATTTCATATAAATATTCAACTGAAGGAATACATATTATCGCTCATTTACTACAGCAACGACATAACTCAAAAATTGTCATTTTTGAACTGTTTACAAAAGAAATTTGAAAATTCAATACAGTGATCAAATAAAGAGCTAATATATAGCTAGATATTTTTGTTCCTCTGCAATCAGTTATTGCACCAAAATTGTATTTAAAAGTAATATTACCAAATTTTAATTATTCAAAATATTCAAACTTATTTTTTTGGAAAAATTTGTTTTCTGAGTTATGTCATTGTTGTAGTAAATGATATGTTATTTCAATTGCGACCCGCAAAGTAATAGACGTTATTTTAACGAAAAATAAACATTTAGTATTAAAATTTATGAAATATACCTCGGCACATACTTATAAAAAGCGAACGAGATTTTCCGATACATATACAACATGATCATGTATCAATAATTCAGTATAGATACGATGGAAATTACGTTTGCTGCAGCAAAACTCGCTGCCTGTCGATTTCTATCGAGAGAAATGATGTCGTGTAGTGTTGAATCATAAATTATATTATCCGACAAGGGACTAAAAAGTCGACATAAGAAGAAGCGTCTGCAAATTTTCTGGAAGTTATAATAAGAAAATCACAATTTCTTTTTTTTTTGTTAGTGACACTTTTTTGGATTATTAATTAGGATTATGTAACAGTTCTTTACTGTGTTGACTTTGAAGGACAGTTTTTGAAGTTATTAAAGTTAAGCTTTTCAACAATTAAAGAAAATAATAATATAAAAATTTATAAGAATAAAATAAAAATAGTAAACATATAAAAATAATACTTTATTATATTTTCACATTTCTATTAATCATCACATATATAATTTTCTTTGCATTGCATAAAATTTCCACCTTTTTTTGGATACAATTAGAAAAAAATGGTGCAATAAAGTTATCACTTTTTACATCAAGTATTTCTACAAATTTTTTAGGTATGCAAAAAAATTTTTCATATCTATATATGATATCTATACATGATTGATAAACCGTCAACCTGGATATAGAAAGATAAAGATACGAATAAAGAAGATATAAAAAAATCTTATTTTTTACATAATATTATATCATTTTTAATTTGGAATAAATATATTTTTGAGGAGATATTATTTTCAGATACGCAATATTACAATATTACAAATTAAAGTTATGAAAACAGATGGGATTTAATTCATCCCGCCACTAAGGAAAATTTACCTTTATTTTTGCCAAAATTAAGTTTTTTAATTAAGAGATGATGCCCTTTTAGCTCAATGGAAAACGAGATATTTTAAATATTGTATTCCTTGAAGTTCTTCATTCTATGAGTGCCTGACTTTGTATCACTTGATAATCTTTGAATATGAAAGACCTCAATATATTTATGAAATATATTAGTTGCAACGTGCTCGGAATTTTGTGGATTCTGACACAAGAGCCTACTTTTTTAAGCAAAGGTATACATTATTATAGTATATTTTCTACGCTCTTTAAATCTGAATCAGTGACTATTCACTGATTCAGATTTAGAGAGCAGCATGTGCCCCTGCAATATCTAGCGCAGGAAGCGAAACGTAAAACGCACACGTTCTACATCAAAATGTACTTTAGCTCTTTAGTACGAGTGACGTATACGTATAAACGAGACACCATTCATAATATAAAATAAATATAACATTTCAATGTATTTCTATTCTATTTGAAAGAAAAACACTTGCTGTATCGCGTAATTTGCGCGAATAACATTGAAAATTGACCTGGTTCAATTCAATAAAGCTTATTATTGTTCAACACCATGTAGCATATCAATTATCATGTAAACACATGTTATGACGCGTCGTAAATTTTCATTATAATCATATAGCGATCGATTAAATCCTAACTTTACGTTCTCATCAGAAGTAAATCGATACATAAATTATTAAACAGCTAATCAAAATAAAAATCAAAATATTACAGTCATCATAGTACTCCTCATTATAATGCCAAACGTTTGTCACATAATTACGAAACTCATTCTATTACGTTAAATTATATCACAGTTCAGAATTAAAAAATAGTAAGATAAGGTGAATTAATTAGGTGTGAAGATAACACGCTTTATTTCTTATAACCGTATATTTTCTTCCCTCCTTCACACGGCTAACTTACTTTCATAAAGATACACATAACTATGCAAATTTGCAATTTTTATTCCGGTGCATAATAACTCTATTCACACTATTTTTATTAATATTAATTATAAATATCATTCATAAATGCAAAATGGTATTTAAAATGCAAAAGATTTCGGTTCTTTTTACATCAGTATCGAGTGTTGAATAATTAAATATAAAGCATTTAATTTTTTATTACTTGTAAAATGCTCTACGAATTAAATAATTATTACCATTGAATAACGTATATACAATAATCTTGATTCTGATGATCTAAAGAACAATAATGACAATGATGACTTAATTTCCCATAATTGCGATCCCAGGTAGGAAGCACATGTCATTTTGACGTCAATTGACTTACGAATAATATAGCAGCTACGAAATGTCCAAGCTGATTACAATCTATAACAATCTGTAACACCGCGGATAAAATACGATCTATAAATTTCGTTCGTAAGTCACTGTTATTTTTCACTGTTACAATATATATATATATATATATATATTGTAAAGCAAGCAAGAATAGCAAGATATTCATCATCGTAGCTGAATCGGAAGGACGATAAGATAAAACGATATGACACAGTGGAGAATGCAACAAGCAAAGAATAAAGACAAATAAATGAGGACAATAGACAATAGAAGGAGTTCTTTTCACTCAAGTGTAAACTATGTACTTTGCGGTAGTAGAAAAGTCGACTTAAATGAAAATAGCGCTTGTCACAAAAGAGACAAATAAGAAGCTTTGACTGTTCATTAAAATCCTTTAATAATTCTCTATCTGACTCATTGCTACTACTGCACATAAAATTAATTTAATTTAAAAAATGACAGATTTATATCTGATGGCTTTAATAATTGGTAAACAACTACTGTATATACAGGGTGTCCGGTAACAATAGCCGAATCTCTTGTATGCAAGTAGAGTGAGTTAAAAAGTCTTCTCGACCGAGTAGAAAAGTTTTCTACCATATTTTGCGAAATTCGCAATACTTGAGAATGGTATGTCCCTTCTTGCCGCGCGCTTCTATACTCGAGTAGATTGGCTGATCTTTTTTAATTGATTTCTTAATAAGTATTGCGAATTTTGCAAAATGATAGAAGACTTTACTACTCGCGGCGGTTTTACTTATACTCTTATATACTTGCGTGTACAAGTGGTTTGGCGATTATTACCGGACGCATCCTGTAGAATTTTTGCATTGTAATCATTAATTCCGATTGATAATAATGTATTCTTTGTTTAAGTTATTTATTATACAATTTAGTAAATAATTATGTAACGTATATTTTAAAACAAAATCTTGTTGCTACGTACCTATAATGTCTCTTATTAGCTTTAAAACGTAAAAATTTAATACAAAGTGAATAGAAAGAGTACAATTTACGATACATTCAAAAATATGCATTAAAATTACTACTAATTATTCTCTATGCTTCTTGAGCAATCCATACAAATTATCAAAATCTTGAACGTGTCGACTTTATGTGCGTGTGTATTAAAACTTTCACCAAGACTTCGCGCAATTAAAACTATATTGATTGTTGATAAAGTACCCGAACCAAACATCAATAACTTTCCAGCAAATTGCCACCTACACCAGCATTTCTAGTACCTATCACAGGAAATCGATTGAAGAGCTTTATCGACAGAATAATTGCAGTTAGCAACATTCCGTTCCTGACACGGCACCATCTCTATCAATTTTCTAATTTCTATTACAATGATTACAGCCGAGCCTTTCAAACTTATCGAGTCTATTGTCGTAAAGTTAATAAGATATGGATAGCATTTTTGATCCCAATTGAGTTCATATAAAAACTTTAGAAATTACTAGATGATATTTAGAGAGCATCCGCAATTAATACTCATTTAATGTTATCGAATTTGCTTTGTAACTTTTTATATTTAAGACATTTAAAATTGTAGTAAACCTTAATTGGTAGAAGATTGTGTGAAATTATTTAACTTTGCGATTATGAGAAGCACAGAGCGCGCTCGACAAAATACCGAAATGTTTCTAAATATCTGAAAAATGAATACTGTTTTTATAAAATTTGTTATTTTATTAAAAGCTTTTATATTTCGTTTTGACACAGATTGAATTTCTCAATCAAGAATTTATTGTTTTATTTAGCTTTCTAATTGCGAATGTACTTTAATTAATTGGCGTTTAATTTTACCAAAAAAAAACCCAATGTTATTATATTATATTTACATAAACCAAAATAGATTAATAACGTAATGTCTTAATTAAATTATTAGATATCATATTTCTCTTTATAATAAAATTTCTTTAAATCTAATTACTGACATTTTGTCGGAAAATAGTATAAATAACAATAATATAAATGTCAAATTTTTTATATTGTTTCGATCAACTTTAAATTATTTTTATATTAAAATAAATCAAGTATCGTCCTATTAATAAAAAATTTATTATAAAATTGATTTTGCTCTAAAATGCCAGAGGAGCACATCTTCTGCTTCAGAATAATAAATCACAAAACCCTTCTTAAGGATAAGGATAAGGCTTCTTGCTTATTCTTATCACACGTCAACTTTGTACTTTAATATATTCGAAAAAAGTAATGCTTTAGAAAACTTATAAATGCATTGGAAGCATGCACATATCTGGCATGTGTCAAACGAGATGACGGTACTTCGAAAGAATATCGTCACCGGATCTTAAAGTAAGATTTTTCTTCAAACAATGTACAGCGCGAGCCACATGCGCCCTGCGAGACACGAGATTCTCTTCTTGTGCAGTGAGAAATGTGTAACGGCCGCGCGAATAAAAACCAGTGTCACAATATAAAAAGACCAGGCGTCAGCATTAAAATATCAAAGAGCGAATAAGTATGCTCTGCGAGATTACTTCGGTATAACAAAAGATCAGCGCACGGCGAAGTGGAACCTATAATGCAACTGCTCTTGACTGTGAAACAAAGCTGAACGTGTTTAATCAATTAACATCTACTAATACAGCAAATACTTCGACATGTTCTTATATTCTGCTTACTCGATCCTCACGTAAGCTTACATTCACTAGAACATAAAAAAAAATCGTCGTTATAACAAATATGTATACGTATCATGAAAATTTGAGATCTACTTGAATTGGAGAAAAATAATTGGAGAAGAATAATAATCGTAACAAATAAATCACTACAAGAGACATGAGAGATAAAAATTGTCACCCTATTCCAGAGTGCAAGAATATCCGAAGTTCTCGTTCTTGAAATCGATATCTGATAAAGTTGACGTAAAACTCGTGTCGATTTATAACTCATACTTCATACAAAGTCAATTTTTCCTGGACAAAGAACAAACAACTTTTAAAGTATAAACTATTAACAAAAATTAAGAATTCTTCAGAAAATTCAAATATCAAACCCATGCGTTAGTTCTTCATCTTTACAATTTTAACAGAAAGAGATAGTCGATACTACGTACTTTATCTTTATTGATGTATATAAGATTAATTATAACAAAAAATTCTTAATCTTATAATTAAGTTAGCTTTTCATTATTACAAACTCTAATTATTATATTCCTCTTATACAATTTTATTGGTTCATTTATCTCTCAACAGTAATTTAATTTGTTGGTGCAAAAATATTAATTTTAACTTTATAAAAAAAAGTTACTTTTCTTACCCAAATTTTATTAGAAAATTAAATTTATAAATAAAAAGAAATATAACGTAATATGCACGAGATACTTGATATATAATGTTAAAATATTTAATAAAATAATATTTAAATATTAAATACTGGACATCTTATGCTCCGCATCGAATATTTCCACGTGATTTTAAAAAATGATATGCAATGTGCGCTTCGTTGTCTTATGTTACACGAAAAAAAATAACGAAAATTCTTAACATAGAGTACCTTTCCGTGTCAACTATTCAAGCTTGTATCTGGCATGTGTTATGCGCCAACACGCAAGCTAAAAATGCATGACAACCATAAAAACATGACGTGGTCTCGTATAACAAAAAACAACGCAAACCCGATGCGTAAAATTATTTCTTTTTACTTCGCGTTTATAAGTATTTAATGTGTCACTATATGGTATATATGTGTATAAAGAAACACTTTTTTTAAATTATGCTCTGTGAAGACTGTGCTCCATGAAAGATAAACTTTTTCGTAACGGAAAAAAAATATACTGAGAAATGTATATTATATGTATAATACGAGGTGAGAGATACTCAAATGAGTATGATGCAAATGGAGTATGATGTCTAATGAGTACGATGCTGTCCGGAAATAAAAACCAGCCCAGCGTGAAAGTAATACTTATTACGTACGGTCGGCTCATATTTTTACCGAATATATCTTTCTTCCGATTTCAAATTATCAAACACATTATATTTCTATAAAAATTAGATTTTATGAAAATATTTGTTAAAAACTTCTTTACAACTTAAATATTTTTAAAGATTGTAAGACAGATGGTTCTCAAAGAGATAAATTACAAGTCTAATGAGATTAATAACCAGAGCGCACAAATTACCTTACAATTAATAGTGCAATTTAAACAGATCAAATTAGTGATCAAATCGAACATATTTCTTTCTTTTACTATCTCTAACAGAGAAAATGATATGCCGTATAATTTAACGAAGTCAAAGCGATATATAAGAATCATAGTTTCTGATGAGCAGAAGAAAAATTCTTGTGAGTTGAATACTTATAAAGTAACTTTCACTTTTTTTAAATTGCATTTCTTATATTTTGACAAAACATTAGCGATCAAGATTTCGTATATATTGCATTATCTTTCTAAAATTATATGTTATATTATTATTAATCGATTTTCGCTTGAAGAGAGTTCAAAATTACAAATTAAAACGATTCGATTAGCATAAAATGTAATTAAAATTCATTTAAACCATGCTGTCAGTTACAACGTTGTTTACGCGCACCATTATATTTGCGCTTTGGCTTTATTTTAGCAAAATAATTTATTTCATTAAAACTGTTTCAAATTAAATAATTTAATAGTTTTAGCAAATTTGGTCGTATTTTTTCTGTTAAAAAATATTTTTTTATTTATTTGCATTCGTTATTATAGTCACTGTTCCTCTACTTTAATTTCTTTATTAACATACATAATTATATAACACATGTTCCGCAACGTAATTATCGAATAACATTTAATTTCTGCTAGCACAAGTTTTTAGTCAATTACTGGCCAAGATCTGCACTGAGATTTTCTGTAAATAAAACGAAGATAAATAACGACGACGGGATTAAATAGTGGAGAAACAAGGCAAATTTAGGAGCACGAAGAAGCGAAGAATAGAAGTAACAAATTGAGTTGTTTGCGCGGTTGTGGTCCAAGTTCGTGAAAACACTCTGTTTAAACAGCGTCGGACATTATGGAGGTGAAGGTAATAAATTTACATTAATTCTTCAAACACTCGATGAGCGTGCGATGAACGATTTGGCATAAAAGTACGCGCAATTCATGTAAATGCGTCGGTCAAGTCTCTTGCATATTGATTTTAATTCAAAACTCGCTCGCAAAATTGTGTCATTAATGATGATGAATTGTTCGCGAGACTGATAATCTCTCGTGGAATTTTGAATGCATTTTATAATTAAACCGATTATTCTAAGAATAATTGTAATTAATAATTATTGTAATTGTGCAAGCGATTCGCTCACAGATGAATCATTGATTCACGAAACACATTTATTTATTACATTCATTGTTTATACGCGCACTTGTGAATAATGACTGAGCCAATTTGCAACAGCAATTATTTTTGCAAAACAATTTTGCTTGAAGTCTGTTTACTGCATGTACAGTACCGGCGTGCCTCGACTTAGTATTCCGATTCTTCTTAACTAAACGGAATGCCAGCGCCAGGGCCTCTGATAATAGATAGGGATTCCTCGAATACTAGAATGCAATTTCATTTCAAAATCGCGTAAAAGCAATCGAGATTATACAACACTCAATTTCATTTCGCGACACCTGTTACACTCCAGCCATAAAATTGTTTATTATGGACTTAAATCTCCTAGTTGCGCTGTGCTTTTGATGCTAGGACAGTGAAATTTGCATTTACAATCTGTCAGCGGAGCAACTGCTAACACAGAAAATATGAAAATTGCATTACGGCATAATATTCTAACATGATAATTTTCCCACGGGTTATCCGATTAATTACACACAAGCCGTAACTAATTCAATTTATGTAGTAATAACGGACACGTGCAAACCGTATAACCGGAACACATCAATGTTCGTTATATATGTTTAGTTTGAATCGATATATTTTAATTTTTTTTAGTAGAAAGCAAAAGGATTTAAACATTTTAATGTTATCTAGAAAGCGATAAAAAAGTTTCAGCATCTTTTGTATGTCAAACTGACTTTTTAATCGGTGTAAGATTTTTTAATATCTTTCTTTCAAAATTTTAAAACAATTTATACACTGCACATATTATTGTTTTAAAAACTTTTAAACATATAAAAGCCTGACAATATAGTACTAAACTTGATACAGATTTCAACTATATAGCTTATGAGAGAAAATATTATAATAATATTAAATATGTAGGTATACGTATACAACTTACCAGATGATAGAGAGCCAGATTCACATATACAGATCACAATTTATTAAATATGATAACTCAATTTGTAATTAAGTAAAATTACGTTATTGACATTAAATAAATAGTCTCATGTGATTAAATAATCTATTCAATATGTGTCATAACATTTTTATTGCCGCAATAAATGAGACGCGTGAATATTATAGATATTACAACATATAAACGTCAACGTGTACCGCCGCGTTAATTGTCCGTATGCTTTTGCCTTACAAGAATTCATTAATTAAAGTGTTCGCGATATATCATGGTAATGAGTCGACATCAAACGCACCGTATGTCGTCCGTAAAATATAGTCTCATACAATATCGCATATTTCGCAACATAAGCACGTAATATGTAATATCCGGAGCGCTGGCACCTTCAATGCGAGAATCAGTGCGGAAAAATAAGTGCACATTTAAACGTAAGCATTATATAATTGTGATTAACATAACTTTGTGATTTATAAAAAATTAATTTTGCACGAAAAATATTTAATTTTTAATTAGCGCGATACATTTTTACATGTTATTAAATTTTTTATACAAACTAAACATTAATTTGCGTTTGTGCGCGCGCACATTAAAAATTAAGTTAAATATTATTTAGATCTTTGACGCACTTTCTATCCACCGTTTATTATCAACTTTACGCCCTGTGTAAAATACTCAATGTTTATCTCAATGTCAAATATTATTCTTATTTGCAACGTATACCGTCTTTAATATTACAAAATATTATCTTAATCTTATATTATCTAACGATTCATTTTATTATTAATTTATCAAGCATTTATCCTTAGTTGTCTGCGATAAATTTATCTATTTGTGTGTTATCTATTTTCGTTACTATTATCTTATCACCTGCTAGCGAATAAATTGAATTAATAACAGCGTTTAAACGGATACTGTCGGCATGATTAATTCACTAGCATGTAGATATGCGGCTAATTGTCTTCTGATGAGCATTCGAAATTCACAATCCGTCGTTTGCATTACATCCCGATTGAGCATACATTTGTCGCGATACGAGTGAAAATTAACATAAATATTTATTGCCGAATTCTTATTTTAACTCGCCTTCTTCGTCTTACGTTTTAATTTAGAACAATTATTAAAATTATCTTTGTTTTGATTTAGACTTTTTTGCACTTTTGCAACAATAAATTGTTAAATGTATCATGTAATCATCGATAGTGATTTTCTGTATAATTTTACAGTGACTGATTTCTCATCGAAGATCGCACGAACTTGAAAGTTATATTCGGGACATTCGGGAGAAACGTGTTTTCGGCACGGAGATCGCGCGCGTACTGAAAATCCCAGCAACCACCCCATCGACCCTCACTATCTGCCCTCGTTCCAATACAGACAACGACGTACATGTAATGCGCGTACGTATAAAACGCATAAGCTATATATATTTGGGGTTGATAAAAGTAAGAATCTAAGAATGCATTTGTTAAATGTATCCTTATATATTCCCCAAATTTCTATTATTTATTATTCTCTTACTTATATTGTTTCTCTCGATTGTAATAACGAACGGGAAATATTATCTTTGTACCATAGTTTATATGGTACAAAATATTGTATATAATTACAATAATAACCACGTATAAAATGACCGATTATCCGATTGCAATTATTAAAATCATTAATTATCAAGTATGTAATCCAACTTATAAAAATTTCATATTTTTATAATCAAATTATTTGTATATATATATATATATATATTATATAAAAAGAATTAAAATAATAAAATAATTTTGCTATCATAATAATATAACTCTCTCTCTCTTCTATATTTATCATTACAATAATAAAATTAATCATGCTATATTTTCAGTTAAACATACAAGTTTATGATATACAATTTAAATCATTTTTCTAGAGTCAATTGTTCAATTAAATGTGAGACACTTTGGAAACTTACTCGTGCTGTGCATTTAGTTATCAACTGCGACTGTAACAATTTTGTATTCGCTTTGTGACAATTATATTATCTGTTGCTTATTCAGAAGATCGTGTTACCCGTGTTAGTTTAACTACGTTGATTAAGTTGAAGCAATAATTCGAATATCAATGCATTAAAACAAATACTAATACATTAGATAGACAGATAGATTCACATTATAAGCTACAGATAATAAAAACAAATTATTTTGTGTAATTTGATTTGATAATAAATGAAAGAAAACGGAAAAATATTACTAAATTTAACAACCATTAATCTCATAGAATTTTATGCAAAACATTACAATAGTTAAAAAAATAAAGACTTTCTTTATTTTTCGTTTACAAGAATCTCTGCATTATATATTAGCTATTTTATTTTCTAAACTAAATTCTACAGTGCAATCGTGATATTACTAATATAAAGTACAAACGAGAGAAATATAATATCATCTTAGCCTCAATAAGACGGTTAAATGTATTTTAAACGACGATCGGAGCCAGATATAGCACAGATAGTCGAATAGTCGGAAATCAATACGAAGTCTACTTAAGGACTTCGTAAAATCCGATTACCACATTGGATGTTCCATACTTTCTTATAAATGAATTATATTAAGGTCCATCTCTCTGAGTGATCTTATAAACGTTTTGGAATCGTATTTCAGGCTCACTTGAACCGTCCAGTCCGCTTTAGTGTGATCTTTCTTCGTTATTATTTCGTTACTCTCTCAAACGGTCATTGTCGCGTCCACATTTAATAACGCTTTGCGTCGAGAATAAAAAGAATATGATATCGGAAAAGTGTCATGTTATTACGCGTAATTCTTCAGATCGGATTATCGTTTAACAGCATGTGTACCAACAAGTAAGTAATACCGATCGAGACTTAATTTCACCTTTGCTACCTTTTTCAGTTTATGCAAATGTGAAACGTTTTGTCGAGATTCCGAATCCATTTGCTTGACCCTTTCAATGCTAAATTAGGATGCGGCCATCGCTGTGTGCTGACTTAGGAAAGGCAATTTCAAGCACTTCAGAGCGATTGGTCCACAAATAGATATAGACACGGAAGAATATTAAAAGTTTAATAATGCCTTCCAGATATCATGTATAATCAACTTTTCAGTCAGATCAATGTTCTTTTACATACTAACTCAAAGATAATAATTTCCTCGCAATAAAGTTTCGTTGTTTGTACGGTACATAAAAAATAGATTTATGATCACTGTCACATGAAAGTTTCAAATGGCGACAACTAAAGCAACAAAAACTTTAATAGAATTGTTGAAACAGTAAATCATGAAGAATCCAGTAGACTATATACACGAAGCACGATATTAGCAAACACTGAAGTAAAATTTGTTTGTAGTATAGTAAGTATAGTACGATCGATAAACTTCTCAGCAGTCTGACATCAACTGATTTTGTATACTGACAGCCCCATTTCCTTTCTTAATACGCGAAACATGAAATTTGTATATAAATGTATACAGCAGGAGGAAATTCATAATTGACTGTCGAACTGTCGAAAGAATTGATAAATTGATAGAACATCCATTAATATTATTATTACAGTCGACTTAAGAATTCAGTCTCATTCGAGGTCTCATTAGACAGTCTCATTAATATCTATCACTATAAGAAATCACCCACAAAATGAAGCTCTAACATACCTATCAAATCAGGATTAGAAAATTGCACAGCACTATTATAAGTTGTAGGATGTAGAAAGTGATTTGCGAGATTCGTACCTCCTGATACTTGCTATTGATCCACGGTTTTTCAATCATTCGCACTACGTATAAAATATATTAACAACACATATAAATATCACGTATTTAAAACAAGGTATAAACTAATAATAAATATTTAATTTCCCTGTTTATCATTTAATTCACGTAGATTCAAAGAAGTTTATGAAAAATCAATTTACTTGTTCGTATTATAGCAATCAGTATTAATATTCTGTATCTTTTACATATTCTGTATGCTATTAAATATATTCGTGATATAGATATGTGAGTTTTATTACGAATAAATTGCATACATATATGAAAACGATATAATCTTTTATATTTTGCTTTAAAATTGCATTTGCAGCTTAAAGAAATTTTGTATAATTATGTTGGAACAAACGTTGAGTAAAAAAGTACATGTATGCACTGCCGACAATATCGCTTAATAAAATATTTTTTTTATTACACGATATTGTACTGTGTGCTGTGCTCCGATCCTTGAAAATTACATCAAATTTTATATTCATAGTTTTCCGACTTAAAGAAATTATGCTAAAATAATTTTCTTTGCATATATGTATGTATATACAGGGCATAACTTTAAACAATCTGTTAAATTCAAAATTCAATAATATTCACTAAACTTGCAAATCCGTCTCAATATTCAACTATCTTTCTCTTAAGAAAAACAAATTCTACAATACATACAAATAAACTTCGAAATTCAGTAATTTTTATGTGGAATCGCTTTTGATATATCGATGCTCGAGATTACCATTTTGAATACTTGCGAGAACATTGTATATTTATGATAATAAAAAAATGTTCAATCTTTTTGTCAATCCATCAACGTTGACTCCACAATCCTTGGTGGTGGCCTGTTCTAAAGATTCGATCTTCTTTGTGAGCATTCGCAACAATAAATGTTTCACGTGAAGTGGTTGTTAGCCACAACTCCTAATTAAGAGAATCACAGAGATTTCTGTCTGAGTCTCTTACTCTTTGTTTGTGTGTGAATTAAAATAAATTTAAAAATCTTATAAAATGAGGAATCAAATCCGAAACCGCCACAATTACAAATCTGCCATTTTTATACATAGCTAAGCGGCATTCCGTTTGATCTCTTTGTTAATATAAATTTTTTCCTGACTTTTAACTGACTTCGAATGGTCTTGAACAATGCATATTTGTTATGCGTCTTAAAATACTAACATACAATGATAAAAATAATGCAAAATATAATAAAACCAAACTTATCATTGAAATAGCTACGTATATTCATATAATTATATAAAATAGCTAAGTATATTAATTCTGAAAATTTTGTCATATTCAAATTTTTATATCTTAGGTGCAATTTTCTTTAGCTCTACTTCGAAACTAAATGACTTTGCCTGCGAAACTTGCAATTCTAGAAAATTCGGCCTTAAAAGTCCCCCAAAAAAAACATAAGCTAATAGATTCCCAATGAGATTATAACTGCGAGATCCATTGGTAATTACTAGCGGATTAGATTGTTTACCATTATTTTATTTTGATTGTACAGCATGATTAGTTCAAAGATCTACGCATGGTGGAAATAATTGTGTTGAGTATAATAACATTAATTTTGAGAGTTATTTCTTTATATATTTTTTTAGAAAAACATATTATCTGCAATTAAAAAATTGGACGAAGAAATTGGAGAAAAATATTGATGCTGAGAGTATTGCTAGCGGAAGCTCTCAAAACTCGATCTATTCTGAAAAAGCTAATACTGCAGAAGTAAGTGCCGTATCAGGAGAAGCTAGCAGCGAATAACAATCTGTTTAAGGTGACAAGCCATGCGACATGGAGCCATGCAAAATTTGCTACAGTAGAGAAGTACGGATCTTATTTATGCCGTACGGACATTTATTGGCGTGTGCGGTGTGAAAAAATTTGAAAATATGCAGCGTAATAATCATGTCATAAGCCTGTTGAACATGCTATACAAGTGTACATTTCATAGTGTCTTTATTCATGTGATAAATAATCCGCGGATTCTGCTATGAAATTTTTTACTCATCACCATTATAAAGACTGATAAAATTAAGATTAAAAAAAAAAAAGACTGATAAAAGATTCCGCATGTATGTATGTACGCTACGCGTCAACGATCTGTCCTTTCCTGAGATAAGGGGGGAACGTAGAAGCCTAGAGACGCTGTTGGTTACTTGAGTTACTTCTATTAAAATCACTAGAACGTGTTTCCACCCTTACCTCAGGAAACACCAAAGGAAAACTTTTGTAAAATATAGGAAAGAACTGAATATCGGAAATTTCTATAAAAGTCATAAGATAATATTTATTATTAAAAAAAAATAGGAAATATAAGAAAATAGGTGGCATACCAACCAAAATATAAAAAAAGTGTATAATATTGAAGTATCCTATCTGTATTGACTGGAGTACAGATTATATTTTAAAAACCAAAATTTAACACAGATATAATGCGAAATAGTTATTTTTATATATTTAAAAACTTTCTTAAAAATTTTTTAAAAACTTTAATTAAAAAGTACATGGTTTATATAATATCACGTATCTAAACATATAGTTTCGTTTTCGGTTTGATCCATAATACTTTCAAAATCGTTATTAGTTTGGTCCATAATATTTTCAAAATCAAAGCTAAATTTCTTTTTTATTTGGCTTTGTTCTATCTGTATTCTTTGATTAATAGGAATATATGATTCATTAATATCGCCAAATTCATCATCAGAGTTACCAGGTTTCCGTTTTTCATCCTGTGTATGAACATAATCTTCTTTAGTATATGTCACAGGTTCAAATTCATCAATTTTTGTACATCCTTGTATAACGTTTTCTGTAGACCGGCTAGTAGATTCTATAGAATGGCAGTTTGTTATACTAAATTGGAAAGTTTGTTTGCCACATATATTTTCTATTACATGTGTTACATCTATATCATTATCTTCATTTTCGCTCATAAAGTCATCAGGAGAAAGATCATTAAACATCTTGTCATACGTGTTATTTAGTTTTGAATTTAACTTTTCTACCTCCAGAACTCTTTTAAATTGTGGCCCACGTTTCATTTGTTTTGTGTTCATGATTGCAGCATCTTCAGGTACATCACTTATTTTTAACTCGTTCACTCTACTCGAAATATTTTCTCGCTTTGATCTTTTGGGTGTAATATTTGGTGTAATGTTCATTTTTTCAAAAGACTCCTCTAGGGACATTGCATGGTTTCCAGGTATAAATTCATCAATCTTCCTATTATTTTTTTCTGATATTTTCTTCTTTACTTTCTTTTGCTTTGATTTTGTAGTATCTCTTGTTTCAATATTTTTATTATTATCGGTTGTAATCTTTTTTCTACGAGAGTTTGCAGGTTTTCTTTTCGTTTTTGCGTTCCAAGTATTTTCATATACCTCAACCAATTCTGGGTAACACTTTAGAACCAAGTCTTGTGGTTCAATACTTGTTAGTAAACTATCATCTACAGCATCATCATCACCATTCTCTCTTGTTTGCTCGTTATATTCATTTAGCATTTCAATTACAGTGTGCTCTTTCTTCCATATAATTTCGTAACTGGCTATAGATTTAATATTACGTATCTTTTTTATATTGTCAGGAATAAATAAATCTGTCATGGAGAAACGTTCATCAGGTGTAAGATCTGGTAGATGTAAGAGCTGCCATCTAGTAGTTAATGTAAATATTTTTTTGAACGCATATTGTGGTTTCCAACAGAGATATTTATTCGTAAAATCCTGATAAAATAGAAAGTTTAGACAGATTGACAAAATAATTTTTATAATTTTAACATATTATAGCACGTGTAGTAATAAACTTACAATAAATTGTTTGATTTGAGGTTGTTTCCATTTTATATCTAATTTAGTTGGAACTGAATCCTTTCTGATGAGAAATTCATCTATCAATTCTTGGTTTGGAAAATTTGTATCATAGAGTGCCTTCTTTCTTAACGATACCTCATTTAATATCAATGCCCTCTTTTCCCTGTATACATAAAAAATTATAAATTATTATTCCTAAATATACGTAATACTTAAATCTTGTAATTATGTAATTTTTACCTGAAATAATCATTACATTTCCTAATAGTTCCACAATCAGCACAACCTGATTTTGTGTGCTTTTGCAATTTTCCTGGGTGACCACACGATGTACATAAATTTGGATTTAATAAATTTGACTCAGCTCTGTGCAAACTTCTGTCAGTTCTCCAATGTTGAATCCTGAAAAAAAAAGAGAAAAGAAAAATAGTTCACTTACAATCACCAAATTTGATAAATTCTATAAACATGCAATATACTCAAACCTTTGTAAGACATCCTTCTCTCTCACAGTCTTGAAAAATTTTAAAGCAGCTTCCTTTCCAACACCCTTTACTCCCTCATCATAGTCGCAGCCACATAGCAAAGCTAAAGCTATCATTTTACTTCGTCCTATGTTCAACGTCTTCTCTATTTTTTCCATACTGTACACGTCACAATGTCCATGGGTAATACTAAAGTTTCTGTACACTACTTTCGCCCCGTATAAAAAACAGTCACTGTCTTGACTTATACATCCATCCACGAGCTAAAAGTACATCTTTTCTTTATCTAATTAGTCAAATTTGTTTATTAAAACAAAAAAATTAGTATATAGTATATAGTTGTACCCCATCTTCATTTAAGTAAGCACACATAGCTTCCGCTTCACCCTCAGACTGTATACAAGCAATACCCATGCATCGTAACAATTCTTTGCACTCGTTTAGAACTCGATTAAACTGGGTTCTTCCTCTTTTCTTAACGGTCTTCTCCTGAAATCCATTACGAACGTTGTTTCTTCTTGCAATAGTTTTATGTTTTATGATAGGTGCTTTTCCTTCTAATACAAATACTGGAAATATCTCATGCATAAGAAGGAACACCGTACGAAAGTACAAGTTCCTGCAACAAACAATTTGAATCGTATAAATATTGCAAATTATCAACAATGATATGTGCATTAAAAAAAAATGTATATTGTATGTCGATAGAGTATTATCCGCTGTACTAATCCATTATTTTGCTCTAACGTTATTTAATTAAATATATATATTTTAACAAATATATATTTAAGGAATAAATGAAATCAAGAGAAGAGCAGATTTACTTGAGATACATCCTCGGTTGAACCGCATTATCGGTGATCGTTTGGGTTTCCACGACCCATCCGCTTAAATCGATCGCGATGGTTTTTCCCTGCAGCTCGTACAGCGGCTTCCTCTCGCACAAAGGCGACAAAATATTCCACAGTTCCTTGACGCCCATCTCGCGTCACTGCACTTATTTCAAATCAAATCCCCCAACTTTTACTTTCGTAATGCACCTATGCGAACGACGTCGACAGCCATAAATTTTTATGATTAGGAAGATTCACCTGCGTCCGATGTCCGTGTCCGACAGTCCGACGCCCAACGGCCCAATAGGAAAGTTTGTTTTCTAGAAATTCCATCTAGTGACATTTTTGTCTCTAGACAGTAGATTCCCTTATTGGATGTCGGACGACGTAACTACGAAGATCAAAAATGGACGCGAGCATGAAAATCTTAAATATTTACAATTTTAAGTGCTTGTAAACAATTATACGTATATATCAGTTATAATTAATTCCATAAATTTTTTTCATTTTTTTTTTTTTTATATAGATAGAAAACTTCTTTCATATATGTAGCAATCACGATCACGATATACCATTTAAACAAGTATGTACCTAGGCGCGATACAGGCGGAAAGATATTGAAGACACACATATATCGACGACAATCGACGTCAAGCGCATAATGCAATATTGATATAAATTACACTGCCTGTGCCTGTGCGTTTATTCGGAGGGTGAAACGCTCGGGAGGAGGAGAGAGAGAAGGTAGCGACACGTTGGCGAGGTTATTGGATTCTCTACCCCGTATTTGCATAACGTTATTTACACAGCGAGATGAAAACGAATCGTCGGGGTGAGACGACGACCGGCCACGGTACAGGTTAACACGGCGGTGATACGGCGCTTTTGGAGTGACGCTTCTTGACAGACAATCGTCGCGATCCTCGTCCGGGCAGGCATGTTCAGGTACTTCTGGGCTCTGGTGTGCTGGTACTTCAGGCGCCTGATAAAATGGTTCTTGCGCCACACCACGCAGATGTGCGAGCTGCAGAGGATCTGCTACGGACAGCCGTCCGGGGCGCCGCGCGCTTTTGCCGTCGAGGAGACCCTCGGGCAGTCGCGCGACGCGAACATCAGGACCCTCATCGCGTACCTCAACGACATCGCCGATCACCGTGGAATAACGACGAGAACCGAGCGTAAGATTCTCGAGGATGCCATCAGGATCGTGCTGGTGACCAAGAAGATCAATCCCACGGCGCATCCGGACTTCGCCAAGTCGTTCGGCAAGTGCGTGGAGCTGATCTGGGGCTACCGTCAGCTCTGCGTCGAGTGCGAGGAGCTCAGGAAGATGCCGTACAGCGCGGATAATCCGGAGCACGAGCAGAAGCTGCTGAACTTGTGGAACCTCCTGATGCCGTACGAGCCCCTGGACGCGAGGGTGACCAAGCAGTGGCAGGAGATCGGCTTCCAGGGGGACGATCCCAAGACGGATTTTCGCGGGATGGGAATCCTGGGACTGGAGAATCTCGTTTATTTTGCTCAAGAGTATCCTAGCATGGCCACGCATGTATTGTCCCATTCGAATCATCCACGTTACGGATACGCATTCGCTATAGTCGGTATAAATCTCACGAGCATGGCTTTGAAATTGCTGAGGGACGGCAGCGCTAAGACTCATATATATAATTCCTCCAAGACCCTGCCGACGATTCGTGCCTTTCATCAATTTTACTGTTATCTATTTTATGAATTTGACAGATTTTGGATCGAGTCCAAGCCTAGTAATATGATGGAATTCTCGTCGATACAAGAAAAGTTTGAAAACAGTATCAGAATGGCGTTAGCTAATCCATCAACAGTTTTCAGGATAAATGTGGCGGTTGACAATATTTAATACGAAATACAAATTGCCTTTTTATTTGTAAGAAACAAGACCAAAATGGCTATATAAGGAATAAGTACAATTTTTAGACTAGCATATAGGGAACTTATTTTTTGTTGCATATTTTCACAATATTGGCTTTGTTGTGATATTAAAATGGCATTTAAGTAAACAATTGACTTCTACATTATAGATATCTTCGCTTTTTTTTTAAGTATATGTTTTATTATAGTTCCATTTAATAGATGGCTATACGTTCCTATACGTTTAGCTGTTTCCTTAATATGTATTTATATGTAGAGTATAACGCTTGTCACGTATGTGACGCGTTAAGTTGCTTAACGAAATTAGAGCTACTGTGTATAACATGTATTGATTTCAATAATTTTATCAGAGTAATTTTTAAATATTGTCAACAAAGAGAGAAAGAGAGCAAATCTACATTACGCTAATGAAGTTTGAACTTCAGTCCCAAAAATAAATTTGCTATTGAATAATACGAGGTCACCAGGTCATCACAATATCGTGCCTCGTGAATTTGATTCTTTAAATAATTCGAAGCATACCTATTTAGAATATTATAAAACTTAAAGAAAAGATATTGAGCTTGACAAGTCATTGTATCACGGAAGAACAATGATGCTTTTAGAAAGTCAGAACACTAGAATTTATTATGTACGCGCAAATTACATAGGTAAGGTTTAGAATATCACTTTTAAATAATTATGAAAGTAAATTGTCAGATGTGTTCGATATAGGCTACGGTCAACATGACGCTACAAATGCTTTGGAGCGTCCTTCTTTCTTCATGAAAAAAAAGAGAAGAGAAATGCTTCGAAGCATTTGTAGCGTCACGTTGACCGTAGCCATAGAATTGTGTTTTCAGTTTATATCGTTATTGCACATTAAAAGTGACTTATACAAAAATTGGCATCTGAAGATCAGTTTGCAATTTTTAGCATCAAAGATATATTTCTGCAAAAAATTTATAACAGATATTCTTGTACAATTTGATTATATGTTTTTCTCTATCTTCTTTTTAATAAAACATAATCTAAGGATTGCTCATAAAAATTTGTATATAAATCCAAAGTAACAGATATAATAATGTACAATGGACGTAACGTAATATCATACAATTAATGGAATGTGGCCGACTTGACAATAAAAGTCTTTTCTTAACAAAACTGATATAGACTATGTTTACACGTCGTCATTAATCGGATTTAATAACATCCAGTAATTATAACTGCTGACAAAATGTATAGTTAAATCGCTAGTTAAATCCGGTTTTATATCAATTATTACACCCGTTGACGAAGAGAAATGTGTAAACGTTGAGTTATGATTACATTGCCAATTTAAGATAAAATTGTAAAAATGTATCTGCTGCATTTTGTTGACAAGATCAAAATTTCTTTGAGTAGAAATAAAATAACAACTAGCACGCGTTTCAGTTATAATTACAAATGTTACTAAACCCGATTAATAATGACGTGTAAACGTAGTTATAATCCGCTTAAAGCTTAATTCTTATAAATTTTATATCGCTTTGCCTTTCTTAAATTTGCTGCTGTTATAGACATTGTCTCTGTACATTACATACTATATAACTTTTTAGATATATTTCTAGTAAAAAAATATATTTTTTGTGAATCAATACAAATATTTGTGTACATTAGATTATTATGCAGAAAAACACATTTATCTTCTCTTAATCTTCAAGATAATTTCAATTATTAAATATATTCTTAATCGTATATATCATTGCACATATACTAAATGTTGTAATTATACTTTCGCGCGATGAGATAATCGAATTTCTCAATTATTCACCAAATTTGCAATTTAATAAATATTTTTAAAATATTTTTGAAAAAGACAGATTTATAAAAATATTATAAAACTTAAAATTATACTTTTCACATATGTGCAATAACTTAATGTACAATCAAAAATTATTTTCAGCACTAGACAATAGTCTGTACAGAGAAACATTCGTAACATGTTTTTGGCAGATCAAATGCAATAGATTTAGTCTTCTTTTTCCTCTGGAGTTTCATCCGATTGCATACATTTAATAGCTGCTAGAACAATAACTAGTACTCCAATGCAAATGCTAGTTAGCTTGAGTATCCACGGATTTTCGTAGAGAAAGGTTAGAATTATTTTTGTGTATTCATCACTGGAAAACAATATGATACATTAATATATGTACAAACTTACAAATAAGTTAAAACAATAAATTTTTAAGTAACTAAACGGGTCTTTAAACTTACAAGAAGCTTGGAAGTGGAGGTACTTCTTCTGGTCTTATATCTTTGTACCATTCTTTAGCAAATGCTATTAAGGAAGCAATATCGTACGTCGTCGAATCGTACCGATACATTTTGCCATGCCTAAATCTGTACAAGTAAAATGGATTAATCTGTCATCTTTCAATTTGTGCTTATCCCACAATGCATTTATGTAATATAAATATAAATATCGTTCAAGGTATCAAACTTAAATTTATATCTATGTGCTTACAGCATAAATTGCGGAGTATTGTAAACATTAAATCTCCTGGCTGTGGAAACCCCAGTTGTGGCTTTATTAACAAGTGCTACATTTAATCTGTGTTTAACTTTGGCACCGACCGTTTCCCACTTTGCCATCATGCGCAAGCATTGTACACAGTCCGTGCTGTAACTGACATTATAAACCGTGATTAGAATGTACTGCCGTTAGTTATAAAATGAATTAAATAATTTCTATAGATGTAGACATAAGGCCCGAGACTTACAACATAACGAACCAATCGCCAGTCGTGGCACCACTGCTTGCTTGAGTTAAATGCTCAAATGTGTCGTCCGTAAGTTCCTTTACCGTGGGTGCTTTATTGTCCGTAAACGTATTTATTATGTCCTCGTCCTCCAAAGGTCCTGTGGAAGAAGATGCAACATAAAAATCTATAGTGCAACTGCAGATTTACGAGCACAGAAATAAGAATATACGTAGCAACATATCATAAATGTATACGGGATAATAAAGCATGTACTATCACAGAGCGCAATTAAATGATCAAAAAATCTAATTGTAATCCAAGTGGAATTTCTTGTTAAATCCGTACCGTCGTATAACAAGGGAATCCCATGTCGGAAAAACAGTAGAACAGGTTCTCTAGCATTGCTATATAATTGAAGTAATTGACTATCAACAGTCTTAACAACCCATGCGGACATGGCATCGACGAGATCCTCCCGCAAGTGAGCCAGCTTTCTTTCATACGTATTGCAGTCTTCACAGTCATTGGTCGCTGCAAATAAAAGTATCGCCATTTTAGTAATTGTAAGATTTTGTATAATATTAAAGGCAAATAAAAGTTGTTATCATGTATTCACAGTTAGAAGGAGAATCGTAGCGTTTCGCGGCTTACATAATATTTTAATAAAATATAACTGATTGGCAAAATTGCGTGCCTTTTCGAGAGATCAACTATAGCAAACATTTTCTGTCAGGATCATTGGCCGAAGGGAAAATTACGAACTGCAACATTCTTGAGGGATAAGATCATGGAGCCTTATGTCAACTCCAATTTGCAACATAAGAATATAACACAATCGGGAAGGATTATACATAAATAAAATAAAAATGAGATATAATTGGTATCTCGCCGAGCAATATTTTCCTCTTTTCGCCTGAAAAGCCGCTTGAGAACGACAACAAAGCAGAAAACAGGGGGGGGGAAAGAAAGAAACAAACTTACTAAATAGAACGATCACGTATTTTTCGACTTTTATGAGATTCAGGAGTTCCTCGTCGTGCACCCGCTCGAGGTGCGCGGCGTGCGCGCCGGATAGGATGCATATCGCAATTAGGAGCACTAACATCGTTAGCTCGTGTGTGGAGCACGACGGTTTACGTATTTACGTATACAGACGAGACACGTTCACGCTTCACGCCACGCCGGCGAACTCGTGGTCCCGTGACCGGCGCCTACGCGCCTGGCCGCTGGCCGCCGGGGCTGCGCCTGGCTTACGCCGCCTACGGTCGTAAAACAAACGAGAGTGATGCTGGCAAAGAGGGACAGAGGGAGCGCCGATCCGTCGGTCTCCATCGGTCACGTGATACCCGCCGGCGGCCATATTGCGGATCCGATTTGGGGACGTTGCCGCCAGGCGCCAAATGTGTCTCGGATGGAAACCGGTGACCGACGGCGATGTGGTAAGCGTCTTATATCTATATCGAACTCTTGTTACACGTTACCACATATACCTACGTTCGTTAATTATACCGTACTTGTACAGATTTGTGACGCAAAGCTGATAAAAACGCCGTTTAGAAGCATCTTGTAAATGAGGTAAAAGTTATGAAAGTTATAAACTCTAGTCGAAAATTGTATCGTGAGGTTATTATACATCGCTATTTATATGTGCGATACGAAAAATCGCCCCGTAGACGATATTTGTTGCCAATAAAACATGTCCCGTGTGTGTACGCGTCATTCTTTAGTTAACGAAAAGGTGGGATTATAGTCGCATAACGACCGAATTATTTTCACGTTCGTATCGTGGTCGTAACAAATCGGTGCGGCGAGATACGGTTATTTATATCGGGGGGAAAAATAAAATAAAAAAATATATACCGTAGCGGCAGATTGAAGAGATTAATAAAATTGGAAATGGAGGTTTCGCGTTGGGCGCGAGCGGCGTATAACGTTTTGTATGCTGATGGAATCAATAGTCCGCTGAACTTTGGCATGGGGAGAGAAAAAAGGGCGCCGCGCCAATGATACGTAGTCGATAGATTTCGATAACCATCTCTCGTGCAGAATCCTATGGACCGTCCGAGACGAGAGGGGGAGGGAGATGTAAAAATCAAAACAAATGTTTGCTATACAGCACTAACAGCACCGAGAATCTTATACGGTTGACTCATATGTAATATTAGTTTCGCAATTTTTAATATTACCTCGTTTCATGGATATGTACATCTGCGGCATATTCGATTTTAATAAAAAAAAAATTGCATTTCTGTTGTTATTCCCCCTGTGTTCCATGTATGAATAATAACTATGAAAAAAATGCAGTATTGCAGTAACATACTGGATATTTTCATATTTCTTTGACAAACCTTCGGAACGAATTCTTTACATCGTATAGTGAATAAAAAATTTTATAAAGCTATGTCCGAAAATGTGTGAGAAGTTGAGATTAGATTCAATAACAAAATTTTTAACTGATCAATATCAAGTTGTAATTCACAAGAAATGTTCAAAGTTTAGTCCTACATCTGATGGTTGAATATGTACACATCGAACTCACTACACGATTCAGCGACAAGAGACATTATATATATATAAAATTATTCCATATTATATATACTTAAAATTTGAGGAACGTAATTGATAAGTACGTAATTTTCAACTTGGAATATTGACGAAATAATTCAAATTGCAGGCTGTTCATCGGCGCCAGTTTTTATGATAGCCGGTGATCGCGCTTCACTCTTACTCCGCTTCACTCATCGAGGAGTGCTTCCGACATTGCATCTCCGGATTATGGACTGCCTTACCCTTTCGAAAGTTCCAAGAAAGTTACAGAATGGTTTCGTAAGTATGAAAAATATGTTGATGCAGCATTTCTTCCCTTTTGAATTATACATTATACGTGTACAATTGTATTATATAATTAAATATACAAGAAATTTTAAGCATTCCTGCAGATAAAAGTCTAAAGGATTTAATTAGATGGAAGACACATCTCTTGTTAATTGTGACTTAATCGGTCTGATTTTGTTACTTCAAAATTTTGTTGGTAAATTTAATTTTCTATAAATGATAACTTATTTTCACACATTTTTTGACATAAATTTCAGAACTTCTTTGCTCATTGCAATATTGTTCTTCGCATATGAAGAATTTACTCTAGAAGTTTGTCGAAGGAATTAAAAAACTTATTTTTTAGTATATTGACATTATTACATTGTAATCATATATATCCTTATATTTATAAAGAATCTGTAAAATAATAGCACAATTAATCAATTCAATTTTACTACATACATAAGATATTTATATCAAATAATGTCGATAATTAATGTATACATATACTCTTCAATTATTCCCGGTTTTACCGTTTAATAGTCACGAAAAATTCAAATCTGGCTATCTTTAACAGTATCTCATCGATAACAGCAGTAACCTTTTATCTTTTCGGTGTAAAGTTTCATTTTATGACTCATGAAACTTTTAAAGGGAAACATGTAATCGCTCGAGTCATTGAACAAGTAATTTTTTACACATAATAGGTATTCGAGAGCGGCGCTTGAATGGGTTTCGACAAAAAAATTTTCGACAGTAAACAACACGAGAGAATTTATGTTTCTCTCACGTCTTTTTTTTTATAATTGATTTATCTGAAGATACATATGTGCGTCGCCGGCGTGATAAATGCAAAATCAGATAGTTCGCTATCAGTGGAAGTTTTGTACGTTGCTTTCGTATCTTTTTCCAAGCATTTTTGCTCGTTTTATTTTATGCATGTGTACGTATGTACATATAGTAACTGCGAGTGTCGACATCAATGGCATACAATATCGAGAAAAAGTTTCTTGACAGAAATGTATACTTGTTAAAAATACGGAGTTGGTAGTAATTGATAATGTTAGAAATTATTGATACAATTATCTCGTGCCACTCGTGCAATAGATTACGTAAAGTAGCTTGGAATCGTTCTCGAGGAACTACCAACGATCACAGCACAATATATTATGTAAGGATAATAACAGAAAATTCATCTGCATATACATCAGGATGTTTGCTAATTACCGGGGCATCTCTCGTGAACAAGTAGCTTGAGTCAAACTGAATAAAAAAGTCCTGTACTGAATTATTCAATTGTTAATGAGAAATTAATTAATATAAATCTGCGAGTAAGAGTGCATCCGCACGATTCAGCGACAAGAGATTTTGTACATAAAATTATTTCATATTTATACTTAAAATTTGAAGAACATAGTCGAATAAATACATAATTTTTAACTTGGAATATTAGCGAAATAATTCAAATTGCAGGTTGTGGATCAGCGTCAGTCCTTAATAGCCGGTGATTACGCCTCACCCCTCGCTCCGCTTCGCGCATCGAGGAGCACTTCCGGCATCCTCGCGCGTCGATTGTTCGCGGGCGAGTCCGCGGCCGCTACGCTCCTGATTAAGGGGGGTCGGAAGTCGAAGGTTGAAAGGTAAGCGTATAGATAACAACGGCGGCACACGGCAACGCGTGCATGTCCGTAGCGAAAATCGTGCGCCGGTATGCCGGCGAACGTCGGGACGTCGGCGACTACCGCAACTCCCCTTGGATCGCACGAGGGTAGTCGGCAGTCGCGTGTACCCGTAGTCGCGAGGGGGTGGCCGACCGCGTTTGAAGCGCCCGTATACGTAAGAATGTAATCGGCTCGGCGAGAACTACTCCGGCCGTCGCTCGCACGTCCCGTGGAATTCATCGTTTCTGCCGCGGTGGCACGCGAGAAATCGTAATAATCATAGTCGCGGGGGGGAGGGCACACGTCGCGCCCGATTCGCGCGCGAGAAGTACGTCTCGTCCCTTAAACGAGGGGAAAGAGTGCCGTCGAGGACGAAGACGGTACCGCCGAACCCCGAGATCGATCCCCCTCGTTCACGCGCATCCCGGACCGCATTTACAGTACAATCGTGCTGTCAGCTTCGGTTATTATTGACCGTAAGACGAGGTATTGATCGGCTTGTTCCCTTGAGTGACGTGCAACGTGGTATCGAATCGGTGCTCGGCAGCGAATTCGGCACTAGAATCGATAGTCTAATACGCGAGCCTGTCTGTCTCTCCGATTTCGCCACCCGCGTCTGCCGCGAGCAGCGGTATAAAATTTATATTTGATCGCTACGTGACTTGGTGACTGGAATCCGCCTATCTCTCCCCGCTGCTTGTTCGATTGAATAGTATTACTGCAATGGTATTACTTGCGCGCCGAGCTTATATCGGGCTCTAATGGCAGGCGATCGGCTCTACGGAAGGAAACCGGGTATTCATTGATGCCGGTAATGCACGCGGCTCGACTGTACGAGCCACGGTGACGCTTTTAGCGATCTTGCACTTCTTCACTTGACACCTTGCACGTTTAATTCCACTACATGCCATCGCGCGTTTGCACGTGCAAGCGAAAGTAGAACTTCTGGCTTTTAACTCGACCCTAATCGTAAAACTCAGACGTCTTTTTTTTTTCATCGCTGCCAGAGAAAATAGCGTTGTACCATATCGCCTTGTACGACGGAAATGCTTCTCGCTAATAGAAGGCTGATAAGAGCGAGGTGCGATAAGCAGAAACGTTACAAACTCGCGTCGCGACATGCGATCCGGAATAGTTTTAATCGGTACGATATGTAGAATAATGTGTCGCATCGTCAAGTACCTACTGCTATTTGCGGAGAAACACTCGCCCTGGGTTTTTCCTCACTTCTGTGATTTTACTTTTCGTATTTTGACCCCTCGGACACAATCAGCAACTCGGAGGTTCGCATCAGGGAGTCGGTTTTATGGTCAATTGTACCGTTGAGTACATTTGCGGCTTATTTATGGATCGCGGGAAGTGTTATTGTTTGTGGTGCATCGCATTTGTTCGTAAATTCGTATCTGAATGTAGAGATCAGAATAAAGCACGTTTATTTTCTCCATTCTGTATACACAAGTACCCAGCTAGATCATTGAATATCTATTCAAACTGGATTTTAAGCAACTAAAAATAATTTTCGAATATTTATAGTCAGCTGTATCAGAACTTTTTTGTATTTTACATAAAAAGAAGTAAAAACTCACATTTTGCTAAATATAAATTTAGGCTATATTTATTGCTTATATTTAGATCAATAGATCTTTTATTTTAAATTTTGTAACTTGGATCTCAGGTTCATAATTATTTGAAAAACCTATAAATACTAAGTCTAATATAAATCGATGCAAAAATTATACTTGATCTACTTAATGGTCGTCATATTGAACCCGCTTTTTAAATTTCATAATTTTAATCTCAGATTCGTAATCAGACCACAAAAACCTATAAATCTACTATTTTTACTTAATTCAATAACATTCTACAAAATTCTATTCGTACAAAATTATGAGACGTTATAACATCTCGAAGTTATACATCTGGTTATGTGTTAAACATATATTTTAGAGCGAAATTTTCGTGATTTAAGAAAAAAAACTATGTCTTCTCTAAGTGCTAAAAACTAGACAAGCTGATGAATATAGTTCTAATTATAATGGCAAAATATTAGATATTTCTTTTGAAGCATTCTGTTTAATAATATAGAATACGGATGACTTTCTTCGAGAAATTATATCTTTCTTATTTGAAAATGTTTATATTTCACAAACCTTATTTTATATGTCATATTATGCGTACAATTATAGCCTGACCACAGTGTATGTGTAACTCAATATTTATTAATCTAAAATAATAATGTAATTAGATTAACAATAAAGCACGAATATATTGTGTATGAATATTGATCG
The DNA here is from genome assembly GCF_048541705.1 of Temnothorax americanus. Taxonomy (NCBI): domain Eukaryota; kingdom Metazoa; phylum Arthropoda; class Insecta; order Hymenoptera; family Formicidae; genus Temnothorax; species Temnothorax americanus. The sequence goes on along the minus strand of NW_027509307.1, from coordinate 960,472 downwards.
AAGCTTTCAGCATTTTAAGATTTTAGTATTTTTGCAGACGGCTAATCGTTATGATTTAATCTTATGGTTGATTAAGTTTCTTCAGTTTTCATGACACATGACGAAATTCTAGGGGATGACGTCTTATTTAAAAAAATACAGAAGCATGAGGAAATACAAAATACTTTGTTACAGTGTAGATACCAATCTGATGCACGACAAAGCAATAAAATATACAATAGAAGTTATATAACAGTTGTTTTCGCGCGACAGATAAAAGTGATTTATTAAACGTGATCGGAATATAAAGTCGGCGACGCCATTATTTATAGCGGTCGAATTCAATAAGCCTGCGCTTTTCAATCGCATGTTCTACACATCTTCCTACACACATTTCTCTCCTCTCTTTTCTAAATAATAAAAATAAATCTCAAAACGCGTAGGCATACCGTCGCATGCGGAAAAGTGCCGCGAGAAACATGAAATATAGCGCAATGCTCGTAATTTAAATGTCGGCATCCTAATCCAATTACGCAATTGTTTCGTGCACGCCGGGTTTGCAGTGTCGGGACACGTGGAATTAAATCGTAGCTCAAGCGTTCGAATGAATGAACAAAGCTTCGGGGGCTTCGTGCAGGGGGTGGATTTGCACGACTCGTTTTTTATATCGAGAAACGATATATAAAACCCGGATGTCTCGATTACAGCGCGGTGTCCTGGCATCGGCACACCTATTACACCGTCAACTACGTACAACGGCATTGTATCTCCCGCGAGAAGAGCGATATTCTGTTAAATCGATAACGAATGATGACAGAACCACGTGCTGCGGCATGCGACTTGTACCAAGTCGCTCCTGGCCCTATTTTGGCATTCGATATTCGAAGCTGGCATGCCTGAAGAGTATACGCGTCACGCTGCGTCGGGATATCGTCGGGATACAGCCGCGCTGTACGATCCTTTGTTTCTCTTTCCCTTCCCCCCCGCCCGTCGGGAGGCCGGGATAGGATATACGTAAATGGCGCAGGAAGTTCCTGAGACAACGTACGAGCCGGAAGTCGAAGAAGACGCGAGGAGAAAGCGCGAGCGCCGTGTTGTTCAGGAGGGCACGGCGTTATGGAGGCGACGGAAGGAGGAGCTGCAACGTCAAAAGCACCGCGAGCAACGTGAAGTATGTGTCACACAAATGGGCGTTTCTGGTTTGGCCACGTTGCTGCCGTTTATACTACTTGCCCTACGGCCTCGACCTCCCCCTTAACGTCATTGTCTCGCCTTGCTATTGTTACCGATCGGATAAGGGTCTACTGCGAGAGATACGGCCTCGGGATATATTCGTTGAACTGGAACGTCATTAGGGCGAAAACGGGCGCGGACTCTCTCTCTCTCTCTCTCTCTCTCTCTCTCTCTTTGGAAATTAATCCTTCGCCAGGGTCTGCAAACGGTCGGAGACATTAAAATTCAACAGCGTCACTTTGAATTCGGGGACGATTGAAAATTCGAAATCATGTATTTTTCTGATATCATATCACGGGATAAATGGTACAAATATTTATAATTTGTTCATAAATAAATTATATTTAGTCTAGACTAACATTCAAGCAAATAAAAGAATTAGCAGCAAATGGGGACACTCGGACACTTGAAATGAGATCAATATTACTCGTTGAGAATAATACTTCTAAAATGGAAAATTGAGAATACTGAATTATGACAGATATATCAAATAAATCAAGTGACCTTTTCGCTTATTCCCATTATAGACGTGTTTTGAAAATGTCGCTGTAATTCCAGTACGTGTCTGACCCAGTTGCGTTTATTTCTACGTTTCACGGGGCGTGTCGTTGAATTCGGAGAGCGGAAAATTACGTGCGAGCGAACGGTAATAAAGCCATCCCATTAAAGTGGATTTGCATAATCTCCGTCTCTAACTGTCTTAAGAAACAAGCCGCGAAAGATAACCCAATAATCTATCACGGTCTCTCCTTTACACAAACTGCATGTCTCGTTCCGCGTGCTCGTTACAAACTTATAACAAACGCTGCACAGCGCTTGTTAAGTGTTGGGGTCGCGTTAATAGTAATCTACGAACTGATCGCCGGCGCAAACTGTAATTAGAAATAAAACTGATGCATTACGTTGAATGTTCAGGGAAGCGTCCACGCAGACTCCTGGAAAATCTACAAGCGCGATCGAGTTCGGGATAATTTATAAATTACGCCCCCTTCAAATCGTTTTATCAATATTTGATTTTCTTCAATTCCGTAGAGGTAACTTGTAAAACTAACATTTCCGGATTATTTCTTTCGGATAATTTTTTTATGTTTTATACGTCAATTATATCCGGCGTTTAAAATCTCACGTTTTTATTCTCTCTCATTTTATTTTGGTATTGATGCAGCATAATGATGATGCGCAATCATCACCGGGGCGGTCCTAAATATTTGCAGAACACGCGCTCGTTACATTTATTACCATCCCCCTGTGAAAATAACAATCCGCGCGGAATATATTGTAAAAATGCATATACGCGTACACGAGCGCATATACATATATATGAATATATGTATATGCGCACGGGAGTATCCAGTTCACCGTAATACCTGTCGCGTACACTTTGTTCGCCGTTTCAATCACTCAAAATACATGTCGAAATTATGCCGATGAAAATCCCAGCGTAATTATTGCTTCGGTGATTATTTCGTATCGTTAATGCTACACGTCGACCGTATTAAATTGTATTTGCTGCATTACGGAGGGAGGGGGAGGTGGCGGTCGGAATTTATCGTGTAACCGGTATGCTAATAAAGACAGGCCGAGGGATTATTCGCGGTCCCATCCCTCTTATTACTCGGGAATCTGGTGCGGCCGCGGTCTGGTGCAAGTGCACGCGGTCGAATGCAAGTGCGTTAGCAATGCTGCCGGGAAGGGTTGATACGCTCAGGGTTAATCCTATCTGCCCGCAGGGTTCTCCGTATGATCGCACACCGACGCTAAACGCTTCTAAGTTAAACCTCGAACGACTTCCCTTCCAAGCGCGGAAGCTGTCTTTAATTTGTGGCGTCGCGCGTCGTGCTAGACGCTGCATTTCGGATCTATTACGAGCGCGATAGCAGTTTATTTCACGTATACCGGTCACACGCGGTAACCTATCGCGCATTTAAACGAATTTCCTGAGAACTAGTAAGAATTTAATTTAAAGAAATTCTTCGTTTTATTGCAGCTTATATTCGCGCAACGGAAAAATTCAGCAGACACGCGAAATGCGTGATTACCGCGCAAGATGGTAACTGCAGTCGCGCCGGCTGACGTTCGCGTAGTTCAGCCGCGACGGACTTTACGTAATTAGAAATTAGATTCCTAATTTCTTTTTTTCCCTTGCAGCTACAGGAAATTCTGGCCAATTACTCGCCGTGGGGTAAACCAGGTGGCGGCGCGCCCTGCGCGGCCACTCTGAGAAAGAAAAACGTGCCTCTGGAGCCGCTCGAGCCGCCGGGATATCACAGTTTCGGTCAGGTAAAACTAGAGAAGTCCGTAGCTGTCATTTTTCTTTTCGCTCGCACCCTCGTCGCGAAACTTTCGTCCCCGTAAATCCGACCTGGCCGGCACGATCGCATGCACGTTACTCGTCTCTGAAAACTTTCGGGCTCGCTTACGCACGTCGTCACGCTGATGCACGCGAAAACGGCGTTACCCGCGCGAATAAGATTTGTCGTCGCGTTTTTAATGCTTCCGCGCATCGGTGTTCCCGAGCCGATAATTTCCTGGGGCAAATGAGAGTTGAATAACTCGCGAGAGAACTTGAAGTTGAAGTGGCCGGCCGTCATACTGTCGTAAACGAATGAATGTCGTATATGCGAATGAAAAGTTTCCGCGGACCTATTTCGATATGCGATTTGGGATGTTGCAAGAAAATCGCGATGTAATTATGAAAAAGAGAAGGAAGATCTCACTTTGCAATGCAACATTTGAATCAATCAAATATACACGAAAAATGCACGAACTTGCTATTTCTTGCTATAAGAAAATTATTATGGGGTTTAGTACGGGACTACGAAGATCATTCAAGTTTAATAATAAGCGTACGCGTTTTGATTGCGCGCGCCGAACAACAGAGTTCACGTACAAATCGAGTTATTAAATCCGTACGCGCGGTGTACATGTATAAACACGTGTGGCCATGTATAAAAACACAAGAGCCGGGAAGCAATATCACGCAACGTTGTGTGCCGTGTAAAGCTTTCAGGCAGTACTACTGGTAATACAACATCCTGTTGGTACAGACATTAGAATATTCTGTCTGACATTTAAAGGATCGTCCATGGCGATGTCTCACTTTATCGATTTATTTTTGTTAGAAGTATCAACAATTTCGTGACTCTTTGCGATAATTAATTTCTTCGGGACCGGAAGCCTAATATTAGACGCTGGAGTGGCGCCGTTTTTTTCGTAGTTCAACCCACTGACAAGGACAAAATGTTCTAGCATTAAAACTAAAAAGGTCGTTTAAAAAAGGGGCCGGTCCTGTAGATTTTACTAACAAATTGTGTATGCATTATGTACAATTGAACATATCATTATTTCAGTAAAGCACTGTTGTGTAAAATGTGGATTTTGCTCTAATTTTTTTTTCTAGAATATAAAATAGTTTACTTTTTTTCTAAAAACATTTATTAATATTTTAACAATGTTTATAATAATTAAACTAAATTCTTCATTGTTCAAATTAATTGGCGGTATAATAGGTCTGTGAGTAAGGCATGGCCTGTTTAATAAATGTAGGAAACCTTTCTCGAGAGTTGCGGAGCATTCTCTCCAAATAGTACAATACAATTGCATTATATTATCTATCTCGCACTCGTGTAAGTAATGATAACTGTGCAATTCTCTGAAGGCGCGGCGAGATTTTTTCTTGTTGTTTTCTTGATATTTTCGATATTCATCATCCGGATAAAAGCTTAATGCAGTCATACGCAGGATGATTAATGCATCAAATGATAAATTTTGGGATTATGTAATTAAATTTATTCTCTCTTTCTCAGCCAGAGACAGATGATGATACATCTGCTAGAATTAAATTTTGCATGTTTACTTTTACTTATGTATAGTATTGTGAATCTTTATCCATCTTGTTCGCATCTTATGTGTATTACAGACTGTATATAAAGATTTATTAAGACTTATATACAATATTATAAATCCCAATCTCGACTTCTTTTACGAGTGATGAGTTTCTAGCCACAAAATTATATAATAACATTTTATTGTCTTTTTATAAATCTACATGCATTTTATCTTTTAAATCCTTTATTAAATATTTAACGTTTGTCGTTTAATGTACATTTTAAATTTAATTTAGTCTTATTCGTTTATTTTATTTATTTTTATATTTTAGTCACAATTTTATAAAATTTCACGAAATTGAATTTTTTGTAAAGAAATTGAGATAGCTTATAAAGAATTTAATTTTATTCTGAGATTATACTCTTTATGATTTTTTAATTGATATCTTGAAAATAAATGCTCCTTTATATGATACGTTAATATATTCCGTAGATGGACATGTAGATATAGACAGAATTAATCTCTGGCACTATGGAGTAAAAATGTCCATGGAATTCACCTCCCTTGTTGTTTTGATTAAACGAGCTTCGTATTTCCATACAAATTTCCATACGTTTTCTTTACCGCGACATAAATACGTATACGAACGTACGTAATTTTTTACTCGGCATAATTCATCAAAGAGAGAAAGAATACACACATTTTTTTTCTGATTTCTTAAACATACATTAAGATAAAAAAAATGAGAACGCATATGGGACAAATGCATAAAATACTTTTATACTTTTTTAGCGACTATTTAAATGTTTAATGTATTTCATTTTTGAATATCCTTTTTATATCAGAAGGTCGAAGGAATATAGTGGTAATACAATTTGTATGTGCATTTGTCGCATATATTAAGTGTGCTCGCTACTTTTTTATATCTCCAGCAAACCTTAGAAGTTGTCATTAATGTTTGGCGCATACAAAACTAGGTCACGAATGTAGTCACGAACCGCATTTTTATTGAAGCGACAAAACATATTTTACTATTTATATGTTTTCCATGACATTTGCTGTATGCGAATTTGCTTTAAAATACTTTAAATGCCATGCGATTATGCTTTTGAACATATACATAAATGCACTTAATACTTATATTCATATATTTCGAGACACTTAACTTTTAGTATAAAGAGCAAGAATATTTGCTCTATTCTGGGCGTATAACAAATACAAACAATGGCAGCGATCTGTTCTAGCTGATTAGTTATAGTCGCAGTTGTTAAAAAAAAAAAAAAATTGTTTTAAACGCATGCATTCTCGCACATCTGGAGAAAATTTTCGCTTGCTTGCGTGTGCATCGCCAATTAGATTTGCATCTTTGTGCGCTTGTGCGATCGTTATAACCGCGCAATATCGCCAGTATGCGAAATTCATCGCTTCAAACGGCATCAGCTCCTTGCTCTCCCATAAAATTTCATACAAAGGCAAATTACGACATACGACTACTCCTGATTCTCGACGACACGAACCGTCTGGCAGACGTCGCGCTTGGAATAGCATAATAGCTCCGGAAGTCGCCTATATTACTGCACCGAATATTGCAAAGGCAGCACGTAGGGGGATTCCGATTTCTACGTTGGAGAAATAGGATAAGGGAAAGAAGAACACGCCCGATGTTGATTCGATCCGTTCGTAATCAACGTTAAGGGTCGACTGCACCGACACGACCTAACTCTCAGAGGATTAGTTTTAGCTTGCATGGATTAAATAAATTTCTTCGTCTTTAAACGAAGCGTTATTATCTGAGAACAAAAAAGAACAAGACGTTAAACGTAAATCTTTCTTAATTGATTCGAATTGTTTTACACAATACGAATAATTATCGGCCGTGTTAGCTATTCCGAAAGTTCTTGACGAAAAGTTTCGGAGCATATTATCCATAATGCAAATAAATGAAACAATTGTTTACATACGTATAATCAGTAACTGGAGTCAGTAATCAAAAATTATAAAAGTGTTCGCGTGAGTGAGTTTCCGTTTTTTTGGTTTTAGAAGTTACAGATAAGTTTATAGCAAAATTAAAATAACTACGTTTACACTGACTATATGCGCAATTGCAAATCGGTAATTAGCATGATACTCACCCCCACGAGTGAATCCGCGATTTTATCGTCCTCGCGTGCGTGTGTCGATCAAACGCGACGATATCGCTGTCGCCTCGTCAGCGTAAGTTCTCATTAATATCTCATCTGACCTCGTATACACACGATACCTTTCCGATACCGCAGACATGAAGTTTGTATTGCAATGTCATCATGTGATGCGGGACACGCGATGACGCGTGAAGTTTAGCAGATCTCGCTTTATATAGAAAACTGGAAACTGCTAACTGTAGCTGGAAATTGCTTGCCGTAGCAGAGGTGGGTCAAAGGTTGTTATTTCGAGTGATATAATTTTAAATTTGTCAATATAAGAGCTTTTTCACCAACTGCTATTTGAGGTTGCGGGAGACGACAAGAAAATAAGAGAAATTTTGATCGTGCAGTAATTTTAATCCGCGCGGGTTAAATAAAACGTGATATTAATTAATTGATTTTTGCATGTTTGTTTTTATAAAAATTAAAATTTATTCTACAAACGAACTTCTCTATTCGATTAAATTCTATATATATTTTTGTCGAGATTTTTGTAGTTATTTTAGTAAAATAGAATAAAAAACATTTTAGAGTAATGAAAATTTGAATTATACTTTTTTCTGGTATTCTATAAAGAAAACATCATTGAAAGATAATTTTTTAATTAAAAAAAAATATATTAAAAGATTTTTAACTTTAATATATACATTGTAAATATTTTCATTACTTTTTTTCATTAATTACCAAAAGAGACGCCTGTAATTGTGCGAGATTTTGCGGGACAGACGAATCCGGAAGAGGGTGCAGAGGTTGATTCTTTCACTTGTGGAGGGTCGCAGCTATACCCAAATGAGTTGAGCTTTATTGTCGAACATGGTATCGACTCGTCATGCCAGCAAATACGAGAAATCTCGTAATGGACTTTCCTTGTATGTTGGACACGAGGCATTTTTCTCGTGGCAATAATTTCGAGAGAGCGGCTGTGCCGTCGGGGCCGAACACGTCGTATCCGCTCCAACTCGAGACGTATAGTCGATTTCTCCGATCACGTAGAACTAGAAACGCTACTTCCACAAAGTCGATTCTCCCCTGCCTACGGGTCCGCTATGTGAAATTTTTGACGCACCCATATAGAATCGCGAAAAGGAAACGTTTTAACGACACCGTCCGGCGTCGTGTAAAAATGGTCTCTCTATTTGAACGAAAAAACCAGGACGCATGTCGAATTTTTTCCCGAGCTATGAAATAGGATAGCTTTGAATGCTTTAAGGGTTTCTCTCCTTTTCGTTTTTCGCTTCTTTTTCTAACGCGACGGTAGAGAATTTCGGGGTACATTTTTCTAAAATGCGGACACGTCGCAAAATTCACAAGCGTGTGATATGTGCATAAATATGTTATTTCGCCACTTCAATTTTCATAATGCGCGCTTCATATATTACGACAAAAATCAACGTTGTTAGTTAGTTGGACTAAACCGATTTGCTCACATCTAAGCAGATTAAATAATAAACCGACTTGTTCTATTCAAGCTTAATCGAAGCGGAGTTCGAGAAGACGAGGACTTATAAAATATCTACTCGCATTATTGTTTCATCCAAGTTGAAACGGTTTACGCGGAAACAGGCTGGGAACAATCGATCCCACGGTCATTCCACGTACCGACGAGGAGACGAAAAGGATTCGCGAAATTGGCGCAGTATAGCTGCATCGTATGATCGCCGCTCCTCCGTTCCTCGCTGCGCGGTGTAATTTTCGGGATTACGTGCCGGTTGTAGAAATTAGGCTGCGACCGCTAATCGGATGCAGATGAGGTTCTAACGTGAGCGCGGTGAGTTTCCTCGCATCCCCCTTCGCGTTTGGGACGCGATGACGGCGCGAGTATAGTGCACGGGGGAATCGAGGATAAGCGCGCGGGCGCGCGAATAGACGCCGAGCACGTGTTCCAGTATCACGCGACGACGATCCCGTAACGCGTACGCACACGTAGGGGTAGAGGAAGCAATAAGCCTTGGAAACTGTTTAATATGGGGCCGTGTGCTTAGCTGGTGCATCCTTCGCCGTGGGGACGGCCTGGTCCTGGCGGAGCTCCTTGGAGGGATCCCAAGTCGCTGGGTGTGCGCTTCCTCGAATCCATGGTACGCATATATATCGTCGCGTTAATCGCACACGGGGACACCCGGAGATATACGCCGGTCTCGTTTCCGCATCCGCATCCGCTAATTACGGAAAGAGAATCCTTAATCATCGACGTCGCTTTGCGACTTCTCAAAGCGCTGGCGGGTTCTTTGTGCGCGCGATACTTCAGGAACGTGTTGCTCCAAGTGTCGCGTCGAGTGTGCGTTACTTCAATTATACAGCGATGGCAGGCGCGAGGCGTTAACTCGTGCGCAGGTCGGGAAAACGAGCACGTAATAGATGTATTTTCCGGGGGGAGCTGAGTTATGTTTCTCCTTTTTCAAAAAACGAGATATTTTCAATACGCGAAAGGTAAGAAGATGTCGCACCGAAAAGAGGGAGTATCTCATATTTTTGCACGATACAGAAATAAGATGTTCAAACGCGTCGCGTTTAAAGACACAGCTTTGAATCGATTGCCGTCGCTGTTTTTATTAATTACGTAAGATATCTTTCTACATTTCCTTTATACAATTAACAGATTAATAAGGCACGAAAATTCCATCTCGGATACATATGCACGATAATGTAGCGTAACGGTGATGCGTTCTAGTGTTGACAATGCGTAATACATTACGGCACCGTTAGCGGCGTATAATGCAGTGCAATTTAGCGCATCGCCGCGCGACGTGCCGTACTTGTGATGCCGAAGCTGCGCCTCGAAAGTTGTTAATTTAAGTTAATTTAAATATTACTCGTGTCAAAACCCCCTATCGATAGAATTATTTTATTTTTTGAAAACAAATTTTAGTCGTGAAATAAATATTAGTAAAATTTTATACAAGTACCAGAGATATTGTAATCAATGCAGAATACATAATAATTAATACAGAAAAGAGCGAGTCATTTTTGTACACAGACGCGGTATTTAAAAACGAATATTGCAGAATATTGGTAATGGAATATTGGTAAAGCTACTGTGAACACGTCGCTGTTTATGACGGTACAAAACCATTTGCTCTCAGTCGTCCCTCGATAAAATTTTCAAAGCGGGAAGGAGAGGGAAGGAAGGATAGATGCGACCCCGCTGTACTTTCGAGAACCGATTCCTACGTAATTGCACGTTTAAACAACAACCTCCTGCTGAGAAACCAATTGAAACGATAACGAAATTACATTGTCACGGCGAATGGGAGTATCCCGCGTCAGCCTGTACTGGCAACTTTGCATCAAAACTTTCTACCGCTGCGCGAGAGTAACCCTGTTAGATTGACGAACATTGGCCCCGAGGGGTCGCAAACTATAGACGTCGCGGTAATTGAAGGGTTCGCTGCGAGCGAGAGATAAGTCCATTTTGATATATTTTTCACAAAGACGATAGTTCGGAAATCTTCTTATTACGCTAAACATCGCGTAGCAGCGAGTCTAAATTGATTATCGCAGTTTCTAACATAGAGATGTAGTAATATGTTTCCCATCGTAATGCAGTTACACACAATGTTCAGGAATATAGGATGCACTTTGGTGAATATGTAGACGGTATTTTTGCCGAAAGAAGGAAATAACATTTCTACTTTTAAAATTAGCTTTTAAAAACATATTATTTGCGTTATATATCTTTGAGCTTAAAAAAGAAACAGAATAATAAATTTTTTTCGCCAGTATATAGAATAACAATTAAAGTATTTAATTTAGAAATTACATCAACTGACCAAAACCATGGTCAAAATTAATAATGTTTCGATATTGATCTGAAAAAAGTGCTGTGTGAATCCGACAAACCAAGTTGGCTTACAGTTTTTCAATGTTCATATCGGAAAGACGTTATATATATTGCCAGTCAGGTCGATTTAAATTACTTTAATTGTTAAAAAAGAAATTTCGTAAATATTTATGACTCAGCTTGCAACTCTTCTCTGTGTGACAGTTCATTTAAAATTAACTGAGAAATAAAGCTCTTATCGATTTACTTTCTAAAATTATCCATATTGTTTTTAAGAAAAGCACTTCAACTCTCATAGTAACCAATTTTATTACGTGCACTTTAAATTATTATGATGTATAATCACATTTTTTTCTATGATTATATGAAAGAGAGACTTCCCGTATCGTAAATCAAGAATTTAGCGCGGTATCGCACGAAACTTTTCAATTATTTCCCTCGCTCGGCCGTGATCTGTTTCCATCGTTGGGAGTCACGTATGCACCGGTAAATTATTTCACTTGGCAGAAAGATTATTGATTTTTTTACATCATATCAAGAATGAAAGTATCAATCGCGGGAGAGGAGAAGTGCTCTACGACGGACGAAGCCGAGCGGGAGGGAGGGGAATACAGGACGAAATACGGGAACATGTACGAGTAAGCGATACAAATTTATGTGAGAGCGCGAGGCGCGATATCTGTTGTTTGATACGCGCCCTCGTTAAAAACGAGGAAGTTATCTACTCCCTCTCACACGGTGAATTGCTGTGCAATTAATCCCGAGGTGAAGCGCAAGTAAATCGCCGTTGGCCACTTTTTTTCTGCGCGCTGTAATTTACCACGTAAAGAGATACCCACAGAAGGAGATACATAAAATAAAGTAAGAGGGGGGGATCGCGTTTTTGCTAAAAAATTAAATTGCGCTATTTGCGCTCGCACTTCGCGCGGAGATGCGCCGAATCGTGGTTCATGAAATCTCTCCTTTTTTTTTTTTTTTTTGCGCGCGCACGGCCGGTAAATGCAATAAACTGGCCGACGCGACGGAGAGAGAGAGAAAGAGGAGTCACGTATTTATTTGTACACCGCATGACGAATGCGGCTAATCTGACTGCGAAGCTCGGCCGGCGTTTTTCCGCTGGTGAAAGTCTCGGGAAATCACTTTATCGTTCTGCGTTTTTCCGATGAAGGGAACCGTAGAAACGTTGTGACCTATCTCTTTCAATATTACGCGAACTCGCGCGCGCGTGCGCGCGCGCACACGCCTTCGAACAGAAACGGAATTCACAATAGCGATTCTAATCGCCGATGCAGCGCGGCGATCTCGATTTTCCCGTATGATTTAATCAGTGATAAACAGCATTTGCAGATGGACGGTTTTGGATTTATGTATACGCCTAGTTTTGGACACTGACAGTTCCCAGTTAAATGTAAGTTCGTCAAGGAGATTGGTGTTCGATTTCGCGCATGTAATTTCCATAATTCCGTTTTCATCGAAACGAGACGACTAATATATCGCTCGTAATGTTTCGCCGGTAAATTTACGGCTCGCTTGTGTGCTCAATTAACTATCTTGGCGCGCGGAAACGGAAATGAGAATCGCGTGTTACGCCCGTGTACAAGATCGGATAAGTCAATGTAAGACGGGGGGGAGCAAAGTGCGCGCGGTGACACACTCGCGTGAAACTGATACACGCGCACACGCATGTAATTTCGAGCGTCGCGTCGTCGCGGGCGGGGCTGCGCGTTAATTGCAAGGAGACGCTGAATTCTCAATTGCCCGTAATGCGCGCACACAAATCTAAAGTTACTCTCGACCCGGTATAGGATTTCAGGCATCAGGGCGATTTGCAGGAATCGGTATAAGTTTTTGCCGGCAGTGACACCGCGCCGCGCCGGACAGATCCGCTGCGCGATTCTCGGGCAAGCGCGCCCACGATGGGTGGCGCGATCGATAGGCTGGCAATAACGATTTTCGCAACGGTGGATTTATCTCCGCGGAGCGTAACAATCGTGCGCACCACTTGATACGAAAGAGCGTGGCGTTATCAATTAAACGCGATCGACCGTACGGTAATTCATTCGTTTCGCGAATATATAAATCCGTCTCTTCGAGAACGCGGCGGGCCGTTCGTGCCACCGAAAAAAAAAGAGGAGGACGTCGCAAGATTAGTCGCGCTCGTGATAACGGTTCGCGGCCGGGTGATGGAACTCCTTCCTCGGGCTTCCCCCGGGCTCGTGGTTTCTGACGGCGGCCTCGAATGTCTCCTCGGAGAGAAGCATGCGGCTCTTAATTTTTAATTAACCGCTCCGCCGCCGCCTCTCGAACGTGCGCAACGCGCATAACTCCGGGCTAATTGAACGATCCTCCGGGCGCGCCTTCCTAAGCGCGACCGGAAAGTTTTAGACGGAAATTTATTAGCGCATTCCACTTTGGAAGCCAAGTTACCCTCTTATTACGCGCGCAGGCTCCTTCATATTATGCTTATACCTACCGATCAGATGTATATCTCTTAAGCCCGTGGCGCTTCTTCCCGAATGCGCGCGTGCGACCTCCCTTTTCTGTCTCGTCGCCGTGTATACTTGTCTGCGGATATGGATTTATGGTGGGCGGATTTATAGCGTGGTTTTTTTCCTTATAATAAGCCGGCGAGCTTCGTTGTAATCAGCCTGCTGCTAACGAGACCGACATTGATGAATGAACGCGCAACTCTGGTCGGATCAAACCGCGAGTATACTACTGATTACGATACCGGGGATTTTTTTTAAACTGTTATTCTTTCTGCACTTCGATTTTACGTTTTCCCTAAGACTTATATGTATTCTGATGTGTTACATTACTATATTTTGAAATTCCGTACAGTTTATAGCACATGATGGCATAGAAATTTTTGAAGAATTAAAATAAAAAATCTAGTTGGAAAGAAATTTTTTTAAATAAGAATAAAGTAATGTTCAGAGAACGGTTTTTTATATTACAAAAATATTAGAATTTTATGTTATATAAAATTATGTGATATCTTTTTCAATATATATCTTTTCCTTCTCTTTTGTAAGGTGACATTTAAGGTGTAGGTTACATCACGAGATTTTCACAAGACAGTTTTTAAAATGTTAATTGAATAAAAACAGGGAAATAGAAAGTTATTTAAATGAGTGCTAAAAGATAAATACGTATAAAATGAAGTATAAATAAAGTACAAAGTAGCAAATTGGCGAACGGAATTAAACGTAATAATAAAGAGAAGAGAGGAGAACGCTAACTGGTTAAAAGCTTCAACTTGCTTCAGGGTTGGACGAGCAACTCCACGATCGACAGACTATACAAGAGGAACACGGACCTTCCGGCTGTTGTGGACGTGAATAAATTCTACGATGACAGGGCGTCGCCAGGTAAATAGCAGAGGTTGCCGCTTGCTTCTCGCTGCTACCGGAGCTTGAATCTCGTCTCCGTGTCGGTCTTTTGCCCCCAATAGGTATCGCTTCGGAAACACAACCGGTGCAGGACCCGAGGAATTTCTACAAGGAGGAGGTTCAGGTGTACGAGCTTACGGGTGGTGTCGAATTGGTACCTTTGTTAACCAGCAGACGCCATCAATCGTATCCGCAGACCAGGCGCTACCTCGCCACGGATGCCACTCGTCCGGGATACACGATAGAATCGTAAGTATGGGGGAGGTGGTGGCCGTGTTTGAATATTAGCTTGTTTGTCCCCCAAAATGATCGATTCGTTGTCCGATGAATGCAAAACATTCCGTCGCTCTGCGTCGAATATATAAATTTGCGAAAACGGTAAATACCGGATTTCAATACGTTACAAAATTGCTTAAAATTGTAAAGTGACAATTGAATGTTATGCCTGTTTTTGTGCTTTTATATTAATACACTCGAGAATATCATGTTGTATAGCGTGTTAACACACTGTCCAATCAGATTCATCGCGTCATATGAAATTGCAAACGCTGAAGGTGACAGATGTTGAGATGATGGGATAATCAATAAACAGCATGCCTGGGATAAATATACGTAACTGGCTGTAATCACGTACATTTACTCATTACCGTAATTGATATTAAAAGCCCTTATTGTTATCCCGCAATTTACTTGATGAAAATTTTATTGATCACTCATTTAGTCGAAAGTGCATTTGATATTTCGCATCCCTTCGATGGGAAGATATGCATGCCAGAGTGTTAGAACTGCAATTAAATAAATCTAAAGCGAACATCTCGCATAATATATATATATATATATCACTACATATATTTTAAATATATACATATATTTCAGGTATTAGATTTCTACTTTATATTTCGGAACATTTTTACCTAACATTCTCTCAGCTATTTCCACCACTTTTTATTCTCTCGTCCACTTTTTTAATTTTTGACGTGCTTTCTTTTTTTTTTTATTTAATTTTAACAATCTGACTTGAAAAGTCACCGGGGCGCTCTTCGTATAAAATGTAAAATGAAAAACAAGACGAGCAGAACGACGCGGACATGACATCGCACGTTCGCATTTTGTCGCGTAGTAAATGTCAATTTTCGGTCATATATATAATGCCGATGTATTTGCAATCAATTTTTCATCTGGCGTCCTCCTAAGTATGACAAACCCTACAAGACACGACGGTGACCGGAGAATTGGTTAGTGGCGATACGACACTCGGGGGATATATAACTACATTACAGGTAATCAGCCAATTGACCCGGATGCACTCGACCTCGACCATTTCACCTGTTCCTGTTCAATCTCACCCTCATTTTCCTTCCTTGTGCGCTAACGTCGCTCTAAATATTCATCAGCATAATTTTCCGTCGCCAACGTAAAAGAATATTTTTCCACGAAGAATTTACTCCTCGGAGAGATATAGTCGACTCTTTAAGAAATGCCTGATCGGAAGGTTATACCGTAAGCTTCCTGCATAAATATATCATTATATAGCGCCGTTTCACGCAAATATATTCTTGTTCTAAAATTTCTCGGGAAAAGTTTTAAATGTGAATTTCTTATTTCTCGCGGAATTACGCGTTATACATATACTGAAATATTTATTCTGATATACATAATAAAACTATGTTTGAATGTATGACAATCTTTTATTTTTGAATAGAATTCTTCGAAACGTGTACTTATACGCAATCATCGCGCGAAGCGGGAGAAGCTAAATGTATATTGTGCAAATAGATTTTCTAAAATAGTTTAATGCAAATTACGAACAGCTTTATATGTACACTACAGTGCAATCGTACAATGTTTGAAATTTGATGTATGATATATCGAAGAGGGAAAGAGAAAGAGAGAGTTGCTAACGTGACTGTTAATATCATTGTCCTATCATAAACATTTTTAATGTTCAAAGTTCTCCGTCCAGTTGATTGAGTAATTAATGTGACTTTTTTCTGGCATTGCATCCGATAGGGTAATTCTGATTTATCGTTCGATAAATCTGCGTGTAAACGGTCGCAGCGCCGGACGGGAACGGAAGCAGCACCAACCTGACATGTAACGAGACACTTTGATAACGTTTAATGGAATAGCGTATGAGAGAAAGTTGCGTTACCGGAGGTGTGCGACGTAGTTTATAACACAGTTGGCCGACATTCAAACGCTGCATCGCCTGTAGTAATTAATCACCCTCGATTATCTGTCACCGTGCGGCGATAACCCGGAGAAAAAACGCGGAGGCGCGAGCTCGGGGCGTTATTCACTTAAAAAAAAAAGAGGCTTTTTACCGCGCTTCTATTTTATTTGCATGTGCCTCTCTTTTTTTTACGACGGTAAAATCGCGAAGGTACCTCGGCACTGCGGGCGCAAGTATTTAATTTGGCGACACACGAGGAACGATATTGCGTTCGATTGGTTTGCGCGCGTTCCCGAGCGCGCTATGCGAGGTATTCGTGCGAGTTATGAGCGCAAAGTCGTTAAATACTATTCAAAGCATCGAGAAAATATCGATGACTGTAGCCGTTCGAATGAAACGGCTCTTTTTTCTCGCGCCAGTTGGCTTAATTTAGCGTTCGACTTCGAAACGAATCAGAGATGAATCGTCTGGGTCATGTCACCTGCGATATTTATATATACGATTCACGACAATGCAGAGAGAGAGAAATAACGTCATTTTACGGCCATTTATGCTATTTTCAGACTGCTCTTGGAAAATGTAATAGAGTCTAACACGGAAATAGAAGAACTCTTCTAAAAAAAAAATAAAAAATAAATAAAAAGTAACGCGAACAAGCCAACTTGGAAACAGGAAGAGTTTATATACACAATATTTTTGATATTAACATTTAACAATCTTTTTCCTTCTTAATCCTCTTACATTGCCATTAGAAACGTGGAGACCCCTTCTGTACATATCTGTAGTGTGTGTCTTTTTATAGTTTTACGTAAATAGGATTTAACGCCAGTTCCGAATAGCCTATTAGATGAGTTTTCATGGCAAGATACTTTCGGTGGTTTGCCATTCTCTTTCGAGAACAATCATTTTACCGACATAGATATTATACTATTATTTTGAAGCAATTTTGTTACGCTCGCTCAAATATTGCATACTTTTCTTCGTTCGCAAAGATACCTCTTATTCTCGACTAAATTGAATATTTTATTTTCAACCATATTTGTCCGCGCACCCAAATCCTTCCGTCAGTCTCATTTGCATTCCATCTTCACGTTTTGAGTACGATGATATTAAATAGTTCGCTCAAGGAAACCCAATGTGGTTCGTCCTAGATAGCGGTGCTCCCCTCGAACCTTTATTTCCCGTAATCTGCGCCTCGGCGCACGTGCCCCCGTCATTTCCGCGGGGGGTGCCGTGCCCATCAAAGAAAGGATATGAAAGCTGAGTGTGACGGCTGTCTCTCCTTTTCTTTTATAGGTTTCGCGCGCTCGGTGTTGGCAATCGAGAATACATCGCGGATCTCGCCGAGCAAATACGACGTAAGCGGGACAGGGCGCTGGTAAGTGCCGTATGATCGATGACGACTGCGCGACGTCGAACGGTAATTCGAAATGGGATTAATTGTACCGATCTCTCGGCAATCTCGTTACCGTCTGTTATATTGAATCATATTGATTATGCCATGCGTATCTCCACGTGCCGACGCGACATTGCGGATGATGAAATCAAGCGGACGGTCCATAAGGGTACTGTACTCGCTAAATCTGGATCGAAAATAAAACTGGATTTAAAAATACTTCATTTTTAATATCCGGTCAATTTTATCTCTTTCATCTCGATAATCCAATTATTCTATATTATTCTAAATAACGAAAAAATTTCAACTATGATGTGACAGACGATTGAACAATTCCGTAAATATAACTTGCGTGTGACAATTCGAATGAAAATGAATCTAAATTTCATTAATCCAAATATTAAATTAATATAGTTACCATAAAATTTTAAAATCTAAAATATAAAAGAAGTATTTTAATAAAAATGGTATTTTTGAAATTCTATCGTAAATATTTCTTAGCAGTTTATCAATTCTTTTGTGCACCGCGGTATTTAAAAAAAGAACTTTGCTGATTTTATATCTAAATTGAATATTTAAATCCGTCTTTTTTATTCACTATACTTTACAAAATGAGAAACTCCAAATCGATATTGTATTTCGCAACTGTTCGACTACGTTTGCATGGAATATCTTCCTTTCTTTCAACATCGTCTAAGGTTACAAATCATTCTGTACTTGGATCTCGTTTCAGGAGGAACGGCGGATCGAACAGGAGAGTTGTCGTAGGCACTTCGATACTTGGAAAAGGCTATGGGGTAGACCGGGCCACGGTGCCCCCATAGATCACGCGCGGCGGAACAATCTCTACAACATTCTCCATCGACCGGCTATCTATTGAATTTCCCTGTAAAGCGTTTCGTCTTCGAGCGAGCGTAAAAGGCGGAGGTGACTCCGTCTCTCTACAAAATGCCGCCTTTTATTATACGAAACGAATAAGGAGTGGAGGCTATTAGATACTGGCGACGGAACGCGAGATAGGGAGTATCGTTTCCACAGGGGATGGTAGCTGGGCATAAATATCTTTCAATTCTTCGCAGGATGATCGCGTGCCCGATGTGCATAATATCATCCCTCATTGAATGCAGATTAAAATCTCTTATGTGAACACGTAAATCAAGTTATGTAACGTATAGAGTGTAACTAAAATCTGGGTGCGACGTTTGATTCATCGGTCTTAAATAAGATTTTAACGAAGATTATTTACATTATTTTCAAAATAAGCTGTTCATATAGTGCATATCAGAAATATACATATTAAAAGAAAAACGTATAGTAATGAAAATTATAATTTCTATTGAAAGTATCTTTCAACGTTGCTAATATTCAATATGTAACTACGCTGCGTAATTATAAAATCAAATGTTGCGAAGGAAAAAGGTAGTCAAAGATTGTATAAGAGGCAGTAGAGTATTCGAAAAAAAAAAAAGTTTTTTTTAGCGTCGGCGTCCTTTGTTTCTTATGAACCGATTTGACATGAAAAAGCGAAGAGTATATCGAACAACCTATTAAATTTCATGAAAGCCTTGCAAGAGAGTGAAGGGCAGCTTGATAAACCAGGACTATGAGTGCCGCCGCGATTGACCAGACCTCAAAGGAGCAATCTCGTGAGAATCTAGTTGCTGTATGCAGGTCGATAGGTTTTAAATTTCATGAACACCAAGGAACGGCCATTTGAATATATGTATGTATAGGTGCATGTGATAACGCGCGCAGTACCCGTGAAAGAATCGTTTCTCATCATCAGTCATCGTGTCGCTGAAATCTGGCTACATGTGTTACTTCACTTTTCTTATCTTTATCTAAAGGAAATTCATGTAATTTAAATCTCTTGACTTAGAAAACGCTTGTAAAACAACAGCTTGGAACGTTTGTTTAACATTTTAGAGTTAAGTAAAGTATACTAAAATGTCGTTCTAAAATGCGTACGTCAGTACTTATTTTTAAAAATTTAGACGCGAAAAAATTTAGTCGTTAATAAAAGCTTTTACTGAATTTATAAATTTACACACGGAAATTTAATAACTAACAAAAGTTCACTTTTGTTTCACAATCAGTCGTCATATTTAAGCTGGTATTAAAGTTACGTTATTATATATATAAAACGAAAACAATATTTAAGAAAGAAAATTCCGTTATGATTAAATGAAGAAGAAAAATGTAACCTTCTTTTGGCTTTGATTCTGACTCTATGTATAGAAGTATAGAATATCAGAGATAATTCTATTCTGGTCATTAATAACTTATAATTTTTTAATACGCTTTGTTCGTAGTTGTAATTAATTAATGCTCATGCGTTTGCAAGGCAATGTAATTTCGGATAAGCACGCTGTTGTGTTTGCGGCGGTGAGATGCATTTTTAACGATGCGGCTTGATGACGTATAAAAACGTATATAAAATGGTTTCAGCAATTGTTCGAATTTTTCTGAAAACATGTTTCATGATCTTAAATATTATATTCAAAAAGGCTAACATATTAACGTGTTAAATAATTAACCATGTTATATTTATTAATTTATTGTTTGATCTTTATTTAATTACTTTGGCACTACTGAGTAATCATTTATTGTGAAAGTAAATTATAGTTTGCACTATTAAAAAGTTCAATATGATGCAGATATAAAGTGATGCAAAGCATTAATTTTGTTAAGTTTTTCTAGATTAATGCTTATCCACGCAGCTTCGAAATAATAAGTGACTTCAATAGCACCGGTATCTCGAAGAGCATTCAGATTAATAAGATCTTTTTCGAGCTCAGTAATAAGTGCGTTATAATTGCTCTTACAACGAAGATGCGATTCACATCTTTAAAGATCACGGAACGATGTCGGCTGACGAAAATACCTTGATGAGAATCGACCGTGGAAATTATCTCCGCGACGCGTAAGATTCATCTGAAATTCGTCAAAGCAAATTTGATTCGTTATTGGCAAAAGTGGATTAATCCTCTTTTCTACTCAACGAGATCTACGGTTTTCATCTTGGACGCGAATAGCGTTCGTGAACGATGGAGGGGATTTTCGAGCGCAGACGAATCATAAATTATCGATCCGCGGCGCGCGACGTTCGCTCTCGCGCACTTGCTCGGCTCTTATCAGGCGATTTGCGTAATACGTTAATTAGACATTAAGTGCTCGGTAACCAGGTACGAACCCGGAAGAGTAACGGCAACGCCTTTAATGGATGTGGGTTATTTAATTTGCGCGGGGTGTAGAGGAAAGGGGGGGGGATGATGTTTGGCGGTACGGCTCGGCGCGGTTTATACGCGGAAAGGCGCACCTTCATCCTGTTTCCGTCTGGAGAGCCCAGTTTCATCCCTCCATCCTTCCTCGTCCTCCCCCTCATCCTCGCCTTCGCCACCTGTATATACGTTTCACACACGCAGGGGGAGAAGCGACCCACGAAATCTCCCACCTTCGCCGTGCGCATCTCCCCGAGCGCTCGCATTCCTCCGCTACTTTCCCCCCCTTTCGTCCCCCCATACCCCCGTCATCCAGTCCCTTTCGCTAGCTACCAGCCAGCAACCACCCGCGCTTTTGCTATTGTCTGACTATTGTGCCGCTGTTACCGCGTTGTGTCGGTTCGTTTGTATAAGGGTGATTCATTTTCTGAGAAATATCAGTTCCTGCACCGCATGAATTTCGACTGCCGCGAACGCGTAGAACCGCTGTGCGCGGGGGAGGATGTCTCCCCTGTCTACCTCCTCTCTTTCTCCCCTCTCTCCCCTCTCTTCTCTCTCTCTCTTTCTACATCTCTTCTCGTCCCGTCGGGCGAATTAAGCCTTTCGTGGACCTTTCTTCAGCCAAACACATAAATGCATGTATATTCACTTCTCGGAGACGTTATTTCACGAACGGTGCTTTATTTCGGCGAGCATATTCCCGCGGGAGTAATTTTGTAAATTAAAATTGCGTCTTTTGCTACTTCGTTATCGTCTCGCGAGCTCGTAACTTTCGTGGTTTCCTCGAGAGTCGGTCGCCTTCTTCCGCGCGGTAATTAGAAATTGCGGAGTCTAATGGATTCCAATAGACAAATCGTGAACGGGCGGCGAAGCCGGGCTACCATTCGACGTGAGCGAAATACACGAGCGGGTCTTCTCCCCTTCCGTTTAACGCGTAAGTATAAATAACGCGTCGTCGGGGCTCATAAAACCGGTACCCTTCTAAATTGCGGAACCCCAGTGCTCGCCCGTGCTGCAGCCCGGTAGCGGTAAAACGGCCCGCCTCTCCCATCTCCATTTTCTCTACCCTGCCTCTGTTTGTTTGGGTCTCGTTTGCACAGACCCGCGCGCGCGTGCGCTCGCTGCCGGGGGTTGCATTGTTATGAAATTAGGTCGTCCGCTTACTGCAATGAGATACGCCGCTCGTCCTGGTGTCGAGCGCTATGAAAATTGGCCGCGCAACCAGCTCGTCTAGTCTTTCCCGTCGCGAAAGTAGGCCGGACGAGCTATGGAGAAATAGCGAGAACGATAGTCTTGCCCGGAAAAAAGTTCTGCTTCAAGCTGTCGCTCTCCCTTCCCTCCGTCGGAAGAATATGAATTAACAAATGACAAATAATCGGAAGCAAATATATTCGTGTAACTCTTGCCGGTAAATATAGCGATCAAGAATATTTTTCAATACGTAAAAGAATTAGAAATTGTCTTAGAAATACGTCTTAGAAGTGATTTTGAAGCGTAAGCAAGAACGAAGATTATATCGATACATTTCTTTCCGAATTAGAAAACACTTTGTGTAATTGCTATTTGTAGATTGCAATTGCGTCCGATCGGTCACAATTGTCACAATATTGTAATTACTACAATCGAGTAGATTGTGATCGATCGGATAACATTCATAAAATATTCAATGCAACCAAAATGCCCTGGGCTTTGTTTCGCGTGGTTAAATTTCCGCTGCGTACATGTAATTATTAGACGCTATTTTGTCGAAGAATAAAATTTAATAAATCTATTTGATAAACCCGAATTAAATTTCTCTCAAAGGATCGACCTTATTTAATCGACGTTCAATTCTGCGGTAACGTGTGAAATACATATTGATCTGATTACTTATCCGTAATTATTTATACGTATTTAATTATGATAGAGTATATAATTATGATAAATCGCGATTTATCTATTCTGATATTCTTATCATCTAATGTCATTTCTTTAACTATTATTATTTGATGCTAATGTGTACCCGCTTGTATTAAAGCAACGAACAGGAAATCTCTCTTCCATCAAAAGAACAGCACTTTGTAAAAAATTGCGTTCACGGAGCTTTGAACAACTGTACGAATGTGAATCCACGGGAAAAATGTCGCTCAAGAGGGATGATTAACGAGCCAACTCTAATAAGCTACTTTAATCGTATTTAATTAGCAATCGCGTAATTTATTCGACAAACGTGCGGGACATGGGGTTGTCTCTTCACCATCGTGCACCATCCTTTCATGCGATCTACGCATCCTGTACTTTCGCATGCTAATTCCACCTGATAGCTCCTTTTGCGATCTTAACTTTCACGGCCGATTTCGTTAAATCATCCACTTTTTCTCGCTTCTAAGAACCACGTTACGCTGCAGCGAGTAAGAAACGATCTAAATTTATTTATCGTTTAAGATCTTTATCATGCAGGATCTCAGCGTTTTCAATTATTCTAATGAATGCAATGATTTTCAATAACGGTGAGAACCTTTCTCACATATATCCGGAAGCTAAACTTGAAGCACTTCGTCTGATAGATACTTCGTCTTAAACAAAATAAATAGGTTCATTTTTCACTATTCCCGCGATTGCCGGTAAAAGCTCCTAGACTAAGAATAAGTACTAAGATTAATTCAATAAAGCGGCGCGGACGTTAGAATTTTAGCTACACCGCGATGAATCCATCGTGTACACTTTACTTATGTCGAAGCGCGCTCCTTCGCTGCGATTCACCGAGTAATTCCTGTAAAAGCTGCTGTAGTGACTTTACTCGCTAAAGTGGCCCCCAGCAGCCGACGCTATTTCCATGCTTGAAACTATACAAACCGTGGAATGAATAGCGCACATATCGCGCGAAGCATCACCATTTTATTCAATGAAGCAAACTAGGATACCGTGGTTTATCTCAACGAGTTCGACAAGTTTTATCAAGTGTGAATTTCCATTATACGTAATATATTCTATCGTGTAGAAATATTATATGTATATATGAGATTTTTCAACAAAATGTACGACACGCGTAATAGTACGTTCCGTTCTCAGAAGAATGGTTGAATAAAAATCGCAGACGTCGATTCAATAATATACCTTTACTACTGTGAACGGTTCAATGTTATACTTTTACTCCGTGTATTGAGAACGGTAGTAAAATAACCATTATTACCTGCAAGGCTAATATTTGGATATAATTTAATTCAATATAGTAATTTATTAAATTTTACTATTATTTTATTAAGTACAAAATATATCTACTGCAATTAAGTGCGTTTTCTACATAATTACTCATCTAATGAGAGATTTATACATTTTCTGTTTCGTAGGTTCCAACGAGTTAGCTTCACGCATTTCTCATTTAAAAGTTCTTACATTTTTAACATCCGCATGTTAGGATTTCTGTCTCTAATTCTCCTAAAGGAAAATCTCTCAGCGCAGTAGATAATAATGTACCGTCGTACTTCCCACAAGTTCGCGGCAGAAATTCACCGATAATAGATTAATATATTTCTGATATGTCACGATAAAGATACAGATCTATTAAATATTGTCCTCGCGTGCTGTATATTAAATAATATTAAAAAATTATAGAACCTTTTTTTTATAACAGCGAATGACGTTTATTTTATAATAATACTACAAAAAAATTATACAAGATGCAAGCTTGCATCACACATAATTAATGCACTGATAACTTATTCTTGAGTTACCCTATATTGTGTGTACCGTGTGTAAAGCAAAAATAAATTGACCGTATGTGGCCATCCATTTCTTTGTCGAAGTCTTTCAAGATCGGTTCGCCTAACTCAGATACACCCTCATACACACGCGCGTTTGCACGCATATATCATATGAAATGTCAATATGTCATTCTCACGAACCTATAAATTTCATTGAAATACAACATTGCGTATACATTTACACTATCGCAGTTCAATTTTTAGAAACTTTTTCCTTCTTGGTGTAAAAAAGATTGCTGGTAATTATATCTTACTACGAAAGCTTTTGCTAAGGAAAACTTTATTACAAATTTTTCAAAGAGTTAAATTAGTATCTTTTAAATCTAGGACATCCTATATATTATTCTTGTTCTTTACAAATTTATAATATATATATTATTTACGATTAAAAATTTTAATTTAATAATAAACACCGACTGTTTTTTTCTATACTTATTATACTAATATACTAATATATTTATTACTTTTAAAGAATGGAGTAACGTTAGAAAAATATGTAGAGAGTTATTGCATACATATGTACCTAATATATGCAATAACGCGATTCAGTAATGTTAATAAAACAGATATCATAACGTAACCACATACTGCGAATATAATGTCAGTATCGATGCGTGTAATGTGTCATGACAATATATTACATTATTATTACTACGAGATTACTATGAGCTTGCTATCGATTATTAAACAGCTGCGACTGCGTTACATATTCATTGTAAAACAAATGTCGCTGTAAACGACTTGCATATATGTATATCATGGAATGTGCAATATTAATAGGTAATAATAGCAGTGATAATGGTTACTACTTCTCGTATAATTTCGCGCAAGATTTTTATCGCAGACTCATATCGCGATAATAAAATCCCCTATCTTGAAAAAAAAAGTAACGCCATGTGTCGTTTAACGATGGCATTAAACGCTAACGCAGTCCGGCAGACTGCGAAGCTTATAACGCTATAATCGTAACGAGATATCGCATTAAAATATATGACCGGCCGAATTCTTGTATGGGGCATGGAGGCGGGGAATAAATCTCGTTTCAACTTAAAGTTGGAGAGTAGATACGAGCGTCGCAGGTCGTGCACGAACAATCGACCGGGAGAAGAGATCACGGCGGGAGAGAGATGCTAGCTGATAGCGCTCGATGCGCTGGACGTGGGAACGCGGCGTTCTCGCCGCGGCGGTACGAGAAATAATATTTGTTCCTCGTTTCGTCACGATGCACGCGAGGACAATATATGCGCGTTCTTCAAGAACGGGACTATTTTGCGAGCAAAATCTAAATTTCAGATTCGAGCAAACGGTTACGTTTATTTAACATTACGCCCGACAAAACTAAAGAAGCGAACTTCGAATAATATAACGATAAAATAAGTGAGAAAGAAAAAGAGAGAGAGAGAAAGAGAGAAAGAGAGTCAATAGTAAAAAGAGTCATAAGTAAAAAGGCATTCAAAATTACCCATCTATTCTCTTTCACTCAGCAAAATCGCGACACTGTTCCCTTTAGTGAACGCTGTCAAGATATAATTATAAATAATAAAGTGCTTAATAAAGTTCTATCCATTCTTTTTAACGCTAATTTATGTGTAAATTCAATCGATATTTTCGCGTATTTTTAAGTATCCGTGCAGATTCTAACAGAATCAATTATACGTATACGTATTTATTAGTATCGATTTTTGTATAAATATTTTATATAATAGAGGATACAAATGAATGGTAATACGTAATTTTTCGCAAAAAACGAGTTTTAAATGTTATTCTGTCTCATTTGGAATAATTTATTGGAAGCCATATACGCCGTACTTCGCGCATACTGATAATTTAATAAATTTTTGCGCAATGTAAAAAAAGGTTTAATAAATAATATCCCGCATCCGTGCGATAATACATATATATATATATATATATATATATATATATTTCCACGCCAGTTTAAATCTCAAGAAAAATACCGGTTATTACCGAATTCAACGGACGGGTCACCTCCTGACTTATCAATGGTTCGGCAATTAGCCGCATGTGCTGCGAGAACGAAATATTTTTTCGTTGTATCCCGATCGCGCGCTCGGTCCTTTCTCTATAATCAACGGCCAGGCGCAGTTTCTCATTCCCCTTTTCACCTCCTCTCTCTCTCCCTTGCTTGCCCGCGTCCTCCCCTTCCCACCCGGTCTGCTCGAAATACCGCTTTTAATCGGTCTCTCGTATATCGCGGCACTTTAACGCTACATCTGCTAATTGCGTCGGTAATGGCGTTTCTGGGATTCGACGCAAATTTGCTCGGTCGTCCGTGCGATTTTGCAAAATCGTCGCGTGAATACTTGATAAGCCATACTCCGCTTACATTATCGCGGGGCACACGAGCACGCGCGCCCACGCACGCACGCACGCGAGCGCGTGTGGACGAATGGATATGTGATATAAACGTTGATCCGCTTGTAGTCCCAGCGATCCAGAAATCGTCGGATATTTTCAGCAGCCTCCGCGGGAATTAACGTCGAGAGCGAGAGATTATAGTTCTCCCCCAAGGGTACGGAGCAGAAATGAATGGACCGCTATTATTTTGCGCATTAACGTACCTATACCCGTTCGGACGCGCCACGCTGATCGACTGTTTATACCTGGTCGAGGAAGAATGCATGAAAATTATGCGAGTTGCCGCGCAAACCCGATACACATCTAATATCCGAATCGATTATCGAATATATTACGATCGCGAGCTCGTTATTTCGCAATTTGCTCCTCTCGATAATTAATTATCTGCACGAGGGACGTTACAATCGTTATCATTAGCGATTTCGTTGCATCACCCTTGGCGCTATATCGCACCTTCTCCTCGTGCCCTTTTATCGTGCCGCGTGTTGCAATTGCATTTCGAGAATTTTTAATCCTTTTTGTCTTCTTTTTACGGGAGGTCTTAACGCGACGTAGACAAAATTATGCAATGAAATGAACTTCCGCGCGAACCCTTTACGCGCAATGCTGGAGGGACGCGAACTTCCAAGCCTAATAGCAGAAACTTTTTTCATATCTCCGAAATTATTTTTTGGAGCATCATAGAGACTATTATAGCGAGAGTGGCGAGTGTTATTACCGTATCTCGTATCTGCTCGTAGTGTGCGATATAATATTAATTCAGTTTCAACCTCTGTGTGTTTCGACGTTTTATATAAATTTCTCTCGGAAAATGTTTTTCATGAAATGCGTATATTCGACAGTATTTTAATAAATTGTTTGTGTGTATGATATATATTATGCGCATAGTGCTCAATTAGGCGATAATCGACACGACGTTTTACAATTCGGGATATCTTGTGCATCTACATTTTTTGTTCTTGTTATGTTTCGTTAGAGCAGTTTCCTAATATCCCTTCGAATTTACTCGATCAAAGTTCCCTTCGCTCTCTCTCCTTTTCCTCCTCGCACGCAATTCGGAATTGCCCGATTCCGCTGCCGAAAGGAGGGAAAACAAATTATTCAGAGTTCGTTATACCGACGTTGCGGATGTGGGACTCGCGTTTCCTCGATAATCTCGGCCGTAATAATCTCGGGGCGTCCGGGGTGTCCCCGGGCGTTAGGCTAGAATCGCGCGCTTCGAAATGCATGGAAATAGAAAATCTCACGATCCGCTCGCAATAAGGTCTGCACGTGATCGTTGCATCTCCCGATCGCGCTGCACCCTGATGCAGCCTCCGTAGAATTGGCCGGAGACCAAGCGGAGATGGGTGGTCTTATCGTATTTCGCTCGGCGTTTTTCTCCCGCCTTATTTACGTTCTCTCCCTTTTTTTTCTCTCTTTTCGCTCTCTCTCACTTCTATACATATCCCTGTCGTTGTCGTCGGCATCGACAACGACGACGGCGACGGGACCCGTTGTGCGCAGACGACGCTGAATTATTTACAAACTTTAAAGCGCGGAGGTAAAACCGAGCCGACTACGTTACGCTGTCCCGGAGCCAATGTAGATGATCCCGCTCCATTTTCAGTAAATGTTCATAGTTCGTAGTTTCATAGCTCATCGCGACATCCCTGAGGGCGAATTTACATTCGCGACGCCATCATACACGATCGCGTCATGAAAGATGGACAGAGATATACAAGATTTATCTACCTTACACCATTTTCTTAGCTACACCCACACACACACACACACACGATCTTATAAAAATTATTTATGTGTCCGCAACATTATAATATACAATATTTAAATGTAAATGAATTTGAGCCAAGTGAGTACCGATTTTCAAGTGACACGTTGAGTGTCTCTAAGACGTTCAACGTGTAGTGAGGTATTTCAAATTATCTCGTTGTCGAGAATCATGAGAATTAAGAGATATTATCGCGGAAGCGTCAAAGAGAGTCGTCGTCGCTATTCGCGCCTGCAAGTCAAGACAATTCTCGGCGTGTGGCAATTCCGCAGTAATTTTCCTTCTATCATCGACGCGCGTTAGGCACCTGCATTATGAAGCACTCGTACGGTCGTTCTCGTAACTCACTCTGACGCGTCATTAATACCCGGGCATTCGCCGTACACGCCTATATCACGCGGCATTATGACGGTAGATCGATTCCATTTAGATCCCGGGGTCCGGCCAGCGAGCTTGCGCTAGCCCCGCACTCGGGTTACAATTCGGGATTTTTGTCGGTGGGCCGCTATGCTCGGAAGATGAGCTCTCGCCTATTCTCAGCGCCTTCGTCTTCTTCCTTCCGATTCTTTTCGCGAACAATGGACGCGTATGCCAAATTTCCCCGGGGGGAATCCGTTGGACTTGGCGTATATGTATTACCCGCGTGATTTTATGCGGAACGATAGATCCGATTCGACGGCGCGACCGCGAGATCATTATTCTGAATATTAATAAGAAAGCGTGGACGCGCCTGTTAAAAAACCGAATGGAGAGCAAGTGGACCGACATATAGCATTTCTCGTTGTTCGATATTTTCGAGTACATTATCGTGACGTGAAGGGGACATGTTATTTGAATAATTTTAATTTTATACCAAATATTTTACATATTCAGGCTGTGAACATTATCCCGAGTGACACATAATATCCGTTTAACGAATTCACGGAAATAATCGAGAATTTATATATATATAGTTAAAAGTTCTTTTAACTAAATTAAAATGTATAAAAAACGTAACTATCTATTACATAAGAATGTTGTCGTGATACATATTAAATAAACAAGTTTTTAACTAGTCCCTTAAGGCACTTGGAAAAGATAATCTCTTTGAAGGATCTTCTTGGAAGCACGCCACATTTTTTCCCGGAACATTCTGTATTCCTCGAGCATCACGTGTTTCTTGCGGAAGGGCTTTGAGCAGCAACTCGGCTCCTCGTCGCGCGAGAGGAAATCAACGCCGAACGCTCACCCACAGCTTTCCCCTCACGGACCGGTAAATCTTATTTTCCTAAAAGTCGAAGATGCAGGCGCGGCAACGCCTCAGACGGCATGCGGAAGCTCTTTGATCTTTAGAATCTTTGACTGCTTGCAAGTTTCCGTACGGCATTTTTGCGGCGCATAATGACTCGAGACTAACTGAAATTTGTGGCGCGACGAATTATCGCAATTACATTTATAACTATTATTTGCGCGAATGTGACGAGACGTGTCCACTTTGTCCGGTGATTTGTCCCGGTGACGCGGATTTTTCGAGCGGAAGCTCCGGAGGAAGAGGTAAAAGTCCGAAAAAAGCGTGGAAAACGTCAGGCGAGAAATATTCCGTGATTTCACCGCTCCGCTCCTCGAGTCCCAATTACGGTAACTTTGCTTGCCGCAAGTTCGCGCGATCCCCGCCGCGGCCGTGCGCTCGGAATTAAGCATCTTGCGGGGCCGGTCCAGGATTTCTGCTGCGCGAAACGTATTATCGATGTTACAAAACCCGTTCTCTTCTCCTTTGCTCTCTCTCCCTCTCTCTCTCTTTCTCTCTTACGCGCGCGCGCGCAAGTTTCCTTTACCAACCATCGTCTGCTATACAAGTTTGCCATATACACCGCAAAACCGCTTACCGCGAATTGCAGTCTCGGCGTTACTCAACAAAAGCTTCGCGTGGTGCACGGGCCGCGGCAGCGAGTCGGGCGATGCATACTTCATAAAGCGACGGGGTACATTGATTCGTTTGTGCGTTGTCGCCGCAGCCGCTGGCGCAAGACTTGGGAGGTCCCCTCTTGGTACGGCGCAGCTCCGCCGCGCGAACTTAAGCGAAACGGACGATTGAACAGGGCGGAACGGAATAAGGCAAGACGGAGAGTTTTTCTCCTCGCGGCGTAAGAAGAAAAGACCGGGGTAATAACGACGAGCGCGAAATTATTTAAACGCGAACAAGTCGGATTAAAAGACTCTAGGGGAGGCATAAATCAGGAATGAAGTTCCCTAAAAAGATCACGATGTAGCCTTAGAAGGGATGCCTGACAATTGCAAGATTTAATTTTTTATCAGTCACTCCACACTGACATTGCGGAGGAGAGCTTCGGAAAATGTAAAACCGAATTCTCTCCCTTTTCTCTCCCGTCAGACGATTGTAAAAACTCGACAATAATTTAAGTTATCTAAATCTAATATTCGTTATTTCGCGACGTAAAGTCCAAAGTATGAATTTTGTAGGAAAAATATCTTTTTCTCGCGACGCTTTCAGATTTCGTCGAAATACACTTGGCATTATCATCGACGTGCCTGATTCAGTTCTGCTAAAGCAAACAAAGTTTTTCTAGGCACACAGACCCAGTAATCAAATAAGCCCGACGTGAGATTTTCCGGGGGATGAAAAGCAGAAAAACGTCGCGTCAACATCCTCGACTGTCCCAGTTGTGCAGTATTTGCTTGTGCTCTGACTTCGTATACGCTCCACGCCTAAGTATGCGCGATAGAAAATACAGGCGTTCTATTCGCCGACACAGATCCCGTATTAACCTTATTACGAAATTTTCGTAGAGTTTATTTTTTGCACGTCGCTCCGGATCTTTCTCGGTTGACTTTTTCCCCAAAAGTTTCCGACCGAAACTTTTGCGCGAAGGTTTATATGCGTGACAGATTTATATAGCAGCAGAACTTTCCGAGCTTATGATATAAACGCGTTTTACCGTCTACTAAACGTCCAGTTTGACTTATTCCCATAATATCGCGCGAGCACCGCGAAATCCGTGTTGCCCGTGTATCGAAGTTGTGACAAGGCAGATATAGATTATGCTCACGAAAACCTTTCCTTTAACTTACAGTTACGCGTCTCGTGATTTACAATTTTCTGCAGCCTCCATATTTTTGCAGACCACGCGTGTCTAGATGAAGCTTGATGTGTGTGTGTGTGTGTGTGTGTGGATGAATCATTCTTTTTCAAATTTTGAAAGCGTCAGACCTTGTACTGCCAACGTTGCGCGAATGAATATAATAAAGCCTTATTTTTTATCTAACTTCGTACAAATTTTAATAAACTTCTTATTGAAAAAGTCACTTATCGAAATACTTAATATAGAAATGTAGAAAGCTTTGAGAATAGAACGAGAAATCTTTTTTTTGAAACACTTCAAAGTTTTGATGCAAAGAAATTGCTCGGTAATGGAATGATAAAAAATGACAGTATTAGGACATACTTTTTTAAAAATATAATAAACGTTTATACATTAATATAATAATCGCAACATCGAAAACATCGAGACAACATCCAAAATAACTACGCGGAAAGAACGGTTTTGTTGTATCGGTTGTATCTAAAGTATCTAAAAATCTAATTAGATACAGATTTGAAAATAATTTTGTTGCACCATCAAAATAATTAAGTAGAACACTCAAACTGATTGCTAAAGTATCAAAATTTTTTACAGCATTATCATCACACTTCAGCGACCTACTACAATTATTTTAATGGTGCAACCAAATTATTTTCAGATCTGTATCTAGCTAAATTTTTAGATACTTCAACAAAACCGTTCTTTCCGTGTTTAAAGAAAATATAGTTAAATCTTCAATCTCTGGGTTTGCATTGAAGAAATGAAAGAGACCGTTTGTTTTTACTTCCGTCACGAATCCGTTTCTTCTTCACCCCGATAAAAATCAAGTGATTAAATACATTACTCACTAGCTGAAAGATAATACCTGGATATCGCTGAACGACGTACACGCTCGTTCTTCTTCGCGTTCCAGAGGAATCTCGGATTTCTGAAGATGTACATGTATATATGTACCGGCATATATGTGTGAGCCCCGCCGGAGAATCGATCGATGCAATTATATGCTCGAGTTGTTCGCGATACAATAAGAACGTCCAAAAAAATAATGGATGGAGCAGATTTTAAAAGAGAATATTATGAATGTCTGACTTTTAATCGATTTAATCTCCTTGTATCGCTTACGATTACAATAATAATTAAGAATTGATCTGTGCGCCGCGTTTATTTGAGTTTTTACTTAATGGAACCACTACACTAAGGCGACACGACTGTCTTCTAACATGATAATCAGAATATTTTGCAATTACTCCGTAGTGAACCATCACGCCAACGTTCAACGTTGCGCATAACGAAAGTTGGACGCAGAATTATACTCTTAAAAATGCAGAACAATTAACATTTTTATTATATCTCCCGTTAAACAAAATGAAGTAAACACAAAAAAGTTATTTTAATTACGAAATAATGCAAATGATGTATATGACGAATAAATAATAAATGACAAACAACATACGAATGAATGTATCCTTCTCCCGCGCGCAATTGAGCAGGTAGCGCGTATCATGAATATCGAGAATAGCCTGAAAAATGCAATAAAGGTACGAAATTTTAGTTAAATGTACCGCGTGCGTGATAATGTCGCGTATTAAAATTTGGAATGTAATAAGCTCACTTTTAGTCATTTTGAAGTATTCATTTAAATGAAAACTGTACATACATAACGCATTTGTGTTCTCTCGCAAAATTACCGTGCCAGATAAATTCTGTCAAACGTTGTAGAACACTTTCTTTGTAATCTTTCTTTTAATATTTCTCGTTGTTGTTTTCAAACATTTATTTTTATAACTGAATTAATGTGATGAGATATAAAAAGATGTAAAAGAAAGTGTTATTTTCGTAATTTTGTACCTATTCGCGAAATTGTTTAGACACTGTTCATTAAACGAAGCGTGGGAAACGGAAAAATTGATAGCGACTCGAGGGTATTTTTTGTTTTAGTCCGTGTCATCTTCTTTTTACGGTCAGCAATTTGCAGACAGGTGGCACGAGAGCGTGCGATAACTCACAGTCTTTAATCATTAAACATCCTGTACGCCTGTTTAAGTATTAATGTCCCTTTTTGGGTACCCTGACAGCAATAAATAACGTCCGAAGACATACAAGAAGATACGGGTCCCGTTAGAAAAGGTTAAATTACGAAAAAAATATATCCTTGTCTGTTGCATACGATGCAGTGGAAGGAAAGACGCGATATAAAAATAAAAAATCAATGATATTTACACACGATAAAATTACGATTGTTTTCTTAGCCAATCGATCCTGAGACAATACCGGTGCTCGACCGAAACCCCCCACCCCACCCCGCGAATGTTCGCGCTCAACCAGACTAATTACGAATTTCCTCCGCTTTGCCGGAGAGTTAATTAATTAGCTCACATTAATTATAGTTATACGAGAATAATTGCTTTCTTTTTACCGGCAACGTAGTAGCGCTCAATCGTCCGTTTGTTGTTCACCGCGTAATGTTCCTCGCGCAGCTTCCGTCCTCGCGCCCGACCGGCCGGAACCGCCATCGGCGCGGCACATACGCGTGTTCTTAACGGTGAGTTTCAATTTCCTGACCACGGGTCACCGCCCTTGCAATTCCGGAAGAACGAAACCGGGACGCGCTCAGCCTCCCGGAGCGCATCCGAGAACAAATGAAATATGCAGAACGCTTCTACCTCGCGATCCAACGCGGGCTGGTAGGCGGTAGTCGCGCGGGGCGCGGCAAGCGGCGGGGTGGGGTTAATTGCAAGGAAATACGATAAAGCAGACGGGAAGCGTTTCGTCGAGACGCTGGAAAATTTATACGAGACGTAGGGTACGAGTTTAAAGAGGCAACCGCCCCCGTCGTCGGTGGCGCGGACGCCGAAATAAACGAGAGCAGGTCGCATACTTTACGAATTCCGATTGCGCCTCTCGGGAGCCACAAGGCTTCCCGTTCCCGCGGACCTCGTTATTCGCAGAGATGTCTTGGCATTTCATCCCACGTGGTGTTCCGACGTTGATAAGACCGGAATATCGGTTTTATTGGCACATGTACGAGCGATATAGGCATTCGATGTTGTCGCTATTTAGGTTTCGTGTTCGAATATGACAAATAGCTTTGGTGTCCGTTATTACGATCTTTTCCTGCGCCGAGTATCGCATTCTAGGCGATAAATTGAAACGCGATCTTAATCTATAACATAAAATAACACAAAATTTTAAGGTAATTATTTAACAGAGGGGACTTTCTCTCTCATCTCTGCCCCTCCCCCGCTCAGACATTTATACTTAATGTGCAAATATGTAAAAAATGTAGTACTCGTTCAGTTACAATTCAATTCAACATTAAATACACGTTTATATGATTTATATGATTTATTTATTAATAACTCTTTCACTAAATAATAAACGCTAAAATCTTGTGTCGAAGTCAAGATTATTGTAGAGCTGGGCCCTCTATACTAAATAATTACCAATTATAATAAAAAAATAAACGCTTAACTCTTTACAGTTCACTATTTCTCGCAAATAAGCAGGTAAAATATTTCATTTTCATTTTCGTCTAATCGACTGGTCTAACAAATCAAGGAATTTGGAGAATTCCTATTTGGAGAAATTTATGCAGATATAGTTTGCCAATTATATATAATCGCGTCTCTATATAGATGTTTTTGCATTATACCGCGAAGTTTTCATATCACTGACTTATCAACTTATTATCCTTTGAAGGTGCGCCGATCGAGAAAATCGATACGAAAGCAATAAAGAATTCTGTGCAGCTTACCGTTAATAAGTTATCTTCATCCTGTTCTTTGTGACGGCAGGTCCGCGATGGAGATTGCCTCATATTCGTATTCCGTCTGCCGAAAAGTTGTCAATTTATATCCACCGATACATCGGCGGGTCCATTTGTGATTGCGAATTCGATGAAACTCGTCAAATCGGCCGATATCGCCGATGGAAATTAATATATTCCATGAATCAATCTCGCTTCTCCGTATAAGCCATACTCTAGTGGAAGTCTATATAGGATAAGGCATATAACGCGATAGAGAAAATGTAATCCCCGCCGTGCGTTTGGAATATACCTTCGTAAAATCGGGGGGCATTTACGCGCGATCGGTAGTAAGGGTCCGCGAGATAGAAGACGACGGGATAGAACTGCCGCGTCGTTTCTCTTCGTCGTATACCTACACGGAGGGGCATGTAAGTAAGAAAAATCTCGGCCGGTTATGATTCAATCTCGTCGCTCGGCGATATCGGCCCCGGACGGATTAACACGTTTCTCCTCGTTCGCTCGCACTCGCGCGCGCAGCAGCAGCCACACGGGAGATGAAAAACACCTGCTTACAAAAGAATTTGCATTTTTATTACAGTGACGTACGTATATATTACAGTACACAGTGTGTAACGAGAACGCGCATACATCGCAGACCTCGCGCTGATTTCGCCAATCCGCGCGCGAGATTTCGCTCTCCTTCTCCCTGGACTCTTCTCTCTTCACGGCCGGGAAATGTGGAGGCCTTTCCCGCCGGCCGATACCGAAACGATCCGGTAACGTGATAACGAATTACCGTTGAACGCGTCCGTCGTGCAGCTACGTTTTTTTCTCGCAGCGCTGCATTTCGTATAACGACTTTTCATAACGAGCTCGCTGGATATCGCATGTCACCTCGATAATCATTTCGTCGTCTCGTCGAAACGCCGATACGGGATTCGCGTCGACACTAAAAATTGTCCCGCGCTAAACGCGATGTTTCGTTGCATTTGCGGATTTAATACTCGACACGACGATTATACTAACCGGTTAACGGCGATATCGAGCGAGTCAATCTGTTAATCTAAATCGAATCCTGAAAAATCGTAACACATCTGGGCACGTCATTCATTCCTAATGCAAAATGCATTACATCGGTCTATCGCGATAAAAGTTCTGATGGATCTGGCCTCGTTGGCCTCCTGAAAAATCGGGGGTGGATCGACGCGCCGACGCTAATTCGACTACTATTGTTGTTTCGCTATTTAAGAGATCATCAGAATTTTTATGATAATAATCTCGGTGATATCGACATCCTTAACCATTGAATACATAGTTTTCCCGATACGTATGTATCTATATACAATCGTTTCACGTATATTTATAGATTCTAAACACGATCCATAGAACGTCACCTTTAATCGCCGATTCTCCAGGAATGGTTAGCGTTCAGATGCAAATAATTTGACCCAGAAGGAAAAAACGAAAACCTAAAACAGATTCGTGTGTATAATTTTTATATCTGACCCATCGCACGTTTATTACCTTCTGCGGACTTTAGCAGAATATTTTATCTATTTATTGACAAATCAGTATTGTTTTCGCATTGAAAGAATTCATTCTCTATAAATATAGGCAATAAAAGAATTATTCATATCTTGTGTTCGCTGTGAAAAAAGTTCACTTAGCATCGGATGCTTTTGCATCTTATTCTACAGAATCCCGCTGGAACGCTAACCGAGTGTGGGATATATTTTCTTTTAAATTTTATACCCCCTCCCGTTTTTTTTGCATCTCTTACTTTTTCATCGCCGGAGGATCTGGAATCCGTCGTGCAATCGATCGCTCGCAGGGATGAGCAATTTTTCCCGTCCCGCCACCCTGATGATCCGCGCGCGGCCCAATCGGAAATTGATGGTACCGTCGTACCGCGGGCGTTCACCGCAAAATGGCGCGCCATTTCGCGAGATCGGCGCGTGGATGACGTTCTAAACCCACGCGGTTTGCCGAGCCATTAAGAAAACACAATAGCTTCTACCACTTCACACCCGTCCGATCTCATCCGCGAGTGGCGGCCCCCGGGATGACACGTAATAACGCGGTGTTTAGTCGTAAATCGTTCGGCAAAGTGCGCGTCGTGTATTACACGGAAGCAACGTCTATCTATCGTCTATTTCCCCCCGTTGTCGTTTACAGTCTGTCCGGGGAGCACGCGCGACCCTTCGAGATCTTCATACACTCCTCAAAATTTCATATTTCTTGAAGAAGACTGAGCGTTATATTTTACACAAAGATGCGAGAGAGCCTCCTCCTCCTCCAAAGCACCGTTCGGCATCCGCGAATTCGACCGATTTCTCGTGGATAAAACGACACTCATTATGTTCAGAGTAAGCTTCTTGTATTTGCCCAACTTTATGTTCTATGTATATCGCGCGGCTTTAGTCTTTCAGACGGCGCGTATTGATTTTTATACTCCGCATTACTAAATTCGAAGATCCAATAATGTCCCAAAGCAAAATCCGACAGTGATCGGGTCGATTTTTTTTTTTAATTTTCTTGATTGCAGAGTTGGAGAGTACGATATCTCTCGTCTTGTTCAAAACTTATAAGATTTTTTTAGAGTATACAAGAAACTGCTCCGTGTGGCTCACATTGCTCGTACATTACCGAAATCAATTTCCTGTTCTGTACAATTCTTACGAGACATTTCATCCGTTCGATCGCGTTCGTTCAATACGATGCCACGTGAAGTGAGTGATTAAACCTACTTGGAACCGAATTCAGACTCGTAGAAAATCCCTTATAAAATGCTCCGTTACTTTAATAAAGATTCCCATTCGCCCGCGCATTCTTTCACATTCTTTTACACGCATACTCACTCGCTTAAACTCTTCCTTGCCGCATTAACGCAGAGGTCTGGCATGGCCAGTTTTTTTGGTAGTGATGCTTCTCGAGAACGACGTATCTTCGTCGAGCATTCATCGAGTCAATGATACGCACTCTCAGTGCGTATTACTTGAGCGCACAGCACTGCTAATTGCGATAATTTCTCAGTTCGTAAAACAGTTCGGCGGTCGTTGCCGAAAATACGACAGTCGGCATTGTCCGTTTGTGGCTCTGTGGCGCGTAAACTCGAAACTCCCGCGAGTCGGGGAGACCTTCGAACCGGTTAACAACACACTCGAAATTCGCTCGAGCCTTGCTCACACGTTCGAAACCTCCACGAGTCGGGAGTTCCGCGGCTTTTCTCATACATTCAGCGTGGTGTTGTTGATGAAATTCGAGTTCTGACCGTCCTGGCTGGTCTGCCTGGTAGCGGCGTGGCCGGCTTCACCGCTCTGTATGCTGAAGTGCCTATACGATATGTACTCCGGCGGTAACGGCTGCTGCTCCCTCTTGACCGCCTCCCGCTGCTTCTTCACTTTGAGGTAACCCAAGACGGACACCAGGAGGAGGAAGACGATGAAGCCCATGCAGCAGCCGACTATCAAGCCCAGCCGCCTCGTCAGGAAGCTGCTGACACTGCCAACGTCGCCCATCGCCGAGCCATCGCTGCTGATTATCGCGTCCGGCGCGTCGAGCGTCTTCACATCGGTGCAACGGCTGGTCGCGGAGTCCGTCATCTGCGAGCTCGGCGTAGACGCGAGTATCTCGACCTGCGTGAAATTGAGCTGCTCCATCGGGCCGTCCTCCATCCGCGAAGTCATCCAATTACCGAGACCGAATACACAGATCAGGTAGCGAGTGTTCGGCGACAATTTCGACAGTTTCACCGAGCGCGCGTTCGGCTCGAGTATTTTGGCACGTACCTGAAATTTAGAGCGATAAAAGTGACGCCACGTTTATGGGGTTTCCGAATAAATTTAGAGAAAAAAATAATATATTAGTGTTTTCATAAAAAAATTCAACTTTTTATAAATATACCCGAAATAACTCTTTATTTATTTGTACTATCTAAGAAAAGAGCATAAATGTTTCCTATAAAAATATATATATATTATTTTTACAAAATATTCTTTTATTTATTATTTTATTCTTTTTTTTCAGTTACTGGAATAATACAAAATTCTCTCTCACGGAATAATAAGCGCACAGCGATTGCACGTGCGAGCATACCGGTATGCATTATCTAGCGGGTAATTACTATAAAAATGGGTAAATTTGATTTCTTTCGGGGAGTGGCGAAAATA
Organism: Temnothorax americanus; assembly: GCF_048541705.1. Lineage (NCBI taxonomy): Eukaryota > Metazoa > Arthropoda > Insecta > Hymenoptera > Formicidae > Temnothorax > Temnothorax americanus. The sequence goes on along the minus strand of NW_027509307.1, from coordinate 920,399 downwards.
CTTAATCCGACCGAAACGCCGCGTCGCTTTTTTGCGCGTTCGCGCCGATCGATCAGCGAGGACGGTGTCGGATGTGACGATACGTTTTTGCGAAGGATGAGCTAGAGCCTCGTCGAGAGAGACAGAGATAGACAACGAGATTCTCGGCTATATCGATTGAATCAAACGCCATTTACACTTTACATTTTATCCGCCCGTTCGATTTATACCCCATGTTGTACCCGTGTTCGCTTTTTAGGAACGACATGTAACGCTATACACAATTTAGAGTGCCTGATGTTTTTTCGGTACCTCGTCGACATTGTCCACGGCGTGATAGGCCACCTGGTAGCCGCGCAGGCCGGAATGATTCCTGCTCTGCCACGACACCAGGACGGAGAACGGCTGGATGTCCTGGATCGCCAATTTCAGGACCAGCGGTGCGGTGCAGAAGGCGTGCGGGTCCAGATCCAGGAAGACCAGTCCGCGCAGCTCCGGCGGCTGGTCGCATCTCAACAGGCCGCCGTCCACGTCGTTCATCCTGAGCCCGCCCCCGCGATTCCGGCTCATTCCGCCGCCGACCAACTTCTGGTGGTCGCGCAGCCATTCCCAGAGCTCCTGGGACTCGCAGTCGCAGTGCAGTGGATTTTCTACGCGGATTTTTAATGTCCGTGATTATCTTATGGAAGAGCTTAGTCTCGACATTTACAAGCGTATTATTATCGGCGTTTGTTCCGCTGGTCTTCGAAAAGTGTTTATCGTACCACAATGTAATTGTCGTGAGAGTCTCGCGTAAGCGCCGGAATGTTTGGATTTGCCGTAAGCGCTGCGACGTTTACGGCAACCTAAATTACCGTGACGTTATAGCCGCGCAGGCCGCGCTTCCCGCGTTGTATAGCACCGTGATGTTTTGTAACGTAGCTCGCGATTGTGCGCTCTACGTTCATATAGTTCACTCGACGCGTCGAGGAGCTCCGAGTGTAACTACCCGACGGGGTTATTTTCGACTGTTCCGCTCGCATGCGAAGATACGCCGGCGCCGGCGGTGAGTTTTGCATGCGACCAATCATCTCACCGGTTAAGATTGCTATTGTCGAACATAACGCGATACGATCCGTGTGAATGGCGTCACGTGTGCTTATACGTGCAAGCAATATCGTCGTAAGAGATTTTTTTTCGTGCTAACTCGCAATAAACGGCAAAATAACAGTTTCAAAACGTAAAAATACTTTATACAGGAAATGACTTGCGGTTCTCAAAAATAAAAGGATGGAAATTGAAAAGAGAAACGGTCATCTTATTACAATTTAACGAATAATAACGAATTGTAATAAAAATGTGTCGCACGATTTCTTTATATAATTACTCTTGTAATTTCGTGCAAATCGCAAGCAAATGAACTTTCGTAAATACGTAACGTAATAAAATCGAAACTTGTGAAAAAAGTAATAAATTGTACCTACCCTCGGCCCGTAAACTCCGTATTTGCGTTTCGAGTGGTCGAAAGGCATTCAGCGGTAAGTTCGCTAAGTAGTTCCTACTTAGATCTAAAATCCTGAGCTTCTTCAGCGGTTTGAACGCGTCCGGCGAGATCGACGATATCCAGTTGCCGTAGAGGTGCAGCTCGGCTAAATTCTCTAAATGCTGGAACGTGCCCTTTCCCACTCCGCTTATCTGATTGTACGAGAGATCGAGTACCTGCAAAGCTTTAAGGTCAGGTGGAAAGTCCTCGAGCTCTTTCAAACGGTTGTGCGTGAGATTCAGTAATCTGAGGTGTTCCAATCCCTTCAGTCTTTCCTGTGGCAGTAACTCCAATTCATTAACACTAAGATCCAACGTGAGTAAATTCGAAAGGCTACGAAACGCGCTGGGCGACACTCTCGATATCATATTGCTGCTCATGAAGAGATGCATCAGCGCGGGAAACGCCTCGAAGTCTTGGCTGGTAACTATCGTTAAGTTCGTCCCGGAGATGTGAATTTCCTGAAGAGCCGGATACTTCGCCTCCGAGCTGATCTCGTGTATTCTCACGAGGGGATTAGCCGTGACGTTTAGCCAGGCCAGACCGGGTATATTTTGTGCCGTGAGTGCAACGGCGGGTATTTGCCGGAACTTATTAGCCGCGAGCTCGATCTTCCGCAGCATATTCGAGCGAGCAAAGAAATTCGCCGGAAGAGCGGTTAAGTGATTATGGCTCAGATCCACGGATATCAGGCGGGAGAAATTGACGGAGGCGAAGCCGGTGAGAGACATGATGTAGTTGCCGCGTAGATCGAGCTCTCGTAAACTGATCAATCCATTCAGTCGCGACATGTCCACGCGGTGAAGAACGTTGTTGGCCAACGAGAGGAATTCCACTGTGGTGGCGTTTGCGAACACATCGTACGGGATCTCCTGGAACCTGTTGCCGTCGAGCTTGACCTCCTTGAGCGCCTCCAGGCCCAGGAACAGCGTCGCCGGCAGTACCTTGAGTAAATTGTAGCTGAGCAATAGCTTCCCTAGATTCTTATTCTTCGAGAATATCTCGGCCGGCATTCTATAGATTTGTGACGAATCCATCGCCAAATGTTGAAGAGATGGCAGGCCGTCCAAGGAGTTCGCGTTAATCTGACTAAAGTTGTTGTACGATATTCTTAAGACTCTTAATCCCGGTATGTCTAGGCGGTCCAACGCCGTGGCAGTGAAATGATTGTGCTCGAGATTTAACTCGTAGAGATTGTTTAGTCCGCGAAAGGCACCGTTCTCGATCACGCTGACGGTGCAGTTTTTCAGGTTGAGCGTTCTGATCGGCAGCCCTTCCTGAAAGATCTTATCGTGCAGCACATTCAAATGATTGTTGGCCAGATCGAGGACACGCAGTCTTTTGAGAGCCGTCAAGGCGTAAGGATCTAAACGGCGTAAACCGTTGTCCTGCAAATAAAGTTCTTCTAGCTCGTGGAGCTCCGAGAAGGTCTTAACGGTCACGTGGCTCAGTCGGTTCATACTAAGCTCCAAGAACTTGAGCGCCTGCATCGGTTTAAAGGCGGTGTCCTCTATCCGCGAGATAGAATTATTCGTGAGATACAGACGTTCCACCAGCAACAGGTCACGGAACAATGGAGCTTGAAGACGAGTCAGCCTATTATGTCCAAGCCACATGATCCTGACCGAGGCCTGGCCTCTTAATGAATCATTATGTAGGACGCCGAGTCCATTGTTATCTAGTTGAATGGAGACCAAAGAGCTACCGCTGTTTTCGCTCTGGCCGACGTCGTTCGACACTTGGAACACATCACCGAGCACGGCCAGAAGGTTACCTTGCAGATTCACATGTTGCAAACTGTGCAGAGATCTCAGCGCGCCGGTCTCCATGTCCGTGATAGCGTTGTTTTGCAGATGTAGCTCGAGGAGCGACGGTAGCGGTGCGAATACGCCACGTTTCACTTCGGTGATCTGATTATCCTGCAGCCGGAGCTCGCGCAGTTGCTTCGCCTTGGCGAACGTGCCCACTTCGAGCTCGCGGATGTTATTACCGTCCAATGACAGGGTCGAGAGATTTTCGCAGTGCTCGAGAAAGTCGCGCGGCACCTTCTCGATGTAATTTCCGCTCAGATGTAACTGCGCTAATTGACCGAGCGTCGCCAGGCCGCGCGCGTCAATCCTCCGGATGGCGTTTTGCTGGAGATACACAACCGAGAGACTCGTGCTACCGGCGAACGTTTCCGCCGGTATTTCGAGAATGTTATTCTCCGCCAGGAAGAGCTCCTTCAACTCGGGCAGCCTCGAGAACACGCCCCGAATATAGTGTATGTGATTGTGGCTGAGATCGATCGACCTGAGCTTTTGATTGGCACGGAAGGTGGCCACGTCAAGAAACACGATCTTGTTGTGGCTGAGGTCTATCGATTCGAGATCGATCAACGATATAAAGGCATCCTTGTCGACCGACTCGACCGCGTTGTAATAAAGCGAGAGGGTCTTTAGGGACGGACAGCAGCGAAAGCAATTGAGCGGAATGTCCTTGAAATTGTTGCTACTGAGATCGAGGAAGTTTAAAGCGTCCAGTCTGGAATAGCCGTCCTCCGGGAGCTGCGATATCTCGTTCCAAGCGAGCCTCAAGGACGTGAGATGTTCTAATCTTCTTAAGGACGTCATGGGGAATACTCTGATCTTGTTTTCCGCCAGATCCAGGTCCTTTAAAGTGCCCTCGAGCCCGGCAAAGGCGTACTCCGAAATTTTCATAATTTGATTACCCTTTAGGTTCAGTTTAATTAACGCGAGCCCGAAGAAACTGAAGCTAGGCAGCTCGTAAACGAGGTTGGCCTCCAGGTCCAGCGCTTTGAGTAGGCTCAGCGAGGCCATAGCCTTTTGAGGTACGTGAGGTAGTCGACCGGATACGAGTGCCAAGGATTCCAGGCTTTTACTGAGCCGCGTAAAAGCATCCTCGCTTATTTCGCGTATCGCGGAATGCGATATTTGTAGATGCCTAATTTGCGAGCCCGCCGGGAAAGCGACGGACCGAAGTTCCTCTACTTTCCGATCCAATTCGTACACGCTCAATGATTGAACGAGCGCTCCTGGAACAATCGCGAGATATTTCAGTCAAAGCCCCACTGACATGCTTTGTGAGTTACAATCGCGAAATTCAAAGTTAAATTCTTCTTTTTATTTTTCTTATGTTTTATAGGGTAAAGTATTACGCATAAAATATTTTATTAAATATTGATATACACAAATAAAAAGAACAAATTACGCTTTTCAATAAATAAACATTGAGAATTTTTACCATTGAAAACGAAATATTTGCAAAATATAGGATGTAATAAAAATAACACAGAATCTAAATTAATAGTATCAGAAGTTTTTTTTTGAAATTTTATAAAAAATATGTAAAATTAAAGAAGAGTATAAATTAATAAATTGTGCTATATTTTTATACACATGTATATAGTCAAATTAATTTATGTGAAATATCTTTTATTAAATTAGCAAAACTAAATGTTCTTATAAGAGAGATATTCCAGAAATACAGTTAAGATATTTCCGAGTTTAATGTCAAGCTACTTGACATTTGAAAACTGAAAGCTAAAAAAATAAAGAAAGTAAGATCTAAAAAATGTATATAGCTTATTAACTATTTGCACAGACACTGAAACGGTCTCTCGAGTTTTTCCTTTTTTTTTATTTTGCACCAGCTGTTCCCGCCAGTATGACGTTACCACCGTTTTACGAACGTACACCGGCTGCTGTTTCTACTTATGTATGCGAGCGGAGTACGTGTTCTCCCCGCTGATCTCCGCTTTTTGCGTGCTGTATCATGGACGGTTTACCTTCCTCGCCAGCGGCATGTATCACGCCGGACAAAGCGTTCCTGAGGGACTCCTCGGTGGCACCTGCGCACTCCAGGAACAGACCGCCGTTCTCGAAGTTGTAACACGGGCAGCCGGGTATTGTGTCCGGTGGCGGACACTTGGCGCCCCTCGCTTCCTGCGTCGCCATGCAGGCCGCCAGTATCACCGAGTAGATGATGCGGAAGCCGTCCCGACGCCGATACCACCGATTGTCACGTTCTCTGCACGACGGGGTCGACGGTTGTCGCCACTTTCGCCTGGTCCGTGGCCGCGTCGTCCACATATTATTATTATCGCACCGCTTCGTTCCCGGCTCGTCCCGATTCGTTCATCGTTTCTCGCGCCGACACTCGGATTTCGCACGCACCGCCGCGGGTTCTGCGAACAATGAGAAACATCGCCTGGAATGAAATTGAACGTGAATACGATGACGGGGGCTCGCTGTTCTTCGCAAATACACGGTTGAATACGTCGTTCAAATATAACGACTTCTCAACTTTTCAAGATATTAAATGTTCAGAAGTGGCTAGAAATACTTGACGGGTTAAACAGCATCGGTATTTTATTTGATTCTTCGTCGACATATAAATGAGACTTCAGATTTAGGCTATATCGGATTTAATATCGAAATTTAATATCGAGACATTCTGTACAGTTGTCAACAGCGAGCTGGAATTGAAAAATTTCTAACAATAAGAATGTATAAAGAGATTTCGTAAAGCGAAAGAAGTTTTACATATTTTACATATTTTACATACTTTTTATCGCGTGAAGTGCGTTTTTCCCCCCCCCCCCCCATATCTTCCATATCTCTTTCATATGGATCAATTTTCATTGTTCTTTTTGATGAGTTACAATGAAATAATGTTCCATATATCTTTTAGATAAAGATAAGTGCAAAAGTTTTTCTTTAATTGTGAAATTTGTGTCGCGTTCAATCAATGAAAAGAATTTACTTTGTGAATTTAGTAAATTTTTAAGGCTGCGATGTATTTTACACCCCACGCGAGTGATGCAGGATTAATCGTTTCCTGCACTAGAAGAATGTAATATTTAAATTGTGTTTCAGAAGAAACCGCTATTTTTAATTCGTTAGGTACATATGTTCAAATTTATCTTTTTTCCCCTTTTTTCCGGTTTCGATAACAAGAGAGATTACGAATCCCAGCTCCGTGTGTTTTCTTCTCAGAAATTGTCGTTGCTTGTCTCGTCTATGGCTCAGATCGTCTACAGAAAAATATGGTTATCCTGTTTTCGACGAACCACGAAACATGTACACACATATACTTCCTGAACAAACCTCAATTTTCAACAGGACAAGGTTGGATCCCGGGGGACTGAAAATCCGACGGGTAACGTCCTTAAAAAATATATATATAAAAGAGAAAAAGAGAGAGAGAGAGAGAGAAAAAAAGAAGTCAACAGCATCGTTGGTCATTGGGCTCCTGTCTCGTTCAAAAGATACCGATCCCGAAGATCAGCCGACCGACGGTCGTAATTTAATGCCCGCAGTAAATCACCGTGGCTCGGGGATGCTGTCACATACCCGCGTGACCCGTTACGATCGGAAAAATATGACCGGATTGGGCGGTTGCCAGATGGTGTCTTAAGACGGCGCCCGGGTCGCGGCGCGGGGCGGTTTGGGGTCACGTGTGGGGACATGATCGAGAATACGAAGTGGTAAATGGGCGTCGATTTCCGTCGTGCTACATCGTGTACGGCACGTCATTCTTCGGATAACTTTGTTAGGGCCGTGCTTACAGCCGGGGGTATAACGTTAGGTCATTGGCTGCAGCAGCGCCGGAGTAGAAAAATCAATATGCCCTCGCGACTCTTACGCCAGGGGATTTTATTTTTTAATTCGCTCGCGCTTATATCGCAGTTTCTCTGCTTAGGCCCCTCCCCCCTTCCTTCTCCACCCCCGTTCCCCCGTGGAAATTCCGTATTCCAGAGTGACCGTTTCAGACATTCTTTCGTTCGCATCCCCATTAATTAATTCGCTTTTCACGAGAGATATCTGATTCATTATTTCTGCTAAAATTAAAGCGGTTAATTAAATTTCAACCTAATTAGGTGACAAGCTAATTATGTAGTTTAAATTACACGGTTGAATTATATTAATCTGCATCTACTTCTCGATTGTTACAAACAAAAATAAAAAAATAACAGCAGAGAATTAATTTAGGGATTTTATTTTAGATTTTTAAAGTTGTGATACCTATTATAATAATCTAATAAATATATAATAGTAGTATTCAGGTTGAGATAAAGATAACCAAGTACGCCTCATTGCGCGGAAATAGACTGGAATTCAGTTATACGTTATACGAGTCTCTAAATTACGGAAACTGGCAACAGATAAGAAAAGCACAAAACGAGATGAAATGCTTGTTGCCGTTGCCTCGGAAGTAAGTGAGCTTATGTATCATTATAAATTCTAAGAGATACGCATATCTTTGTAATATATTAGATCGAATTGTAAGGTCGAACTTCGTCGTTTGTAAGCATGAAAGTTGTTGCGCGCTATAACTTCCGGAAGCTTCGCCCGTTGCTCTTGTTTCCGAACCGAGAAATCTTCCGTGTACTCGACGTTTTACTCCCGAAGGACTTGGCGCAATATTTGCATAGCGTTACGTAATGTCGCGGCATTCGGCAGGTTTGTGAATCTAGAAACGAGTGCAATCACTTCCCTTCCGCGTTAAAAATATTTTCGTCAATATAATATAGAGACGTTTTGTTAGCTTCTCTGATTACAATTCAACTTTATCAATTGCAAGCAAAAGTTTCTATATATATGCATATTTAATTTTTATATTCTAAAAATATTTATATTGGGTAGCACAATTTTCATACAAATCCAGTGTTTATGAGATTCAAATATATTACAATTAATAATGCTGCCTTTGGCATATATTGTTAGTCACTTGATTTACCTGCGTTAAATCAAGTTGGTGATAAATTAAATACAGATAACTGTATTTCAAATAATTAAATTCATAGTGGAAAATGAAAAAGTGAAAATTAAAACCAAATGAAAGTTTAAGGATGTATCATCGGTACAGTCTTAGATGTATAGGACATAATTTTCAAAGCGCTACCAAGTGGATCAAAATTTGTGAGAATGTTCTTTTAGTCTTCCTGATGTGCTACAAAAAAGTAGAAACAAATCCACTAAACGGTTGCTGAGATATAACGATTTTAATTCACTGATTTTACAAAAATTGCGCTTTGAAAATTATGTCCTATACATCTAAGACTGTACCGATGATACACACACACATCCTTAAATAAGATTGAATAAAAGGTATATAATAAGATATATTTATAAAGTTTAAAAGGTAACTTATAATAAAATAAACTTATTATTTTTGCATGTGATCAATGTCGCAATATCTCTCAAGAACGAAAAGTTCTCTGATGTATATCAAATTTAGAGTTCTCTGATTTAGAAGAAAAGTTAAAATAATATTAAGTTAAGGAATTCAGAATAACGCATAGAGATAAATTTTCAGTAATTCCAAATTTTCATTGAGATCAGATCGTTTCTGTTTGTTAAACAATTTCGGAATCAATAAAATCTACACGGTTCGTATTCGTGTCGTGATCACGTAATTAAAAATCCCCGATCAATTGTGCCGAATTTTCGGGGGAGTTGCCGGATTCGTGTATTCGATATTTCACATGCGTATCCCCGACGCTCTTTCCCATCGAAAAGTTTGTCGGCCAGACATTCCCGTCGATGCCGTTTGTGTCGTTCGTGTCGTACTCGCGCGCGATTAACTATCGAACGCCGCGAGCGTTTAGAAGCGAACCCGGCCGCGCCACCCGGCATCCGCGTTACGTTCCAACGGATTTCGCTTTCGGCGGGATACATCGAGAGTCGATCGGCGTTTCCAAGAGTCGGCTTGACTCTCCGGTCGGAAACGTTCTGGTCCATTACCGCCGTAGCGAAATTGAATTTCCTCGGGATGGCGGGCGCAGCTTGACGCCGCGCGCAAGCTCGGATTAAATCGTTGCGGCCGCCGAGCAAACCACAGCCACTAATGAAGCGTACCGCGTTGAATTTAAAAGATTCCCCCCCACTTGCCTTCCCCCCTCTCCACCGAGCTGCGCGAGGTCAGAGACCACGAGGATTCGCGTCCTCGCGCGAAATTGCAGTCATCCGGCTCCCTTTTTCTCTTTCTTTCCTTCTTCGCTGGACTGCGTCTTAAAGGGAGGGGGTTGAAAGCAGCATGATCTGCGGAGAGTCGAGGTGAGTGGTGCGTCGGAAGAGCGTAAGGTGCAACGGATGTACCTGTGCATACGGCCACCCTCTCCTTCTCTCACCTTGGGGAGGGCTCGCCTAACGAGCTCTCCCGACCACCGGAGTGCTTTGCAGTTGTTCACCTATTTAAATAAGAACCGCCGATGGTAATGAGAATGCAAATTGCGCGACACGCCCTACGCGAGCTTCGTCTCACACGCCATGGAATAATAAAAAAGTGCGCGTCGCGGCGAGGCGGGTACTTGTGTATACCGTGAGCTTTTCAACCACCGGAGATCGTACGGAAGGGATTAGAAAAGAGACGACGGTATGGTGGCTCGCGACGGTCGCCATCGCCGGTTTTCTTTGCTCGCCTTTCCTATCCAGATCTGGGTTTTGGATTAAAACACTGAGATTGAGAATTTAATAAGACCGATCGAGAGTGTTGCAGATATAATACGCGGCTTCGTGCCGCATGTTGAATGAAACTACAGAGCTGCGCGTTGTAAGCCGTGGTACGGTTTACGATTCCGCGATCGTAAAGAAACAATATCGTACCGCGTATTCGATAAGCGCATCCGACTTTACGATCTCGGTTTCTTGAGAAGAACACTCTGTGGGACGACTCTGAGAACACTCTGGTTAAAAAATAAGCGAAGAAACGCTTATTTGTAGATAGGACTGGATTTTACGGTCGAGCTTTTTTTTTTCTTGGCGCGATGGCAACGTAAAGGTCTTAAAACTGAGTCATAAGAAACCGCAAATTTCGCAAAATGACTTACGCATTTATGACAGCCACTGAGAATGAACTTTGATCTCTTACGATGAGGGAGATTTTACGACTTTGTTTTTTTTTCTCGCCGTGATTGGGGTGATCGTTTCCTCCTAATAATTTGATGCATTATTCTATCAACTGTTGTTTGTGCTTGAAATCTCCGTTAATTTATTTTCTTTGTATAAGGTCAGATTTTATTTCTTTCCTTTTACAAGAAAAACAATTTCAATTTTATAACTACCCGATGTAACCTTGCTAGATTGCAGAATACTTTTAATTAATTTCTTTCTTCGCCTTCGTTTTAATTGGATGGCAAACAATGCTCAAGAACGCGTAATCGCGGTTTTGTTGTCACGTTGTCAGCGGGAATTATCTCGTCTGATAATGGCAACGTAGAAATAAACTCACATGGCTGAGAAAACGAGTAGCCGTGATACACCGACGACGGAGCGCCGAGTTCCTTGCTTTATGAGTTCTAGGGCCATCGTGAAGTAACGTTGTTGAGATCGTTTAATAACTTGTACTTGTACCGAGTGAGTTCTGTTCCTCCTACAGTATCGAGGCAATATCGCGTAATTTCTGCTCGGAAATAAAACGCTTCCCTTCCGCGAGTTTACCGGCTTTAATCGTGTCTCCATATCGGGACACGCCTCCGTAATCCATGTGATGGAAAATCCCTTCGAAACGACCAACATTAAGTCCCTAATTTATCGATCGATCATTAAAAATTGAGCCGGCAGTCGCAGTGAGGATGCCGACCTACTTACGTGCCTCACATAAACTTACGTTTTATCCCGAGATCGCGTTACGAATTGGTGTAGCGCGAAGAATATTGCCGAAAATATCCGGCAAGTTTTATCGACTTTCTCCGCTTTAACAGCGGAGTTCTCTTAAGTGCGCAAAGTCAATCGATTTTCGTTTCCAGAACAATAATTTATTTACAGATCGTTTTTTGAACAAACTTATAGGTAACAGTTTTAATTGTTTCGTATTAAGACGAGAACTTTTTTCTTTCGACATCACGTTGACTTTAGAGTTTAGCTCAAGCACAGGTTCTATTTGAGACTTCTTGATCCGCGTAATATTGCAAAACAGAGAGATATACGATTTACTTCGGCATTTTTGCCGATAACTTTAACCTTCGCTATCATAGAGAATCTGATGTATCGTCCCGTGAGATGAAAAGTCAATCTGCATAAAACCTATATTAAGTCGAATGCAATACATCATACATCGTGAAAATATCGTATCTCTGCAATAATGTATATATTATCTTCTGTAACGGAAGAAAGTTGTCCGTTACTCTTATTACGAGTCAATGCAAATCTTATCTCTGCTAACTTCTAAAGCATATTTGCTTGATATTATTTCTCTTATCTGATGGGACGTAGTAATAAGATTGCGATGCAAAAATGGCATCTTTATTTTCTGTGTTTTGCAACATTACGTATTATAGAATATAGTATTTTCCATAAATAACCAACTATCGATCTTCATTATTATTAGTAACATACTTAGCGTATAAGCTAGGGGCTAAAACGAATCGTAACTTTGCCCTGGAAAGCTGTTGATTTAAGCTCTTCGGGCGCGAATGTAGGTCAGGAGAAATTCATATATGAATCGCAAAACGATAATTCTCTTTTTCAATCAAATTCCGTATTTCCAAGTTGACCTCTCCGTTAATAAACCGCATTCCTCAATTAAGAGATCCACCGTGAGAATTTCCAAGGTAATTTATTTCGAGAGAAATATATAAACGACGCCGGGAATAATCCATCATAAGGAATTCGCGGTTAAGTAAGAGCTAAAGTTTTTCTCGCGCGAATGATAGATCCGCCGTTTGCCCCGCTGCTGGTCGCATTGCTTCGCGAAAGATAAAATTGCGTCCTACATTCAATTTAAATGTCTCAAGTTCATCGCGATATATTCGCAAAAAGACTTTTCGAAAGACTTCGCAATCGAAACAATTGGTTCGCGTCGATCGCGGTCTTTCCACGGACGATTGAAAATCGAATCTCTACGAGTCCGGTCACGGATATGTTGAATGGACCTCTAGTGGGAAAACAAAGGCGCGGAGAGCGTTAAATCGCGACACGTCGTAATCCGTTACGGGCTACTGGCTTTAAGGCTTGCAAACCTGCTTAGAGTACAAAGCAGCGAGTATAAAATATCGTCGAGCAGTAGTCCCGGATAAGCTTTTTCCTCCAGCGTTGCCCGCGTGTAAGATGGCATGCTGCCGCGACGCGTGAGGGCGGAGAAGGTGCGTCCTCAAAGGAAATTTAACCTTGTTGATCCGGCAAAAAAGTTCTCGGCGGCGTAATTAGTACGTAGCGCGTGAAACAGCTCTGGAAGCATCCGGACTGCGGATAAGATTTCATTAGCCGTACTTAGCGGTTTTAAGGGCTAATTACCGTAGGGATTAAAAGAGAAAATATTTTCTTGCACAGAGCTTGTGCAAACCGAGTGTTTAGACAAAAATACTGGGTACCCAGAATGTGTAAAAAGTTATTATTTTATTGTGCGAATAGTATTGCCTTCAATCTATCAATATTTATATGCAAGACTTTTATTTATCTTTAGATTCGCAACGCTCGTTTTAATCATGCTTTACATTATTTCACTTTTTTCTTGTAAAATCGTATTTGCAAACACAAAAGAGCGAATACTTGGCTAGCAAGTAGTTAAATGCGATATGTTTTTACGCGTTTTTATGCGTAACTGAAGCTAAAAATGCAAATGCAGAAAAAGTATAAACTTACATATCTAGCTACGGCGAAAAGCAAGCAGGAAAATTTAAATCAGAGCGTTTTACGTCACATGCTTTTCCTTCGGTATAAACGTCATGCAACGTTGTGTCGGCTTCTTGAAATAGTCCGCGAGGAATACGTAAATAGCACCTTCGGAATTTATATTCATGAAATAAAGTAACACTTTTAAATAGAACACAAGTACTAAATCATTGCGCATGATGTAAAAAAACGGGGAGAAATTTTTAAATACGCTATCTCTATAGACTTAATGGAATATCTCTTACATTTTTGTACAAATGTAACTCGAGTCTAGTACAAAATAAGAAAATTTTAAATATGTTATTATTTGAGCATTTGAGAGTATATTTACTAAATTTAAATTTATAATAAGTAAAGTTATCTATATATGTGTTTTTTCCCCCAGAAAGCTGTGATTTATGTATAAGATAAATCCACAATCTATAAAAAAAATACATAAATATAGTTTATTTAAAAATAATTTTATTTTATTTTACTTTCAATATAAAAATACTAAAAATAAATATTAAATACTACTATCGAATTGTGAAATGTGCTTACAATTTTATTCGAGTGCTTTTATGAAATAATTTTGGAATTGTAAGAGAGAGAATAATATTTTGCAACATCGCGCCCAACTGAAATAAATTGCAGAACATTCTTTCGTGTTGTTTATGTACAGCAAGAATTACATCTTTATTTTTACATCAAAATAACGAATGAGTCCATGTCCGACTAAGACAAACGAGTATATGCTGAAAATAGAAAAGAACATGAGACACCTCGTCTGATGTTCAACACATATTTTAAGAATAAAAGTATCTCTGGAAGAAAAAGCTGACTTAAAACATGTGAAATTTGAAACGTGCAATTATTTACAAAAAAAGTATTAATTTTTTATATTGAATGTCGTCACGTAACAATCCATAACAAGTTCATACGTTAAAAGTACATACGTATATCACATTGTGCATTATACAGATATTCAATATTTATAATCTGTTTTTATATCTGAGATATGACAATGACACTAATAAAAGTGGAACGGCAACTGTACTAACGGTTTTTGTTTCATTTTTAGTTAAAAATCGAATTTACACCAAGTTATACAGAGATTTTTAGCTTTAGTTATTTGTCAACACATAAAGACTTATCGTTTCTAATCGTTTTCCAGCTAAGCATTCATTTTTTTGTACCTACAATCGTAAAAATTTTATGTTAAAAATCGCATAACGTAAACATAAAGCGTCACAAATAAAACGTCACAATTTTAAGAATCTGATTTATATAAGATTTACAGTAGAAAAATAAAATTCTCACTTTTTAAATATTATGAGATAGCTCATAAGAGATAATTGTATCGTACGATTATTGCATCGTATGATTATGGAAAAAAAAATTGCCCTATCTTGTCGTGCCTCGCTGTCGTATCCCCATCCGTTAAAGCTTGACGCATTATGGATAATGAAGATACGAAGGCGTTTAGCTGCGATACGCTATACTGATACACGATAGGTGCTCTCGTGTATCTAATCGATATACAGAGAATGCACCTGAAATATAATCCAGAAGAGGTTGAGTTTTCATGAAAAAATAAGTGAAAAACGCAAAATAAATTCTTTTATTTTAATTTAGGTATGTATATGTACAAAAAAAAATGAATAAAAATTGAAAACTGGGCGAGAGAGAAATCGCCCCCTTTCCGGATATATCACGATTTCAAACGCGTATTTTGTACATTATTATTCAGGAATATGAATTCATTCTAATATATTCGCATAATAATTACGTGGACATCATGCAATTCTATAGAGTTCCTACTTTAATCGTGGCTAAGCTGCATTAATAATATTAAATCCTTTTAATAATGGGACATATGTATTATGACTTTTGCATCACGACTGCAATGATACTCCCATATTGAATATTAATTATCATATCACATAATTATCACTTATTTATTGTTTATACATATATATATATATATATATATATATATATATATTTTAGCCATTAATATAATGGCATAGTAATATCACATTAATATTAATATACATTCACGTAGATTAAAATTTTCTATTTCTAAACTTTATTTCCTGGCGCAATGCATCATTTACAGGGCGATACATTAAACAAGTTAAAACATGCAGACACGACGTGGCTGACTTCCCGAATTTGCAGCGGCGTCATTTTGCCTCATATTCGTCAGACGCCAGTAATTAAATATGTAATCAAACGCGGTCATCTTCGAGATTATCTGCATGCTTAATGGCGCGTATTTTCCCATGAGCAGGAAATGAAAACGCGTCCGATGACCGAGGAAAGTTGGGCCAGACAGAAGTTAAATTGAGAACATTTCGTGCGCCACGTACCTCTAGTCCAAAGGGTCGGGTGGGGTCTTATTACGGGGTGACTTCCGTATTTATCGTGTCAGATGAACGTCATTGGGTAAGCAAATTTGGCTTACGGAAGTAGATCTGGACGCTCGGTGCGAATCTCGCGTTTCCGGTCGAGGTCGGACACGAAAACCCGGGCGTGGACGATCCAATCTGCTTGTAAAAGCAGAAACGTGCCGTGGCAAGTCCGGTCCTCTCCCGTAAATCCGAGATCCGAGGCGGAGCCGCAATCTCGATGGATTATGTACACTCCGCTGCTGTTTTACAATACGGCAGGGACACGAATGAAAGGACACTCTCCTTAAGTTCCAAAACGCGGACGTGAATCTTTCTCGTCTTCATCTTTCACGGCTTGACGATAAATTTCAAGTGTTTCGCCCGCGCCGCCGAACGCATATATTTTCCTCGCTAATCGGCGACGTTAGCCCTCGCTAACGCGAACACGTAACGCGGATATAAAGTTGTAGCAGTGATAATAAGGCGTCGACGTGTAAGCCCGGCAAGAAATTCGCGCGGAATGGCTCGGGGCGTTATGTTAAGACGCGTTAATGTGGAAACAAACGCAAGAGCTCCGTTCGCGACGTGCCGTCGAGATATCTCGGAACTTTTGCCTTTGTGTCGGGGAAATTCAACTTTGGCGCGGAAAAAAGACCGGCTTTCCGCGAACGGCTGTACTAAAAGTCCGTTATGTGACGTTCCTCCTTTAGGATCAGCAAGAGAATGAGCTAGCTCTCTCGTGAAATGGGGAATTTACAAATATTTTTCTTTTTACGCATTGCGCACCGACATCGGCATTCAACGTTAGACATTCCCTGGGTATAAATATTCCTCTTATTAAAACTATGTGAAAAATTCGTATATTTATATACACGCGCGCGCGCGGAAAAATTTTTCTTAGTGTTGTGAACCTCTTTCCATTCTCGAATATTTTTGTAGGAAGAAATCGATATTCAGCGCAGCTGTACGCAATTTTCCCATACGACAAGCATTTTCTAAACGATATACTTTCATTGCCGGGTATGAGCGTTATCTTGACAATTTATATAATAGGAGCAAAAGTCTGAAGTTAAGAATCACTTATTCTTTTCCTTTTTATTTTTCATTCATTTGCTTATACACAGGAGTGATTTGATAATTCCACTGCTCCGTCGTTAGTGTAGTAGCAATTACGCTGCCCAGAAAACTTTATAATCCAATTGGAAAGTTTTATGCTGATGTAATAAGCGCGCTTCAGTAACGAAAAAAGGGCAGGCACTTTTTATAAGAGCTCGAACGACGACGATAACTACACCGGTAGTTTTTATCTTGGAGAAAACTTCGTCACAAGTGTAGCGGTTGTCGCGACCGTAACGCGATACTTCGAGAAAGATTATGAAATAAATTTAAATTATTTACATATACACGTGATTTCAACTTACTCGTTCGTGTAAATTTATTAACTGTGCCCGTGGAAAATTTCATACATTAACTCAATGCATTACACATTATTTGAACATTATAATTTTCAAATTCTCCGATTCGCGTTAATCAGAAATTAATTATCTATTAAATGAATTAATTATCTCCTAAATGAAAAAGGAGTTGGTTTGGAATTATTATTTGTTACGGGATTTATTATTTATACGCGATTTCGCTGATCCTGCTCTTTCTTGCGGCATCAGAGATATAATTATTTTGTCTGTAACATTACTGCAATAATATTCTACAAAAATATTTAATTGGTCAATTAATTTAATCTAATGATGAATAAATTGGCGGATTACTAATTTATGGTATTACTGTGTTGTAAATTGAATTAATTATATTAAATTGCGTTTCCCATTATATTCGTGCGTGAGCGATATTTGAAGTGGCCCTCTTACTTCCTCAGCGCGCTGAGATGAGATGAGACAATGTCGCTTGAAAATTCGCTGAAGAAAGGTGGTAATCTACAGCGTTTTACGCCGTCCGGGATGATAGAACCTCGATGAAAACACGTTATCGCGAAAGAAATCGGACGGTTCTCGCGGGAGGGTTTACGACGTGCGCATGTTAAAACGACGGTGGCTGTATGCACGGTTCATTGGATTCTTCTGACTCTTGTTCCAAGTTGGGGTTAAAGGCCAGCCCTCGGTACCGTCCGTATAATAGTACCATAGACTCTCGAGCTCAAGCGAGCTTTTTTCTGAAAGAATTTCCGTCAGGCTTGACGCGGGATGGTACCGTCGTGATAACCGCCAACAGCGGAGAACAACCGACACGGTGGAGCAGTCTGGATTTATCGCAACCTAAATCTGAAATGGCGAATTCTCGCGACAACTGGAACCGGACCTTTTTTTTCCTTGTCGATATTGCCGGCGCGTGCAGCACGAGTCGAGTGAGGTCTGCAGTGTTTCGAATTGATCGAAGTGCTCTTTCTCTTGCGCAAACAAACGAATCCGCGCGCGCGGACGGACGAAAGGGAAAAAATAAATGATCAAACTTCGACTCAATTTGCCGCCGTTCAGGAGCGAGGCGGCTGGTTTTTCATTTTCGTTGCGACCCTTTCGATGTAGGTATATCTGTTAAATAGCAGGGATTAATTACTTTCCCCTTTTGCTGGCGTGCTCTTGACGCCTCGTCGAAGTGAAAATCTACGTTGGTTCTCTATCTCGATACTTCGGCTTTATTTTTCAGCTCGTAGTTTTCAAATCTGGCAAATCTTTTCTCACAAATAAAATATTTGCAAAGTATTTTCTATACGTACAAATATTTCGCAATATTTATATATATATATAATATATATATATATATATATATATATATATATAGAGAGAGAGAGAGAGAGATTAAATAAAAATGCGCGAGGATTAAAATTTGATGTTTCCTTCTGTGCTTCGTTCATCTCGAAATGGTTTTATTACCAATTTTATAAAAAGAAAATATATATGTATATATATTATCTAAATTTAATTTTATAACTGCTCAAATATCGGGTAACTACAACATTAACTCATATTTATATTGCATATTATCAGGTCTAAAGTTATATATATTTTTCTCTCATAAATCATCATCTCCATAAATGTTTTATATTAACAAACCTCGATAATATATCAGGGATAGAATTGGCTTGTATTTCAGACAGGGTCGTGGATATATAACCGATTAACCTTGTTAACGATGTACGCTTCTTGCATGCTCATGAAAGCGTTCAATGGAGAACGTTACCGGTATTAATTTTCATCGGTATAATACCTGTAATTTAAGTAACCGACGGCTTTCCTAATGGTTAAATAAGATAATCCCGGCGTTTAGCTTTAATTCGTTTGTTTTTACCCTTGATCGTGGCAAATCCATGGTAATGCGTAAGAGCGTTTCGACAGTAATGCTCTGGTTAAATTTATGGCAACAACACTCACCGTATCGACTTTACCGTGAAGCGGATTTAGAGAAAGCTGACCCATTTTAAGTTTTAAATAATTTTATTTTTAAGAGACTTCAAAAAAACTATTTATCGTTCTTATACATTTTTCAACATCACTATTAGAGTGATGATCAAAGAAACAAAATAAGGAGTAGTAAGGGGTAGTAAGTATGATTTTTAAAATATATCTTTCATTGATATTTAAAAGATCTTATTTTAAATAATAATAAGTAAACTTGACCGTTTATGTGACTGAATCTTATTTTAATTTTACAGCCACGGGCTTCGACGATACAAATCCCGAGATCGCATATTTGTATTTATTAGACATTATATTCTCGTGGTAATCTATTGTGTAATAGTGATGATCCATAATTAATCGCGGAATATATCCTACACTATTGCGTCGCTCGTATATTTCACGCTTGTTATCAGGGACTGTCAGAAACATTACAAGAACATAAGAGGCAGACTCGGCGGTATTTTAACCACTTTGGGAATTGGAAATTCGTATATCGGAATTGGTTTTTTTCCCCTGCGCCGTAACTCAGTCGAGGTTTCTAATTTCAAACGGGGAAGCAGATTGGTTAATCCCCTGGGAAACCGGGGGCGTACTTCGCGTTATTATTTATTTGGTACGCAGCGCAGCTTTCTTGGCCGATAAAACCGGCCGGGGAAAATATGTGAAAGCTGGCGCGGATCGAATAAGCGTGAACAAGCGAATAAACAGAACGACGCGACCGTCCGTGAATTTATAGCTTTGTTCTTAAAGAATTTATGTTCTATCTCAACATCGCTGATGAACTCAAACTTTATATTAGAGAACTTCGATACATACATTTTCTCACATTATACATGTATAATAAAAGCAATCGCAAAATATCAGCTTTAATTTCTATTAGATTCTCTCTCTCTCTCTCTCTCTCTCTCTCTCTCTCTCTCTCTCTTCTCTGAAACACGAAGAATTAAAAATTAAGTTTCAGTCATATAAAATAAAATGAGGATTGGTTGCTATTTAAAATTTGGTGCTGTTTATTAGTGATGAATTATTTGAGAAGAGACGAGGGAGCACTCAGTAAATTGATCCGTTTTAGAAATACGGTACCACTGCATCCGATGTTCGAATTACGGATGGACTGGTTGATAGGATATACCAGGGTATCCATCAGCTTTACGACGTCTGGAACGCTGTTCGTCTTCTCGTCACGTAAGCCCCGATACAGGAACGAAATAAGTTATCGCTCGACGTAACCACTCGCACGACTGCGGTGCGGCGGCGACGGCGACGGTGACGGTGACGGTAAAACTAACAATCCGCTATCAATGCCATATGTTTCCGTGGAAAATGCAAATTTTGCTAGGCGTGCACGACGTCGCGGAGATACGCACCCGACGCCCGCGACGGTAAAGAGTGCACCCGTGGTCGCGCCGTAGGCTTTGATTTATATGCGAGCCACGGGAGCACCGTGAGCTCTATGATTTATATACGTGCCGCGAGTCGCGACGCTAGAAAGTGGCGAAGTCGGGGAAATTGTGGGGAAGAACGCTTTCCCCGGCGGGACGCGGTCCGGCGGCGGCACGGATCGATTAATTAATTAATTCAGGCGGAGAAGCGCGAGCTCACGACGCCGCGCCAACAGGGACGCGTTATGTACTCACGAAAGATTAGAGTACCATTGATGTCGTGTTATTACGTTCTTGAAACTCTCTGTCAGACGTATTAAAAGAGTTATTTTTAGAATAGAATATTTTTCCTTAAACATTACGCGAATTTCTCAAATGCGAACATTTTTTGCTATGTATATTGTATTTATTCAAAAATTATCTTTAAAAATTAAACATAAAATATATATATATATATATATATATATATATACATTCGACAAAAAAAGATAGAAATAATATATTTAAAAATAAGATTTATAAATTTCAAATTTTATTAGGATTAAAAAAAAAAAAAAAAAAAAAACAGAAAAATATCATGTAAGAAATTTTGTATGTATAACAGTTCGATTTTGAATTCTTTTAAATGGATGTTATTTAATATTGTCTGAAAATTAGGCTTATCCTCTCATATATAAACTAAAATTAAAATTAAAAGAGAATTATAAAAAAGCAAGCTTGCTTTTAAGTTTTTAATTATTTACTCTATTTTTATTATTTTTAAAGAGAATATTCTTTGTATTTTTATTATGCGTCTGATTAAATGATATTTGTGTCGAAAGACAAAATTTCAGTTCATTTACCATATTAATTATTAGAAACAATGAACGTTTTGGTTTCACCGTTGCAAGGTATATATATCAAATAATTCCGTAATAAATATTGTTTCTAGGGAAAAATAAATCATACACATTAGATAATGGAACATTTCAATCTCCACAGTTACTATTTATATACTTGTTTTATAAAATGTTTCAGAAAATATATTATAGAAAAAAAACCGTTACTTCTCGATAATTTCTACAGAAAAGTGTTGCATATTCGCTATATTTGGGCGAAAGCTCATGGTCGCGGTTATCATGTTAAAAAATCTCGTAAAATTTACGGTTCTATCGTATTAGAGTCAGAGTACAGGTCGGCAATATTGCAAACTTAAGAGTTAAACAGTTTACGGTGTTATATATCACTTTTCAGAGTGTGTTATTTTATCTTACTACTGCACTCCTTCAGACGCCAAACGCTGAAGTTTGTAAAACAATAAATGGTGAAGAGAAAGGAGTTTATTACCGTTTTAGAACCGACAGTTTCTACCAGATCCAGAATTCTGTGGACCAGTATACTCGTCTTTCTCGCTTCCGACACTTGAATCTTATCTCACTGCTCGGTGTTAACGACGCGACGCGACTCTCTCGAAAGTTGCATATCCCGAAGGGAACAGGGAACAGCTGTTATTATAGCTGTTAATTATAAATGAATTAATTAAAGCCAATGAGACTTGTTTAGATTTCATCTGAAGGAAATATGCAATACACATCTCGAACAATATGTTCATTTTTTCGTGATCTAAATAAAATCAGCTGCATAATGATCAGAGAGACACACACGTACTGTAATATTGTTTTAAATATATTTATTGTATTCGCGATACCTTTCTCAAAATCAAATATTAGAAGATACTCTTAAATTTAAGGCAGGTTTAAGGAAAAAATTCGTATCGGAATTGCGCACTGTTGAAACAATTTGTCTGTGAGGAGTATGCCGCGGAGTGGCGTAATTGACGCAAAATGACTTGGATGAGCGTAATTCGATTATTTAAGTGGAAAGCGAAAAATTGCAGCCGCTTAGTTAACGGTAAACTTAATTGCTAGCTATTACGCGATCAATCCGATGGTAGTGCGGTATCGTGGATTCCGTACGAAAGATGTGTGTCGTAATTTCTCAGCATATATCACATCGTGCACAACGTGCCGGGTATCGACGAATCAATCTTAACGCTGTAACTTACGTATTGTACCTGCTGGTAGTTTGATTGTGCCTCTTTTAGTTATTGTACGTATGCACTTTGCGCACGACACATACACGATGCGCCGTTGTTACAGAGCTCAACGTCGCTTTAGCGAACGAACAATAGTCCCGTTAAAGCTGATGGTTCGTTTCCCACTAATTACGAATTGTATTGATGCCAGCACTAAAACAATTCACCAAATTCTGACACTTTAGATTGCACTGTAAAAAGCACGCACGATATTGTTTTGCAACACAATCGCGATATGCTTTGTCTCCGGTGACTGTACTTGCTTCTTTTTTACTTGATGGATGGTGATTTGCAAAAATATTATTTCGCAAAAAGTGTCATAAAAATATCAGCAAAATGGCAACCCAGCGCGTTTCAAATTTTCGTACTGGGGCTTAAATATTATTTGCGCGAAATCTCCGTGAAAGTTGAAAAATCAACTTGAAATCTTTCGGAAGTGTTATTAACGTTGAAATGAAACGACGTAGAAAATGGTGCCTGAGATGAGTCGTTCAAACCTTTTCAGCGTTACTATCTCATCGATCGTGTCCATCGTGGAAAAGCGAGGCTTTGTCGCATACTGGTCCAATGGGCGAAAACTCTTTTAATTTTGTTCGCCATCTCTTGAAAACTTTCTGTATATCTACTGCTGTACACTCGGCACGTTCGTCACTTGAATCCGCTGAAATTGAACTCCAGCGAGCTGCCAGATGTTGTTGTACACAATGACACTTACGGTAACCCGCAAAGAGATGTTGTCGCGGACCGAGCGGTTTCATAGTGTATCGTTTAGTTAATATTCCAATCGTCTGGTGACGCACGCTTGGTGAATAACATTTGCACACAGTTATATCTTATGGGGTCCATTTTCTTGGGCAGAGTGGTAAAACTTAATTTTCAACAACACCATGCGATTTGAAAGTTTCATCAGTATTATTCTTTTGCCGATTATATAATTTTTGTCATAAGTAAAAAAGATTCGGACATAGAAACACATATTAAGCATTATAGAGTTAATTAAGTGAATGAATCACAAATAAATTACAAATTCGACAAGGAAACTTTTCCTGGAATATTTCTCAAACTGGTAGGAAAAGGAGACCGTATATTATAAAATATAAATCACTTCATATAAGCTAACTTGCGAAAATGATAATACCAAGAGCAACGTATAATCATGCGAGTCCGTGAATTACGGCCAGTGGCAAACTACCTAAAGTAACTTCGTAAACACCTTAACTACCGTAATCCGAAATTATTGGCGGCATTATCCCGCATAAGTGCTTCTTTTGAGAATATCGCGCAGTATTATTTTTCAGGATATACGTTATTCCTACGTTACGTTAAGGGCAATTCAAAATTGTCTCTTTTCGCGACAATATTAAATAATAACATTAAAGAAACTAATGCTTTTTGCCAATCAGTGTCTCGCTAATTGCGCGCGCGCCACGCAGCGTTTTCTCTCCGCGCTGCATTAATGATGCGGTCGGGTAAAATAATGACTATTGCGTAGTGGGTAGTGCGGTCGTCGAGCGCACACGTAAACAGAAAATATGTGTTTTAAACGTTAAATCTAACGCATAGCGTGCGCGTGGTGCTCTCTCGAACACCTTCGTTCTCTATATACACATACGGAGTATATTTCTTAAAAACCAGTAGAAGGGTAATTTAAGAAGGGATAAAAGTACGTTTCATTCTTTTCGTACTGCTACGTAAGCGGTTTACCGAAAGAAAGAAAAACCGTTATGACATGACATTTTCGCGTTTTCCTTACGGACGTTTTTATTTACAGCAATCTGTCGTGCGCGCAAAATCGTACAGAGATTTCTCGGCTTCTCGCGTCGTCAACGTACAACGCAAAAAGGATTCGAGACATTCTGCTGGCGGTATTAGCAAAATTAGATTTTTGCCCGCATTTTGTCGGAGATCGCTGCGCTTTTATTGGAAATTATTTGGTAGCCGCGTGGCGAGCACGTAAATCATATGATTCTGCCATTTAAATAATGCAATTTCTAGGTATTACTTGGGCTTATAGCCGGCCGTGAGTAATCCCGCGTGCGAGCAAAATCGTATACCGCGCGGAAACGATACACACGAAACGAAACGGATGTCAGCATTTTCGCGATTTTCGCATCTACTCTTTCTTTTTCCATATAATGCGCTAAAATGGGATTACGCCGTATTATCAATTCCTTGTTCAAGCGGGGAAATGCAAACGTTCGCGCATACCGGGCTGCGTTTTTATCTCGCTTTGTGCATACTGTGTCCTTTAGTATACTGTTTCGCATATACGTTTCTTCTATCCGATAACCGTAATCGCATTATTTTTAAGCGTTCTTTCCATTTGCGGCGTTATTAATAAAAGGTGTACAGCTATTCCATTAGTAGTCAAACGAGTCTGCTTCAAAGCACGTCGCGATATTAAATATAATTTACAAAAATTATCGAAAATGTATTTCCGCACGCGGGGTATTTTATACTTGCATCAAGAGAAGTGTATAAAACTTTTCATACCGAAATATTTTATATGGAAAGCAGATAATATTTTTTAGTCTTTCAACATACTAGATTAAATTGCGAAAAATTTATAAGAACTACAAAACTTTATTCGAAAACGTCGCTAATATACCTACGTAAGTCGCGCAGAGGTTTAAAATATTGTAGTCATTAAAGCTGTCCTGCGTGCATTTTACCATAAAGTCTTAGAGTTCGCTGCGATTGTTCGGTAGATTCAAAATCGCTACAATTTGCATATCGTCGCCGCATTTTCGCGCGTTACTTCCGGTTCCGCGGGCAAACATCGTTGCACTTTACTGCAGTTCGCTACACTTCATCCATAACGATACATTCGTTTCACCAAAGAAAATGTCCGACGGCTTTGCATATAACTGGATGAACTTCGCGCACTATCACAGTTTTCGCTTACGCGAGCTTGTGCATCGTTTAAATAATGTAAGAAAAATTTTACAAACTCTAGAATATGTGTATAAAATTTTCATGTAACATTTAAAATTAGTTAAATTATAATTTAACGCGTTACATGTCGTCTATTGAATAATATTTTAAAGATAGTCGATTATAAGTTGAGCACTGTGTGAGTTACATATTGGTATATGCAAAATAAAGCTGAATAAAAAAAAATGCTCCGTAACCTCTGGAATTAAAACTAGGTCATTCACAAAATCGTAGAAGTACACGTATGTGTATCGCCACAAGCACGCCGCGCGGAAGTTATTTATGGGTAAGATCAGTTTAAAGATTACGTGACATTCTCATAAACCTACTGCTACAAATATGCAGATTTCAACGACATTGTGAGCTTAGTGCTTTTCGTGTCATCATAACGTTTTTCGTCGCGACCATGTACCTTCAAATATATTCAAGTATCGCGACAGAATTAGGGCGTTGGTTGATACAATGCCTTAATGTAAAAATGAAAATTTTAAGCACGATGAATATATATATATGTATTTTAGATTATACATAAGCGTTGCGCGAGAATGTCTAAAAAAAGGAAATTAATTAGAATATAAAAATATACTCCACTTTGTACGTACAACTTTCAAATGAAATCAATAGCTAAGAGAATTATGCATGCTTTGTATTTATGAACCCTGTACTTTTAAGTTTTAATGTCATTATAATATAATGTTATTTCTGTTAAAGTATAGTACAAATTTCAAGTAATTAAAAGTATTAAGTATATAAAAATTATATACAAATAGATATTAAATATACATCAAAGAAATAATACGTTATATTGTTATATTGTTCATATTTTACTACTCATCCGTTATTTATTTATTGAATAAAATATTGAAAAAATATATGTTTCATTATTCATCTCAAAATCGCGAAACGTAAAAAAGTGCATTATGTCTCATAAAGTCTAATTAAAGCCACTCTGTGTTAGTAAATGCTATAGTCTCAGCGTATAAAGAGACAGTCGATCAGATTATGGCTATAGTTTAAGCACCGTCTAAGTAGTAATTTAGCTCCACCACTTTAAGTTTCATCAAGCAGAAGAAGTGTAATCAGATTTTAACTCGTGCATCTTACCAGCTATAAGAACCATTTAAAATTACATTTTCTTTTCGACGAAAAGCCACGGCTATAGTATACGCGTTAATTAACGTAAGATAGAATGAAAAAATAAATTTTGTTTTTATCATGATTTACCTGCTACAACTTCTTGTAGCAGATATTATTACTTATGTAATTAAATATTTTATAAACAAAATAAAGTTTAATCTGAAACATTCACTGCATTTTCGAATCAAATATATGTGATATGCATTTTAATTTTACATGTGTCTTACGTAAACAAAATTGTTATGATTATACGTATACATTTACAGAAACATATTTATTTTTTGTCCGCGGGATATGATGCATATATTTATTCCGCATACGATTGCAAATACGTAATTCGATATAATATTATATATTTGTAATCGACTGCGCGCGGAAATAAGAATGCACTTTCTTCATTTCTTCCCGCAATGTCAAAGTTTAATAAGTAGAATTCAATATAAGTTGAATTTAAAAGTTGAATGAGCTCCTAATGCCCACGATCGTTTTATTCTTACTCTGTCAGAAAAGAATTCTTTCCGTCTAATCAATCTTAAAGAGATTAACCCTTAGGAGAACTTCTTGCCGTTTCCTCGAGGTAATATCCGGTTAAGTCACCGCGGTTGTTAATTACAACGACTTCCAGTTATCAGTTTCTTAACATGCCATCAATTTCAGTCACGACATGTTTATCCCGATGTTAAAATATTTCATCAGCAGCAGCAAGTCGGAAGTTTGCATTTTTAATATCAAAGGTTATATCTACTTATGATATTCGTCATTTCCGCTTCTGCGTTAATATAGAAGATTAATTAATAATAAAAAAATACTTTATAACTTATTAATATATTTGTATTTTCTTTTGTTCTCCTTCATATAATTATTTGTTTGTATTTACCAATTTGTACCCGAAAAGTAGAGTATTAATCTTCTCTTAAGGGGTTAAGGGACTAATTAAGCAATAATTCGACAATATGTTTATGCGTGTCTGACAATACCGCGTCGTACCTATATGCTTTGTGTCTGTAAACCGACGTGCTTCTGCAATAATGTATATGTACTGGAACCACCTGAATGCTTGCGTATTAATGGAATGTGAACCATTCGGTAGCAAGTGAGTACATAGTTAGCGTTGTGCCCACGTTGTTTATATAACATAGTATTGAGTATTGATAACTAAAGTGGTAAAATCAAGACGCGGTTGCGTCTTTCGCCACTGTGGATTTTATTAATAAAGCACATTCTTTTATGAACGAGACCCTACAACCGTATCCATTACAGGAATGAGAAAACTTTTCTGGAAATAAATCGTTCTTTTTTTAAATAAATCAGTGTTAAGAAAGATGCAGATATTCGGGGAGAATATACATTTATATAGGTGCAAATTAGAGAAGGTAAAACTGAGAAAAAAAAACAAATTTAAAAAATTCTACAATTTAAGTGAAAACAACACACATTATCCTGTCTACTATACCTTCTGTAATATGCTAACCAATTACTACAACATTTAAATAACGTCTATAAAATATAAAAAAATATGTCTTTGTATAAATTTAAACTCAATTTGTTCTGTTTATATTAATAAAATAATAAATTAAATTACGATATTAATTATAGATTAACCCTATTTTCGCGGTTTAATTACTCAAACTAAACGAAATTTTTATTTTCATAAGCTTGTCAGCGAGATTTCGATTAAACTGTGATTGTTTAGTCTCAGCGAATAAATGTGTAATATCAATAAATGCTTGATAAAGTAACTTAATATCCAGCATTAAATAGCTGTGCCAATACATAGGAATTATTTGATTTAGATAATTAACAGGTGTTGCTACCGATAAACGCTGCCTGATAAAATAACATTTACGGCCACGTGTATCCACATTTTCAATTAAAGTTAATCTATGAATTAGCTTTCCTAATTTTGATTTAATTTTTCGTGGAGGAATAATAATTACCATATCTCTCTCTTTCTCTCTCTGATTATAATTCTAAACTCTTTAGTACAATAACATTTTTTATTTTAATAACAGTAAATCAAGCAGTAAATAATAGCAATTATTTTAATAACATTCCAAAAATGTTAATAACATAACGTCAAGAATAATCAAGTAACTTATCTAATGAACTTTTGCAATAGCAAAATATTGATTAAAACACAATATTTTTGTTTGTGCATTAATTACCAGTTAACTCTGGTTATACATGAACTTTTCAGTAATCATAAATTACAACGAGATCATTCCGTGACGTTTGAAGAGATTCGTTTTTTATTCGAGTCACTCGTAAAAATTCTGCTGAATTAAACGCGAGATCGGCGTAACGATCCGTTCATATACGTCTCTGTTCGTTTCCCCGATTCCCCGACATCGATACTTCGCAAACGCGGCCGATGCGCAAGTAACGAGGCGCACTTGCACATATCCTTCCTCGCGCCAATCATCTCGGTTATTTGAATCGCATCCGCGTAATTATCGGTGCAACCACGCGAGCCGACCGGCAAGCATCGATCGATGACACAGATTGAGCGAAGTTATTGTCAGCACATTAAGCGTATATCGATTCGTTCCGACCGTTTGGCCGAGCAGAGGCGGGTGTGCCCGCCTCTCTCTGTTACGAGCAAACATTTTCGATACATCGATCATTGGGTTTTTTCGCCTCGGTACGTCCGATGCACCACGACACGTACATCAGCCGGTTGTACATCGGAGCTATCGGCGAAATAGTAACCCGAAACCTCTGGCGGAACGGCGGCGGCGACGCGTGCGTATACGTGCATATGTATACGTACGTGCGTGCGTGCGTCACATGCCATCGGTATCGCTAATTGCGCCACCCATTAAGAATCCTCCAATTTGCACAGTGCACAACGCTCGTTACGATTAGCAGCGCTGCACGGACTGCCGTATATTTAAAGTGTCGTATATATCTCTGGTTATTCCCGGCGTTACGGAGTACTCCTCCCTCGCGCGATACGTGAGACGGTCAATCGGCGACGGGCGCGAGCGAGCGACCGTGAATGCGCTCGACGCCGAATTCAATTTATCATTCGTCTCGCTCTCGCGATCGACAAATTATTTTTCCGCATCGACGAACGATGATTATTCATGCGTCGTTCGGATCCCCGTCGTCGTTTTCCTTTTTCTGCGTTACGTCGGAGCGTTACGAGATCACGGTGCGAATGTGTTTATCACGGAATTATGGACTCGCGATTTTATCGAGGCACCAGGCCGAAGTGAATCTATATAATAATGAATTAATATAAGCTTCCCGCGACTCTGGGGTCTTATACTCGAAAAATATCGCATACGATATTTTATGAATATCACTAGAAAATAACACCAGTATGCTATTGGTTGCAAAGTGTGATATTCATGATATATCGTATGCGATATTTTTCGAGAATCGAGTCCATGAAAGGTGAACGCAAAGGTCGCTCGATGATTGCGACCGGAATCTGCTCGTTGCGCGTTGTCGTGTTTCTAGACTAAAAATTAAAATTATCAGTTCGCGAGGCTGTGAGATGTTCTCGGTTTCACCATGCCGCGGTAATGTCACCGAACATTTATCCAGGCATAACTTTTTAATTAAAAATCGAGCGTATATTAAGGGTTAAAAAAGCTCGCCCCGATTGAACAAGAAGGAGATTAATAATGCTCGAGAGCCGTCATTCACGTGAGTTCCCCGCATTCTAAAAGTGCGTGCACGGAGTAAGTATATGCCCGGTGTGGGATTAGAGTGGCGGTGCGTGTATTACCACTGCCATGCGTTTTAATTATGGCCGTCCAGGCTCGCTCGCTCGTTCGCTCGTTTCGCGCTCGTTCTCGAGCACGAGTACCGGCACGCTATTTCACTCGCGCGAGATTATTCCTCCTAATTATTTTAATTGCTCACGCTTGTGGGACACGTTGCCGAGGACCGGCGGGCGCAGTCCGAGGCGAAAACCCACGCGACGTGAGACGTGATTATCTCTGAAACAGATACCATTCGTGGATATGCTTCGACCACGACATTTTAACATTATGCACCTTGATGGATAATTAAAGACCCGCGCGAACCGAACACGCCCGTTTCTTTAATAAAACAGTTATCTGTCACGCGGTAAATTCTAAACAGCGGCTTATCGATGGGCGCGAGCACGAAGTACACCGCGCTCAGTTGATACAAACAGGAGAGAGAAGAACAAAATGTATAAATGTGCCAGTTGTAATATAAATCGCAACAAGATCGCAATAAGATCCGCGACTCGTCTCGTATCCACGATAATAAATACGCATTGTAGACATGGCGAAACTATCTGAAAATGATAAAATTTCAATTGTATCGATACAGAGCTGTCTTTACTGCCGCGCACGTCGCCTTAAAAAACCAACGGTAATGTAAGAGAAATATTTTTCTTTTAGCTTTCCGCGCGCGTTTGACCTGTATTTTATCGTTGATACAGCTGCATATCGCGCGGAATATCGCAGGGAATGCCCCCGTCGAGAGCAGTTTATGCGTTCCGACCGATCCTCGACGGCGAACGCGAACGTGAACGCGTCGCGTAATGAAATGCTCGGATTGATGTAATAATAACATTTCGTTCCTCCCGGGTGTGCGTCGACCGGTCGATTCAGACGGTCGCCGACGGCGTATTCTTTTTTCCGCGCGTTCTCGTTCGCCGCGGAAGGATAAGCGATCCCGCGACACGACGCGACGCAACGCGGCATCGTCGTCGGTGTGAAAAGGCCACCGCCGATCCCCCGGGATCGGTGAAACATTTTTCGCCGGCGGCTCATAAATATCAGCGCGTCCTCACCCTTACGTTCCTTCCTTCCTTCCGGCATCGCGTCGTTCCTCTTCCGGGCCAACCAAGCGCGGCGACACAAAAGAGAATCGCGGGCGGCTTAAAGCGCGATTCTCTTCGTCGACGGCGTCCCTCGACGATGACTCGATTCATGGGGAAGCTAGCTCGCAGGAGAAGTCCCGCACGGGCTTGAGACTTCTTCGCGCGATCGTCGGATCAGCGGATAAAAAGCGCCTTTCCCTGCTGTCGGGGATCGATAAATACCGCAGCCATTCACCGCACGCCGATTTATTCCGGAAGTGCGTATATATACGGGATGCTATCGGTTATTCCCATTCGTCCTTATCGGACACGAGAAATCCTGCCGCGAAATGATCCTCCTTGCACGAAATTCACTGTCGTTACCCTGTCGTAATCACCGAGACCACAAAGCACGCGAAAAACTAAAGCGCGTACCGCTGATGCAATGAGGGTCAAAGTATTGCGTTCTGACTGGATCGATAACTTACATTTCGCAGAGCGCTTGCGTTTTTGGCGAAATTGCTCTTATAAATTAATCGGATCATTTGATAAAGCGCGCCGGCGGAATCCAATCCAATTCCCGACTTTATAATCTGGCCGAAATTTTGCAGAATTATATCAAATACTTCCTACTCATTTTACGATCGAGTAATAATTAAACATTCGCAGTTACGAAGTAAACTTATTAATCTCTGTAGAAGTGTACAAATATCTGTAGTTTAACAAAACATAGATCTTTTCGTGTGACAGAAAAAATAGATGTAAAAATCTCAATTCAAACGTGAGTTAAAAGAACTATTTGAAGATTTCAAAAATAATTGTGTCTAACTTTGTGATTACTTTCATAATATTCCTCTCAGTTATAAATGGCTATATAATTACTTTAACTTTCGAAAACAGAATTTTTCTCTCTATTACTCAAAAATATCGCGCAGTCCGTTTTTTCCTTTTTTCCTTTTTTAATTTTGCTACTTTGCAGTAAGTGTTGAAATTACATTTTGACACCGAACTACTTAATTCCGCAAAATCATTTTCCGTCCGTTCGCCAGTGTTTCTACATGGTGAGACTCAAAGCCCTCTCTTATTCGCGGCCTAATACCGTCTCGTTTCTTTCTCCGGTTTTTCCCTTTACGAGACTATACGGGACGGCTACGTGCGCTAGTCGTGTAATAAGGTGCTGAGACAGTGCCTCAGAGTCGTTTACATCGGGACTCGGCAAAGTTTTCGAAAGGAGTTGGTGACGTCGACTGAGAAGGGACCGTCCTGAGTTTCATAGCCGGAAAGAAGCGACGACCGGTCTTCGTCGGCGAGGCGTATAATTATTAAGAAAAAAAATGAAAGGAAGGCACAAACGAGTGAAAGATCTCTTGCAAACTTGATCCGCGGCTTTGAATTACGTCCACGGATGTGCTTTCTACGAGATATCGTCCGGCTGGCGCAAAGTTTTAAAGAGCTATATATATAGCTCTACATTCTATACACACACACACAAACACACACACACACATACACACACACACACACACACATATATATATATATATACATACAATATATGTATATACATAGAATGTAGCGAGAGTTGGTCACAAAGTTACGTTAGCTTTACAGCGGATACGAGCAGAAATCAGAAATATCCCTTTTCAACTCTCTGTAGCTGTTTTAACCCTTTGCGTTCGATGTTATCTCTGTCGTAATATCGATATGATTATATTGCAAAATAAAATTCCCATTTTTTTAGTTATTCTTTCTTTTTCTCTTTCTCTTTTTCTGTTTGAAGTTCCACAAATAGTAATAAAAGAAATCTAAAATTATATTATCTCTTTTAAAGTCTGGGCAGATACAAAAATAATAATAATTTTCAAATAAATAATAATTGGACAGGATAATACATTATGTTATTGCAATGCGCGCATAGTATGCGAATAGGCTAAAACCTTTAAATATTATTGTTATAGACAGATTGCATTTACTTGTTTATATTAAACGCTGTTCATGTATTGTGATTGCAAAAGAGTATTAATAAATTTCAATATGACAAATTTTGTAATTGCATTGCCGCAACTTTGAAAATAAATGATAATAATATATACTATTGTGCGTATTAAATAAAAATGTATTTTGCAATTTCAGGAATATTGTTTTATTTATTGATAAATTAGTATGAAATTACAATTCGCAACTCATACAAAGGTAACGATGTTACCTTTGTTGTTCACTACGCTCTCGTTACCACTCAAAGGCCTTGCATTTGTTTAATTAAATAATGCAACCGTAACACTTATTACATCGATGAATACTGTACGCTGCCGAAATTTTAAATAATTTGCGCTATAGTTTGCGAGACGCAATAAAATAGGCGCTGATCAATCAATGCAGAATTTGGTTATTTACCTAGAAAATAACCAAATTATTCTTAAACTTATTTTCTTCGTTTGGGAAGTAAATGATGTGGAAAGTGACGCAAGAAAACTCCCTTAAATTATACTAAAATGTCCGCATAGTTTCAGTTCAGGCTTATCCAAAGTTAGACGACGGAGTATTCTTCAGTGAAATCTAGATACGAAAGTTCGCGCCGCAAATGCAAGGAATGTCATGAATTTTAGAAAAACGAGCTATCTGATGTCGACGATCGCCTGCAAATGCAACAGATGCCGTCAGTTTTCGCCACAACGGAAACAAGATACCACGGTTTTAGATATATAGATCGAGAAAAACTTTCAATAATTAAAAATTAAATTACGTGACACGTCAATTTTAATTTCCAAAAAAATCTGCTAATTTGACGATTTCACTTCTTCGAGTGATTACACACATACTTGACTAATCCGGAAAGTTTCGAGAGTCATTCGTTATCCACGGATGTAGTTTCTCCCCTTTTTCTATCATGCGACGCCGAATGATTATACGATGGCTTCAGCCCTGCATCTCGGACTTTCAGCAAACTCCTAAAAACATTTCTTCACAGAAGTTTACCGTGATAAACTTGCCGACACAGCCGGACGGAGCCCATTGGATTCAGCGAGTTGCGAGAAAGGCTGTCGAGACTGACTACTAGAAAGAGAGAAAGAGAGAGAGAGAGAGAGAGAGAGAGAGAGAGAGAGAGAGAGAGAGAGAAAGAGAGAGAGAGAGAGAGAGAGAGAGAGAGAAAGAGAGAAAGAGAGAGAGAGAGAGAGAGAGAGAGAGAGAGAGAGAGAGAGAGAGAGAGAGAGAGAGAGAGAGAGAGAGAGAGAGAGAGCAGCCCGCCACGAACGAGGGCTAATAACCTGGGAAGTTAATTACGGCTGTAAACTGCGAGGGGGTTGTTTGACTACCCCATCGCACCGAGAGTGGCTGACATAAGGTGGCCTCGTTGCACTGGCCAAGTCAGTGCCCGCCTACGTCGCGTCGGTCCTTCAAAAACGATCGCACATCGTGAAAAGCTTCCTCACAGTGAGAATTGACTTAAATACCGCCTCATCGCGCTGGTCGGAAAATTACGCCGCAAATAAAACTCACGTAACGCGAACTCGCTTTAATTAAGAAATTAAGTGATGGGAGCGCGGACGCGGCGGAAATTGGTTTTCGTCACGAGACGATGAGATTGTAAAGAGGTATCATTTTTGAGATCGGAAAACGATCGTGTTCTGATTTCCTTTCATCATCTCGTTATTTGGCGCGTGCCGTAATTTCAACCGTGGAATTCTTTCCCGTTTATTATTTCTTCATTCAGTTATTAATTCATTCTGTCTAATGCGTCGTTTGTCTCTTCATGAGATTTTAGAATAAAAGTATGCATTACTCCTTTTATTAAATTTATTTATAAATTTAAAATATTTTAATATTTGACATTTTTCTTGCGATATTTATGCGTATTTTTACTTCCATGGATTTATTACAATAAAAAATATTTGCGTAAAAAAAAAGAAAATTAAATAAATTTTGTCAGCAAACAAGATCGTAAGATCAGGTTGTAAAATACATTACTGTATTCTATATTTTTTGTTATAATGATAGTAAAAAATTACTAAATACATTTTACTGTAAAGATACTCACGTGTGATAAGCTTAATCGAGTGAAAATAAAATGTTTATATGTATAGGTAAGTCTGTAAGCCAAAACACATTTCCCTGGGGCATGCTAATATGCTAGCGGAAAGGTTGATAAATAATATCGTGAAACAAATCCGGAATTTTGATAAACTTGAGAGCCAACGAAAGTCAACAAAGAGAATAGCGCCGCTAATAAGAATGATGTATCATCTCGACGAAATTGTCTTTATCGTCCGCTCGGATAATGAATGAATTAAGTTGGCCGTAAGCCATGAAGAAAATTACCCGTATAAATAACACCCGGAGACAAAACTTCACGGCCGCGGTAGCCGTATGAGAATTCTTGCTGACGGTAATATTTTCCGGCCACATCGCTGCATTCGTAACCGTAAATTATTCCGTAAAATTCAACGTTTTTGCCAGTTATGTTCTTTAGAGTCTGTACTTTTAATCCGCGACCAATTTACACGTTGTCACTTTATTACTTATTCCCCTCTGCATAACTCGCGCGATTTCCCGCGTTCCCACTCGTTGATTTAACATTCTTATCTGGTTAAACTTATCCAATTTCGTATAATTTAATGTAATTTCTGAAGATACAGCCTATATATGTGTATATAAACACAACCGTGTAAAATCTCTGCACAGAAAAGAAAATAAGTGTATAAGCAAGAATCTATAATCTTCTTATAAGAATTTTAACTTTTTATTTCAACCCTTTTTCTTGATTAAACTATAAAAAAAAGACCTTCAGTCAAACAAGTTTTCTTTGTTTACACAATTTATGTCTCCTTTCAAGATTATAGATTCTTGCTTATATACAAGAATATAAGTCTTGATTTAACACTTCTTTTTTGCTGTGTAGCACTCGGATTTATAACCGGTGATTTTTGAAAAACTTATACTTTCATTCATTGCATTCTCATTAATTTATTAATCTTTTGTGTATGCAGAGCAATTTCTTCATCTTTTCTTTCATTGATACCAATAAATAAAATTATGTTTATATCACATGAAAAAGGTGTATCCGCTTTTTTCATCGAGAAATCTAACACGTGCTTTATGTCAAACGCGAATGTTGTGACAACATGTATCAAAGAATCGCAAAGAGCGCAAGCCGCCTTTCTAGGAGTGAGTGTTTCAAAGTACCCGACACTGTCGAGAGAGCAAAAGGGAATACGAATGTAGAAGGCTGCTTCTATCAAGACTTTTTCCATTTATCAAACGATTTTATAAAGAGACGTGTAAAACGGTATATATTCATAGCAAAAATTATTATGCAAGTTGGATCGTAAGACTATTTCAGATTGCGTGATAGTGCTAGACTCCGCATAAAGAACGTAAATCTTTTTATTGATGTACACTTGACACCACCTCACGTATTGCTTCCTTTACTTGATTTATTCACTATCTATCAAGTTTCGAATAAAAAAACGGAAAAGCAATGAAACATTGTAAGCCCGTCGTACATAATAATATCATTTTCGCATTTGATGTACGATAAATTACTTCGCAACCTCGATTCACTTTTTTTTCGCAGGGAATTGTTCTCTTCCCTATTGTATCGGGACTTTCACCGCGTTCTTTATAGTTTCCCCCGGAGAATGTTGAACGATGGCACTTTATCATATTATAAAAGGAAGTTTATTTCAAAGAGTATCGCCATTGAATTTTAGAGATAGAAGCAAATTTTTCGTACCGTACCTGGAATACTCGATGCGCGTGTGGAGCGATGAAAAATGCCGGCCTTCAGAAAGTAAGAAACGCGGGTGGGGAAACCACATGTATAATTAGACATAAGTCGCGATAGCAGTTACGAGGCCAACACGCATAAACGCCTCGCGCACGCGAGATGGTGCAGGTTTGAATGTTTGCCATTTTTCAAGCGACCGCGGATCGAAAAATCTTATCAGCCGGCTGCAAGATGACGTCTACGCGCGGCGATAAGCGAGAGGTCGGCGCTTTTCGCGGAAAAAAACCGCAAATCTCTTTCTGTCTAAGTAAGAGCAAGTTATAATAGCGCGAGGGTCGTGCAATTCCGCGAATTTCTTAAGTATAGTGTAAAACAAAATCGATTCTCGTAGTGCGCGTCGATGCGCCGAGTGGCCAAGACGTGTGTCAGAGAGCTCCCCTGTTAGGAATTTTTCTGGTAAAATCTGTGGTGCATACTGCATTGTTATCTCGAAATTTGTAACGCGAAATAGCGTAATCAACGATACATCGCGAAACGTGCGGCGGACGTTAAATGTTTTATAGAATTACTTATAATATCGATTGCTTGCAACTAACTAAGTTCAAGCAATGATTATTTCAGCAAATATTTTTATCAACTTATCTTCGTAGGTTTACCTATATATTATAGATAATTATTGCATTTTGAGATAAAAGTAAGAATACGATGAAAACGGTGCATGAAACCATTTGATATATCTTGATATGGACGTCATTGCGAAAAATGCAAGGTATCGTTATCAATTAATAATTCCTAGATGCGGCCGGACGTAACTACGAGCTTATCAATCGATAATGTATATTTTTACATTTTTCAAAAGTTTATCGCTTATAGTATAAAAGCAGTTGGAGAAAGCAATCAAAGTCGAATCACAATCAATTATGTTTCTCTCGTGCGTTCTCATCGCGGCGTTGATCGCTTTGGTCGGCTCGAATGATCCGATCCAGAAAGCGGGTAAGGATTGGTATAAGAACAGTCTGATATATCAAATCTATCCGAGAAGCTTCAAGGACAGCGATGGAGATGGCATTGGCGATTTGAAAGGTATCACAAGCAAATTGGAACACATCGCGGACATTGGCGCCGATGCGCTGTGGATGTCACCAATCTTTAAGAGCCCGCAGTACGATTTTGGCTACGACATATCTAATTTTACTGATATCAATGAAGAATACGGTACCCTAAAAGACTTTGACGACCTCGTGGCAAAGGCAAAGTCTCTCGGGTTGAAAGTAATTCTTGATTTCGTACCGAATCACAGCTCCAATGAGAGCGATTGGTTCTTTAAGAGTGTCGATCGGATCAAACCCTATGATGAGTACTATATTTGGCATGACGGGCGAAAAACATCAAATGGCACTAGAGTACCACCGAACAACTGGATGAGCGTTTTCGGTGGCTCTGCCTGGCAATGGAATGCGACTCGAAAGCAGTATTATTTCCATCAGTTTGCTGTTGGACAGCCGGATCTCAATTATCGTAGCCCTGCGGTGCAAGAAGAAATGAAGAAAGTGTTGACTTTCTGGATGAATCGAGGTGTGGAGGGCTTCCGCATTGACGCTATCAATCACATGTACGAAGATGCCCGATTATTGGACGAGCCGCCAAGTAACATACCCGGTTTACCAGAGGACGACTACGACATCTTGAACCACATTTACACGAAAAATCTTAATGAAACTTATGAAGTTCTCAAGTCTTGGAGGAAGTTGATGGACAATCATAACAAGAAAGCTGACACGAAAATGATTTTGACCGAGGCTTATACGGACTTCGATCTTACTATAATGTATTATAAATCAGGCTCGACGGTGCCGTTTAACTTCATGTTTATAAGTGATCTAAAGAACGTGTCCAACGCGGCCGATTTCAAACGCTATATTGATCGTTGGATGGACAATGTACCTAACGGTCCACAGTACGTTGCGAACTGGGTAGTGGGCAATCACGACAATCATCGCGCGGCTTCCAGATTTGGCGAGAAACGGGCCGATCAACTTTCCATGCTGGCGATCGTTTTGCCTGGCGTTAGCGTAGTTTACAATGGCGACGAGATCGGTATGGTCGACAGGAATTTCACGTATGAAGAAACCAAAGATCCTGCCGGATGCAATGCTGGACGCGAGAGGTATTGCCATCACAAACGATGAATTCGAATAGAATTCGATCGTTATGTAATATACACACAGTAGATTTCAATTCAAATCTATAAATATATCTTTTCATTTGTGATTCCTACGTTTTATAATATTATCTGGAATATATAATAGTATAAAAATATTAATTAATTATATAAAAAATATATAAAAAATTATGTAAAAAATATTATCCGCACAAAAATTATTTGTCAATTTGTATAAACGTATTTAAGTTATTGTTACGAGAGTTGTGTGACTTCGTTTATTAATAATTAATTTGACTAATGCAAATCAATTAACTGTATATACATAAAAAACTATTAAAAAATTGACGATGCTTTTACTTACAATATAGATATATTATAACCTGATCGTCTATTTTCAATCAGACAAAAAATAATTAAATCAAATTACAATTATATGCACAATTAATCATGCTATCTTTTAGATTTTGTTAACAAATCATAGTAAATCTGCAGAAAGAAGTGTATTACATTTAATACATAAGTTTCTATAAATATATTCAAAACGTATGTTTTTATCAATTAATCTCAATGTCATTGCGTTTTTAGATATCCTCTGAAATCGCGAGATCCGGAAAGAACGCCTTTCCAATGGGACAATAGCACTAGCGCCGGCTTCTCTACTAACAAAACAACGTGGCTTCCGGTGAACAGCAATTACAAGGTCTTGAATCTGGCAGCGCAAAAAACCGAATTTGTCTCTCATTATAAAATGTTCAAACGTATGGCGCAACTGAAGAAGAAGCCTGTCATCGAGCAAGGATCTCTGGAGACTGCGTTGTACTGTGATGATTGTACTGGCACTGAGAATGTTCTAGGGGTGGTACGACGACACGGAACATCCGTCGTGGCGCTCATAGTGAACTTCGACGATACCACGGAGGTCACCGTCGACGTTGGGATCTGGTTGAATATTCCACAGCAGTTGAGAGTCTATGCATCTAGTGTGCACTCCAAACTGCTTCCAGGATCGCACATCAATATGGCCTCCGTCACTTTGCCCGGTGCGGCCTCCATTGTGTTGGCCACAGTAGATTTGTTTTAGTAAATTTCTGCTTATTTTGTCCCAACAGATAACTCTTCAGTAAAGCGAACTTTCGGATATACATATATGTATATATGTATAGACGTAAACACAATTTTTGCGGACGGATCATGTAAATCTGAGAATGAGTATTTAATAAATGTATCTTGTAACAGGAAACAATTAAAAATTAATTTGTTGGTATCATTGTGTTATTATTAATTGCAACAAAAATCATATGATAGCATTTCAAATCAATGTAATTAGTGCTCATTTATATATCTGTAAATGTGTATTTTTGTTTGATATATAGATTAAATTTTATTTTAGCCGGAATAAGAATAATTTCTTTGATTGCTTTATAGTACATGAGGTATAATCGCATCCAGAAAAATATAAATAAAAATTTATGCAAAAATAATATTAATTGAATTTTTAACTCATTGTCAGTTGTTTTTTGTTATCTTAATAATTAATTTTCCATTGTCGGTACTTCAAAATATTACTTTATTGTTTCTCTACTAATTTTTTTTTAATAAAGTACATTTTTTAAATTAATTGCTATGGCAGAATTAAATGAAAATAATTATCATCCTACAGCATATCAAAGCGCGATTTTAATTATTCTTTAATTTCTATGTGTAGCATATTAAGGTACATAACTTTTTCACATTACATATTTGTACAAATTAATTCATCCATATAAAATATTTCTGTCTTGCAAAATTACATTTTTGTAAAATAAATTCAAAACAATGTCCCAATTCACAATTATGTACTTTTTACTCATTATAACATAAATTTCAACGATATAATTACAGTAATTTTTTTTATTAAACGCAATAAATATTTTTATTAAAAATTATAGTGCTTCTTGATATTATAAAAAGAATTATATAAGAGAAAAGCTTATCTAGTATCAGACTATAATGACGTTATCGTAAAGAATATAAATGTTATATCGTTATCAGTAATTTCTGGATGCGATTATTTGGAATTATGAACTTATCAAATAAAAATAATAATAGATATTCTAATTAGAGACATATATATCTGCTATAAATTTTTTTAATGTTAAATTGTCGCATGTATAAAAGCGTATTAGATTCGATAATCGAATCAGTCATTAATATGTTTCGCTCGTGTATCTTCAGCGTAGCGTTGGTTGTTTTAACTTCCGTGTCAGTCAAAAGAACGGGTAAGCATTAATATAGTGCTACACCAAGAACGATGATGTACCAAGTCTATCTAAGAAGTTTCAAGAACAGTAATAGAGACGGTATAGGAGATTTGAATTACATCACGAGCAGATTGAAACACATCACGGACATTGCATTGGCGCCGATGCGCTCTGGCTATCAACGATCT
Source organism: Temnothorax americanus (assembly GCF_048541705.1). NCBI lineage: Eukaryota > Metazoa > Arthropoda > Insecta > Hymenoptera > Formicidae > Temnothorax > Temnothorax americanus. Next base: position 878,871 of record NW_027509307.1, on the reverse strand, counting down.
ATAACAGATACTAGCCCGCAATTCGATTTTGGCTACGACACCGCTAATTATATTGACGTCGACAAGGATTACGATGCTTTAACTAACTTTGACAAACTCGTAGCGAAGACAAAGGTCCCTCGGGCTGAAAGTAATCCTCGATTTCGTGCCGAATCACAGCTCTCACGAGCACAAATAATTCAAAAAAAAAAAAAAAAAACGCCCAACGGATCAAGCCCTACGAGTATATCTGGCGTGACGTGCTAATAGTGAACGACACTAGGAAACCATCAAACTGGTTGAGTGTCGTCCAAGATCTCGCCTGGGAATGAAACTCGGCACGAAAACCATCTGCATCAGTTCAACGTTACTTAGACAGATCTCAACTATCGTATATAGCGTTACATTGCAACGTGAAATGAAGAACGTGTTGAATTTCTAGCTAGATCGGAATGCGGATGTTCTCGCATTGATGCTATCAGTTACTTGCTTGATGATGTACATTATCTAGACGTCGAGCTTCGAAAAAATGTGCCAAGAATATCGGACGATGATTATAAAACTTTGGATCACATTTACACGCAAAATCTTCTCAAGACTTAAAAGAGCTTCTCAAGACGTGGAAAGAATTGCTGGATAATCACTTAAAGCGACTGATATAAAGTGGTCGACTTCAAACGTCTCATCGATCGCTGATGAACAATATACCTAACGATCCTATATTGTGAATTAGATAGGAGACAATCGTGATAATCATCACGCGACTTCCAGATTCGATGAGTCGATCAACTTTCCATACTGCGGCCACCATTTTATCTGGCGTAAGCGTGAGTTACAACGGTGACGAGATCAGTACGCTCGATAAGAATTTCACGTACGTGGAAACCAAGGATCCTATCGGACGTGTCGCTGGACCCGGCAGGGTATCACGAATGAAGATAAAAACTTGGACAAAATAACGTGTTTAACAATAGAGTTGAAATCATATCTATATAAATGCATTATTTTATTTCCGAGTGTTCTAGATATTTTGCATTTTATATTATCATTATATTGTATAACTATGCTCTTTTTGCAAAAACTGCTAATTAATTGATGTAAATATATTCAACGTAATCTCTATTATAAGAATTCCTAATTTAATTTGTTAAAAATTAATTCTATTAACATTTCTGTTATTTTCATCAACAATGTTAAAGCCAGTTCTACAACTTTGTGTATTGTATACAACACGCGTTATTTATCTTTAAAACAAAAAAGTGTTCATATATAATGGTCACGCATTTTCAAATTTTATCAACTAATTTTGTAGTGCATTTATATTTTTTAAAGAACATCTTTCATTTAATATATAAAAATATTTTTAAAGATGTTCTTGTATCTAAGATGTTATCTTCTACTGGCGTTATATTATTTTTTATTTGAATGCACTTGTAGATATCATTTAAAATCGAGAGACCTAGCAAGAACGTCTTTTCAATGGTACAACAGCACTAGCGTCAGCAAAAAAATATAGCTTTCGGTGAACAGCAATTATACAAGACTCTAAATTTGATGGCGCAAAAGGCCATGTTGCACTACAATGTATTCAAATCTTTGTCGCGTTTGAAAAGGAAACCCGTTGTCTCGAGCGGGGCTCCCTGCAGACCGTGTTGGTCACCGAGGAAATCCTAGGAGTGGTACGACGATACGGTGCATCCGTCGTGGCGCTTATGGTTAACTTCGCCGACACGCCGGTCACCGCCGTAGACTCCAGGATCCGGATGAATATTCTAGAGCAGTTGAGTCTGTGCTCAGTGCATTCCGAGATGCTGGCAGGATCGCACGTCGATAGGTATGACTTGCATCACTATATGCTCGGTTCGGCCTCCGTTGTGCTCACCACAGCAGATTTGGTTTAAACTCCTGCCTATGTTATATGTTCACGGATATAACCGTCCGCGGTAACACGAAGTTTCAGACTTATGTATGCAACATACCTAAGCCACTTATAAAGTATATTTTAGAAATTCGTTTTACGTAAAACTGCGAATGCAAATTAGAGGAAGAAATATGTTTTATAATAGATATAACAGTGAAAGTAAATTTGCCGAAATTATTGGTTGTACATTAACGGTTGATTATTATTATTATTAATAATAAATGTGCTCGATTCCATATTTGTTCTTGTTTAGTAAAATAATTTTTTAAAAGAAGTTGCCCAATTTCTTTACAAAATCTTTTCCTATATATAAATCCATGCTAAAAAAATGATAGAAATTAAATTCTTCAGTTTTCTTCAGTAATAATGAAATAATAATTTATTTTTTCAATTGTACAATTAATTTTTTTTTATAAATACAATATTAACTTCGATTTCATTTATTTTTATTAAAGCTTTATATGAGTTAGTTGAAAAAATACGACTTTCTTTTTTCGTTTAATTAATAAAGACCATAATTTATATTCTGTGGAAAAATATTTCACAAAATAAAAACGACAATTTATTAATTCTATGTTTTTTATAATTAAAATAAAAATATTATAATTTTTATTACTAATTACTGTTACGTAAGCGAAAGGAATAACTTTTGTGAAATAAACGTTACAATAGATATCAAACGTGCGTGTTTAAAGGAGTGAGAAATTCTATAATTATACCCATGTATGCTCATATTTAGTATACATTTAAATTATATTCAGTTCACTTCTCTAAATATAATAGTAATTAATTATATTGCATTTTCTCGTTCGTCGCTTATAACATACGAAATGGCAGCATGTTACAATCGCATAGTTCCGAATCGTGATAACATTTGATTTTGTGGTGGCTGCAATAGCAACGTGAAAATGATCTATCGATAAATATTAACCTTTGACAAATGCTGACGGTGCTTTATTCAGCCCGATTTACATTACAACTTGCGAGCGTTGTTTGTTGTTTATATCTACGCGAATAAACCAATAGCAACATGCCAAATATTATTTTATTACTGAAAAATCTCTGTAAAATCCCAATACAAATTCGCTTTGTTGTTCGGCAAATATAACAAGACAAGCAGAATTTGGGCATCTGTCTGATTTACGATATCATTTAAAGCGGCTTAACAAAATACAACACTATATAGGTACTGTGAAAAGGATTAAAAATTTGGTGCGTGAAAAATGTATCAACAGAATTAAAAGTTTCTTTCTCAATGTATCTACCATTATCACTTTTGAGACAAATCTGTGTAAATTAAGGTATTCTATTAATCAATATTATCACAATATTGTCAAATTCCTCTAGAATACATAGTATAAAATCGTTCGTCTAGCAAAAGTCTGTGTATGTTTAACCGAGGGGTGCTGACTGCTAAAACTTACATATTTTTCGCTATACGCATGCTAGAACGAAAATAGGAAAGCAGAGTGCGGAGGTAGAAAATAGATTTTACGACAGAAAAGTCGATAGTTTCGATCAGCTAAGGTAGCTAAGACGCCACGCGGCGAGAGGCAGAGCTTGCACGCACGTCCTCGTGCTGTGTGTATACATGAGTAGTTGGGAAAATTCTCGAGTTTTCATGCCGACAGCCGGCACTATGCACCGGCGCGCAGCACCAATCACGCTGAGTGCACATTCTTCAACCTCTTCTGTCTCGGAGTCCTGCTCTCTCCGCCGTTCTCTCGTCGAGACAGCTAGAAGAGATGCACCACTCTCGCTCTGCAGAGGTTTCGTTTGTATATCGTGCATGTATAACGTGCATGTGCCGGCATACGCCGAAGAGCATGGCGAATCGGCGCGGCGCAGCGAAGCTCGCATCTTCAGCTGCGCTATCTCTCCTCGTTTTCTTCTTTCAAGTTCATATACGACCGCGCGGACCGCGACTGAGAATATTTGGTATGAACTTTGTACTGCCTGTGTGTGCCGTACCATGTTCCCCCGCTGGTAATTCACAAACTCTTAATTAATTCGCATATTCCTATTCTCATTTCTCCATGCGTGCCCTTTCTCTGCTGCACATTCGTTTTCTAGTTTTATTTTCAGCTTCCTGCAGGTATAGTAGATCCAAGAACGCCCAAGCAGAAATCAGTCCGCGATACGGACAGCGGCAGCCCGCGGAGAAATGCGTTCTTTCCTTGCCTCCGGTATGCGCGCTCTTTGATATTTAAAAGTATTCTAAATGATAAATGTTTGTTTGTATGCCGTGCGTATACTGCAGTACGAGGCAACACGACTGAGATGGTGTACATAGGCGTGCCTTCGCTTCGTAGAAATTGTTTCGCGTTTCATTTAATAATGCAGCAAGACGCACGAATGCAATCTACGATGTTAAAGATCGGCGTATTTGCAAACGGACCTTTGTAAGGCCCTCTTCAACAGTAACAAAGTAACTGGCGTGCAACGGACAAAACAATTATTAAAATGCTGCGGATAACAAAACTGAGAACGGAATACGTAAGTAGAAATGCATGTGTATGAGTGTTAGATTGATTTTTTTTTATTATCAGTCCTGGTAAAAAAAATGTCATCTAAATAAATCTGAGTGATGATATTAGGCAATATTAATAAATCAATATTTTCATGGAATTATGTTACGTCACTTTTATGATTACAATTGCGAGCTCACAGGAGGATTAGTAACTTCTGAATAGTATTATTATGCACGATATGCTGTATGGGTAACTATTAAACACCACGCTATCTATGCGGCCATTCACGTATAGCGCCGATTTATAACGCGCGCCATATAGAGCCTAGCATAAAATAATCTCTGTCCGAGCATTAGCCCGACCTCTCCCCCTTTTTATGTGCATGTGCCGCGACTATACCCCTTACTGAATGGGCGCCATATACTAAGTGGATTTTATGCACGCCCTGAATCCAATTATCCTGAATAATTTATCGCCGAATCGCAGACGTTAATGACATCAGGCTGAATTAGGCAAGCTTTTCATAATGGTTCCATAAAAATAGCGGCGCATATGGTCCGTTCACCGCTCATCTCTTACCCAATAATGAATCATCACTGTCAATGGTGTAAATGGAGCTGATAATTACATTGTCCCGAATCATTGATCGATCGCGAAAATGAGGCTTTGTTTTGCATACCTCGTCGACATATTAATTAGCTTTTCCGTGAAATAATAATGTGTCAAATCCGATGTAGTGGCTAACGGTTCTTCCGTCCGCGTGCAAATGCAATTGAATTATTAATTGCACACGGAAGAATAGGAAGAAACGAGGATATCGATCTGAGTAAGAGTAAACAATAGCATTTCTTTTCAAAGAAATTCAAAATTTAAGATACCTTTGAAACTTTGCAGACCCGTGTCACTTATCCTTAATCGTTTCACATATATTGCAGAATAATATACTCGTGAATTTCCGAAACGTTGTCGTTTTGCCAGAATGTTACAGGATCTGAACGTGACATATTTATTAATAATACAATTCGGTAAAAATGCTCTTTCGTATGAAAGTATGTACGCCGTACGGCACATGGGTTTGTTGCGCAACGTCAATTAAACTTTATTTTCATTGTTCCCGGTGATGTTACTCGCGCATTATTGACTGAATTTTTTGACGTATGATAACGCAATCGCTTTTTCGATTTCGATTTATAAATATATCGTGTTTTTAATACGTTCATTGAACATCGGCACGCCTGTATTCGACGACCATGAACGGAAATAAATGCGGAAAAGGGAGACGTGTGCAATGGATACGTGCAATGCAGTGCGTATATCGAATACTCTTTTGAAGCGCACGTTTCTATCGTTTTGCAGTTTTGCAATAAGAGTCATCGGCTGGCGGTCAATTTGTATTCAGGCATAGCGCGAAGGGAAACCATCCCAACATCGGATTAATTGGATTAAAAAAGAGAAATTAAATTGACAATTTTTATTTGTGTTTTTGTTTTTTTGCACAATTCGAAATTGCAATTTTCGTGATCTGGTAAACCTTGTCGTGCTTTACAAAGGCATCGAGACAATACAAAAATCTAATACACCTTTATATAGACAATGGACCTATATAGGGTGCCATAATTCCTCATATACGGTTTTCCAGACATCCTTTAGATATCTCTCAAGCTTCTATATTATTTTCATGATACTGAAGTACTCGCAGTACATAATATAATGCGTTACGTATGTGTACGTGTGTTTTCCCTCTTACTAGAGATGTAGACTACTATATAAATTATCAATATGGACAAAATAAATTCCATACTATTTTCGAAGTTTATTTTGGGTATTTTCTCTCAAACGAACACATTCCTTTTCGTAATAAATATCAGATGACTTTTAAATTCGAAATTCTCACGTTTCCAGCATACTGCGACTTTACATCCATCCTCTAGTACGGACACGTAATTACACGGGTGTAGTGACCACAGCGTAAAATCACGGTCTATGCTACATTTAACACTCGAGATACACTAAGCTAGTACACTAAGCCGGCGTAAAGTGGGTCGTGTAAACGTTGTCATTGACGTGCAATACTGTGCTATTCCGGTGTTGTATCGCGCCTCGCGACAAAGCCTTGATTTGTCCGCGATGTTTATGTGTGAGAAACAGAATAGCGTTAATCTAGGAGTCTCGGCAAAATCGAACAGTCGCAATCGTTTTAAGTGATATTGAGAAGTATGAGGAAAAAAGATATGCAGTTAATCGAATTACAATTGTAACAAATTACGGTCGACATTACATTGCATTTTATATCGATAAGCGATACGGCATTTTGACCACAACGGATTTCCATTCAACATGAATATTTTTAAGACTCATTCGCATGTCCGTTTCACTCAAAGACGCTGTACTGTCGACTTTGATGAAAACAGCTGACGCGCAGCAATGAATAACGTTACACAGTGCTGAATGTGCTTTACTTCGAAATATATTTCTTTTCACAATGCGTTCCTGAGAACGTATTATCATGAGATAACGTCTAAAGTAAAACTTCCACTTCTTATACTCGATAAAATATCGAAGAAATTATACATACGCTATTTCAGTGGAACGGTATCGTATAGCAAGGAAAATAACATTAAGAAATATCTAAACGACGCCTGAAAACTTATATATAAGAGGCTGTGGTATGCTATATATAGTCTTTTGAGTATTTATATTATCCGTATTATCTAAATGTGTCTTGAAAAAGCTCAATAGGATTCCTTGATCACAAAAATTGTCATTTTATAAATTGTGCAACACATGAAATAAATTATCAATTCAATCTTTTTAACAAAAATAAATTTTATATAAATTCCATCAGCAATGGGATACGTATGATCAAAAATTTTACGTATAATAATTACGGTAGGTATAATGCATGTTAAAAGGTTGCTCAGGATGAAAATTATTTTACGGATCGTTTTAATTAAAATTTATATCAAAAATTTTACTCGCTCTCCCGCGAAGTTTCGAGCCTGGCGTGGCGCTTGGAACGTAATTCTAGCAGCTCCTTTAAATATCCGTTCTTTCATTCCGCGATCATTCTAAAAGGGCTTTTCCAGGGAAATGATGGTTCCACATTGCCGCGATAAGGAACGCGGAATGCCGCCGAGAGCGTTTCCTCCCGCGAAGGGAAATGTCATCCGTTCGCAATGAAGCAGAATTTTTCGCTTCGCTTCTTTTAACGGTAAGTTAGAATTTCTTTTGAGAACGGAGCTAAGCGAGCCCGAAATTCTTGCAGACGTAAGTGTACTCGGCGCGTCGTACCACGAAGAGGGAGAAACACGAAGCGGAGAAACATTAGGAACTATTTATCAGTTGACTTTCCATTCCTCGTGTACCTCATTCTTGCAGAAATACTGCTTGGTCAAGGAAAAAGATTTCGATTTAAGTTGTGATAGCCGGTTAGATTTGTGGAGTAAGAGCTTCGAGAGATAGAAGAAAAAATATATCATAAAAAGGAACGCTTGATTTTGGAGATTTATATTTACCGGAGTCGCGGGCATTGGTAAAAATTCGTTGTTTCGGGGGACAAATGATTTAAAAACCAATAAGGTTCTTACGTACCGATCTTATTTTAACTTACCTTATTCATAAGTTTCTCGAATCACTTCAATATTGTTTGAAAGATTGATTAACGGTGAATTATAGCGATTTAACGCAACTTTTGTATAAGAAGGTATATCGATTACAGCGAACGTAACGTTATATGCACGCTACACTTTGTGCATGAGATGCAAATATTACTTTCCTAACAATTATTACAAAATTACTTACTAACAGACTCATTGTTATTTACCTGGCTTTGCGCGTCCTTCGAAAGTTGATGTCGGTGCGCGTTACGCAGAATATCTACGTCGCAACACCATCCTGCCACGCAAGAATACTGCAACGAGAGAAAAGATTTTTGGTTTTGAATTGATGGAAACATAAAATATTATTTATTTGTGGAACGATAAAACAAGAACACATCGCCGATTTCTCAATATGACAATCATAAATATACATCAGTTTATCAGATTTAAAATTATCTCAGCGTTTACCGCGCGTTTTTCTGTTGAATTAAATTTTACGCAAACTTACAGCTACAGAATTGACAAGTTTCGAGAAAGCCGAGATGGACTGAAAAGCCTGGTACGTTCTAAATTAAATTAGCGGTTAGGAATCAGCTACGCTTGCCGAAAGACTAATTATAAAAAAAAGAGAAAAAACAAAATAAATTGAAAAGGAAAGATCGCGAAAGAGGGAGCACATATCTCTCCGACGCGACGCGACGAGATTAGATGTTCGTGCACGATCCGCCGAGAGGTTCGCCACGCTTGAAATCGTATTGATTCTTAAAAGAATGCTGTACCCGTGATTTAACTCTGCGAGTGCGACGCCGCCGTGAACGTACGTAGACGATGCGATCGGAAATGTACGTAGCTCGCTGCGCAGACGTAACTTAACTACATTAGCCCCCTTGTGACGATCGGTAGGGTCCTTTGAGGGTGGCACGGGGTGCCGAATACCAATCAGTTATGTCAATTGGCCCCAACAAAGTAACGAATGGTAATTGCAAGCCGCACGTCCGTCTCGCTCTTCTCCCCCACCCCCCGGTCCACAACACGCTATCCTCCCTTTGACCGAGTTCAAACACGCTTGCCCCCAAACTGCCCACCACCACTGCGCTCTGACGCTGGCGCTGACCCTCGCCGGTACACGGTCCGTCGCGAATGAATCCCCGCGTCGGTCACCATCGATTTTAAACCGGATCTAATCGGATTTTCACGCGGAACACGGGCATCAGGTGTCGGTAATCATCAGCGGATTCACGCGAATCAACGTATATCGGGATTTCGTATGAACCGCCGAAAAAGTTTGCGAACGATTTACCCAGTGAAACGGCCAGACGAAAAGGGACTGTTTATATCGAAAAAGGGTCTGGCATTTTAATCAAAAGGAAATATACGACTGCATTTTATACAGAGAGGAAGAACAATTATAACATATATTGAGGAATTATCGCTAAATAAAAATTGATATTAAAAATACGAAGTATTCGATAATATTATTAATATATTTTTATTTAAATATTCTAAACTTCGCTGATCGTAATTTTTAATAGATCCCATATTATTATTTCGGTTAATCTCACACTTCTGCAGTTTCTTTGGTATTCTCGAGTCGTTATCAGAATTTCATCGATCGTTCAAAGTGGTCGTAACGTGGTCGTTATCAACAACCTCAAACTTCCACTAACGGGCTTCCGCGGGCCGCTTTAAAATTCACTTAGTAGAAGTGCCCCTTTTTTCGTTACGGAAGATTTAAAGGAGCGCGCAGCATGCGCTTTGCACCCAATGACGGCGGCACGTTTTCCCGACGTGTGGCGAAAGAAAAACGAGGATACTCGCCTGCCTATCTATTATCTGGTAATTACGCGGCGTAATTACGAATCTCGCATGACTGGTGCCCTCCCTCCCCCGCCCCCCTCCGCCGACCTTTCCGGTTGCTTTCCGGGAGAAGTCGGAAAAATAGGATTCCGCCGGTGATTATGTTTTGCATTTCCGCGCGCAATTACGCCTGATTGACCGTCGGCGAATTTTGCCCGGTGGTTTTTTCGCGCAAAGAACGCCCCGCCGTTCTTCTCGCCGGCGAGATGAGCGACGCGCGCGACGGGATGAAGAAACGCTAAGCATAGCTACCGCCCCTCTCGCATCTTTATTACCGTTACTCAGCGGTACGGTAATACAAAAGGGGATCCCTCGGATTAAGCTACGCGCGGGTTCGTTTCCATGCCATTCGTTAGCGTCTACCGTCTACCCGTCTTTGAGAGAAGGTGCCGCGACGGAGTTCACGAGTATACGTTTGCAGTTTACAATGCGACGCGATAGGACGCCGGTGTTTCGTATCTCTCTTCGCCGTTTCGACGACGAAACTTGTTATTAACCGTGTGCAGCCGGTGCAGCGTGATTATATATACACGGAAGGCACTCACTCCACGATGGTCCACTTGGCCGTGTGTTTGGATGACAAATGCCGTCGCTTAATAAAGGAGAACTATCCCAATTATAGATACGCAATTTAATGCGAGGAAAGCGATCCGCGCTCTCCTTTTGTGCGCGTCGCGCGAGAGCGAGAGAGCAGGAATTTTATTTCGGAGTCGCGGAATAAAAGAAAGCTTCCTCTCTCATACGAGTTTTCCGTTGCGTAATTACGCCCCTGTTCTCCCTATCGTGTTTTTCGCGTTCCTGGGGAAGCACACCTGCAAGTTTACTACAAAATCCACATTACGGAATCCGCGACCGACATGCCCACATCTCGTTTACCGATAAATTGGAAATTATATACCGAGCGGGGGAATTGGCGTGCCGGAATCGCTCCCGCAATAATATACGCATATCGACACGTGTTTGCATTAATTTGCGACGATAATGAAACAATTGTTTGCCGAAAGTTTCCTTCGTGCGATTCAACCGCTGTTTGTGATTGAAATCGCTTTATTTGCGCATTACCGAGATGTACATTCGTCACGTGCAAACACACCGCGCGCGCGTTATGCTCGCGATACCGAAACGATGAGACGCCGGTAAACATTGATCGACTCACGAAATTGAAATTCAACGGCACATATGTTGTTTACCCATTGTATCCCGATGCCTCCGTGTCCTCCGCGTTAATCAATTGCAGAAGATTCGCGCGTTATGCCGCATCCGGTACATACCACAAATATCAGAACGAGGCCGTGGCTTCTCGGCAACACGAGTGTTCGTCGCGTACCGCGAAAAAATCGCGGCGTACAAGTAAATGATAAAATAACGAACGAATCTCGCAATTGCTCACCTCACGGTCGCCCCGCCGTCGCCCGATGCCTCCCCAGCAGGCCTCCTCCTTCCCTTCACAGACCTCCGCCGTTGTCGCATCTCCGTCGGAAGTCGGAACACTCACGAAAAGATCTCGTTCACGCCCGAAAATATCGTCGCTAATGATCGCGCGACACTTCGCGCGGCACTCCCGGTATTAATCTCGCGACGCGACGCGTACTTGGTTATACCGCGATAAAAGAATTACGGCGAAGAAGCTACGAACGCGAAGGTATATGCGATCCGTTCGACGCCCGTGTCGGCCCATAATTGTCTCGCAAGTAGACGCTATATACATGGCGGAGAGAGAGAGAGAGAGAGAGAGAGAATTTGACCAACGCGACCAACTTCACTCGCCCGGAGCAACCGTCGCGAGAACGATACACATCACTCGCTGCTTCCGCACATTTTTTCGTACTTTGAACAACGAACGTAATGCCCCGGGCAGAGGGCATTTACTTTTACGCATTGCGATATAATTCGTGTACTACTCGGTACTTACTCCGCGTTACAATTTACAATCTGAAAGCAGCGACGAATGGGCCTGGGACCGCGAGCGACGCGGCGCGGCGGCTCGAACGTGGCTATATAACTATAACGGCCGCGGCGCGGCGCTCGACAACTCGAACGAGGATGGGGGTGGGGTGAAGGTGAATGCGTAGCAGCGTAGGAGCCTATACCCCCACTCCAGGCCCAGCACTTGTTTGTGTCGCGCGCTGCGCGCCGAGCCGTCCGCGTCCCGCGTCGCCCGCACCGCGATCCCGTCCCGAAATACATAAATCGGGAAAAGTTGGGGCCGGCTATTCGTCGATTACGCAAAAGTGTGATATATCAAATGTTATCGATCACGTTCTTTCGGATGATCTCGATCTCGCTTTTCTCAACCGTCAACTTGACTCGCGTCGCGTCGCGTGGCTCCGGAGTGAAGTTGCCGTCGCGTCGTTTTCGGAGCACGGATCTCGCGACGGTTGCTCCCGGCGAAACGGCGGCGGAGTGAAGTTGGCCGCGTGATTTGCGAAATTATCTCCGCCATGTTGTCGTCTACCTGCGGGACATCCGTGGACGGGCGGCGAGCGTCAGAGGTGGGTCGTACAGTTTCGTTCGTAGCTTCTCCGCCGTGATTCTCCCGTCACCGTGTAAGAAAGTACGTGCCGCGTCGCGAGATTAATACCAGGAGTGCCGTGCAAATGTCGCGCGGTCATATAAGCGTCGTTATTTTCGTGTTTGAACGATATTTTCGTGAGTGAGTGCGACGAACGGACGACCGAAAAGAGGAGGAGGAGGAGGAGGCCAGGGAGGCATCGGGCAACGGCGGAGCGACAGTGGGGTGAGTAATGGTTATTCGTTCATTATTTCGTTGCTCCGTGGCGAATTCCGTTAATACTGTCTCGCGCGACACTTGATTCGCCCATTAAGATATTCGATACTCGTACAATACCGCTCGAGGTTTAACTCCGGCTACCCCGGCATATGCGAGAAGGAATATTACGTCACGAACGTTTGCGTCTCTCTTATTCGCTCAATCGTTAATATTAACTTGCATGATTTTGGTTATTCGCACGATTAATTATGCGAAAGAGTTTCGGAATGCGGAAATACGCAACCGCTCGCGGCGGCCGCGATTGTTTTAGTATTAGTATTTAAAAATCAGATATCTCTGTTAAAATGACGTCTTAAAAATTTAACGCGGGCGCGATAATTATTTACTTCGAGTATTGATTCTCTCGTGGACACCGTTTTAATGTGTGAAAATATTTATGTTACAGATCAACGCAGGATTTCAAACTCCGCTGCTGCGCATCGGCCGGTGAGTTATTTTTTTCATTCAATGTGCGTCGAGGCAATGTTTCGGCAGAAGCTGCCCCATTCTGATGTCACTGATACAGAGCCTTACCCGTATTTGTCTTCGCCGGACATGATCGATCGTAGCCGGTACCCGGTGATAACAAACGCCCGAATGTACCGTGGTATAGCGTGTCACGTCGTCTAAGTGTGCGCGGTTTACGTTACGTGCAACATTTACACATTTACGTCCACGCGTTCCCACCTTCTTTTCCCACCACCTAGGTCCGACTAAATCTTTGAAGGAGCAACGACAATGCTACTAAGTGCAGCCCTTCGTTCACAATGCCCGTGCAGTATAACAAGGTTCGTGTAAAGTGCTCGCAAATCAGACTCGATAAAATGGTAATCGCATCCACGCGGTTAGAAGTTCGCTCGAACGTCCGCAGGGAATGGGAGGGAAAAGAAAAAGCGACCGTAGGTCCTTACTCGCTGACGGTTCTTTCCATCAGCGCGCCGCCAATCAGCGTCCCCGACGAAGTTTCTTTCTGCCTTCAAAGAACGCCGCAAAATGAAAGGGTTGACAGCGCATTTCGTTAGCGAGAAATAATTCAGATTTAAATACACACGCGGATAAAAAGAAACGAAATAAATACGCAGCGGCTGCAATGGCTGCGAGGTATCGAACATCGCAAAAATTTGACTGGGGGAAGGGGGGCATATAATGAGAAGCTTGTTACCGATCGTAGTGCGAGATCGCTGATCGTATATAATAACATTAGTTTCATGCAAGAGTTCTCGTGTAAGAATGTAAGACAGGCGGGTGCCGTGCGCTCACGTGAGCCGCGGCAAGGGAAGATGGAGAGAAGTGAGCTTTTATCCTCGCTGAATGTCGGCAGGAGGAGTTGAATGAACTTCTAGAAAAGGTTTTTTCGGTGATTTATTCGTGTCGTACGCGGCAGGATTTACATCCGCGCGCATTCGTTTTTCTTTTGCGGCCGAGAGACCGCCGGGAAAGCCACTTTTGCTCCGGAAAACGGTGTACCGAGATAGAAATTCGGTTCCAATTCTATTCTAAGCCGGGCTGGACTGCACAACTATAGCTAGCTGTAGCGCTCGCGCGCGGTTGTACGGAAATACAGATCCAATTCACCCCTCAACAGCTCGCTATAGACGCGTCCATTTTACGTGACGCGCGAATAAAGGCGAGAATGACAGTGAGAGCTCACTCATTACTTATCTATTAACGACTCGCTTGCGGTTGATAGGCTCGAGACATTGTTTCGTTCGCACGTCTACCCATTTCCGTGAATAATTTAGAATTTCTCAAATGTTCAAATTCAAAAACGCCGTGCCCGTATAAACATTACGAGGCAAAACAATCAGTTTTTACTTAATCTCCGCATGCTCGTTTCGCTGAAATTTTAACCGAATGTCTCATTAAAAATGTGTATATTGGATATGTTAATTATGCTGTGTAATGAAAATGCATAATCCTTTATTCCCAACGTAATGAAGTTTTCTTTTCAACCGATTATCCCACTTCATAAATGTATTTATTGTGTAGCTCATCAGTACTGTTAATTTTTAATTATCACATAATAATCGCTCTACATATATTGTATACGTGACGGGAAACGGGCGTGCGGTTGTGACGGGGCTAATTTCTGGATTAGGGAAGTTCTTCTCATGTTATAGTGTTAAGTCAAATAGATTCTCTTTCGTGACGTAACAAAATTACTGTTTAACCAGCAACAAACATATAATTCACAATAATGCGTGTAGTTAGTTTATTTCCTTAATTTTTATAAAATTACCATCTCCCGCTCTGATGGCTATTACCTATAAAATTACGTATGTATTTTAGTAAAATCTTTAAAACACTTAGAAATTACTTGTGCTTGAGGTACTTATTTAATTAGAAAAAACTAGTTAGATGTTGGTTAAATACGATGAGTAACAGTGTATAAGAAATCTGATCCAGCTTAGGTACAGACAGTTAATAAATGGTTTTATCGAAAAACGGGCTCCGGTGCATATCTCGCTACATAGAACTCGATTTTGTGTTATTACTTGTACCTGCAAAGCTTTGGATCAAATGTCAGTGGCTCCGCGGATTTCTCGTTACGCGTTCGGAAACAAAGAGATCGTTAGGACATTTATACGGTACGTTGCATCGATAGTTCAAGCGAAAGCTTCTTAGCCTACTGTGCTGCAGTCGGTGAAGTGCACCGACACCAATCGATATGCGGTTGTACGTCACCGACATCTGTGCGCTACATCGACTGATGCAGCACAAGCTTTGTCTTGCCTTTCCGCGGATATTTCGCGGGATATTTCATCTCGGGCTTCTCATATATTCGAAGGCGAAGCTCAGATCAATCGATTGACATTCAAATATATCCCGTTGCAGAGCGAACTATCTCAAAGGAGCCATCAGACTTCGCTCTTGGTTCGCGGAATATTTTGTCAGCATATTCATGTAATTTCATATATATAGTTATTATTTACATACTAACGGAGATCAAAAGTAATCTCTTACATCCGGAGCTTCTTTTCCCTTTTGATTTATATTCGTCTTATTTCGGGAAGCCTTCAATGTCGAATAAAATTGTACCGTTTTATACTTAAAAATATTAATATTGTTATAAATAAAAAATTATTATTTTTATTGAAACGCGCATTTTTCTACAACATGCATAAAAATCACGAAATGTGGACGTGAAATTTATATTCAGGATACACACGTTTGAGGATACAAAGAAAAACATACTGCATTACGCTGAAAGCTATATCGGCGAGAACTTCCATATGATTATAGCTGGCCCTTGATAACCAATATCCGGTGTGCGAACCTCTATTGCTAGATACATACACGCGGGATGACAAATATGCTCTTACTACGCCTATGGCGCATATATTATTCATAACGCTATTATCATAACGCGATGTCGACTGGTTTATGAAGTAAAGCTGCCACGCTCGATAGTTTGGAAGTGCTCCAGATGAGAATAACCACGAGGATCATATCTCGCGATTAACGAGACACGGTGCGACAGTTTCGCGTGCCAGGAGTTTTTTTTTTCGAAGCATCAAAATTCGAGTCGCGTGCGTTATTTCACGCGAATGACTCAGCTGTGTTTTCTTACACATTCTCGCGATAGTAACGGAGATAATAATTTTCGGGGTAATTTAATGATGCCTGCATATAAAGAGACATTAAAGAGACTCCACGCTTGGGTATAGCATGTCTGGATGATTTAGTGCGATGATAACACGGATCTCGGACCTGCGTCGTATTTCATGAGCGGTGATGATATGCAGTACGGATGGATGGACGCGGCCACTTTTGCCGGATGGACCGGTAGGAAATGTCCATCGGTGAAATGAGACTAATGTACTTGAGCACGTGCGCCAATGATGACACACCGCGGCGTTTACGCTCTGTATAATACATACAAAATATGTTATGCCGCGAAGTAGCTTCGCTATAGAAAAGGGGTTTTTGTGGCAAATATTTGTCACAAGCCAGACTACACAAAAATTTAACCAAAAATTATTCAAAGAAAAATTAGAGTAACATGTCTAAACTAGTTCTTTTCTTATTCGTTTTCTGCATTTTGGCGTCGTGTATAACTCGCAGATATAATCAATTGCGTTTTACATGAGTTTCTACTTCACCGAACTGTTAAAGTTTCGAAGCGGGAATGAGCCAAGTTCATAATTTGCAAGATCCATTTTAAGTAGAAAAATATATAGAATAAAATTTAAAAATAATGAACCTTTTTTTGCTCCGAGCTTTTCACGTCAGTATAGTAGCGCCCGTTATATTGTTGACCATCAAAATATTAAATACGTTAAACATGAAATTTTTAAAAGCTTTTTTGCTTTTCATATTAAACGTGCGATAGAGGAGTAAATAAATTTTTATCTACACGGAACGTTACAGAAAACAAAGTATGAAAATACTATACACATTTTTTTTTTCATAAAAGAGATAGCTGCGTTTTTCTATTCCTGCAGTTGCCCCAGGCATATATTAAGTTGTAAAGTTACGGCCAATAACATAATAAAACACTGTTTGCAGACTGTCTACATACGTATATACATATAGATATATGTTACGTAGTTTTTAAAAATGAAATTACTTTGAATGTTGTCACATTGCGCTATTTGATATTGTTTCGTTTTGCATGAAATTTAATTTTTAATATTGCATTTGAAACATATTACTTAAAAAAAAGCATAAAAGTAAAATGTGTTTGTAAAATTTAGTTTTCAAATAAATAGCTTTTAAAATGCTATAATTGCGTATCACTTGTTTCAAGTA
The DNA here is from genome assembly GCF_048541705.1 of Temnothorax americanus. NCBI lineage: Eukaryota > Metazoa > Arthropoda > Insecta > Hymenoptera > Formicidae > Temnothorax > Temnothorax americanus. The sequence continues at coordinate 861,522 of NW_027509307.1, read as the reverse complement.
TATACAATTATCTTTATAGTTTATATATATAGATAAATAATTAATCTGATTAACAAAAACGCGACTTAAAAGGAAAACGAAGCTAAATATATAATTTTCGTCATTAATACATTCACAGCTTTTAAGTTTTCAACCTTTCTCTGGCCCTAGTGTGAAATTAATTTCACTCTTTAGTAATTGTGTATGAATGGAAGGCTTAACGAAGAAGTAGTTAGTAATTTTTAATTGTGACTGAAGGATTAACATTCCTATTTCCGATACATTTAATTAATTTGTACTTGAATCTACATGAAAATAATACTATTTTAATCAGATTAAGTTCAATTATCCAGTTTTTTGTTATAGCAAAATGAAGTACACTTTATCAACCGGTATAATAATTAATAATTAGTAATAATGATATTATTACCAATATAGAGAAGATTAAAGTGATAACTGATGTTACCTTGCATAATAGAAAAGTAAAATTTACTTCACGTTTTGAATGGTTTAAAAGACATAATAGCTTTATATCTGGTAGATCAATTTGAGATAATAAAATATAAATCTGCGAGAGTTAAGCGTAATAACTTTTACGCGCTTTTAAATCTTAATGTGAAATCAATCCACTTGTGCTTCCGTGACCTTTTGAAATGGAACTCGGACGGGTTCGAAGTGAGAGAAGATTCATTGCGATAGATTTTAAGTTTATTACTCGTGAGTTTTCGGACAGTGAAAGTGCAAGAGTGTGGTAGAATTCCAAGCGTGCTCCAGGGACTAGAAGAAAGACATTCCGAGATCGTTACCCGACATTTGGCTCCGATATTGAATGAGAGTTCTTCAGACTTGAGCTAAAAGAAGAAACTCGAGATTAAGTAGGAAAGAAATAGAGATCACGATGGCGCGATAGTGCTTCGGTGTTATTCCACTCCGGTCATTTCGAACGATTCATTTGGTAACAAGTAATTATTGAAAGTTTCATTTTGCCGTATATATACGCGAAAGTTTCAAGCCCGCGGTAAAAAATTGCATTTATTTCTGCATGGTGCATTGTCCACGTGCAAAACGATAACATCAAATAATTCCAATTTGCATGTTTACGCGGCAGCTGCATATAGCGTATATGTATAATCATCAAAAAATTGAACGGCAGCAGGAATCGCGCGTTAGCCCGATCCAATATCTTCTATTGTGCACTTCATGTGTAGCCCTCGATATTTCCAAATATCAATATCTTAATTAAAGATATCTCATATTTTATTTTAACTGACAATTACATTTAATGAAATAATTGTTTCGCGAAACACGGGATGCGTAATTCTACATTCCCGATTATTTATCGTTATTATATCGATCCTCGAAATTCAAGAGCGTTGTCATATTGCACGGATGAGTGCAGCTTTTTTAACGATATCGCGTGTATGCACGTGCGTTTCCGCAATATTTATATATCATCACTCTCTTTTTTTTGGTTTATCCATATAAACGTGCGTGCTCCCGCGATTGAATTTTTCAATAGATGTAGCGATATATCGTGCGAAACTCAGCACGACGCGAATCCTAATACCAACGGGATACATAACGCTAAGAGATCGCTGACTTTAGATATAACTACTTGCGTGGACCGGACGCCAGATAGGAAATTAGTTTGTTCTCGCTAATCGTGGCGTGTGGTTTACGCGTGTGTTGCAGGGCTACGGCTCGGCTATTCGCTATACCCTCGTAGGTTTTGCTATCTTGTGTGGACTATCTGCAATCTGGACAGTGACACATTGTTGCTACGTCGGATATTTCTGTAACAATGAAGATCTGTCACGATACACGCAATCATCCCTAATGACGTGTGTGACGTGTCACGTGGTTTTAGGATTAAACTGTATCATCATGCGCTACGTATTAAATCTATAATTGCGAGATAATGTATAATTGCGTCTCAGAAATGCTCAGCGCTGGTAATTTAAGGGGATTATGTGAAATACTTTCTCAAGTAGTTTTAAATTTATTCAACAGTTTATCTAAATAATAATTCACAAAAATAACGACAGATACAGTGATATAACCAAGCGCAATTCTCATAAGTTGTCTAAAAATTAAGAAATCAGTATTCTCTTGTGCAGTCTACGTAGTCAATTAAAAACCGACAAACTTATTTCGTTTTTGTCCATATTACAGAAAAGAATGCAATTTATTTCTTAGTATTTGGTTTTCCATTAATGCCGCTTTGTTATTGATCGGATCCTTTGTCGCAAGCGGAAACGTTCAAGTACGCTCGAAAAAGCGACGTGGCGAAGTGCCGTGAAGAAGCGTTGCGCTAATACTTCTCTGCAAAATGAAAAAAGCGAAAATCGGTTTACTAGTGTAAGACACGATAAATATAGCACAATTCTTGCTAAAGATGCCGAGACACAATGACGATCAGGAACCCATTATTTTCTCCTCCGGTACTTGATTACCGCGCGACATTCAATTGCTGCATTTATAAAATTTTCGAAGACCACCCTCGATTCTTATTTATATAATCAACGTTTATCGCGGAAAAATGAAAAATTGCGCGACAGGAAAGACGTAGCGCGCAATAAAGAGAACAACAGGAGAATAAAAGTTCACCGCAGTGAATTTCAATCCAATCGAGATTATGATTTGTTTTCCGGTCGACTGACTCACTTGCGCATTATCAAGGTGGCGCTTGAAGAAGCGCTGGAACTGCAGCTGGAACGAATGATAACGCATGTTACGAACAAAGCAACGATCGGGAAAAGATTGCCGTGTATTTCCGAAGCAATTCTGGCGTACATGCCCTTTTCCCTGGGGCAGCAACTTTCCAGATAAATCAAATATGTAGCGGAATGTGCGAGGCAGCGGCAACGAGGTGGGGGTGGAAATAGACTCGGTGTCAGGCGTCGGAGGGCAAAATCCCCTCGTCGAAGCTTCCGCACCGAACTGTCTGCACCTCGCAGCTTCGAACCTGGAAACGCGATCATGTCGCGCGTAATTAATTCGCCGTTGCAGTTACATTAATTCTCCTTCTCCTCATCTCCGTTCTCGCCACTCCCTTCCCCCTCTTTTTGCTTGAAACCTCGGAGATATCGGCTGTTTGTAAATAATTCTAATCTAGGTATTGCAGCGCCGTGCATGTGAAAATTGAGCCTCCGAATTCGCAGCGTATTAATCAGAATACAAGATAACATCGAATATCCCTGTTGAGGCGCGCTTGCAACGTTGGAGTTGCAACCCGAAGATGTGTGTATATTAACAGACTGTATATACGTTGAAATTATACGTCGACGCATATGTTACGTGTGAGATATCGATAATTTTGGAGCTGAACGGCTTCATGACTCGAATCGTTATTGAAAATCGGATTTGTACGTGTATATGTGTGTTGTTCGTTTAAAGTCCAGTTACCCGCATAATCCACCGGAAATGCGCAATTGAAACGACACGTTATTGTTCTCAATTTGAACGTACTTGTTGGGTGCGTCTCTGCTTTTTATCTCTTACAATTGATATATGTCATTCTAACTTTTAAAGTGAAGCAGTGCGTGAATAACACGCTACTCAAGATAACTTTTGATTGTATAGTTATCTGTGTTTTGCGATACATACGTAGATTTTCCTGCGTGCATTGTCAAAAATACCTATTTTGATAAAAAAAATTGATACTTTAATTTTATATGAACTTATACAATTTTACAATATATCTAATTATAAAACATAGCGTCTCTCCTGTGATCAAAAATTTTAGATTTTGTAGAGCTCAATACGCGAACGATACAATTAATTCTTCAATTATTTATTCATCGATAACTTTGTACACGTTTCGTACTCCATTACAATATAATTGATGCAGACGATTTTGTTTGCGTGGCTTGATTTTCTGTGATGAAATCGGCGTAGCATAAAACATTGTAGTGCAAAATCACCATGCAGTGGCGTTTAAGGAAAAACAATGCTTCTGCAAAAAGCAGAAGCATGAAAATAACAATATTCGTGACGCTAGAACGAAAGATCTATGTCCACAATTTTTTACTATATTTTAATATTACTCTATACTCTGAGAGAGATATGGTTATAACTGCATTTTAATATAGCTATATATTTTTATATTGCGCTATATTTTAGTGACAATTGTAACGTTCCTTTCTTGTACCCTTATTTTTATAACGCACCTATCGCTTCTTCATTATTTTTGCCCCGGCGAAATACTTTTATCTTTCTCCAAACATTTACAATACAATCGCCGCGAAATAACGGCGTAGACCCAGTATCGCGATGCTCACGCATTCATTAAACGCGCGCGTGACATCGTGTTATTTTTACACGTCCTGACTTAGCACCGCGCCCGCACGTACCGCAGATATATTGCAGGAAGTTCACCGAATGTTACTCGCGCAAGACCGCAATTCGCTTTTGTTTGCGCGCGTATACATCTGCTGTTCCCCCATATCCGGTACGTATCGGTTCCGTCCGGTCGAACGAAAACGGAAACTAATTTTACGGGTCGTCAAATCGGTTATCATCGACGTGATTCCCGACTTAAGCGACGTCGGCGTTTATTACGCGGGTGCGAATGTGCGAACGTGCGGGACACAATAAACGGGGGACTTCGCACTATTACCGTTCGGCGAATTAGATATGACGGATGTCTCTCCACGCAGACGGCGGTATATATATTCTCCCGCGTATCTTGAGGCGAAGTGCGAGAGAGGGCGGAACGACGATACGGAAAGCTGCGTGTATCGCTATTACATAGTTTATGCGGGACTTTGACGTCTTAAGATGGATCGCGCCGTTCCTCGAAATGTCTATCGCGTATAAATTATTACTCGCCTGAATTTCTCTGCGTTTTGCGGAACGAACGAACGAGCGAAAGATCCGTAAGCTGTGTTTGAGATTTTCTCTCTTTCCTTATGCCTCTTCGAAGTATTACGCGCCTTTGAGCGACTCGCGGTCAAAGAGGTTGCGAGACGAAGTAATTAATGCGCCGCGCTTCTCGCGCGGCTGCAAGCCCTCCTGTTTTCCGAAGAGTTTTCCGCGGAGCGATGCAAATTACTCTTGATATATCTGACGGGAGAGTTTTATTGGAGATTAAGCGGAGAAGTGATGGTCGGAGATATGAGATTATCCATTATGCGTTTCTGGCTTATAAAATTACGTGCTTGATTTTATCCACTACATCCATTGCGCTTAAAAGTTCCCGAATTTCTGAATTATCGATTTTCCAAATTTAGAATCCTGAGGAATCTGTATTATGTGCGGTCACGCAATTAAAATCGCTATAGCAGAGCCTCAAATTTCTATTATTCACGATTATTAATACACAAATTTAGATTTTTTTTTTCGAACATAAAATATGATAGACTATTGTATAATTTCTTTGATATAACAATACTTTCGCTTATAGACACGATTACTGTTTAAAATAAAATTTTCATATTAACTTTATTTGATATTTAATATTAAAGACATGACGAGCGGTATTTTGCAGCAGCTATAGGGAATCGCGTCGCATTGGTTATTAACGAGAAAACGCTCTGTGCTAATTACACCGGTTTACGAAGTTAATTGTAAGATAACTAGATAAGCGCACAAACTGCCCGACAAATTTGTTAGGACGCTTACGTACTTCTCTAATTGATTTTAACAGTGCGAATGCATTGTTTCACCCGGTGATTTAGCGAGTACGCGGTTGCCCATAGCGCGTATACGCGATACCATCGATAACATGGCATATCAATATTACGCGGCTATACGTATCGTAATCTGCACATGTAGCCGAACGCTTTCCTATAATCCGATCACTCGTAACAATCGCTCGTAGTGATATATTTTCGGGCTTTCAACCCTATATTTTTTCTTTTCTCGGCAGAAATTTCGATGCGACGAGGATTATGTGTTTAACAATGCGGTTACGCGAGACTCTACCTGAGAGACGTAATATGATTTTCTGTGTACTTAATTAACGAGTCGGGGTATCATTACTGTCGCGTGGTACGTGAAATTTACACACGTCTAAACGTTGATTAAAATTGAATAGCCTTTTTAATGAGTCCACTCGTTGAAAATTACAAAAATTTAATAAATGAGCAGGCAAAATAACGAGCCTACCAACAAAAAAAAAGGCATTAGCATTAGCGAATTAACATATTCGCTACAATGCTGGCGTGCATTCGTGCAATTGGACACGTCCAAGCCGCATTGAGTAGGAGCGAGCACGTTACGTTAAAATAAAAATATGTTAATATGCACGTCGTGTCATTTGCATTACCAACATGCAATCTCGTGACGTGATTATCATACATTTCGCTCTTAATTTTCTAGTTCACTAATCGATACCATTCGAAACGACGGCGATTGGTAGATAAAATGCAACACTAACTGAATTTTCATTCGCTTAATCAGCGAACCGATGTATATCATTTCGATTGTATAAACATGCTGTCTAAAATTCACTCACGTTTGCACGAAAATTTACGATTAGATATTATTCCAAATTTGCTTCCCGCGTTGTAAACGATCGATGATAGAAGCGTAATAATGTATCAGAGGAGGCATGAGGCTGAACGTAATATACTTAGTAGATGCGTTAACATCAGCAAAGTAGCTTTAGTCCTTAATGACTGAAACGCGGACTGAAACTCACTCTGAAATCTCATTTATGAGAGTGCATATCTCCAACTCCGTCGGGATTCGCAATTTACGTCTTTGTTTACCGTCTTGTCCGACAGTGCTCTTTGCGCTCCGAGCGTCAGCGGCAGTCTAGTCTTGTTTCCTTTACGTCCTTGCGGTATTTATGCACCAGAATCGTGTCTCAGTCGAGAATGAGTACAAAAGTGCGCCACATTAACATACGGTTTATTATATGTATAATCCTCGCGGTCTCGTTTTCGTACTATTCGCGCTTAAATCCCGAGTGCTCGGCGCAGCATATAGTCGCGCGCTGTCTTGAAGTCTTGAGCTAGAAAATTATGAGAAATATTATCTTATAAGTGCGCGTACCGTCCTTTGTAATTCTTCAGAACAGTGGTTTTTAATTTTCCAACGACTGGCATTCCACTGATTCTTATAAAATACGTTTTAAAATCTTTTGTAAAAAAATTTTAATTTGTCATGCTAAAGTATAATCCGTAATAAAATTGAGTTTGCGAGTTAGTTGCATTTGAATTTGTGCTTTTCAAAGAAGACTTCGCGTGTTAAATTCATGATTTATCTGCCACCTGATATATCTATCTACAAAGTGTTCCATGTTCTGTGTACTTTCTTCATCTGTGTGAATTCTTCGAGCAATTCTAATTTCTTTAGTAAAAATTCAATTGCACATAAATTTCAGCTTTCCAACATTCAATTTTATAAAATATCTTTTCTTTCTAACTTGCAAATTAAAATTTAAAATAACTATGATTCTATATTATAAAAGGAATAGCATGATTTCATATATTTTACAGAATTTAGTGTCATTTTACCTCTTTCACCTTTAAAATTTAAATTTTATCGACTCCCAATAGTCTATGCAAAAGTTATTTGTGGATCTTTGTTGTAGCTTTTTCTACGTAAGAGGAAACTTGAAATGCATACATGATACAAAATTACGTTGTCAATTTGCAAAAGGGGTTATTAAAGATGACGCGATATGATATTAGCGCGTACTTGCTACTCACGCGGTGATACACCAGAACGACGGTTTTGCTGAAGTATCTAAAAATTTAGCTGGATACAGATTTGAAAATAATTTTGTTGCGCCATCAAAATTTTTAGATACTTCAGCAAAACCGTTCTTTCCGCATAGTGTCTCGGGGATGAAACAAAATTACCATGTTATGTAAAGCACTTTGTTAAGATTTTATCGATGCGACATGGATGCGAAAGTGATGGAAAATCGAGGCCCTCCCAGCTATGATGAAACTTTCTTAATCATCGATAGCTGGCATTATGGGATTCCAATATAGGCGAGGAAAACATGTATGTGTGCTATCAGAAAATTGCAGAATCGCTCTCCAGTTACATCCACTCGCAAATTTAGATTCGCTTCTATTCGAACTAGCTAATCTCATGTAAGCATATTGTTCCTTTATGGATTTTGCAATTAGCTTTGCATTCTCTGAGATTTCTGTTTTTATATAATTATATAATATTCTGAGGCACGAACGTGTCGTGTCACGCACTTCTTTACGTACGAAAAATAAAAATATAAAAAATAAAATAAAGCTAAACAGCAAACGACTGGCAATAAAGAGAGCTATGTAAAAGAAAACACGACGAAACGCGATCTCACGATAGTCAGCAGCATCCGGGTTGTGCCACACACGAACGAATCGGCGTGGGGAACATTATAATGAAATCGGTTTTCGCTTAGCGCGCTCTCAAGCGGCCTTTATTAAATCTGCGATTTCGTCGCCTCTCTCTCTCTTTCTCTCTCTCTCTCTTTCTCTCTCTCTTTCCCTCTCTCTCACACCCACGCTTCTTTTTTTATTATTATTCACAGCTTGCGATCTTACGGCCCTATTCTCGACGACGGACTGAAGTGAACCTGGTCTATTGCTCTTTACTCCTTTTTCTTTTCTTGCCTTTCGCCGATCTCGAGTGAACTTACAATGGCGGGCCACGCCGTCTTTACTGCTCGATGGTCTCTTCCGTCCATCGCCGTGGATTGAGAGGGAATAAAACCGTAATGCACGTGAAGCGGTTAACGGTAACTCGACGTATTCAATTTAGTCCGCACTCCTGATGTATTTCACGCTCGCAGCAGGCGAACCTGTTCTTGGCTTTCCTTTACGACCAGACTTGCACTCGCAGATGCGACACTGTCCCTTATATAGAAAATAAATATTTAGTTCAAACGAGAAAGCGAAAAGGCAGTGCCTTCTTTCAAATTTTTCTCAAGTGTTACGAAAAAGGTGAAGTTGTTTTAACGCGAAATGTAATGAAGGATTAGCCTTTCACATGCGGGCGAAACTAACATTACTTGCCGCTCGACATGATAAAGCATTTTAAAGTTTAACGAATTCTAAGCGAGATAGCAATATATGATTATCCGAACACGTAATCGCCGTAACTGTAATATTTTAAACTTTCAAAAATTTAGAAATAGATATTGATATTGATATTGATATTTAAATATTACTTGATCTAATAATTAACAAAATTTCAAGGAAACGTGATCATTTCGAGCTCGCGAGATTGTTGAAAATTGTCTCGATGCTTTTTTTCTCCTCTCCTCCTTTTTCTTCCGGACGAGAGTGTGCGGAAAGTGTTTCTTCCCTGATGCAATAGAAAAACTAATTTTCGGCGTGATCTGGGTTTCATCGCTAGCGCTGGAAATACGGAGAACGGAATTAGGAGAGCGCTGTTAGCCGCCGGCTGAAATGGGTTTCGGGTCTCGCTTTGGCCGCGCAGTTAATTTTAGTTTCGTTTGGAACATTTTGTGTCGACGATAGCCGTAGGCAATTCTCTTATGTTGTTCGTCGCACCACAGGAAAAATGTCGCAAAAGTTGCTGTTTTAAATACCAGCACATTTGGTAAATAAAATATTCATTACAAGTCACGTTCGGTCAATTTCTATTTTTATAAATGTATTGGTGATCAAAAAGAGAAAAAAGGATATACCCAAAAAATGTATATTGATATACACACAAAAATAAACGTAATTAAAGTGTTTTACAAATAATAGCATGCCTGCAGCTTGATCAAATTTTCAGAGAAATTTAATGCGGTATATAGATATTTGCGAACCGCAATAAAAAATAAAATTTATTACGCCAGAGAAAAATTCTAGATACCTATAAATAATATATTATATGTTTCAAACGGTCAAAGTTTTTACTTCTGAATCAAAATCAATTAATTCCACTTAAAAACGAAGAATGCTAATCATTACGGAACTGAACTGTCACATCTCTCTCTTTCATCAATAATGCATATTAATCAAAGATTTATATACCAAAAACGAGTGACCGATAATGCCCTGTGTATATATTAATACTTAAGCGATCGTTATTTTTCTTCTATTAGATATTTATTTTAAAGCATATTTCAACCTTTATAATGAGCCAAAATCGCATGTACAAATCGTAAATAGCTAAAAAAAGTAATTTTTTTGTACGATAAGACAAATTTTAATAATTCCCTAAAGGTTCGCAATGTTATTAAGAAATGCAATTATGGAAAGCACGAAAAGAGCATACTATTCATATATTATTGAGAGGCGTGACGCATTCGTTCCAATATGATAAACGGTGAAAATTATTTGCTAACGCTCATATATAATTAAGTTGATTGAATAAAAAAGTAATACCATATATATCGCCTGGACGCAAAAAGGGATCTTGTCGAATCCGATTTGCGCAGTTCATATTTTATCGGAGCACAAATGCAACGTTATTATCGCGTAATTTTAACCAGAATAGTATATAATCTGCTATTTTTTGGCATACAATTTTATGTTGGTATTCTTTCGAGTTCACTTTACTTTTCGTCCTATGAGTATTTTATAAATACATCTCGCGTACTTGGGCGTACCGTTTACCAAGTTAGAAATCGGTCATGCCTTACTGTTTACCGATATCGGCAAATCAGTCGGAAAAGATATAAAATCCTAGCGCGATACCCTAATACGATACACACACACACACACACACATACATAGAGCGGCTTAACGAGCTTTTATTAAAATAGAATTTGAGACGCACGTTGCTCACGTGTCAGACGCTTGGTACGGTAGAAACGAACCGGCAAACCATTTTGTATGTTCAACGTGACTGTGAAAATATGCGTGGGCATGAAACTAAATTAGTCGCAGTAAGAATTTGAAAGTGGTTAAAAACCTTTCGCCGAGTCCGCTAACAGCAGCACGTATACGAGGTATAAAAATGGATTTTGCAAGTATCGTCTTTTTTGCTAATTGAGCATGAAGTTCATTACAGGTCGCGTTAAAATTCTTTTATTGAGTGATATGTGATTTCGTCATTTTATTGTAGAAACATCTTCCGTACGACGCTACAAAGGAAAAAATCTCAAACTACATGTTATCTCACAAACATGGCATCTTTGTATTACGACAGAAGCCAGAATTAATTATGTGAAAGTATTACGTTTGGCAAATTATATTATTATATCGCTATACTGAAAATATAATGTAACACCAAGCAAAATCCACCAAATAAAATAATATTAATAACGATAAAAGCCAGAAAGAGAATAAATGTATTTTACGTTGTGTTAATTAATTAAAAATATTAATACCTTTAGGAGCCGGCAGCAAAGAGATAATTGATAAGACCCACGAGTAAAATCATGCAACGGATATGGGAATGTCTGTTCCGTATCATAATAAATAACAGGTGCAGACATGAAACGGAAAAATGACGATGTTTATATATATAGGGATAATACCAGCATAACATTGATACGTGCATAGCTGCAATTGTATAATGGCACTTCGCTTTAACGTCGATAAAATACGTCGTGCTTCGTGAATAGCTGCGCGTTTTCGTGTAACAATGGGTCGCAACAATGCGTGGAAGATAAAAATATAGCTATATATGAAACAACAATTATAAAAATCTCGATTATGGAGATACAGATATTAGATTTAGCTTTCCTATTTCCTATTATCTTGTTTTTTACCTCTTATTTTTGTCCGCTTCATATTTTATTGAAATTTAACATATTTGATATGCTAACGTTTTTGAAACGCAAGATATTAGAATAGTAGGGTATCGAAACCATATTCGTATTGTTAATAATCTAAAAAGTCAGTTCGAGTGAGAGAAAGGGGTGAGGGGGGCAGGGACTTTCTTGTTCATCTATCGCGACATACAACTTGGAATCGATAACTTATTCGAGCGCAGTTATGTGTGTGCAATCCTCTGAAGCATTAACTATAGCCGCCCGCATTTCTTCAGCGCCTCATCAATTTATTATGCATGCCGTAAAACAAACTCGTATAAAAGCGAGCCATAAAGGCCCCAGGTAGGTCAGCGTGCAACACCGCAGCGTCCCGTGTAATCGATGCCCCCTGAAACGTACGTGGGGGCGAGGCGTTCAGTGTTGTAATATCGCGGCCGTTGCAGGTATTCCGGGCAAAGGTCCGCCTAGGGAATTGCATATGTCGTCATCGCGTTGTCAAATATTCAAGTCAATCTAAAGTGCCGACGGCTTTCCGGCCAACTATGCCCCGAACTAATCTAACTAACTCGTGAGCAATTGAACAGCAAGTTCGGAAAACGTGCTGCTAAGTCGGTCCGGGCGCCATAACATTCGGTTGCACGAACGTGCATCGTATTAAATGGCTGCTGACCGAGATTCATGGACTGCTTGACATAAATTCATTGATAACATGAAATTTCCATGAGGGACTGCGACGAAGATATACTAAGCACGACAACGGATAAATGTGATTAATGAAAGTCTGATAATAAATGGCACATCGCAAAATTTTTTGCAAAGATACGTAGACCTTATATAAAAATGTAGTTTTATTATCACATTTAAAATCTTATAATAAATTTATTAATAATAAAAATTATTATTAAATATTAAATCAGCTTTGGTTCTTAGAACATTCAAATCAAATAAAATTTGACTTTATAAAATTTATGCGCTAGCTAAAAGTGCCAATTATACGTTAGGAAGAATATTTGATATTTGGGAAACGGCAGTGACGTTGAATACATTAATCATGTATCCTCTTCTTGAAAATTCAAAATAATTTTCAATATATTGCACAATATGCTTTGTATTATGCCAATAAAACTAGAACATTTGTTTCATGATTTATGTGGACTGCACATTGCACGCGTGATATAACTTCAACTGCTTGATTCACGATGGTCACGAGCTGGACTTGCTATTCAGATAAAAGAGGCTAATTTCATATTCTTTGCGTGCGCAAAAGCGAATAGCGAGCAAACAACATATATCAGTACGTGTAGAGTAAATAAACTATACCCTTCCTTTTATGTCCGGCACGATTCACTAAGGGAGGCCTCGCCTCCCTTCTTTTACAAAAATCAACCTTGTGTCACTTATATTTGCTTAAAGACTAGGTGTTTTTTTAAATAAAATTTGAAGACTTATCTGCCAATTTTATCGACATTAATGTAAATATACATATAATAGATTGTAAATGTACGCACACACATTTTGCATAAAGCTCGTTTGAGGTAAAACTATCTCGCATGTGGCGTATCATTTAATTCTAAAAGTAGCGAAACATTATCAAAATTCGTTTATACGTCCAGCGAGTCGTTTGCCGCTGATCAAAGTGGAAATATGGCGTTAATGCGCAATTTAGTTATAAAATAGTGGATGTAAAGTAGATAATCATTACCTATGCTGTATAGCATATTTCAATTTCAATATTACACCGTAATTTATATTTTAATGTATTTAGATACACTCCAACTATATTTTACGTATTTGTGGTATTATCGTTTGTTAAATAAATTTTAATTTCTTGGTATTCTCTATACATGATCGCGATATACATGTAATAGCAATTTATTAAATATCAAACAAGTCGACTATAGCAATATCTGATTTAAAAAAGAAATAAATTAATATGATAAGCAATTAATACATATCTAAGTTTATATTACGTCCAATTCGAAATAATGATATCAGTTTTAAATTATAATTTCCATGCAGTTCTATGCAATATAAATAAAAAAAAGAAAAAGATTTAAGATCAATAATTTACGACCAAGAATTTCTGATAATCGGATTTTACTCAAGTGTTATCAATAATTACTCTTTGTTCGGATGACGACACGTCGCTTGACATTATCGTCAAAAGATAATGGCTGTCAGCAAAAATGCATTTTGCTACGCGGTTGGCTGTGACATGAAAAAATGCTCTAATGACGTAATTAATTACGCGGGAAAAACTTCGGTCCGGTAAGTTTTAAAGTCTAGGGAAGTGGCCACGGGAGAGAAGGGCATCTTTATTGTACGCCCGGCACAAGTTTCGTGAGACCCTGAGAAACACGATATCGAGCTTGGCCGAGCTTTTTCGTCGGCGTGCGAGGTCACATAAACAGTACGATGCAGCTTAAAGAGGAGCTTACGGAGAAATACGTTTGTGGAGTGGTGTTGCTTGAATTACGGAGAAACGCGTATCGCTGCCGCAATCTCGGCGAGATTTTTCTTGTTAATTATTAAAAGCGAGGTTCAACGAACCCCCCCTGCCATTTTTTTATTTTACCGGATCTGTCATACAAGGGGATACCGTGTGCACACTCTCTATATGAATGCGAATCTGTTAAAATTTTTAAAGTCCTGCATTTTCCTCTATCTCGGGAGGATGCAACTTTTATTGTGGAAACGCTAATCTTTGTAACTGGTTATATTGCTATCAAAATTAATGTAAATTAACATAGTTTCAATTAGATGTCCCTTTATGATATGACGAAACATCTGTCTAAATAACATATATTTCGGAGTTAGCTACCTTATTAGTTGCGATATCCTCTATGAATTATGTTCATTTATTTTATTTTGAAAGTTATAAGAAATATTTTACATCATGTTATATTATTTACAACAAATTATATAAAAGTTTAATATAAACATTTGCCAGATGATATAATCTCTAACCGATTATATGGAGCGCTTACTCAGATCAGTTTCCTCTGTCTATATTATAGAACTGTAATCTAGCGGAGAGCATATGGAATTCTTGATCCTACATTAATTAAACCAAACTAAATCGGCTTTGCTTTTACGGCCAAGGATTTAGCCTTTAGATTTAGTCTTACTCGCGCAATCAATGTATGCAGAAATATTCCGATTTGCTTAATAATGTATACATGTAAATTTCAAACACAATGACAAAATCGAAGAAAGAAAAAGGCGAAATATAGCGAATTCACATTAAATACAACGGAAGAAAGTCGAGAAATAAGTCGTGCATCGTCATTCTTGCACAATTCTGGAGTAAAGGGTGTTCCTAATATCTTCCCGTTATGTTATAATGCAAAATCTTTATGATGGAGGTCGCTTAATAAAACGAGAAACGGCGCGTATTATTGTTTCGCGAAATCTACAGGGCCATTCGAAGGCAGCCGCCGCTTTAAAGTTGAACTTTTATCCTTCGATATAACGGGCGCAGCGCGGACGTAAGGTATTCGCTTTCTATAAGGAACCGCGAATGAAATTCCATCTGGATATCCCTTTGCTCGCGAAACCTCAAGGTCCTTTGGAAATATATCCTTTATAACTCTTTGTTTTTTTTTATCTTTTTTTTTTCTCGGAGCAAAACGGAGCCGGAAAGGTGCTGCTGGCTTAGCGAATTTTCCGCGGCGGGTCTGTACGTAATGGGAAAGCTCGCGTGTATTCGCGCGCGCACGCGACATGCACCACACATTTATGCACGCCAATATCCCACCGTCGATCAACATCAAATAAAGTATGTGTGTACCTTGATGTGTTTTTATGCTCGCGACAGTGGAGAGCTGCGGTAAAGCAGACGGTTATCAAACACAATAACTCGGTCGCGTAAACCGAACGGCTTTCCTTGTAATTTCCAGACCTTGTTTGTTTTATCGCGTATATGATAACAAACTCGCTTTTTGGGATCCTGCATGCTATTAGATTTTCATTAACGCGTACACTGAGCTTTTCTCACCGCGACAGTTTGTGTATTTGCATTTCAGTTTAGTTCCTGTACAAAACTTTTCGTTCGGGTAATTGGGAGTTATAAAAATCCGGTAATCGACATGTAATTATTGTGGAATTTGTTCAATTTCCACGCTTTCAAGTCTCACGGGAACCTCCCGCAATAAAATCTCATCGTTTAACGCCAAAGATACGCCGATTGCGAGTTCGAGTAAATATTATAGAAACATTTACTTTTTATTATTTTTTTCCTGAGGGAAAACTGATGTAATCGGGCGAATGGATGATGGTTTTAGATCTTAATTATTACAGAGATAAAATGCGCGTTCTATTCTCATGATACTTTGAATTTGGTGGTATAAATGTGCAGGTGTAAAAATCTCGTGGAGAGAGATTGTATTAAAAAGTATACTAGAGCACAAACAATAATGTTATATCGGAAAATGAATATCTATAAAATAGCTGTATACGCGACACAGTATACAAGGTCTGGTAGTAATAGTATCGATGTTGCGTGAACTATACGGCCAACTTATCGCAAAACGGGCAACAAACTTCCTGATTATTATAAAGCGTCTAACAACTTGTTGCTACTTCTTGAAAAGCGTTATTATAAACGGAGTTACAATTATCTCAGATTATATTAACACGTTCGAGAAATTGCCGTTTTTTTCTTTCGCGAATTAAAAAGACAGCTCGGTATTTAAATTCATTGGCTGGTACAACGCGAGTGCCAGCATCAAATATCCAGTTAACACGATAATTTAACATCTTTTTTTACTTGCGCATTATCATTGAAATGGTGGCTACGAAATATCTCCAAGGGCAAGAGGAAAAATTTCGCTTCCCGAAAATTATCATTTAAATTGGCACTCAATATAACTTTCCTCTAGACATTATTTGTAATCTGTTTCTTTTCGCTTTTGTATCCAGCTGCCCCGTAATGGTTCTTCATCTTGTCGGATTAGGTATTGTACCGGCTTAAATTTATCGTCTGTTATATTTCTGTGGCGAGAAGTATAAATCTCGCGTGACTTTAAGCGTTGAGCGTTACGATGCGGGATAAACCGCTTTTATAGTGTCATGCTGTTCGATTAGCCGATTCGCAATTATTGGAGAATGTTTCGCGGTAACGCCTTGGTAATGCGGTACCGCTGCATTTACACATAAATTATCTGCCCGTAAATGCATCAATCGAATAGACAAAACCATCACGGTTTTACGTCAGGGAAACTGGAACGTTACGTTTGATGTAATTGAAATATCGATTTGTTTTGAACTAATTTCTCTTTTTAAATAAGTTCTTTAAGGAGTAATAATATTACTCTATATCCAATTTGTAGTAATAAAATATTAAGTAAAATTTATGAATATAGAAAAAATTTAAATTTAATATTTAAGATAATATAATTTAATTCGTATAATTTAATAGCGATTAGCAATTAATATAATGTAATTTAATTCAATAAATGTAATTCAACTAAAATTCAATTTAATAATAATAATAATATAGCAAATAATATAATTTAATAATATTATTGATTTTTGAAAGAAAGACTTTAATTCTACTTTAATCACAAAAATAAACTTTTGAACTGCTCGTACTATTAATTACATAATCTGCGACTTACCTATTAGCTTAACGACCTGATCCTAATCTAAACTAAACCAGGCTGATCTTAATCCTGACCTCCAACTGAACAGCAAACGAAATTTAGAAGCGCTCAACAAAGCATTTGCGCCTTTTACTTGCTGAACAATTGTTATATGTATTTCTGATTAAATTAAAAAAGAATATTAAAATATCATCCTTAAAATCAGTTATTTGCATTAATATCAATTAAACTATATGCAAATAATATTTCTACATTGTACGTTATCTCGATATTTAACAAGTAAAAATAATGCTTCAATCATTGAGAGTGTAAAGTTTATTAAGATTCTCTTTTGTTTTATAAGCGTAAGGTGTCTGAAATTATAGCGTAATCAATATAATACAAAGTTTTGTGTATTCATAATGTGAATATTCATGTAGTTTATCTTCTATGTGGTGTAAGATTGTGTTGACAGAGATTTTCTATCGATTCCGAGAAGCGTCCGATTATATGAGGATGAATACGGCACTTCTAGCCGCCAGATCGAACGAGAATTATAGTTGATGCCGGCTATAGCGAAGTATACAGCAGTTTATGGAAACTGGAGGTCAGGTATATATGCAAAAGTTACCCCGCCGTGTTCAAGGACTCTGAAAGAACGCACGGCCTTCCTCTTCGTCGTAGCTATGTATCGATCTCGGTGCAGACGTCGCGCCCGACAGGGATAGAAACGCTATTAGGAACGCAGTTGCATGCTCCGCTACTTTTATTTTTGGCTCACACGATATGCTGTATCGGATACGCTATACACAGATTTGAACTATAAGCGCGCTACACACACACGGCGATAATCCCTATTCGTTTCTATCCTTTAAACTTCTATCGAGTTTCGTTGTGATTGTGCCACCGCCGTTTCGTTTATCTTTAATCCCTCTTCTTCTTCTCGTATTCGTCTCGCGAGGGGTTTCTCTTGATTTGCCGTAAAAGTTAAGCGAGGATGAAGTTTTGATGGACACGTGAAACATGTATATATGTACATCTTAATTTGTCAGAGATCCTTTTTAGCGCGCATGGGAATAGGTGAGAAAATTTCATGTTCCGCCATCCCGCCGATAATCCGGGAAACTTTTCGGCGAAACTTCTTAGCCTGAAACTTCTTGTGTTTGATGTTACGAGAGTGTCTTCGAGATTATGCATTTTCATGAGCAGTTGCTTATACGTCTGCTACACGAAACGCTCGAGGAGTGCACGGTCGATGGCAAGGATCTATTTCCGGGAGGATTTAAAATCAAATCTGCGGTCGGAAGTGAAATGTGATTCAGGAACTTTCTATGTATAAGAGTAGCCCGGTCTAGCTTAAAAAATTTTATACAGTAAATACTGATTTATTGAGTTGCAGAGCATATATCCCATTCGTTTCGGTCAGTTAGATCGTTTTCCACAGCTAGAGGCATCGCGTTCTCTTTGTTGTGTCCGTTCTTTGCCGTGCAGTTTGACTAGAGTTACCACAGAATCTATATTTATAGCATGGCATAGCTTTGCAGTCGCAGCTAAATTGTTTGACATGTCTCATCCGCGATTCTAACGTAACTAAGTTCGCGCTTGTTCCCTAAATTCTGGAATTGCCCTCTGGCAAGATATTTCTCTAGAATCTGATTGTACTATGTCGAACTATTAGACTCATCGGCTCATCCCGAGAATTATTGATATTTTGGATTTTCAATTTGCGACTAAAAAGAATTCGCCTCTTGTCTTTATTAGTAAATATCTTTACTATACTCCAGGTTCGTACTGCATGGGCAAATAAAATATTTTTGGTTGTCATGAAAAAAAATTCGCTAAAAATACTTTAAAAGCAATTATAAACAAAATCCTTGAAGCGTTACGGCGAAACACTTTACCTTTATTACATTATATCCTATAGCGGGCGTAGAAGTATTTCCAATGGTTTTTTTTTAGAGATTTTCTTCTTTTATAAATTGATATTAATACCCTCTCCGTAATCAATATCAATCTTTGGTTTTACCACGCTATATAACTAATGATTCGCAAACTAATATTGGAGCAGTAATGAAAGTCGATTTGTCTGAAGAACCGTGAGATTCCCAACGATTTTGTTTTGTTTCCGTTCCCTTAGCGGCGTTGCCATCGTCTTGTATTCCGAGCAGGATTTACCACAATGACGTATTTAATAGAACCTAAAGAGATTTTAAGTTTTGCCTTCCTCCCTATGTACGCATGTCTTTGTTAGGAAAATTGAGGCTTAAGTCGTGATTTCAATTCAGTGTGAAGTTTCGCTTCGCTGCCTTGGTTACGTAACTTTGTTTCGTTTTCCCGAATGACAGATTGCGACAGAAACTAGGTTGCTAGGGAGGATAATGGAAGACGGATTGGCTGCCGGCATTCGACGACAATTTCCCTATATATATCCCTTTGACGAGTATTTGACTAAATGCTCGCGCGAAGGTATTCCTCGATAATATCGCCAACCAATTGTCGAGGACAAATACTGTTAATAGCACGGCCGTGCATTGTACACGACGTATAGTGCTCCACGCATGCGGAATGCCCAAATTCAAAAGTCACGCGTTCTAGTATTTGCATACTGTATTTGGAATTGCCTCGGTCAGTATATAATAACGGGCGGAAGTAGCCTCGTGGGAATTCAAACTAATTTGACCTTTTTGTTTAACCTGCGACGAGGAGGATGCGAGGATCAAAATCTGCCCGTTGTTTAAATTTCAGATAATCCTACCGAGTTTTGAAAGTCTATTCGTGTATACGGTCTGAATTGCGCTTGCATTCTTGAATATAAATCAGGATATAAATGTAACAGCACTTGGGCCATATCTCCGTAGGATGACTAAAATGATGAGAAATTGGGTGACGCGCGTGAATTTATGACGAACATTAGAGCTGGAAATGTGGCCGTCTGCTGTTTTTCAGAATCCAAGGAAACGGCACGATATCGGTATGCGGATTCTTTAAAATTACTGTTATTATGATATATTTGTAGAATATTTTTAAGTTGTCTCAAATTATGAGACAGAATTAATTCGAATTTATGCGAGAAGTCTGTCTTTTGTTTTATGTTCAACATGAACATAATTTCTTTTGTATCCTTATACCTAATACTTGAAAGATTAGTTATTTCTAATATTAATTAATGAAGTTAAAAATAGGTAGCAAAAGAGAATTCATTCTTGATTTGTCTATGTAAGATTGATATATCTGTCATATAAAACTTTTGTAATTGTGAAGAGAATTTAGCACATCAAAAGCTAGTACTAGTGTCAATAACAATTTATAAAGTTTATGATAAGCAAAAATCGTAGTTGGAAAAATAATGCGTATAAGTATAGTGACTAAATCTCTCTATATTTGATATTTAAAAAGGATAAAAATTTTAAAAGAAAAATCATAAATGTATAAATTTCAAAAAATTCAAATTAATTAAGTTTACGGATTATAATATTTATCAGAAAATCATTGATTAATTCAAACTATAATATATATAAAAAATTACTAATTGAATTATGTTATTTTATGCATGAAAGTATTTGTTATATTAAACGTTAAAACAACATTTAATATAATAATAAATCTGTGCGCATAATGCATTATAATTTCTATATAGTATCTTGTATACATATGTATATGTACGTATATGTATATAATATCTTCTTTATGCAATTATTAAAAGAGTAGATTGATCTTTTATTTGACTTATCATTAATAAAAGAAAAGTCTCGACGCGAAATGTATAGCGTCGAAGTACTTATCGTAGACCCATTGAGTTCCATTGAAATGTTTCAATATGATTTGTAATAAGTCAGTGTAACTGGCAATGAACATTGAAAGCTCTCGTTTTATATCCATGAAACGTGAATATCACCTTAAATATCCAGAGCGTGACTGCTTTACAATATGAATCAGCCAGAAAGTTCTGATGGTTTACGTTTGATGAAATCGGCATCAGACTTCGAATGAGAAAATTTATATATTCTATTATCATTACCGTATTTTCTTGTTTTTTTGATTTTACACAAAACGAATAAGCATTCAATAGAAAGAAGAGCAGAAAACTTTAATTTATTTTTTAATTCCCGTATCATTCTTCTAGGATAAATTAAATTATACTATAAATTAAATTATAAGAATGAACATATCGAGTGTTCCAATTTTTCGGAATTATATTACTATTACTTGAAAAATATCAATAAATATTTTTCAAGAAATTTCTTGATAAATTAAACGATATTTGATATGCATATGATACGTGTTAATATTTTAGATATTAAAATTAATTAAATGAAAACTTAGTATACAATATAAAAATAGCATAACTTCTTTGTTACTTCGCTTAGCGACTAACACAACTTGCTAGAATCAGGGAAAACTATCTAATATCACTTCACGCATTTTTAGTTTAATTCAATCACAACGTAATCCTCTGCGAGTGTCAGATTAAATCTGAAGAACCAACCAAGACCGCGTCTTTAAAGATCCTCTTCGCTTTCATGAATGGTATAATGTTGGTTTATCTCGGAAGAAATAAAATTATCTCCTTTTTATCTCCTTTGCTTAATTTTTCTGTAAGTTTCAATTTTTGTTGGTGTTAAAAAGTGACTACCGTTCAATTTATATTAAACGGAGAAAAGGGTGGAACAATCCATTTACAGGAAATTGCTTTCACTTCATTATCTGCATATTTATTGAATATAGCGAAATTAACGCGATACAAAATAATAAAAACGTACCGATTGCTTTACTTCGCGCTAAACGAGACACTTGGAGGAGGCTTTTAAGCGACTATATACATTATCCTAAAAATATTGGAGCAGTATTGTGACACTCCCACGGGATATCGAATTTGTTTATCTATTCGCGGAGCGATACGTATTGTTTAATGATGTTTTTCATTTCTCATGTAACGCACAGGAAAAAAACTTGCGTAACCTATCTGTGCGTGGAATCGTGAAAAATAATATCTGTCGCGCACGACACACTCGACGTAGCGCACCGTAGCGCGGCCGGCCGATGCTCCGGACGCCTCCGCATCGAGCATCGATCACCGGATTCGCAACGCACCGTTTATTGGATCCACAAAGAGCCGGATTTACTTACGCGAGCAAAACTCGCGAAAAGTCGCGGCGCGCACGCCATCCTCTTCAATAAAGTCGACGGGGGACGTGAACAAGCGAAATGATATCAATCAAAATCACCCGACGTCGCGGGCGATATACGATCACTCGTGCGGCACACATACCTCTTATGTAATTACTGATCACGGATAGATCCTTTCGGTCGGCACCGCGTCGCTCGACGCACACTGTATCTCACCACACACTCAGGGGTCCGTCCGGTTACGTCCGTTACCACTGCCGCGTCAGTCCGCGGTTCGATCACGTACGACAAAATAATCACTGTGACAATGCGTACTAATTGCGTAATTATAATAAAAGAATGCCGGATGTGTCGCTGTATACTAACAGTAACGCCCGATCGCGGAGCGGAGACGTGGTGCCGCGCGGTGCGCCCACGGTAGACTGGCGCCCGCTCGTTCGTCTGACTCGTTGCTGACTCTCCCTACTGCCTGGTCGACTGAATGGGGCGCCCCGGCGAGGCACACCGGCTGGATGGCAGCGAGCGTGCCGACTGCCCTAGCATCAAGTAATCCTTCCTCGGCGACACCTTACCGGCCAGTGTTTATGAGCCCCGTGCAATTTGTTCTCATTACATGCACACCGGATGTCTTGAGATCTGCGTCAAACTTGATGAACGCGTTTCTGGAATCTGGTGATTTCGCGGACAATCTTTCATGAGTAGGAACTTAATTGCAGCACGTCATTCTTTTGCACCGTTGTTAAATTTCTGATGCTAAAAAACATATCCCTATAATTAAAATTTTATTTTAAATTCCGCACACGTAAAGCACATATTCTTATAATTAAACGTGAAACTTTTTACTTATTTGTATTCTTGACGTTTGAGTCGTTGGAGAAAAATATTTAATTGATAACGTTAAATAATTTCACGAGAATAAATCGATATAATTTAAATTTTTGCAAAAGGATAACTAATTACAAATTTATCATTTAGAAAATCTATTTTATAAATTTTATTTTAGAAAATATGTCCGAATATTATTAACACATTCATCGCCATGACAGTCACCGGTGACTGACACTGTTTTCCGTTTACGCCTTATCATCGATAATTATCAAATAATTAAATATATCACGTAGTATATTTTTGTGCAATTCAATATTATAAATTTACTACTATAAATATAAGAGTGTTTTGCTGTTCTTTTTAATATAAAATAATTTTTTTCAACTGACGTAAATGAAAAGTCAGTTAAAACACATAAGACAGCTTGATGTACATGATATTAATATACAAATTGATTTTTTATATTTTTATTTAAACACAAGACACAATTACGAGAATTGAATTTTTAAGTATGTCATATGTTAAATTACGCGTGCATTTGCATATTACAATATTTGTTTATTTTTTTTAATTTAATTTATTAATCACTCTTAGAACTTCACTGACATTAATGAATATTGATAAAGATCAGTACACACACACTTAAGAGGTATATATTATATATATAGAATGATATATATATAGAAAGATACTTAAGCGACTTAACATAAAATGCATATTAGGGTATTAAATTTATTAAGTCCGTAAAATCAAAACGTTAGTATATAATATGTAGGATTAAAAATTATATATGCCATAATTATTTCTGGCTCTTCGTAGTGTACTCAGTCTATTGCTCAGTCCACGACTCGCGTTAATTTTTCGTCTTGGATATTTAGCTGTCCGTTTCGCGTCAATCCTTGTTATATCGTTATACCTTGATAACTGTATTTTCATTACTGCGATAAGCTTTGTTGGGGGTCTGCTTGATTGCCTTGAAATTCTTTGCCGTCAGCTCGCGAGGCTGACTACGTTTTCGAACGAAAGTGGTTGTCGGTTGAGCATGCAACGTGACATGGTTAGTGACATCGTTATCGATTACCGAGCGATATCTGTCGTATTGCTGATCGTCGTGTCATTTTACATGCATTCTTATTCCAAGATTAGTTCGTTAAATCTATTTACTCAAGTGGCGAAAGATGTAATTGACATATCATGGTATATATAGGTATAAGAAATAAACTTGTCTCTGATTAGATCAATATGAGATAATAGAGTTGTCCTTCTGTTGTAACTTCTTAATAGAAAGGTCTACAGATATGAAAATAACTATAGTTTTTAAATACTATAATAACTTTGCGTTAATAATCGACAGTTTAATATATTACTAAAAAGAATTTTCTGATTTCTTATTTCTTCTTAATATTAAACGATATTGATCATCTTCAATTAAATTAATTAATGTGTATACAACGATCAATATATATAATTTACGTAGCATAATTTCTATTACTATTATGTACATAATCATCTAGATATATTTGGACATATTGTAACTTTGCCTTATCTCCAATGTATTTCTTGATTCCTTATTGGTTTAAATCTGCACTTTAAATCTCAACCTTTAAGCAACGAACAACAATCGAGTTTACGATTGTTAGCTATACATAACCTCGAACTTGGAAATGACTCGAGTTTCAAAGCGAAATAAATTAAAATCTTATATACTAACCTTAAAGTGCACTCTTTGGAAACTCAATGGCATATTAATAAATCATTTAGGAATTGAACTGGTGAACGCGACTTAGAGCTTTTATTACTTTCAGAGTAATCAAGGCGAAAAGTACGACTGCTGTTATTCAGAAAGTTCGACTCTCGTGAAAGCTAAAGCTTTTCTCTATTAGTATTGAATCTTGTGTAGCAAATGAGAATTGAATACTTCTTTCCTTATTCTTCATCTTAGTCAATAAAATTCCTGGTGTGGCTCATAGATTATCTTAAAAGTATTTTTTACAGATTTTACTATTTTTTTTACATTATTGACAATAAAATTAGATTTATCAGCCAATATTCAATAAAATGACGTTTAATTAAAAGCTTTTTTGCTTGTCGCATATCCAGTTTAAATAATTCGGATTTTAGGTTGGAAAGTATAATAATCGAGATCGAAATTATTATCGTGAAATTCTTTAGAATTTTCACAATACATTTATTAATTATAGCTCTTATCTTTATATGGCTATTATCTTTATCGATAAAGTAGAATATCGAATTCTCTCTCTCTCTCTCTCTCTCTCTCTCTCTCTCTCTCTCTCTCTCTTTCTAAGTTAGAACGCGTTTCTACTCAATCTTTTGGGAGTTGATTGAGCTTGTAAATCGCATCCTTCGTTATCGTCGAGTCACTATAAGGTACTCAAGTTGTATTCATTCCGGAACGCCCTACCTTTCACAAGCGAAGCTGCAACGATACGCTTTGGAACGTTTTGACTGCTCGTGTTCTGCTCTAGTTCGATCTCGCGCGATACATTACTGTTCTAAGACACGCTTTAGTAAAGCGCATCGTTAATTTCTGTATTTTTTCACACTCACAAATCCATTTTGCATTTAATGTACCAAGCAGTAAGAACTTCGTTTATCGTTCCAACAAGATTTACTCGCATCCTCTACGTTTTACAGAACCGAGTTATTAGAACGTTATAAAATTATTACGCTCTTGAAGTGAAATACATATTTATTTAAATTCCTTTGTGCGTATATATACGCGACGTTCTTCAGAAATAAATAGAAAGATAGTGTTCTTAAATATGTAAATAAATTCTTTATTCTCGAAGCTATTTGTTATACAGTTCAGAAGAGTATAAATATAATTTCATAATAAACGTTTAAAATAGTTTTTACTTTTACGCTAATTCGTAATATTTACACGACTTAATACCAAGTTGATGTGTTACGTTAATGCAACAATAATATTTACGTGACTAAATAGGCAACGGATAATATAAAGGAACATCGCAAAATTGAACGCTTTCTAAACTTTGCTGCGTACACTGCATATTTAATAAGAGCATATTTTACATATTCTGCATATATTTCGTCTTGTAGAACGCAATGGTGAATCACGTAATTCTCTGTCGGACATGCCGCCATTTACCCGGAGTACTGCGTTATGGTAATTCTAGTGATGTGCAGATCGCTGCACTGTTGAGACGTTGAATGAGGTTTCAACAGGAATCAAGTAGTTCCGTACAAATGTTTCGCCCTTTAATAATATAATTTAACCCAGTTATTGGAAGCTCCGAGACTTTAGTCAACCAGAACTGTTCCGTACAACCGCAAAGCTGTTATTTAAATCAGAATTTGCGTAACATATATAAATGAGAAGCATATTTGGATGTATTTTCGTGTTCTATATAAGGTGTTTTTGGCAAAAGTAGCGATAAATAACTTAAAAAGATGATAGATTCAGTCAAACTGAACAACTTTTATTAAATAACTCGTGTCCAGCGACGTCTCTTTAAAGCATTAGCTGGGATGTCTGATGCAAACTTTCTGTATATGTATTAATAATCATTTGTGATGACTGAATGAATTTATAACAAAGAATGATGCTAGAGACTTGTAATGATTGAATCTACATCACGCGATTTTGTGTCGGGGACAGGAAATATACGTAACCATCAACAATGTTTAACGGAAATTGATGTTTAACGTCTTAATTAAAGAAACGTTGCCGAACATGCATTATTTAACAAAAGTCACTCAAGAGTTTCCAAGTTTACAAGATCTCTCAGCCTTTTGTCGCGAGTTTCCAGAAACACCCTGGATATATATAGCTGTCAAATTATTTTGCGCAACGTGTGTTGCACGGGACGCCGGTGGTTATTCTTTCCCTTTCTTACACGGTAGTTGAGTTGGACGACATAATTTCCACTTTTTACTTTGTAATTCCCGTGAAAGTTTTTCAGCGGTCCTGTATTCCCGGATAAAATGGCGCGGTATACGATACCGTCGATCTTTGAAACAAAGTTTTTCGGCACGGCACATAAAACTTCTTTAACAGTTTTCATCTTCTTATTTGACGTATGTACTACATGCGCGCTATGTCTTTCACTATTGTCAGTATTCTTCGCGACGCGATACTTTGAAACGTGTGTGTACGTTGGGCCTCTACTTCACAATACCCTCATCCGTCTGTCGCTTCTGGAGTGCACGGCACATATCTGTCTCCCCCATAATAATGTGAATTCGCTCTAACTAGCAACATCCTCGCATGCAATACGCGTAGTTGTAAGACTTCTTCATCTCCAACGCAATATGTGTAGCAATGATCCAGTTAAATAAATAAAACGACTCGTCGAAACACGATTCTTTTACGAAGCTACGAGCATCGGGAAATAATAGAAATTCTAGTAAATCCAATACCAATACGAGACACAAGTTCCTTCGAGGAGAATACAAAGCAATCGAGATATACGTTAGTAAGTTAGATGCATGACAGAGCTGGTGACTCGTATTAGTGTTTCGTTAATCGTAATCTGATAATTGTACCGATAATGTTGCAAAAATTTAGTTCTGTAGTCTTTATATTTTGCATTTTGATTGAATACATATACACATCTGAAAAGCCTAATAAAATATCACTCTGCTAATAATCATCCGTGTATAGTCAATTAAACGCCACATTCCGCACGATTTATGTCGTTACTGATTGATACATGGAACGATCGAGGTTGACAGTGTATAGAAATGCGATTTATGATACAGCGCTTGAATAAAACCTCGAATAAAACGATAAACGGAACGAAATCGCATTTCAAATCTGACGGATAAGCGTTAATACAGAGGGGGTTTGGCAAAATTGCACGTCAACGTTGTCGGAAATTAAGCGACGGGGAAAAGATCCGTAAGCTAAACGCGGCGGCAATATTTTTCTGCGCCGCGATACGCACACTCATATACGTCATGAAATACGTTACGAGCTTGTACCGGCGATTCGTATTCCGTCACCATATATTTTCGAGTACAACGTGCGCGCGTGTACGCGCACGAATATCATCCGCAAGGACTCCCATTAATTGTACCTCGGCTATCATCGTCATTCGAGCGTGCTTGCACCGCTCGATCGCCTATTTGTCACCCGCCGATTGCGAAAATGATCGAGATCTGCCGCGCAAAGTTGTCAACCACGATTTTCAGTGGCGCGTGTGTTGTTCGTAAACAGCGAAAAAAATGACGCTTGCTCAGTGGGTAGACAAAAAATATATATATACGTATATATGCAAGTACATGTATAATTCGCATTTATAAATTCGCTTTTTATCCGTCGAGTTACTTTACAGCTGGCACGCCGAAATTTTGCTGACGTTATTGTTTGAAATGGCGGTTGAAATCAACGAGCATCCTTTCCCGAAACGAGATGTAATATGTATGCTAATCGCGAACACGATATTCCGTGTGAGCCATCAAGGCGGAACGTGCGGATACATCGCGATAATTAGACGACGTATTATAATTATATTATATGTTACGTTCTCTTACTAGTTCCTTCAGATTCAATTAATATTAATGGAGAGGTAGAGATCTAGGGATAGATTGCGTGTGCTTTACAGTAAATCGGTTAACTTTATATTAGCTACAAGTTTATTTTTCTTCTTTTTAATCATTATAAATTCTTGATGAGCTACGTGTGTATAAATATTTAGGATGTAGAATATTATCTACAAAATTATCTAATCTAATATTTAGTTTACACGTTAACACGTGAACGCGGCCATTATTTTATCATTATCTTTGACGGATTTTTAATTAGAGGATAACTTTAGTATCAAGACTATTGTATCCCAGGCTTCATTTAAAATTTATAACAGTTATTGTTCGTATATTTATTGATATTTATTTATTAAATACATTATTTGGGAATTAATATGCAAATACTATATTATGTTTCCTTTAGTAATTGTAAATCGTAACCTCTAACTTTACATAATATGCCGCGTAATAGATATTCCATTAATATTTTATTGATGAATATTTTATAAATGAGTTGTTATTGTGCGATGTTACAGCCACTAATATATTTTTCTTTCGAAATCAATATTTTAATTCTAAACTTTGATAAATGCGTTAACAGAAACGACTGGTCCCGTTCATTGATTTATATTAATAGTTAATCGCTAACAGCGATGAATATTAACTATTATTAATAATACTATTTTATATTACTTTTCATACACATACTGTATAATTTCTCAAAATATGTAATTAATCGGAACTACAGTAAATACTTAATACACGTATTCGTATATATTATACCATGCGCGAGGTATTTCGAGATAAACTGGAAAATCTCGTTCACGTCAGCGCAACTGACAGCTTCTTATTTCTTTTTCTCTTCTTTTTTAATTTTACGCGAATATTACTCTCGTTCCTTTATTTGTCAAGACGCGCGCTTTTAGCTTTTAAAATAGACTTCGCATATATTGAATACGAGGCGATGCGTGTATATTGAAAACAGAGAGAGGAGCAAACAAATATAGAATTATGATTCTATTATGGGGAATAAGAAAAGAACGCGGGAACACACACACACAGGAAAGCTTGTACAAGCTGCAGTTGTCTGCTCTTTCAGCTTGGTCGTCGCCTTTCTTCTTTCTTTTCACTATGAACGGAATGAACTGTGTAAAATGTGTAATTGTGCGATAGGTGTCGTGCTACTAAAAATTGCAAAAAATCTATGAGAATAACTTTGAACAAACACGTTGCATGTATATGCAGCGATAATTTTGTTAAAAAATAGAGTATGGTAAAGACAGAAAAATAAAACGAGATCATATAATAAAGCAACTTTTAGATTAAAAATTGTATTTATACTATTTCTACCTTATTGCTCTTTATTATTTACAAATAATTAATATATACAAGTAATAAATTTGTAATAATAAATAGGATGTCAAAATGAATAGGATATTAAATATCTTATTTATTATTACACATTTATTATTTGTAAACATTTCTCGGTCTTATAATTGAAACATGTAGTTAATTTTTTTTCTCTGCCTGCTTTTTAGTAATATTGATCGATTAAAACAGTTAGATTTTAAATATAACTAATTGATTTTTGCATAAATAAATCGATGATTACATTATTAAAAGCTTTAAATGATGGCTGCAAGAAGTTATTTTCTATTTACACATAACATACAGAAGTATTTTATTTATATAAAAGCCATTAAGAAATGAAAACATTTAATTACATTTAAATTCATATTCAAAGCACTCTATTGTGTAACAGTGGCATTGCCCTTATCGCGTATATTATCCCTTTTCTAAGAAAAGAAATCTCATTTATAAATGAAACTGCAAAACGCTCGATCTCACCGTCAGCAAGATATTCGTGTCAGCTCTGTATACATCGGCATTGTAGTGATCGCAGCATGCAACCGCGAGACGGACCCTGTATAATGCATTACGCAGCGTGGCCGGAGGGCAGCGAGCGACCGAAATCTCAGCGCCGATAACATATGTACGCGTATCTGCAATCTGCGCACACACGTTTATATCTGCATAGATTCAGGGAGGAGAGGCGAGGTCGTTCACGCTCTTCGTGGATATGCATGAGGAGTACTTTTGCCCGGGGGCAAAATTTCGGCGGGACTTAAGTACCCGGCGTGTTCCCCCGATGTTGTATAGTCTCCAGGGCCGCGTATAATTGCCGCCTATCTAACGCTAACTCTCTCTCCTTTATACCCTCCCCTATTCTCGCCCTTCTAATTTCGCTATCTGCCACTGGCTGGGTCTCTCCTTTCGACCTACCGTCGCCTTTTCTTCGCCCGCCGTTTCCATTTCCGACTTGTTCTTTCTTACATCGCGGGACAATGCGACTGCGTGCGCGCACACGTTCTAGTTAGGCGCTGCTAAATTTGCATTCCAGTCGAATGAAATATGCATTTTCTGTCGCGCAACGATCTTCCGTCGACGACTCGCGCCCTCGACGGTTCGGCTGTCGCGCCATTCGGCGCATCCCGTCTCAGCTACTTTCTA
Source organism: Temnothorax americanus (assembly GCF_048541705.1). Taxonomy (NCBI): domain Eukaryota; kingdom Metazoa; phylum Arthropoda; class Insecta; order Hymenoptera; family Formicidae; genus Temnothorax; species Temnothorax americanus. The sequence goes on along the minus strand of NW_027509307.1, from coordinate 830,361 downwards.
TTAATTAGCGTCGCGACGCGTTCAAGGTACAAGCGCGAGAGCGCTTGTTATAACATGTGGCGCAGCCCGTTGTCATCTCGGACGCAAGACGAAGGTAGAATAGATTCGTTGAAATCGTCGTTATCCTCTCTCGGGGTGTTGCCCGGGGCGGGTTAAATAAATTACGAGCGGAATCGTTGAACGTTCTCGTCGTGCCTATGCACGAAGCGGAGAAACGGCGTCTACCACTTTGCTGCGGTTAGAATACGAAACGGTCGCTGTTAATAGCGGTTAAATAACGCTTGCAGTAAATCTCCGTTTAGCGAGAGAGTAAAAAGCCGTATGGCTAGCTGCATTAGCTAGTTTAATGTGTCTACCTCTATAAACTATACCAATGATGATATTATATTAATTGATGATACAGATTATTATTATATCTGCTTTAAGAGCAGCAAAACCACGAACATCTATTACTACTACAAAATACAATAGAATTGAAGTATTGTGATGTATTGGTGTAGAAGTATCGAAATCTTTGAACACAGGCATCTCTCGAATTGTAAACCGTTAATTTTTTTATCACGCAGACATTATGACATTAATTTTTTGGAACTAATGTTACGTATTATCTATTTTTATTTTCAAGCTATTTACACAAAAAAATAACAAAAATGACTATACAAATAACAATAAAGAAACACTTATTGTTAGTACATATTGGTAACACTTAGCGGTAATTTTTATCAATCTTTCTATATGAAAAATATTTTGTATAATATTTTTTTGAAATGTTTTTGACACTTTTTGTAAGAATAACAAAATTTAGAGAATACGAAATTTTCGATTTACATATATGTTCCCTGCGTTCGCTCTAACTCATTTTATGACAAAGCATATTCCGTCAGAGATGGAGTGCGTGTCCCCGAGATGATAATTAAGTATAATTAATAAAGAGCGGCAAAAAACTAAGGTGTTTTCCGAGCGGCGCCAGCAGCCCTAGCAAATAAAGTGGAACTTTCGCGAAACGAATTGTTACAAAGCGCTGGAAACCATAATGGGCGAATGTTTTCCTACGACGATGCAATTTTTTTATGACAGGACAAACGAGTTTCCGTATATAGTAGTGTATACGTCGACTCTAACTTCCGCCGGCGACTCGTTTACAACGAACGGAAAGTTTTCGCTCGCGTCTGCGAAAGTGTCTGCTTCGAAAATCGGCACGGCGAACGAGAGAGCCTCGCACTTCTGAGCGAGGATCTGATTTTCCGACGTGCTCCCGCGGTCAGACCAAGTTTGTGGATGGCATTTCAAAGAGGGGGACCTAACTCACTCTTGCTCGCGCGTCCACCAACGCTTAGAACCCCGTCACTTACGAGTTTAAGATAGACCAGTTTGCCGTACAGCCGTATCTGCTCGGCTGGCAAGATTTGTGACGAATGGCGATGCGCTCTCGGTTTTATATCAGATATACTCGACAGAGATTTGTCGATCGTTAAGGTCTCTGGAGCGTTATTGCTATATCGGATTATGTCTTCAGAAGCAAGAATTCTTTTTTTTCTCTTTCTCTTTCCCTTTCTCTTTCTCTTTCTCTTTCTTTCTCTCTCTTTCTTTCTATCTTCTTCTTTTTCACACGATTATTACTTCTACATTATTAAAAGCGAAATCAATGTCCTTACCAAGTGTTTTTTCCGAGGTTTTTTCATTGTTACGAGTATTTGTTTTATAATTATTTTTGCTATTTCTTTTATGTGAATAGCTTGAAAATAAAGATAGATAATACGTAACATTAGTTACAAAGAATTAATGTCATAATGTCTGCGTGATAAAATGTTTCGAGGAACGCGAGGATTTTTCTTAACTCAGCGTTAGAATAAATGAAGCTAAGTAAATTTTAATCTTTCCGCTTCAAGTACATAAATCTATCCGACTAATAGCAATTCCCGAAGGATAAATTGGCTGTGCCATGCTGTCTGCGAAAATGAGGCCGCCGCGACTGGACTTTATAATGCAGATGTCAAATTAAGGCAGTAAATTAGGTGCTAAATCGCGTTAGCAAGAGAGCAAACGTTAGCTGTATTAAATTTTCATGCACACTTGCAATGCTAAAATTGTGTCCTCGTACTTATCTTATTTAAATCTACACGTAAAGCCGGATACAGATCAGACAAACGTGCCCGAACAAACATGAATGAACAACTTATTTCAGTTAATGCGAACGGCAAGTTGAACGGCAAAGTTATATTCATGTTTGTTCACACTTTTGTTCGTCTGGTCTAGATCCGAAACTTTACTCTTATAAATGTATGTGTACAAAAGTATATTACTATTAACAAATTTTTTATATCTAAAGTAAATTACCACCACATATGAACAAAAATAATCTATTATAAATAAATCATGTATTACATTTCTTTCATATTATTTATTTAGCGAGCATAATACTTTGCATTTTACGATTTAATATTAGGTAATTTTTTTCATTTAATTTGTTCAAAAATTGCGAGCTGATATGTACCTCTGCAAAAAAAATCGCACAATGAAAATTATCGCGTCGGTGGTACGATGTGAAAGCGGAATTACCATTGTTCCGCGCGAATAGACGCTCTCTTTAGCTACGTGCACATCGTGACGCGGTGTCATATTCGGTGAGATGGGTGCCGTCGCGGATGCCTTCACCTTTATATTATCCTGGTTTTCGGTCGCCTGTCAGAAGTTCGTGCGCCCGCTGTCGTCGCCTGTTGGGCCTCAGAATTTTACGAGGTAACGTCACCGCCACAAGGAAGCCGGGATTATGGAATGCAGACTCGAGATTTAGCGACGGCAAGTATGTGCATGTGCCACGTATAGCTCTCCTTTGCGGGGTACACTCCCGTTGAGTCCCACAGGGTACGCCGCAAGGCGGCTGCTTCAGACCGCAATTTGCTCAGACATGACAAAATAAAGTGCAGCGCGAAAGCACATGGGGAATGGGACACGCAGTCCTCCGCGTTTGTGATTATTTTCACGATTTTTTATAATAATAACAGCTGAAGTACACCAAACTTCCTTCTTTGGATTGTATTCGTGAATATATTACAAGAGGAAGAAAAAAAATGAATGAAACTAAATTCACCCAAAGATCGAAGGAAATCTATGATTGAATCTTATACAATTAAATGGACAGATTTATAATTCAGGCATATCGAGAATATTCAAGGCAATTCTATTATTGTGTGTGTGATTCCGGAATTTCATATTATTAAACAATCTATCTTGAGCGGAAGAGATAATATTATATAGTATATTTCCCATTTCCTATTAGTATTGATTCTTGCAGTCCTCTAATGTCCATTTCTATCAACGCAGGTTAACTTTAATCTCGGTTTAATTTACCTTTCATCTTTTTTTAATTTTAAGAGTTAGAAAAAGATAGAAGGTACGTTAAACCGAGATTAAAGTTAATCTACATTGATAGAAATGGACATAAGGGGACTAGGCAGTCAGATTTACCGAAAATAAAGCTTTTTTGGGAATTTGATACAAAGATTGAAACCGAAACTTGTCCTTTAACACAATGGTTATTAGGATAATAAACTATAACCAAAAAATGTTTTAAGTTAAAAATATGCATTAAAAATTTTTAACGCATTTTTCTTTGTTTTTTATTTTCTTTTGCAGTGATAATTCAAATACAGAATTGACTTGAAAAAATTGAACATGTTTACAATATGTATAATTTAGGACTAAACCTTTAAAAAGTCTGTGCAAACTCTAGTTTTTGAGAAAGAAAGTCAAACAGCTCTTTTTTCGTTTTTCGTCGGAAACGAATCTGTTTGATTTTTTTCTTTTCAATTATTATCAAAGTTTTTAATGCATATTTTTAACTAAAAAAAATTATTTTGTTACAGTGTATGATCCTAATAAACGTTATATTAAAAGACAAGCCTCGGTTTCGATTCATTTCTTTGTAATAAATTCCCCCAAAAAGCTTTATTTTAGATTAATCTATGGCTGTCTAAAGTCCCCTTGAATAATTGGCAACAAAATATAATTTATACACTGAATGTTACCATCTCATTTATTTCCAACGATACATTATAGAACGTTATTTAAAATCTCTAATAATAAACAAGTAGAACTAATATACTTTAGAAAACGTACCGCTGTGCCAAATTTCCATTTCATTTAGACAATTTCCTGTCAGACCATCAGGTAGACTAATTTAAAGTCATTTGTGTAATTTACTTGGAAAGTCGTCTGTTGCAATTAGACGGTTCAATAATACAGTGCTTTGAATTATCTAAAACTATAAATAGCACGTGCTAAAAGTAATACGCCGTACAAAATGTATAAAAATTTATTGAATAAAAATAAGATGTGCACTTCCTGCTATTTTTTACTTTATTCACACAAAAATACATCAAGTGTGAAAATAAAACTATTAACGGTAAAATATTCAATTATTATCAATTATTTGTGATATTGCAAATAATCAATTACAGATATTCTGTCTTCAAAATTAATAATGCAATTATGACATTTTTGATTATAAAAACTAATTATTGCGCGAAAATTGTAAATTTACATTGAATTTTTTAATGGACATGGATAAGAATACCCCTATATATAATGCCGTTTTATATCGCGGTATAATTTATCCGTACAAAATTACCTTTTTCAAAAAAAAGGTAAAAAAATGCGCCAAGTACACGCATAGTAGTACATATGTATTATGTTGTTACCTCGAAAAAAACAAAGTGGTAGTATTATACCTCGAAATAACACCTTGTACATACTGTTTATACAATGCGTAATACTACAAAAAGGCGTGATATCTGTACAAAATTACTTTTTTAAATAAAAGGTAAAGAAAGGCGCCAAGTACACGCATAGTAGTGTATATGTTGTTACCTCGAAAAAAAAAACAGTGGTAGTATTATACCTTAAAAAAATCTAAGTAACAAGTGGTAGACGAAATCTTTGTATCTTGAAAAATCTCGAAAAAACCTAAACAGTGGTATCTTCACCTAAAAAAAAAACAAAGTAGTAGTATTATACCTCGAAAAAACCTAAGTAACAAGTGGTGGACGTAAGCTTTGTATCTCCAAAAATCTCATCACAAAATTACGTTACCTTATCAAAAAATGAGTCGCGCTTCAAGTGATCTATTATTACAATTACAAAAAAGAAATGATATCTCTTTTTAAATTACAGCGCCAATTACAGAGAACATACACTGAGAAAAAAAATTTGTCAATCCCAAGAAATATTTAGTCCGATACGTTCAACTAAACATTTTAGTTAGTTAACTAAACATTAGTTGAATTAATTAATTCTTGATTAAAGAAACGAAATAAATTGTTGAAACAACTAATATTTAGTTAACTAACTAAAATGTTTAGTTGAACGTATCAAACTAAATATTTCTTGGGATTAACAATTTTTTTTCTCAGTATATTTTTCGAGATACAAAGATTACGTCTGCCACTTGTTACTTAGGTTTTTTCGAGGTATAATATTACTACTGCTTTTCTTCGATTAGAATAAAAAATTGAATCATGAAGAATTACACAGAGGTAACAGTACAAAATACAAATATTTTATTAAAATATTTAAACCCAACAAGGGAATACAAGGTATTTAAATACAAAGTTTATATATGTATTTTAAAAGATTTAATCGCATCGCAAAGAATTACAGAGGTAACAGTACAAAAAATAAAAATATTTATTAAAATACATAAATTTTTCTTGTCAAAAAACTTGGCGCTGCTAGACCTTAAAATTAGGTCAGCTTGGTGTGTGTGTGTGCGAGCGAGTGGGTGTGGGCGATGTGTGTGTGGGCGATGTGTGTGTGTGTGTGTGTGTGTGTGTGTGTGTGTGTGTGTGTGTGTGTGTGTGTGTGTGTGTGTGTGTGTGTGTGTGTGTGTGTGTGTGTGTGTGTGTGTGTGTGTGTGTGTGTGTATGTGTGTGACGGTGAATAATGCGGCTTATTATTAAGTATAGGATAAGTTAGGATAAGTTTAGATTTTTAAAGCGATTAGAATTAAAAGTATAGAATAAGTATAGAATAAGTAATATTTACATTTGTAAAAGGTCTCTCTCTCTCTCTCTCTCTCTCTCTCTCTCTCTCTCTCTCTCTCTCTCTCTCTCTCTCTCGAACTCGCTCTCTCTCTCTCTCTCTAGCAGCGCCAAGTTTTTTGACAAGAAAAATTTATGTATTTTAATAAAATATTTTTATTTTTTGTACTGTTACCTCTGTAATTCTTTGCGATGCGATTAAATCTTTTAAAATACATATATAAACTTTGTATTTAAATACCTGGTATTCCCTTGTTGGGTTTAAATATTTTAATAAAATATTTGTATTTTGTACTGTTACCTCTGTGTAATTCTTCATGATTCAATTTTTTATTCTAATCGAGAAAAGCAGTAGTAAATATTATACCTCGAAAAAACCTAAGTAACAAGTGGCAGACGTAATCTTTGTATCTCGAAAAATATACTGAGAAAAAAATTGTTAATCCCAAGAAATATTTAGTTGATACGTTCAACTAACATTTTAGTTAGTTAACTAAATATTAGTTGTTCAACAATTTATTTCGTTTCTTTAATCAAGAATTAATTAATTCAAGTAATGTTTAGTTAACTAACTAAAATGTTTAGTTGAACGTATCGGACTAAATATTTCTTGGGATTGACAAATTTTTTTTCTCAGTGTATGTTCTCTGTAATTGGCGCTGTAATTTAAAAAGAGATATCATTTCTTTTTTGTAATTGTAATAATAGATCACTTGAAGCGCGACTCATTTTTGATAAGGTAACGTAATTTTGTGATGAGATTTTTGGAGATACAAAGATTACGTCTACCACTTGTTACTTAGGTTTTTTCGAGGTATAATACTACTACTTTGTTTTTTTTTTCGAGGTGAAGATACTACTGTTTAGGTTTTTCGAGATTTTTCAAGATACAAAGATTACGTCTACCACTTGTTACTTAGATTTTTTAAGGTATAATACTACCACTGTTTTTTTCGAGGTAACAACATATACACTACTATGCGTGTACTTGGCGCCTTTCTTTACCTTTTTTTAAAAAAGGTAATTTTGTACAGATATCACGCCTTTTTGTAGTATTACGCATTGTATAAACAGTATGTACAAGGTGTTATTTCGAGGTATAATACTACCACTTTGTTTTTTTCGAGGTAACAACATAATACATATGTACTACTATGCGTGTACTTGGCGCATTTTTTTACCTTTTTTTTGAAAAAGGTAATTTTGTACGGATATCACGCCTTTTTGTAGTGTTACGCATCTTAATCTTAACAAAAAAAATTACACCTTATAAAGAAATGTGTCTGAAGTTGTAAATATATATATATACACATTGCCGGACATTGCTTTTATGTATAATATGCATGTATATTACGTTGCTTGTATAAATTATTTCTTACCAACTTTTTCCAAAAATTATTTTTACGTCAGACATAATTTTAATTCATCCAATTTTTATTATGTCTAAACATAATTTTTGTCCAATTTTTATTATGTCTAGACATAATTTTAATTCAGCGATTTTTATTATGTTATGACATAATTTTAATTCTGCCGCTAAGGAAATTTTAAGTCGATTTTTATGAATCAAGCTTGAATTCAATGTTTAGGTGTCCCAGGTTGCCGATGACGAGGTCCACATAGCGCGCTCTATAGTTTTCGGTGTCCAGGTGTATTAATACCTTGAATTTGATGGCCACGTGTTCCAAGTTGCCGATGACGAGGTCCACATAGTGCGCTTCGTAGTTTTCGGTGTCTACATGTATTAATACCTCGAATTCGATATCTACGTGTCCTACATTGGGTGCGTTCAGCCGATACTTTGCTAGCCTAGCAATCGTGAGCAGTCGCTCGTTTTCGCTCGTTTCCTCTTTTTTGACTTACTGGATTAAAAAGAGAAGAAACGAGCACAAACGAGCAACTGCTCACGATTGCTAGGCTAGCGGAGTATCGGCTGAACGCACCCATTCAGATTTAAAGTTATTAATACACCTAGACACCAAAAACTATGAAGCGCATTATGTGGACCTCGTCATCAGCAACCTGGGACACCTAGACATCAATTTCAAGGTATTAATACACGTAGACACCAAAAACTACGGAGCGCACTATGTGGACCTCGTCATCGGCAACCTGGGACACCTAGACATCGAATTCAACGTACAATTACACCTGGACACCGAAAACTATGAAGCGCACTATCTGGATCTCGTCATCGGCAACCTGGGACACGTGAACATCAAATTCGAGGTATTATTACACCTAGACACCGAAAAATACGGAGCGCGATATCTGGACCTCGTCATCGGCAACCTGGGACACGTGGACACCGAAAACTACGGAGCGCACTATGTGGACCTTGTCATCGGCAACCTGGGATACCTAGACATCGAATTCAACGTACGATTACACCTGGACACCAAAAACTATGAAGCGCATTATGTGGACCTCGTCATCAGCAACCTGGGACACCTAGACATCAATTTCAAGGTATTAATACACGTAGACACCAAAAACTACGGAGCGCACTATGTGGACCTCGTCATCGGCAACCTGGGACACCTAGACATCGAATTCAACGTACAATTACACCTGGACACCGAAATCTATGAAGCGCATTATCTGGATCCCGTCATCGGCAACCTGAGACACGTGGACATCGAATTCAAGATATTAATACACGTAGACACCAAAAACTATGGAGCGCACTGTGTGGACCTCGTCATCGGCAACCTGGGACACGTAGACATCGCATTCAACGTATTATTACACCTGGACACCGAAAACTACGAAGCGCACTGTGTGGACCTCGTCATCGGCAACCTGGGACACGTGGACATCGAATTCAAGGTATTAATACACGTAGACACCGAAAACTATGGAGCGCACTATGTGGACCTCGTCATCGGCAACCTGGGACACCTAGACATCGAATTCAACGTACGATTACACCTGGACACCGAAAACTACGAAGCGCACTGTGTGGACCTCGTCATCGGCAACCTGAGACACGTGGACATCGAATTCAAGATATTAATACACGTAGACACCAAAAACTACGGAGCGCACTGTGTGGACCTCGTCATCGGCAACCTAGGACACGTAGACATCGCATTCAACGTATTATTACACCTGGACACCGAAAACTACGAAGCGCACTGTGTGGACCTCGTCATCGGCAACCTGGGACACGTGGACATCGAATTCAAGGTATTAATACACGTAGACACCGAAAACTATGGAGCGCACTATGTGGACCTCGTCATCGGCAACCTGGGACACGTAGACATCGCATTCAACATATTATTACACCTGGACACCGAAAACTACGAAGCGCACTGTGTGGACCTCGTCATCGGCAACCTGGGACACCTAGACATCGAATTCAACGTACGATTACACCTGGACACCGAAAACTACGAAGCGCACTGTGTGGACCTCGTCATCGGCAACCTGAGACACGTGGACATCGAATTCAAGATATTAATACACGTAGACACCAAAAACTACGGAGCGCACTGTGTGGACCTCGTCATCGGCAACCTAGGGACACGTAGACATCGCATTCAACGTATTATTACACCTGGACACCGAAAACTACGAAGCGCACTGTGTGGACCTCGTCATCGGCAACCTGGGACACGTGGACATCGAATTCAAGGTATTAATACACGTAGACACCGAAAACTATGGAGCGCACTATGTGGACCTCGTCATCGGCAACCTGGGACACGTAGACATCGCATTCAACATATTATTACACCTGGACACCGAAAACTACGAAGCGCACTGTGTGGACCTCGTCATCGGCAACCTGGGACACGTGGACATCGAATTCAACGTATTATTACACCTGGACACCGAAAACTATGAAGCGCACTGTGTGGACCTCGTCATCGGCAACCTGGGACACGTGGACATCGAATTCAAGGTATTAATACACGTAGACACCGAAAACTACGGAGCGCACTATGTGGACCTCGTCATCGGCAACCTGGGACACCTAGACATCGAATTCAACGTACGATTACACCTGGACACCGAAAACTACGAAGCGCACTGTGTGGACCTCGTCATCGGCAACCTGAGACACGTGGACATCGAATTCAAGATATTAATACACGTAGACACCAAAAACTACGGAGCGCACTGTGTGGACCTCGTCATCGGCAACCTGGGACACGTAGACATCGCATTCAACGTATTATTACACCTGGACACCGAAAACTACGAAGCGCACTGTGTGGACCTCGTCATCGGCAACCTGGGACACGTGGACATCGAATTCAAGGTATTAATACACGTAGACACCGAAAACTACGGAGCGCACTATGTGGACCTCGTCATCGGCAACCTGGGACACGTAGACATCGCATTCAACATATTATTACACCTGGACACCGAAAACTACGAAGCGCACTGTGTGGACCTCGTCATCGGCAACCTGGGACACGTGGACATCGAATTCAACGTATTATTACACCTGGACACCGAAATCTATGAAGCGCATTATCTGGTTATATATATACCTAATTTTTACTTAAATAGAAATCTTCCTCCTGACCGATAAGTTTATCGACCTAATTTTGAAATACGCGCGCGATATCGAAACTGGCGATACCTGCGCCGCCAGCGTCGAAAAAGTGAAAGTGACGTTTCTCTGATGACGTCATAATATGTTATAATGAATGCGAGCGGTTGACGTAGAAGAAAGTATCTTAAAAAAAATTTTTGACATTTGGACTTTGCGTCGCAATATCTCCGCTCGTAGGGCACGTAGCGGAATATTATAAGAGAAACCCCCCCCTAATTGGACCCCAAGCTATCGATCAAGCCTAATTAGAACTTGATCCGTTCACTCGTTATCGAGATCTCAACATCTCGTATACTCGCAACCCGTCGCGTCGCGTAAAAGAGTCACGGTGCGGTCTCGCTTCGCGTGTACTTGGCGCGAGACACTACCGTGTCTCTTGATAATAGCTATAAACAAGAAAAGGCGTGCAAAAAGGTATTGCAAATGATATCTTGTAATATATATTGAAAATTTTATTATTTAAATCATAATTTTTATTAAAAATGTAATACGCACTATGTATGTTGTTATTATCTATTATTTTGCTTCCTCATAGAGGAAGCTTTGTAATGGTGAAAAAATTTTTTTTCGAGATTTTGATGGAAATAGGTTTAGAATGTTCTAAAATGTCGAAAAATCATATTAGTAAAAAATGTCCGGAAGTATGTATGTATGTGTGTGTGTGTGTGTGTGTGTACGGATTTTTGTACACGCATCTACTTCTACAATTTTTTAGATACCAGTTTGAATTTTTGCACACAAATAGAGTATCATAGAAAGTATGTCCTCCTCAAATTTTATTGAAATCGGTCTACCGGTATAGATTTTATGCAGATTTTCCTTTTTTTGAAAAATGTGTTTTACGCTGCCGCTTTCTCAATATTTGAGATAGCGATTTATTTTTAATTTTATTATATTTTCCAGTTTTTTCTACCCCTATTTCATATATAATTCATTAAAATTTATTGATTAGATCTCGTATTACACACATTTGAAATTTCGAGGAATTCGTACATACATAGAAGCTTTATAAAACTTGATCTGATCAACCAAATTTTAACCAATTATATATGAAATAGGGGTAGAAAAGACTGGAAAATATAATAGAATTAAAAATAAATCGCTATCTCAAATATTTATAATATCGGGCTGATTTTTTTTATCGATAAAGTATCATTTAAGTAAGGTGGTATTGAATTTGGCGAAATCTGCATATTGTTTTAGTTTTTAAGTGGACAAGTATTTTTAGTATTTTTAGTGAATGTACATAATTATTTACGCAGTCCCCAAAAGAGTTAAGTGTGAAATCAGAACCTTTGCTAACACAGCTTCCTCTATGAGGAAGCCAAAACAAATAAATACCGATAATTATACCTCGAATAAAATAAAAACTTGCACACTTAGGAACTATGAGGAAGCAATGTGCAAGTTTCTACTTGCACAATTAAAACTACGAGGGAAAACAATGTGCAAGTTTCTACTTTTTTATGTTATTGTTTATCAGTATTATATGTGAAATGGAATTAAATAAAAAATTTAGTAAATTGTCGTGCACTATTCGTGCATCTACATTAAACAAAATACATGGACGCTCAATAATGCATTACATGCTTAGATATTATGATACTTACGCTACGTGTGTAATCATAAACGTTATTTAATTAAGGAAACTTTCAAGAAGTAAAGAAGTGGTTTTATACGTCTTCGTTTTGATGCTCAGCATTTCTTCGGTAAAAGTTAGTACCATCACGAACATCTCAGTTATAAATGCGCGCCCAATTACCGTTCTAGGTAATCTTCTCGTAAATACTCAGGGCATCAATTTAACTGCATTTTTTACGAGCTTGCAATTAAGGAACCGGCAAATTTTCTTTGAGATAAACTTCTGAATGCTTAACAATGCCTCGTTTTATTGCGTAACTCATTGCGACTTTATTGCGACATAAACTTCAATAAGATATAATAGTATTTAATTTAAAGTAAATAAAGACCGATGGAATAACTCGCGAGGAAAAATCGCGCTGTATTAAGTGGTTACCGCGTTGTCATGAATAATTTAAAAGTCATGTTGTGGAGCGTCGCATCGCTCTTAATGACAAATTATATAGCCGCGACTACCTACCTTTTATTCCGCCGCTCCTAACGAAAATGGCCGAATGTTTTGTGGCAAACGACGCTACGAGCATCGTAATTCATCGTGCTATTTGATGATCTTTTTGTAATGTCGCGAGTTTCTTAGAAGAGAGAGTGCACGCACGAGAAAGAGAGAGAGCGAGCGAGCGAGCGCGCGAGGAGGGAAGAGAGGGAGGAGGAAGCACAGATCTGACTTTCAGATCCTCCCTCGGAGAGGAGGCGGCGCGGCCGCCGGCTTAACCGTCCTGCCATAAATTACTGACCTTGATACATTACCACGTGGCTGCTCTACTGAGCTCTGCATCCACCACCGTCTTTGATATATGTACACGCTGTATCCTCGCGCGGCCGCATGCACGCGTAGGCGCGTACGCGCTACGTGCACTATAATACCTCTCAACGTGCACGTTTATGCGACAATTTTAATACTTCCAAAAAGAGAGAAACTTCACCCGAACTCCCGTAAAAGTGTTCGCAAACGTTAGAAACTGCCGGTTAAAATGTCGACGTTCACGATTCTACGTACGCAATGCGGGACAATTTAATTAATGACCGAGCACGATAGTGTTTCATGTCCATCACAATAATTTTCCATGTTAATGCCATGTTCGCGGTTCAACTCGAGCGTTCTCAATTTTTCGCAACAATCAGAGAAATGAGAACGTCGAATAACCATTTAAAATAATTACCTTTTATTTTTTAATTACAATGTTATTAAATTTATATTATTATAAATATCATACGGAAGGATTTATTATTAAACACGTAATGAATTTCAGAGCGACTTGTAAGGAAATAAATAAAATTTAATCAAAGCTTGGAAGAGCAAATTGGATACAATAAAAGTTACCGATGATAAGACTGATAATATTAAAATAAATTATCAAATTGACTGGCTCTGTAGATGTTTCCAATCTCTTTAAAGATCGAATATTTTGTGAATATGTATAAAGTTTATCGCATTCAATTAACGATTACAGTATATTGATAGGAAATCTAATTTGCTCAGATAAAAGTAAATTTTAAAACTTTAAAACTGCGTTCTTCTATGACATAAATAAAATCTGCGCGTGCTATGCATAATAATTTGTATGAGCGTAACACGACGCGGACAAAATGAGATTATGAGTGGTAGATAAACTCGCAAGTAGAACGCCCGTGATTTTGCGCGGCTTGGCGACATTGCCGCGCCGAGAACAAATTTGAAAATTCCGGCGCAGTAAAATGCGGCAGAACACGACGGAAAAATTTTACGCAAACGTAGGCTAAACTCGGGCGTAACGAAACGTGACGTGTTTACGATGCAACTGCGCGACTTGATATACATCACTCCTATTCTGATGTACGTGCGTATTGTGGAAATGTACGTTACTTGATATTTTACGGTACGTATGCACGTACATCGTGTGGAAATAGTATTTTTGCATGAGGATAACTGTGGTAGCCTCGAGGGCAGTTAAAAAAATACATCTAGATTCTCTGACACTCCAGGGGATGATCGCCCGAATCAATTCCTGTTTTTAAATTACAAAACTGATTGCCTGCGAGGATCGAAACGTTTCCATATTAAATGCGCATGTTTTGAACATAGAACGTACCTAATAATAGATTTGACATATTTCAAATACTGAAAAGTATCGTGGAATTTCGAAAAACCGATGTTTTTCTATCAGTTTAAAAAATATCGGTATATTTTTCCTCCATTCCTTTAGCGGTAAACGTATCGCTTCATCAAGATTTCCGTCGTAAATTACATGCAAATATTTAGAAAAAAATCATAAAATGCAGAAATAACTGCCGCGTTTCGATAGCTTGACACAAGAAGATAGAAATCTTCAGAACTGATACTCATATTCATCAGATCTGAACGCTATATCGTTTTTTTTTCACTGCGTATGTATATAGAGGGAAAAAAATATATGCAGACCGTGAATGTGTCAGGTGCACGTATATATGCATATACATATGTCGCGAGTGGCCATGTATACGGCCGCGAATTTCCATCCGAACGATTCAATTTCCCGACGATAGCGTCACTGTCTACCATTGATGCTCCTCTGCGAACTGAAAAAAAAAATGTGCTCGCACACGTGTGCGAAGGCTTTACACACCCTCGCACAGACCCGTTGCTATTTCACGTTTCGCCATGGCACGAAAAAGAATGAGCAAATGATTAATGAGAACAGATTAATGACGATACCGTTAGATATCACCACTTATTGCAGTGCAATCTATAAGTCGAGTTTCAAATTGGTATTATTGCACAGTATAAAATGTTACTGTATATAAGCGGTAGTAGCCTATATTAATTTATCGTTCTATTGTTTTTTAAGATCCTTAGAAACCGCTTTAAGAAGCTAGGTTGCGATCCGCCCACTGAGGTTGTATCTTAATTACAATTTGCAACAAAGATTTGCGAGCACGAAGATAAAAAATTGATTAAAAATACCTTATTGCGTGTGTCCTATATTTTATATTGACTTTTATACAGTTTGTAAGTCGACTAATATACAAAACGTTATATATAAGCCAGAGCTATAAGTCGTAATTAAATACAACTTAAACTTAGCTATAAGATTTAGTTATTAATCTCGGCAATCAAGATGCGTTTGTGTAACCAATTATAAAGTATAATATAATCTTATAAAAATTTTCTAGAGATTCATATCCGTTTTACTAAAATCACCCTTGCGTTTAGTAACTCGTGACAGACTTGATCGCATCCGGGGCATACGTACGTGTGTACGTGTGTCGGTGCGAGAGGGAAGAAACAGTTTTAAATTAAACTACACGGCCAATTCCAATTTGATCCCGGGCCGGTGGATTAGCAGACGCCTGTCGAATGCAAGGACGTTTACAGGATAGAGGATGATTATACTGCTCCTGCGTTTCTCCCTCGAGTAGCCGGCGTCGGCTGACGTCCCGTATATAGGAATTGTTTCGCGAATCGAAAGAATACATTAACGGTGCGCGTCCTGCCGACTGGAAATTATGCCGTCAGCAGTACGTGTTACACATCGCGGGAGAGCGACACTTGTGCTCTTTTTTCGTCATATCGTGCCGTTTTACCGGGTGTGAAGCGCGGCTGGCGTATACGGAGAGCGGCATTAATTAAATCTAAAAAACCTTTAATTACGGCGAGTTGGTTTTCCATACAAAGATGAGGGACGGATATAATTATACGGGCAGTAAGAATCGTCGACTTTTCATAAAAATCCAGGTGGGCTTTAGCAGAGAAACTGCAGACGCGGGTGAGACGGGTATGTGGGATTATTTTTCGTTCGTGTGGCGGGCCAGAGAATAGCATATCGCTGCCCGCCGGAAGAAACATTTAATGAGACTCTTTGTGCTTCGTTTACACTTGAAAGTGACGCCGGGCTCCAGTTCGTGATTCGGTACCGAATTGTAGAGTAAACTAATTTTGATTAATTTCACCGCAACGGTGAAACTTCTCGAGATTAAAGTTTAATTTCTTGTCAAAGCTTATGAAATAGAGGAAGTGTTTGAATAGTAAATGAAAAGTATACTTCCTAATATTATTTGGTAAGAGATATATATAGAGGAAGATAATTACTTTAAATATTTTTATTTTCTCATTGTAAAAGGATATTTCGTCGCATTATACATATTAAAAAAAGTTTGTATAATATAAATTATCATAATATACTGTATATTATTACATTAATGATAAAATTAGGAATATATATCAAACACATTAAATATTAACACATACTAATCTATTAATAATTTAATTATTATACGTAGCATTTATATAGTGAATGAATAAATCAATATCTCTGCTTATGAAATACATATATGTATGTATAAAGTTTGAAACGTAATGCACTCTTGTGTGTGTGTCTGGGCTAACACTTTGCACGTAAAATATGCGAATAGACATTTGTTACATATATGAGCCGTTATAAATCGGATCGCCGATCGCACTTTACTTTGGATATATATGTGCAATTTAGTCGACATTACTTATTTCGTAGCCATACGAGGCAGCTGTTTCATCGTCGCGGAGTAGTGCACCGCCGACATTTTCTCTGAATAGCCGCCGATCCATTTGGCCGTAAGTTTAGATTTATGCAGTAACGGTACGCTAAATGGAATATCGGCGAAGATCTGCTTCATGATATACGACAAAGATCTGGTTTCATTTATTACATGCACCAATATGATACAATATTATATACGGATCGTGATTCGTAATTCGCGGTAAATTATAATTAGTGATTTATATATACACGCATATAAATATACATATATATATATAATTTTGCTTTAATCAACTAAACACATTACATGTTACAACTAAACATGTTACTTATAACAACAGCCGACCCATGTTATTATAATTATACTATTATTACTATGTTATTACAATTGTATTATTACTATTACTATTACAGAACTTTTCGCGCGGTCTCGCCATCGCATCGTTATTCCACTAAAATTAACGAGACTACAAAGCACGGAGGATTCTCTGCGCGCACGAACAAAACGGCAAAACCCCGGCGATTAAGCAGTTCGGGCGAGCGACGCTCATTCGTGCGGCTCGCGGGGGAAAAAAAGTTTCGTAGCAGTCAACCGAACTATTGATGTGTTAAGGGCGGCGGTGACGGCTATGGCGGCCGTAACACGTATCGCGGCGCGAACGCATCTCGTAAAAAGCAATAACCGCTGCCAACTTTTATTTCGCACCCGCAATTCAGAAGGTGCAATAGGGCATGCGGCCGGACAGCCGGACAAAGCGGAGTACACCGTACAATTTTCTCGAAACGAACGCGTCGCCGACGGAGGTGACTTCTTTTGTGCCTGGATAACCGGTACCCGACGCGTGAATCACATTAACACGCCGGCATTTTGCATCGGGTCGATGCAACTTCCTGTTCTCTCTCTTCTTTCTCTCCCCCTTTTTCTCTCTTTCTCTCTCCCTCACCTTTTTCTCTTGTCTCTTTCTCTCTTTTTCCCTCCCTTTCTCTCTTTTTCTTTGCTGCTCGGTCAACATCCGCCTGTCTGCCCGGGTGACCCTCGCCGCGCCGGGCAACCGCCCCGGATCGCTTTGCTCGTCGCTGCGTTCCCATCGCGTTTTCCCGGCGCAATTTTAACGACGAACGCCGTCCAAAGGATTCCCGAGTCGGTCTTTTGCATCTTCGAAAAAGATCGCGTTTACACTTTAATGAAAAAAAAAAAAAAAAAAAAAAAAACAGCTTTTCCATAACAGTTCGGCGCAGCTCGAAACTGCGAGCGCCGGGCCGCACCGTTTCTCTTTCTTCGGCGCCATCCCGGTAGATCGAGCGTATCGCTACAGCTATATCGAGGATTATGTTGTATAATGCAATAGCGGAGCTATAGTCGGCAGCGGCGCCGACAATCCGCCGACGAACCCTACTTTATGGGCTCGTTTGACAATCCTTTATCCTCGGAGAGAGCCTTTCTGCAGGCTCGTGTCGAGGCAGTTAATAAAAATGCATGTAACGTTCTCTCGTTTTCGCGAGAACAACGACTAGACAGTAATTACGTCGGATACGAACAGGAGGGCGCGAAACAGAATGGGTATGATAGGTTCCCCCAGATTTCTGATAAGGAGATTTTATTGAATCCGAACTATATTTGAGCCGTTAATTCGGTTAGTATGTACGATCGCTTGGCTGAGTGCGTCTATAAATATATAAAATCGACTTGTAGTATCTCGATGCAGCTTGGTCTGCTTATATTGAAAGAATAGACAACCATGCATTATTAACCCTCAGTTACCTTACGTTTTTACACTCTGATATTATCTCACCATCAAGGTCTGAGAGACCCCTGCCGTTTTCTCCAGCTTGTATCTTCAAGACAAATGCATCAATTTGAAGTCTTTTTTTTTAATCGATGCGTCTTTTAAAGATCTACAAGACTGTGCAAGTTAGATTATTCCAAGTTAAAAAATGTAAATGTTATTTAAAAAAAAAGGAAGACGTTTTTTTTCTGGAAAAGCGAAAAACTTTGTTTTTTTTTTTAATTGATGTAGTACTGACTAAAAAAAGATACAAGGGTTTTATGAATGTTTTAGAAACCCTGCACGTTTTAACAATGTGTAGGGTCTTTCAGACCCAGCTGAGGTAACTGAGGGTTAAGAAACTTGTATTATTAAGAAGTTTTTCATTAGCACGTCGACTTATGTTGATTAAAATTACATAATCAATTATCTTCATTTTCTTCAACTTTTATAAAGGAGTAGGTATAATATCTATTTCTCGAAATAAATGCACCTGATAAATGTAACTGTTAAATGCTGCACTGAGTTCTCTAAAATTTATGTATAGAAACCGTTATGTAAAATTGCAGTCAAATATAAAAAATAAAGATAAATTACAGCGATAAATTGAATGTCTGATGCTTATACACTTTGAAACACAATTAAATGCCCGTCGACAATTGTTCTCTCATTAAAGCTTCGCACAATTATGAAGTTTTATTTTAAACTATCTCATCATTTCTGATGCGGCTCGTTCGCGCGAAACCGGTTGAAAGCGTTATTAGTCCGTCCCGGGAGTAACACGCGAAGGGATACGATTCAGTTGTGATTCATGAATAGGAAAATCGGTAGAAACGTCTCGTAACGGTGATACGAAGTACCGTGGTTTCCTGTCCGTACCATGTCGCTTGCGGTAGTAATACGCGGCAGACATCCGTGTCGCTCGAAGGAAGATGTACGATATCGAGCTCCTACGAGCGCATGGCGTTGTAACCTCTGGTAAAGCGGATAGTAATAACAAATCCCGCGCGACAACGGCATCTCTCCTCGTCCTCCCCATTCAGTGCATGCTCTGTCGCAACATTCCTTGCAAAAAATCGAAACTTATATTCCAACGGCGTTTTTCAAATCTATGTGCTCTGCCAAAGAAATAATAAAATTAACTGGAGACAACGCTTCTCCGCATATTAATTTAATTTTAAATAAATTATTTGTATTGTTATTTTTTATCTGCTTTCGTTAGCTTTAATTTAATTTAATTGAGATTTTGCTAATGTCATTATTGTTTTCATTATCTTTATTAATTTTAATGAAAAATTTATTATTTCATCATTCACTTGACGATACATACATATTAATATATTATGTTATATTATAATTATAGTTTGTCATAGAAATACGCTTCATATAATATATATCCATCAAAAGTGTTTAATATACCTTAAATTAGATTATGTAGTGCACGAATGCAGTTAATTAATTTATTACGTCAGCGTCTCTATCTCTGTCTGTTATTCTTCCTCCCTGTCACTCTCTCTTTAACTACAAACAAACACACACCACGTCATAGCGCGCGTACATACCTTTAATACATAATTCCAGATACGTTATCGGTTCGTGTTGCTAGCGCACGTAACTATAACGGTGATGTTACTATATGCTGGTCGAGCAAACGTCGTCCCACCAAGACGAATCAGGGAGCGGATTGCCATAGAGACCGGGTTCAGGAGCTGGCCGGTTGTCACAAAGCACGCCAAGTGATCTATAGCTCTAATTAATGGCAATCTCCGGAGGGTCCCCTAGCTTTCCACGTGGATTTCAATTATCTCGCATCGGTCCGCCTGGGTAGTCCAGTAAACCGATTAAAGTTTTTGCGATCAAGCTACGAGCACACTCCATTCGCTTTCATCTCCATTTCTCCTCTACCTGCATTTCGTACTCGCCGTCGGTATAATGCTATTAAAATCCCACGTACTGCGTATATATGTTATATTTATAGGGATTGCATAAGAAGTCTAATTAAACTTTTGCACATTTTGTTATACCTTTCAAGATAGGAGCATGTGACTCTCACAAAAATATCGTGACTTTTTAAGATATAGATATGTGTGTGTGTGTGTGTGTGTGTGTGTGTGTGTGTGTGTGTGTGTGTGTGTGTGTGTGTGTGTATGCAAAATATTATTTAATAAATAATATCTTTTCAGATATATATATATAGATATTGATCTAAAATAAAGCAAAATGCAATCTAAATTACGTAAAATTTCAATTTTGCTTTATATATAGGATTACTGATGTTTTTAGTTCAGTTTCCAGCACATTAAATCGTCTTAGCATTAATATTTTATGACATTATATTAGAGTATTTGTTTGAGGTTAATATATAACTATACACAACCGTGTAACTATCAACGCAATTGCAATGCGTCCGGGCATTATTTGTGTTTATTTGTATAACAATCCTCTTAGGAAATGTTTCGCGTTTGCTTCGAGAGAAGAAGCGATGCTTTCGAGAGATTATCGCTCGAGGGTGTTTGCATGGCAGCCAAATACCCTCTTTAAGATACTTGCCGAGATCTTCGAGATGTATTTGCACTGTTGGTGTAAGAGACATTCAGTTTTGTTGCCACTTCGCGATTGTAATACTAGCTGAAACACCGAGCTGCCCGAGTGACTGCAAAATGTCGATGTCTGCAGTTTCAATACAAATCCAACGTAATACGACCGCTAAGTTTAAGTTGAATCTTGTTATAAATCCACCTCAGAAATTATGTGAATAATAGTATACAATTTTTTCCTTGCAAGTTTTCTAAAGCGCTACGACCAGTCTGCTCTTTGTAAAGGCACAACGTCAGAGCGGACGAAAAATGGTTAAGTAAGTTTTTTGAATATCGCTATTTGTTATTAAATATGTATTTTCAAGTATACGAAGTTTATTTGTCATTTCAGTTAAGAAATATGATTTGCGAAAAATAATATCATCTTTTCAAATAGAGAAGATAAACAATTGTTATTTCTGAATTATATATCTGCTACTGCATCGGGTAGGAAAATATGCAGCGCTGGGCGCTACGGAATAAAATGACAGACGATTGTCGTGTTTGTATTAATTAGCGCACCAGCGTAATTAACAGAATTTTTCGAAATAAACGTACAAATGCAGAATGCAGAAGAAAATAATAACTGAATACACTTGTTCATACTTGTATAATTAATAGCTTATTTCAGTCTTTCTCAAATTCTCGAAAACAAATATTAGATATAATGTCTCTGTTGTTAACAGACTGCAATAGAATTGGAGCAGGATTAGCAGATATAAGATAAAAATTACATTTAGAGATTATTTAATATATGATTATGAAAAAGAATTTGCTGAAATTGATTGCAGCTATTTCTTTATTTGCCATGTTTGACGACATGATTTTTATAGAGACTCTTATTCACTTAAGTAAATTGAGTAGAAAATCATAAAATTGAAGATAAAATCTAAATTTGTGTAAAAAGAAAACAGTCTTATTTTATTAATATCGATTACAGCCATGTAAAAGTTGCCCAAATTTTGTGTTATTACATTACATTCTGAACGGTTTTATGTATTGTATACTTTTTGTTTTGTATAGTATCTCGATGTAAAATGTAATATGAGAGAAAAGAAAACGATAAATAATTAAAGATAAACACATGTTAAAAGAAAATAATAGTCGATTAGAATTGACGACGGAAGGCTTCTACAGATTAGTTCGTTTTTACTAGAGAACATTTTTGACTTACATTTAAAATTAAAAATATAGTTAAAATTTAATCAAGAAAATGCGAAGTCGTGTTTAACTGAAAAACATTTAATTGCAACGATATTCGATAAAAATGGAGCAGCCTGTATATTAAAATATTAAATTACTTATGTATTTTTCTAGCGATTATTGCCAAAGTAAAATTGAATCGATCTTATAGGGCCTATCGATCTTTCGAGGCTCTTGCGTGTTTCAATTCTCGCTATCTGTTTTATTGGACATTTGATCGGTCTAGAGTCATTACGACGATACGATAATTGTGCCTCTACTCAATTAGACAACTCACGCTTGACACAGGCCGGTTTTGTCGATTGTGCGTTGCTTTCGCGCATATTTTAACGTGAAATATTTCGAGAGACGTGCTCTGGATTCTAAATGCACTCTGAAGTTAGATTAATAAAGTAAATGATGAACGAATTATATTTCAATCGTTTCTCTGATGATAAAACCGCTGGAATACATATTTGTAAACATACTATTTAATTGAATATTATCTTAAGTAAAAATGGTCAAATATGCTTAACCAAGCAACATTATTTTTAACATATTGAGTTATAATATTGAATTTACAACAACTTTGCCAATATCACGCTGTCTCGTAAAATATTATTAACAATAAAAACTTCAAAAGTTGCGAGCAGAAAATAGCGATGCTAAATACATATTAAATATGTTTCGATTACGCTATGTCTGACTGATTGTTTTTTTTAACTTTCTGCTATATTTTTGAAATTTTTGTTGAGATTAGCTTATACTTGTTTCACAAGCTCTGATCATTGCAAGCATGAAAAATTGACGCGACGAGCAGATAAATGTTGCATATCGCTTTTAGGCAAATCTGCATACAGCTGCACCAAGGACGTATAATCAATTAAAAAGCTGTTGACAAAAGAGAGAGTAGAGTAAATCGATAAAAGAGGCGCGTTTAATTTTAGTTCAGTTTTTATAGGAGCTAACGAGATTAAAGTTCTTTCCAAGACTACTGTATATAGCCTGCATGCTCATTGCCAAGACATATCAACAATAACTGCAAGTGCAACGAATTCATGCGTGAAACTGTCGATCCGGCTCAGAGGGATTCGTCATCAATCATGCGCAAAGCGATGTTCGTATAAGTATACATGGGTCATCCCATTCGGTATGCCCGCGTATACTCCCCTGTGTTTCTGCATTCGCGCATCCACGGCATCGACGACACCCAGGTCGCCCGTTTGATGGACGGCTCTAATCGCTATCGATCATTATTATATACGTGCGCGTGCAATACACGGGGGCCCGGCGGTGTCCTACGCGAACCGCGCGTATTATATATCGGCGCGTGTATAAAATAGGGGAACGTGATGTGAGTGATACTCAACGTCGTATCCGTTAGTGAATGATCGATCGATCGGACAGGTAGATGATAGACAATGTCGTCGTCGAAAAGTTCTTAGCCGTATCCAGTGATGGAATTTTTATTCTTTCATTTTCTCGGAATAAAAATCAAGTGAACGCTTTGATATAAAGACTGACAGACAAGATTTGATATCTCTCATCCTGCTAAAAACACTTAATAAGTTGATGCGTGAAGGTTTTGCAAAAAAGATTTTATGATTACTGAATGACAGAGTGATTTAGTTACGTTAAGATTGAAATAAATTGTTATTAGTTAAAATGTTTTTTAAATGACAATCTTATTTTCTTCAGTTTTTATTAGACTATTAAAGAAAATTAATTTTTCTAAATTCTTTGTTAAAGTTCGGAATACTTAGAGATTTCGCTATGTGAAACGCTCAGAAATGAAAACGAAGTAGAAATAAACGCAGTTCGAAAAGATGAGGACGCGTGATTTGAAAACTCGATTATAGATTTTCCGTCTTGAGCAATACTGGGGTAACTTCGCATTATAGTTGTAACTTTGTGAAGGAAGCGCGTTACAGTAAATTTAAACGTCAAACTTACGGGTTCGTGATCCCAAAACTTACTGTATACCCTTTAAGACTCGTCAATGTCTCAAATGTATGCCTGAATTTCGTGCGATGCGGAAAATTTAATGAATTTCAATGTAAGGAAAATTAAGCAGAGATCCAAACTGAAGTGTGTGTGTGTATAATTTCATAATTAGAGCGGCTATAATCACGTTTACGTTAATCCATTTGCTTAATGGAAAATTTTATTTTAACGTAAATCTATAGTTTAATATTCCTCTTATGTCAATCATTATTCAAACAAAATAATGTTTTATTTAATCTTTACAGTCGAATTTTTTGTAAATATATTTTATTATCTTTCTGTAAATTATGAAAATGAGGAAGAATTTGGAAAAATGGATTCGCTCTTTAATCTATATTTTACACATTATTTCATAATTATTCCTGTTATATATGACGGAAAAGTTAATATGGGTTTTTGGAATTTGCTGCCGTGACTTTATAAGGTTGACGTGTGCGCCGAGTAATTCGCGCATGATAAGTAATATAAGGGAAGGTGAAGAGCTTTTTAACGCGTTTTTTCCTGACAGAGTGCGAGAACATCTAAGCCGTGATAACATAAAAAGTTACTAGTCATCCATTCGACACGCGCAGTCCTCACCCCGATTTGGCTCTTGTGATACAGGATTAATTTGCGTAACAATTAATCCGATTAAAAACAGTAATCCGATTTTCTGAGATCTAGCAAAAGATTTTCGTATTGTACTTTAAATCGATAAAGATGCTGAGCAGTACAAAATCCGACGAGTTTTGCAAGTTTAGCCAGTTAATGTGAAAAAAATACAGGTTGTTTTTATCAATGCTGCACATTTCTTTGATGCATATGCATTTTTATAAGCTTAATACATTTTGATACTATGAGATTTTTATGTAATTTTATAGGTCTATCGTTGCACATATACATGAAACTAAAAAATAAAAAAAAGTAAAAAATAATTTTCGCTTTGCATAGTCAATAGAAGTAGATGTGCAGAGTTTCTGGGAAAGTAATAAAGAAAAAGCAATTAATATAAAAATTTCTAGTTATTGAAAATTATGTTGATATAGATCAAAATAGCAAAATTTTTTGTCAAGTTTACAGAATTTTAATTTCGCGTACAAACTTTGATGGTTAAAAGTCGCCGGAGATATGCGACGGAGAGGCCCCGGGAAAACCAAAATAGGAGCCGACTCATCGGCGGTGACGCAGCGCGCAGCTGCAACTGCATGCAGACGGTCGCCACTTTCATCGCGACCCTTCCCGCTCGTTGGCCACGTGAACAATTTTTCTTCCAGCGTGTTACCGCGCGTTTTATTTTATTCTCTTCTTTCTCTTTTTTTTTGTTTTTAGAAGATCGCTTTTCCGCCCACTCGCGTCCATAAAACCAAAAGCGTGTTGCATGCATACGCAGGAGGGTAAACCGGGGTGGGTGAATAGGTGGGTGCGCGCGACGGTGGTTCGCCTGGCTATTTTGATCGCGCCAACTGTCTAAATCCTCAGGCATTGTTTGCGATGCTTTGTGCTGTTCTGCGGAGGTATTCGCCACTCCTCTGCAACGAGTCTCTCTCTCTCTCTCTCTCTCTCTCTCTCTCTCTCTCTCTCTCTCTCTTTTGGTTGCAACCCTTTTTCAACCCCTACGCGAGTACTCCAGCGTTGCGTTTGGTCGCGACTTTCTCTGTCGTAACTATAGATACCATATTCCACGGGGTGGTTGAACAACAATCCGGGTGGAAGTGGAGAGAGGGTTCGGCGACGAGTAGTATAAGGGTGGTTTGATGCCGCTGGTAAATGGGTGATAGAAACGATATAGAAGGGACAAACGAGTAAAATAGTGGGAAGAGGGCCCAGGAAGGGAGCCAGGAAGTGGCGTTCAGAACAATTTCGCGGTCGGATAATCGCGCTTTGGCTGTCCCCTGTTGCAAAAGAGGAGCGAGGAAAAGGGAGAGGAAAGGGAGAGCTAGAAGACAAGCGTGGCGGCGTTCTCATTCTCTTCGTGTATACCCAATTCGACGCGGGCGGATGTCTTATGAGCCATTTAAGAAAGAATTTACGTATTTGGCCCGATACCGGTCGCGAAAACGATTGTAATTTGCCTTACAAATTGTAGGCGTGTTTATCTGTGAAGAAATATGGTTTTTGGAAGGTGTCCCGAAACAAAAGTACTTATATAACATTCGGCAAAATAGAACGAAATATAACGACGTTTAATCGCGTCGCGTGATATATGTGCCAGTATATTATATCTACTGTATCTAATTCGATCATAGCCCACGACGCGAATAGAAATATAAATATATTCGATTAATTGTAAGTCGCGTCTGAAATATGCAAAAGCAAAGCGTTTTCGAAGGAAACTCTCTCTCTCTCTCTCTCTCTCTCTCTCTCTCTCTCTCTCTCTATATATATATATATATATATCTCTTTCTCTCTCTTTCTATTGCTTTTTCCCTGCTTAACCTTCTCCCAATCCGACGTGTCACTTCCTTCCATTCATCGTCAATCCCTTTTGCGGGCAACGAGTCACGTCCGGACCACAGACACATGCTCGTGCGAGTCCATGTGCACGCACACAAATACGCGCAGCATCTCTTGAAGGCGGGATCGGCTTACGTGTTACAACTTAGAAGTAGTTTATTGCTATAAACCGTACGGGGTTCACCGTATGTGTATAACGAAAAGACGTTGGAAATTATACACTCGCTTGTTCATACTCGAAATTGCCATGTATATAGGAATCAAGGACATCCGATCGCGTTACTCTTGAGGAAATCGCACGGGTAAAGTTCTAGGATGTCTGAACGAGTGAGGGAAAAATATTAATTTACAGCGTAAAGAATATATTATGTACAATAAAACAATAAATTAATAAAATAATAAATTGAACATTTATTCGAAGTCTAGTAAGCTCGTTCTTCTCATCGCGATTTTCTATTAGCTTCTTTTCGACTTGCATTTTAAACAAAACAAGGAAAAACCCATGCTTTTAAAAAATCTTACAATTTTACATACATATTTCTTCTTTGCTCCACACTAGATTCTTTAGTTTTAGAGAAAGCTCCTTTGCAGTTTTAAACATAATTTCGTGCTAGCGATTTCGTAACGTTTGATTTAATATGTTGATGGCGATCTACACATGTCATTACGCGACTCAATTTTTATCGAGTAACGAACACGTTCCGTTATACATACATGAGCTTTGGAAACTGAAGTATTTGAACATTGATGGTCACATTTGTTATATAATTGGATTAATTAGCTCGATAATTTATTATAATCTCGTCACCCGACGTTCTCACTAATCTGAAATAATTTTCCAATTATGAAATCGATTCAGTAATAAGGTCGAATACATGAAAAAACAAACTTGAGGAAGTAATTAACGAGAGTAACGTGAGGTAATAAGTCAATTTTAATAAAGTACTATACTCACGAAAAAAAAATTAATATCCAATATTTTTAATTTTTATAAAATCATCTCTTTTCCGATTTATTATCTCGCATCTCCAGTATCATGAATCAAGCGCTTTGCTCGTGGTTTATTCATGGATTTTGTTATTACCTTTAATTATCGTTAGCGGACTCCTTAAACACTTTCATGCGGTTGAGTGGTAAGTCAGCTTTCTTTTTAGCGACGCGATATTAATAATTCAGTCCCACAAGGCTAATAAAGTTCGTCGTCGGAAGTTTAGTTTTCCTTCCACGCTTGTCCCTCCGGTTTATCGACCTCGTTTATCACTGCCGCTACTTTATTCCATACCACCGCCGACAACACCTTACCATCTCATACAGAGAGGTACTGCCGGGTGAGTATGGATAGGAAAATAATCGAAACCCCCTTTATGGCAACGTATATATACCTTGCGTGCACGGATATATTGCCGGCCGCAGGAAGGTACGTACAATCCATAAATACACCATAAACACCGCGCTGGGAAAACGGGAAATCATTAGAGCGCCGTTCAATTTGCGGTACACCTTCGGAAAGGATGAACTCAATTTGGCCGGTGCACCTGGGGGCCGATTTTGAGTTGCGAAAAAGTCGAGTTGCGCTGCCACGGTCCACTCTCGCATCTCTCGCAATAATCCGAATTCGGTCCTGGGCCGATAACGGCGAGGGAAGAAACAAGTAAACCGCGAATGAATAGCGGAGGAAACGAGTACGGCGAGCCTGCGACGGCCTGTAAATAATTAGGTTTAGTTTGGAAAGTACGTACGTATATATAGCAGTTTCACGTAGAAGTTTCGTAATTAGTGAAATGCGCACCGATCTTGCTATATGTATTGTCGCTCTATCTCGTATACAATCTACAAGTTTATTTTTAAATAATTCCCACATTTTAACGTAGACAAATAAAAGAAATAAAAAATAAAATATATAAATATATATTTTGAAGTTGTAAAGTATTCAAAACGAAATCGCTAATAGAATTGACGATATCATAAACTACATCATCTGTCAGTTACTATCAAACATCGCTTTGAGTATAAAATCACTTTCAAATCCATTTAAGCGTACATAGTTGAAATTTCTAAGGAGAGGTTATTTTTTGATTCTCCATCGATATGCCAGGTAACGATGAAAAACTGATAACGGTAATGACGAACCGCTGATAGCCTGTCAACTACCGGCTAGAAACTTTATACGTGTGCGACCGAGTGCTTATGCTCGCGCGGAAAAAGTACGCTTCCATAGGAAAATCTGGTGAGACTACGTGATACAGGATCACATGGAGAGGCGCAGTATCGTGCACCAGTCTCCCGATATTGCACGTACAGCATGTGTCGTATATATATTTACGTTAGTTTGCACGTGCAAGCCGCACTTACATACAAGCCGTTCACAAGCAGCAGCAGCAGCAACAGCAGTGGCAGCAGCAAGCCGATGCGGGCGAGCATCCCTTCTCGTTTCCCGTGAATTGAATTTTCATACATCCCTCCGTCTCACGATACGTCAACCGGTTGTCATGCCAGACGCAGCTTGCGATCGGTATCTCCAATTTCTCTGATCGTTTTACCGCGGCTATGAATAAAATATCGCGCGTCATTTACCCCTTTGATGCGATTTAGGGGTTAGGGGAGCGGTTCAGTGTGAATCCCCTGTACATCGTATATATAATCTTGTTATCACAAATTTATATATAAACTTGAAAGCGAAGTTAATTTATAATATAAGACTTGAGATCTTTTTTCTGCATTTATAAACGTATATCTTGAAGGACACTTCTACGAAATTTCGTCTTACTTATTTAAGTAACAACACATCTTCATTATACGATGTGCTTAAAGGTTGGGGTCTCCGCGCCGCGGCATCTCCGTTATATTCTCGCTTTGCGACGCTTTGCATGTGCTCGGCGGTATTTTGAAAACACGTGTACGTTCGTTATAGGAATGTACTGTTTGTAGAAACATAAGCGTTTGTGCATTAACGCTTTGCGGTTCTCTGAATTTTCGATACGAATGTCTAGAAGCGCAAAGGAGCTTAGGATCAATTGTAACAAGGGACAGTAGTAACATTCGAGTTGCGATAAACAGTAACAGTTCGGCTTGACTGTTACTGTCCAGGTTAGGAGAGGAAGCACGTAGAGTAATATACATCAAGTATCAGTATGCTCTAATAAACCACACAGATACGTTACAGAAAATGTCTTGGGGCAATTTATTTCTACTGCCTGTACACATTTATTTTTACTAGATTGTCGCTTTAAAAGATGTCAGTTGAAGATTTTATTCCTTTACCACAGTTTATAACTTTTACATTTTTATGATAGTACATTTTTTTAGAAGAGATACGCGCATCGAGTTTGCACATTTTTGTGTAATTTCTATTTCTGGTTTATTTTTCACTTTTTTAATTACTTGATAAGATAGCAAATTTTAATTGCTAATTAATCTCGTCCGCGCAATCATATTGCTAAATTCCAAAGCTATAGAAGTCGCTCGTAGTAATTACGAGCAACGTGAGCAGCAATTCCGTGATTTTGGTGCAATGAACTTTTTGTATCATAAAATCTACGTCGCGCTAACTCTAAATACTTCAGGTCGTCTTAATTAAGTTCTCCCGTAGTATTAATTATAAAATGAATTATCGTTCGATTCGCGACGCCACCACCGTCCGTTCTCCGTTCTCGCGTCTTCTCAAACGGGGAGAGATACATGCCGCCGCGCCGAGGCAATAATATATTTCCTCGCTTTTCATTAGTACAGCCAGTTATCGCGTCCTTGCCCCCTTCGCCACACCATAATCTACCGTAGACCGAGGAATCTTTGGCCAATACTATCAAAGTTACGTGAAAGCGTTTCTCATAAATAAGCGCTTAATACAGCGGACGGTAATTTCGTCGCGACGAAGAAGGCGATTTTACAATATCCCAAAACGCGAGCAGCTTAATTAATTTAATTTGAATCTGACTCGCGAATTATTCGGGAGTCAGTTTTATGCGCGCATTGTCTACACGTGTGCGTAAAGCTGAATTCGGAACAAGCAAACGAATGCGAACGAACACGGATGAGCAACTTGTTTCGACGAGTGCGAACGACGTCGCCAGGACTCACTTGCTTGGTCTGGATATGCCTTTACAGGACGAATTAAGCGCGGAACGGGTGATGCATATTCACGTCGTACTTAGTGCGACGAAATGATATAGACAGACTTACGGTGCAACAGCGGCAATGTAACATAAAGCCCCGTAATAATAAGCGCCCCGCGACCTCGACATATGGGCCAAGCACTGACGCATATCTGTATCACGTGTCTACTGCGTAGACACTAAGCTGGGTGGGTTCTCTCGTTAAAGTGCGAGCAGCCAAGAAGTAACGCTCGGATGGGCACGCGTTTCGCGAAACAGCATTGGATTTTCACGGAGAATGTCGAGACTCGAAGGGCGCGGTGCGCGGTGTCGTTTCTTCTTGTGAGACTACCACTAGGTTTCAATGTATAACATACTGTTAGAGTATAAATCTGTAACCTAATTTTCGAGTTTGCAACATAACTCTATTTTTATCGAGCTTTTAATTGAAATGGTTTTTTATTACATATTCTTTATTATTATGTCTATCTATGACGCATATTTATTGTTAGTTGTCAAAAATGGAAATTTATTAAATACGTTAATTTATAAATATTCGCGTATTCTCACGAGATAGTTTTTGTATCTGAACACCTTACGCAACATTTCATTGGACAAGTCACTTTGGGGTATATGCGCATAGATTCTTGGACGACACGCGATATGCAAATTACAAACGGAAGATTATTAGTGCTTACATGGCAAGGCAGGTTTGATTACAAATGCTCTAATTAACGACAAAGCGTATCGTGGCCATTGATTTATTAGGGAGAAGGAACACCGAACAACGTACATGCGCAAAGGCAATTCTAGGTCTGTCATTAGTTCATACGGGCAAATGGTCCAAGGATTAATAGGAGGTTGATTATGTTGTACAATTGTACCTCTGTATCTGGCGACTATATCTGCGTGCACTCAAACGAAATGTCACGCGGCTTATCTCCGAAGCAATGTCAATTTCTTGATGAAACAACTAAGGAAAAGCAGGTTGAATTAATGCAACGGTATTAATTAATTTCATATCTTGTTGAAAGTAAAATTTCTTTCCAAACCAAAGAGAATTTTCATGTCGAAGCAAACAAAAATAAAACAAAAGGAGTTAAAATAACAGTAGAGATCGATGTGTGTTTTACAGAAAGGGACAAAAAACGTTACACATATATATGCAAACATTTATTTAACTCCAAAATTTTATATTATTTTATATTCGTATTATTTTAAATATTGCATTCATTGTAATAAATCACATTGCATATGTATTTAAATATATAATAGGTATCTCATAAAAGTGTTTAATTTAAAATAAGCTCAAGAAAAATAACATTAATATATTCACCTATCTACTTACGCTAGCAGCGCAGATCGCTTCTTAAATGAAGCCCGCAGTCGTTTGAACTTAAAATTTTCGAATCGACTATCTTCGTGCAAATTTAGTGGCGAAGTAAATTTTGTGTCGGTGTATGGTCGAACGATTCCGATTTCTACTCGTTAAACTACGAGCGCTCGCCAGTATCACTTCAAAGGGGATAATCGCCGAGAGAATTATCGGGAACTCGAAATGGGAATGATATCTTTCTCGTTTCGAACAGGAACGCGCGGGACACGAACGTAGTTTCAGAACCGGTTGCATAACCGAGCTTCGAATCATCGCGCACTTAAACGAGCCTGTAAGATGGGGATGCAGAAACTGATGTACGAGGGTGAAACGACCGGCGGAACTTCTGGAACTCGCGGATTACGGTAGGATGAATGATGCGTATCGGCTCGATTTTGCAGGATGACAGACCTCATGCTCGTTAAAGTGCGAGCGCTTCAAAGAGCTCTTTGAAAGGAGCATAGCCGCGATGAGCGACGAAAGCGCGTTATTGAGCTGGGCACTGCTAGAAAGCCTGGGAACAAAGTTTAATTTCAAAAGTGGAGGATGCGCCGCCGGTCGATTCGAGCCCCCCCTCCCCCCATATTGCGAGCAATAGTTTCAAATTCATATTGATGACTCTGTATCGTGGACTTAATCTATCTCTCGAAATCCATATTTTTTGTATTTGGACGTTGTCCGAGTTAATAATAGCGGATATATTTTACAATATTGATTTTACAAGAGCAAAACTGCATTCGGTTATATATAAGAACTTTCAAAGGTAGTGTGTATAAAATTATAATTAATTGCATATTACTGATATAGTTATAATCAATTAAATATTGTTGAAATTTGTAGCGTGGAAACTTGGAACATTTAAAATTCTTAAATTTTAATTAAAATTAATTAAATTAATATGTTTATTGGTGACATAAAAGGTGATATAAAAGAGTGCAACAAAGAAAAACAATATGTTTATATGGATAGGTATAATCAGTTGCAATATGATAAGTTTTGGATAATTATGAAATTTTAGAAGTTTTATATAATTTTACACATACAAAAATCGAAGGTAAATAGTGCATGTAAGACAGGAAGAGATATAATATGACATTATTTGTATTATCAGTTCACAACAGTGAATAAATCTTTATTTAGCAGTAACAAATTACATCGCTAGACTACATCCATTAACAAATAACAGCCATTACGTTTTTTGGACACGGACTATCGATACATAAATTTAACGAGCACGCTATTTACAGCTGACCAATACTCGAACCGATAAATTGAAATGTTCGAAACAGTTTATAGCGTTCGTCGAATCCCTTCCGGCTCGAAGAGTCGATACTAATACGATGTATTGTTTCCGCTGTCAATAATGATCAATTTCATCCATTCTTAGAATGTTCCCACATTTACTTCCCACATTTAGTTCTCAATGTACCATGGTTATGAGACTATATCTGCTACGAAGACCATTGTTATACGGGCGGAAATTATAAATTTAGTTATCAATCCGTGCAAAGGAGTCTTATCGTGGGACACCACGCAGTGGAAAGTTAAAAGCGCGTTCATCCGGCGCACTCGTATAAATATTCCACTATCGTCGTGTAAACTACGAAACTAAATTTTGTTCAGCACTTGCTCGGAGCACAGTATGAATGTCACATATGCCTTGCGGCAAGTTATTATTCTAGTCATTTGCTTAACAGAATTATGCAAAATCGTGGAGGTTCGGAACCCTTATCGTGGAAGCGACACGTGTGACTGTAGCGCCCTGTATTCCGTTGTAATATATATTCATAAACGTTAAAAAAAAAAACGCCCAAATCTCTTTGCAATCCTATTTAACCCTTGAGCGATCACGTTGCTGTGCTCTATGCTGTCGTTTAGTACAAGAGCAATTTTATAGATATGGAAGAGTAATAAAATGGAACGGCATGCCGTGGAAATAGCGCTTATAAAGAAATATGAGACATAAAATTTCAACGTTTCAATACTCTTAAATTTATCGACATTATTAACTTTTGATTGAATTACAACTGATTGCAATAGCAATTTTTACTTCTGACTTAACATTTACGTTACTGATTTTTTAATATACAGTGGCAATAATTTACTGAAACTTTCATATGATACGTAAAGTATTAAAACTATTGTTATAAATATCACTTCTATATTAAAATCTTGAATGCAAAATCAATTAAATTTACATTATATATATTTATTAAGACTTAGAGAGTATACATTGGTAGAATTGCCATTATTGAATCATAAATCTAATTCTAGAACATGTAAACAATAAGGCAATAAAAATTATCAGTTAGACACAAGCCTTTTTTCAAACAATTCTAAAGCACAAAACATAAAGAATTTCTGATAATAGTGATAGAGGTGTGATTTTGGAATTCCTTTATACCGTGATGCCACAACATGCAACGTGCGTGTTGCAGTGCCATTTTTCATCGAGAGTATGATAGACGAAGCGATGCTATTTTAGCTTGAAGGTAATTACTTCGGTTATTTTGGAACATATATATATATATATAATATATAATCTGCAATTTTGCTATATATATATATAGGTACATCTAAACGTATAAATCGGTTTGTACGAAAATGTAGATGGTAATTACAAACACGCTTCGTGAAATTGATAGCGATATTGATTTAACCACAAACCGTTATTATGGTTGGAAATCCGTATATTTTTGCAAAAGTATTACTCTAACGAATCAAAAGATTATACTCCATGTAATTGAACTTGACATGTGCCAAATTTATCCTTCTATATTTGCCGTTTTATATTTTAGAGATCTTGAGATATACTAATTTTTAAAGAAGGATCCAAGATATATGTAGGTTGAGACTCAAACAGCTCTATATTCTATTTCATCGCGGCTATTCTCGGATTCTTGAGGATATGATAACTTAATGTACTGAAAGATGATAATAATCATAGTGAATTATACAGGATAAAACGAGATCTGCTTAAATAATTAGTATTGGAATTTAGATTTTGAAGGCAGAGAAGATTACACGAAAGTTTATACAAAAAGGCAAAGAAGGTTACTCGAAAGTTAATGCAAAAAGGAGAGATTTACTTTTACAGTTAAATATTTAACAAAATAGGAAAGGAACGGTTCATGGAATAATGTCGAGTTTTTTCTCACTGTAATGCTGCAAAATATCTATATTTTTTCTAAGGACTAAAAAAGAAAGAATGCGTTAACTGACATGTTTTGCGGCGCTTCTTGTTAGAATTTTCCATAAGCTTATTACATCTCCATGATGGAAGAGATTCTAAATTGCTATGGAGTTCAGATTTGATCTGTGTCGGGAACTTGTTCGAGTTGGATTGAACGGATTTGTAATCTGCGAAGAGATCTGCGTAAGCGAGATTGCTTTCACGTATTTTCTTGACAGTGATGATCCCGCGAGAAGACTTGCGGAATCTTTCGGCGCTGATGATTGAATTTTGTTGCGAACTTTTAGTGTAGAAATTAGATGCGCTTGTTACGTTCTTGTATAACCGATTTATGGGTAACCTCAACCTGATAGTACAACGTTTTATTCATTTATAGCGCTTTTATATATATAATCTCTCTCGACTCGACTTTACTCTCGTACTAAAAATTTTCGTACGTACATACACTCGTCGTACGTACATACATACGTGCTCGTCTAGCCGGCTTAACCGAATATTTTTTTATTCCGTTATCTCGCATCGCCTTTCAATTGTTCCAGCTTGAATCTTTGAAGTTGGTGCAGTGAAGTTCGTACGCAACCGCGCAATTATCATAAAGGTATTTTTGTACTTTCTCGAAAAAAAAGGAAAACTATGTTTTCTGACGCGCAATTTGTTCGATGGTCTTTATCATGAATTCCGAAGGGAGAGAAAGAAGAAAAAGAGAGCAGAGAATTTTTTACATAACTGCCAGTTACGTGTCACTGAATATCGGCGTTATTGTTATGTTCCTCTTGCTTTGTTCAACAAAATAACTCTCTTTATACTCAATTGAGTTTATTTTTTCTCTTTATATCAATTAAGTTTATTTTTCTTCACAATACAACGATGAATAATGTACTTAGATTTATCTACTCGAACCTACTTCTATAATCTATACATATATCTCTCAACTACTGCTCTCATTTTTTTCAATTTTATGGCGGCAACAGTTATCATTTATATCGGTTAGAAATGAGCATTAGATTATTATCATGAATAAAAGGTGGATTACAAAAAATTATATTCTTTAAACCGCTGTGCTTTAGTAAAAACGATAAATCGCATTGAACTCTCCACAAATTAACAGTAATATGATTTCATCGACAGATATATCTATAGATACAATTATTGTGCGTATAACGCTAAAATTTAATTTTGATGATTACGCACATTTATGGAATTTAATAATTTAATAATGGCACGAATCGGTTCAATGAATAATGCGTGAGTATGTGCCACTGGATATAATATTACATCAACGATTATGGTATCAAGTTATTTAATGCGATACGTGTGGAATGCATACTGTAAACGACAGTTCTGTCAATATAACGTTGTGTTTGAACATGAAAGGAATTGCATAATGTCGTGCAACGCACGTTAAATTTCGAACGCGTAAAATGGTTATTAATTATTATTACTTTCTATAAGTCCATATTATAATTGTCTCATTTGAAATATACTCTTTATTATATCGCGCACGTTAATATATTTTTACAGCCGATGAAAATGCGATTATATAT
This sequence comes from Temnothorax americanus, assembly GCF_048541705.1. Taxonomy (NCBI): domain Eukaryota; kingdom Metazoa; phylum Arthropoda; class Insecta; order Hymenoptera; family Formicidae; genus Temnothorax; species Temnothorax americanus. The sequence goes on along the minus strand of NW_027509307.1, from coordinate 793,473 downwards.
TTGCAGAAAAGCCGTGTATTTCCGATAATCAATATATTTTTCAATAAAACAGCTTAATAACGTTGTTAATATTTTAATATTTAAAATATATAGATGTTGAAAAATTTCAGGAATTTTTGTTATTTTTTCTTTCTCTCTCATTTTTTCTCTGCATTTGTAATTAATGAAAATTAAGTCTTTCACAAACTAGTTTACCTCTTGCGCCTCAAGCGTATATAATTATATACATACAAGATAGCATCGAGTCGTAGAAAAATTTGGAGGGCCTGCTATAAATGAATGCTAGTACGAGTTATGTGTGTGCACATTGTTCGAAATACGTGCATGTTGCACGAATTGTACTTGCATGTTATAGTAAATAATAGAGACATTTGACCCGCAATGAAATTGGACGGTAACTCGAGCACAGCTATGTGGTTGCCTCATCACTATGGCACCACTGTCATGTTATATGATATGGAAACAGCTTAATGACGCGCAAACAGCCATTTGAATGTTTGGAAATTATTTCTTTCCTGTCAGAGCGACTGTACTAATTATACCCGCGCAACGCGAGATTGAAATTTTTGTGTATAATCTTCGTGACTTAATTGATTAAAGGGAAACTAAAAACATCTTTTCTACAACAAAAAGAAATGTAAAAATATTTAATAAACTCACTTATTGTTAGATGACTATCTTTTTCACAATGTGTAATATCTTATTGTTGAATTTTTGGTGAGAATGGAAACTAATAATTTCATATTCGTTGCCTGAACTGTTTCTGTTTTAAACACGAATTAGAGTCTTAAAAGTTTGTGGCACTGTGTCATTATTAAAGGTTTAATAAAATTGTTTAAGCATAGTACAGACACATCTTTTTATTGAAATATTTCTACATTCTGGAATACAAAATATAATAGCAATTTCAACAAGAAATTGTTTTATAAAAACGCTTTAAATGTAAATATTTTAGACAAACATAAAACGATACGTGTTTCTATGCAAGAAGTATAAACCAAAGAATACAATGTAATTTAAAATTCAAGAGGTAACGAGTATGTGAAAATTAAATGTGTTATGAAAATAAAATTTATTAATTAAGCTATCCGCAGCCAAATCTTAATACTGATTTGCATCTATGTAAGACTGTCAAAATTTTTCGAAAATATCTATATAATTTTATCAAACAAACAATACAAAATTTAAATCATTCTTTCAACAGACAAAGAGATTCGAGTCTAAAAGGATTATATTTTTGAAATTACAAAGTTGAGACCTTCTAAGCCTTTAGTTCCGACCTGATTACATAAGTCTAAATTGAGATTTGAATGTTGGATAGATTGCATTTTGTCCGACAATTTATCACCGTTAGTCGCACTTGTAGCGAAAGTAATTCGTCCCGCGAAAGATTTGCATGCCGATGGACTACCTCGTGAGAGCATACACGCTTGCCTCTGCGAGCGTGTGTCGCGCGTGTCAACGAAATAAATCAAACGCGGGCGTACGATGGTGCAACGAACAATTAACGTGTCAGGGCTGCGCGCGCGGCTTTGTTACGGCAAACAAATTCCGCAAAGCCGTGCAGGATTCACCGGCAGTTTTCTTCTATTCGACACACTCGACCGAATCGACGTACGAACTTGCTGCGCTTGGCGAACGGGAGGGAAGTGCCGCGGAGGTCCTGACGCTCGAGCGTCGGGATATTCCATTAAAGGAGCGGAGAAGAAGCGGAATGATGCGACAGCAAATCATGAAACAAAAAACACGCCCGGTGGAGTGTATCGATCGGTCGCAACACGAAATATGCGAATACAAAGAGAATGAGATGTACGGTCGGTATAAAGCGTTTTGTTCCTGTGAGCCTTGTGCCTTGAAATAGTTTCTTGAAGCTATTATGCGCGTAAAATTGAATCTTTTATGCGTTTTTATAAAAATTCCCCGAGTCAGGAATGCCCTGTATTTTCAGGGGATTAAAGTTGTGGATTCTTTCTTGGAGGGTGGGAGAGGGGCTTTTCCTCATCGAAAATGCTTGGGAATTCTTTAATATTCGCTCAGTACTGCTCGCACGACCTACTACCTACATTATTTATTACATACGCGTGAGGGGCGTTTAAAGAAACTACATTTATTTCCTTTTTTTTTAAGCCGAAGGAAATGACTTACTTTGTTTGAAGATATCGTAGCTCATAACTGTCCCTGTAATGTGCTATATATGACCATGAAGAAAGTAAGGGAAAGAATTATAATCTTCTCTTCAAAATAATAAGTAACAAACATGCCAAACTATTGTAATTAGTTTATCAGCATAATTATATTTCAGCAAATATTATATTGTTGGAAACAATCGTCATATATATTTTTGGAATTACATTTTAAAAATATAAAGAGTATAAAGGTTATTAATTATCTTTTGTTTTAGTTTGACCATAATCAGAGAATAAATTACAGATTTTTACGAGCATGTTACAGTTCATCAGGATGGATATGTTGTTTTATAAGAGTCTATTGTCTACCACTTCCAGGGTGCAACAATGAGAAGTTGCTTTCTATTATGCGGAAGAAATGGAAATTGAAGTCGCGATACACAATGGGCGGGAAAATCACCGAGAGATAACGTTTCCACAGCACGGCATATTAATGGCACCGGTTTTCCGTATATTCGCGGCTATCGCGTGGCCGATGGAAATAAAGTTCGCGGTGCTGTCATCAAATTAGTGCGCACCCGCTAGTCGTTTTCACTCGAATGGACGCAACAATGAGAGCGGAAATGGATATTCGATGTAAATGTCAACGTAGCGCAATTCCGCGATAGCTTTATTTGCGTGCGTATCTCATATCTCGCGGCGATCGGAAACTTATATTAATAATTTATTAGTTACCGTTATCTCTCTCTCTCTCTCTCTCTCTCTCTCTCTCCCCCCCTCTTTCTATCTCTCTTCCTTTCTCTCTCTCTCGACGCGCACTCTCATTGACGGCGCCGATGTACATTGGTTTCATGCTTCATGAATTTTGAGGAATGGCGACAGTCATTGAACGTAATTTTAATAAGCTGATTAAGAGTCGAAAAATTTTATTTTATTACTCTATCAGTCTCTCACATTGTGTTAATATTCGATGTACTATTTAAAAGCCCAATAAAGCTTTTACACTTGTGGTACTATTTATGAAAATTTTTAAATACAATTTTGACATACTATATTTACTAAAAGATTGAATTGTTGTTAATGAAAATTTATACCAGTAAAAAAGGACCAGGAAAGTTTCAGTGGCGGAAGAAACTTTTCCATTATTTAAAAAAAAATATGTATGTATATACTTATACATAAATATAAATAAATACAAAATTTGTTTACCGTGTACAATATTTGCCAGAAGATTTATGTAACAATAGCAAAATGATGATGATGAGTTGATGAGTATAAAATAACATGTCTTGTGTTACAAATTCTGAAACAACGCTTGGTTAATAGTAGAGAAGAAAAGCTGCTTATTTGTAAATTATAATTATAAACGATATTTTTATATTTTCCATTTGGAATGAAATTTCACAGTTATGGAAATCCACGCTTTAATAAAATCTCGCTTCTCATATATCTCCATCAGAAATTCAATTTACCGGTATATCACGCGACTTTCAATCGCGAAATTTCCTTTCTGCCATCCGTATCTCTGACTTATTATATGCATATATTTTTCTACTGACACGAGAAATTACAATTATGTGGAATCGAGTTTATTTTTCTTGATGAAATATGTTGTTAAACATAAAAATCTAAGAGATATTTTTTTATTTCTCATTCTGAGGTTTAAAGAGTGAAACAATCTTTCAAAGCTAACGCTTATATTCGATTCTCAATAAGAGAATGTTTAAACGAAACTTCAATGGTTTTTATGTACTTCATGACTATGTATTTAGATTTTTCAAAAACTTAATATTTTTTAAAGCACTGCTATTTTAATTACTATTTTTGTGAAATTACATTTCTTCTATGAATAAAAATTAAACTAAATTTTATACTAAATTTATTTATATATGATAAAATTATTTTATAGTAATTTTTTATATCATCTTTGAGATATAAGCTGAAAATATGCATCGATCCTTTGTAAGTTATATCGCTCTTTTGTTGTAAAATGTAATTTTGGAAACTGGAAGTAAACTATTTTAAAAAATCTAGATACACGGAGTATACGAAAAACCATGAAAATTTTGTCTAAAATATCTTTTTATCTTATCGTTTAATTGCTCAGTATCAAATATAAGCATTAGGTAACTTTGTTTCCTTTTAACCACAAAATGGGCTGTAATAGGGATAAGATATGTGTCTTTTGGATTTTTTTGTGTAATAATACATTTCAAGGAGAATCAAATCGATTCTGGACGTTCTTCGTTAATTCAATTTCTATTTATTTTTTTAACAAAGAATTGTGCAGAAATTCACTGGAGAACGTTGCCTTATCATCATTAGACTTTTTGAGGCGCATTGTAGAAAACAAAATTACGTTTCTTCGTGAGACTGCAAACTCCTCATGAAGCTTAAAAGAAAGGGAAAGGAAAGATAGATATTCGGAAAGCCGAGGCAAGGAAAATAATTTTCTATCTCTTCCGAATTGTCGTTTTCTCACGAGTGGTGAGTGGCGGCGCGCACCGGTTAAAGACAAGCACGTGAGTGTCGCATTGCAGTGCTCTCACCTCGAAAATTGGAACTGGTGTACGTATTTAAACCTGGCAGTGTCGAGATATTGTTAGACTACGGTAGTAGAAACCAATAGTGATATAGCCGGTCTCGTTGAATTTATTTACAGCACCGTGGAAGATTTATATATATGCGCGCTCTGTATCACGCATAGAATTGCCGGCGACATCATTCGATGCATTACCGCGACGCGGTTAAAGTTAATTCTCATTGAGATCGATGCGAACGTGCGCGCTGGTGGAACATTTTCGGTACATCATAATGAATAATGTTGCACTTACATGTCGACATATTATGCTTTTTCCAGTGTCTCTTGTCAAGAAACGATCGCTGTCGGAATTACTGCAATTTTATTTTTGCGATATATGTATTTCTTTCTCTGTTTATTTTAGCGTTACTTTTTAGATAAATTAGAAGAGGATAAAGGCGCACCGGCACAATTATTCACGTTCGTGTTTCAACACGGTCGAGATGGTTAATTGCCATTGACGTATAACAAGCTTTTTTTTATATTTCGCTTTTTGTTACTCTGCCATCGTATCTGATCTTTTTTTCAATCACATGTAACAATAATGGTTATGTGATAATTATGACATTTGTTAATTAAAGGATTGTAATTGATGTTAATTGTTTGCTGCAAATGAAAATGTTGCGTGATGAATGCAAAATGATTAATATTCCATAAATTATGGTTTTCTGGCTTCGCAAAAGCCGCGAAGATTATAATTCGAAACGCAAACGGTAAAGAATCAGTCTGTGTTCGTGATGTACATATATGTAGATATATAGATAATTCTCATTGTAACATGGTTAAGCTCTTGATAATACGTCAAACGCATTTTATTCGTGGCTTGCTGATTCATTTCATACTTTGTTCATGTGTCACGTACGTAATTATAGACGAGGGAACAAAGAGACTCATTTGCTCATTAAAAGGACGCGTCAGTTTTTCGGTTACGTGTCTGTTGTACGGCACACAGACCCCAGATATTCTACCTTTGACTTTATCGGAATAAGGCCTTAATTCATTTTATATTTGACTAAAAGAAATATGCTGGTATAATAGTAGTGGAATGTCAATACTAATAACGTAGTTTGGCTTGAAAACTATGTTATTAGTATTGACGCTTATACTAAAATATTTTATTCTTAATTGGCTCGAGCTTACTTATTAAAGGGATATAGGATTCAGATTAATTTTATTATATTTCACATATACTTTAAGACATTTAATTTACAAAATTTCCATATGAATAGAAGGTAACTGACTCTGTATTAATATAATTACTTGCATGTTTACATTGCAATTATTTTTGCAGATTATACAAATTTAATTAAGCGTATCCTGTAGAAAATACATATTCGCGACAAGATAATGTAACATTATTAATTTTAAATTTTCTCCACTGTTGATTCATGCAAGATTAATTTCCGCGAGTAAGTTTACCGTCGTGTTATTCCTCGATAATTTCCACAATTTTAAATATCATAAATTTGACCGCCACGGACGTTTGAGCGAGAGGATAAAAAATGCTCGGTAAAAAATTTATATCATTTTAAAAATGAACTTTGTGATGCGAAATGAATATTCGCGGATATTGATGAGCAAAATCTGGCGTAGCCTGTGTCGTTGTTCATTGATTCTGTTTCACGATCGACGAAGTGAATGCGAGTTGCGACGAGTATATAGTCAATACGATATGCTTTAGACTGACTTGCTGATGTTTATGACGCGATCTGGCCGCAAACTGGGAGGATAAGTTCTCGAGTCAGACAGTGCGATTCTTAGCACCATGTCGAGAGAAGGACGATAAGCAGGGATATTCTATTGTTGCTCAATATCTTTGACCCAGGACTGCACAAAGGAAAAGTACCTTTCCAATGTCGATATGATGACATTGGGTACCGAACCTGAACCTTATCTCGGCTCCCAAGGGACGTTGGTTGCCGCATTGAAGAAACCGTCAGTACATTTCTCCACTCTCGTCTACTCGCGTCTGGGAAAGGCTGTTTTACGTTTACAGCCTGCTTGCGGTATTTAATGGATCCTAAAACGTCCAAGTACCCTTTACTAGCTCGTGTACACGTTCACTCGTGTGTGGCTTACTTTTACCTCCCCTTTTGTACATATCACTTACAAGAAATATCCGCAGGTTTGCTCACCTCCCGCTATCTTCGTGGAGGTTTATGGGGTTGTAGAAAATGGGGCCGCAAATAAAGAATGTCCATATTTGAGAAGGCAAACTATATGACATTACAAAAGTTTCTTTCTCTACGCCACTTTGGCGAATGATATATTCTTTATTACAAGAAAGTTGCGGCCTTTTAAACGGCAATTCCAAGAGTGAAATATATGTAGGATATTCTCTATATATTCATTCGTTTATTTATTTATTCTGATGTTATATCAGTGAACTTTTTTTTTATATGTACGAATTGTTTTACGATCGCTATATCCTTTAATAGCGTATTTTCAAAGATCAAACTTGAAGAGTCAATAATAAATAAATTAACAGAGTCGAATATAAAATTAATAAATATTTTTATTGTACAACGCGTACGCAATCTGCTGTATCGCAAGCAATCGCGAAAGCTATTATAATATATTCCGAAGAAAAATAACTTTCGTCATTTGTGCGACTATGACTCGCGCAAATCTACATAGCGTCATTCCAGACTGAACAATAAAGTTACAAAGTTTCCGTTTTTAAATCTTTATTTCGCGTGAGATCGCTTGGTGCAAAGACTATTCTAATCTCAATCTATCTTTGAAGAAAGATCTTGTTAACCAGATTTCAAATAATTTCTACAAATCTTTTCCAAATCCAGATCCCTAAATTTATTATCACTGAATTCATTAATATTTTAACATACGTTTATATTGAATCTTATACTTTAACAGTATATTCTTTAATCTGATTTATTTGAAGCTTATAATTTCACTATAGACTATATAATTTAATTAATACTTATAAAAAAGTTGTAATTATTTAATGGAAATATTTATTTTGTGAAATATTATCGATTGTTTTATTATAATATAGTGTTTTAATTAGATCTTTTTTTGATTATTTATATTCCCTTTAGAGATGATGAGATACTGATTTAGTAAGGAATATCCTGATCTAATAAATTATTAAATTATGCAAATTGCTTAATTAATTAATTATAATTTATCCAATTAAAAAGTAATTTATCCAATCTAATTTATCCAATTAAAAAGTATTATGTAATAATAAGAAATTAATAAAAATAATTTATGAAGTAAGATGGAATCAGATGGAACGTAAACTGTTTGGCAAACCGGTTAGCGCGCTACAATCGTCAAATATCTGTTTACCTAAATACCATTGCTTCGTTACTGGCGTGCATTGGTGTATATGCGGATTGATGTTTCTTTCGCCTGATCCCGTAAAGAGAAAAAAAGGTTCATACTTCTTCGCGAGGGTGTCACGGCCTCCGACGACGTATCGATCAGTCTTAGAAGCGCGGGTATACCGTGAAAGTGGTACGCTCCACTTGCGCCCTGCTTTTATTACTTCACGGCCGCGAATGTAAACACGGATGCATAAGAGTGCGTTACTCCACGCTGATAGAAACTTCGACGACTCTAGGTAAAATAACGTAAACGCTTACCGAACGGATCAATCCAGACATAAATCTCCCTCTCTGTTTTCTCTCTCTCCTCCTGCGCGCGCGCGCGCGCACTTTTTTCTCTTTAAATGAATCGCCATCACTATCGTATTGTTTTTTCGATGCATCATTGCCGTTCTATCGGTATTTGCCGCATGCTTTATATCGTCCGTAGAGAATGAGCGGCCGTTCCTCCTCCGATGTATTATACATTTCCGCGCTGTCGGCGAGCGCGATGCGGCCAATATTTCCCGCGCGATAAATCAAGCCTCGGTGGCATGCGTTCCGCGATGCATAAGAGCAGATCTGCTCACGATATACTCGTGGATTCGAGGTTTCGTGAATCTTTCATCAAGCGGCGCGAGTGATTCATTTCGACTAAACGTACGAGCTAATGCGGCGCGGATTCTCAGACCGCGAGACTATAATAATAATAAAACTATGCTAAGGCTATAGGGTACGGTTATAGCGAATATCGCCTAATTGCTCGGTCGCAGCCTCGTGTGTAACCAGACCGCGTTGCTCGCAAGGTTGATGAGCATCGGCCGGACTATACCCTCGTTTTTCGCGAATGAGGCCGTTCGATCGCGTTTGGTCACACCTGTTTTATGTCTCTTGATTTATTACCGTGCTCGATACATATATGTATTGGGAGTCCTACGTTGTGAACGGGAAGGATACCGACTCGACGGACGTCGGGGAGGGTGGCGCAGAACGAGATGGAAGCGACGGAAAATGGATCTCGATGAACGAAATCGTGCGCCTCGTGCGAGAAGATCGTCGATCTCGTTTAAGAATCGAATGTAGAGAGTGCCTAGGGATTAGGCACCAAATATTTATGACTAAAGTTCTGTATATATACTATAAAGTAAATCAAGTAGCTCTATGGTACTTTGTATTAGAGATACTTCTTTAGGATAGTAACTTTTTTCCATACCTTAACACTAGAATCATCGATGATTAACATATATTTATTTTTACTATTTAAATATACTATATGTATGTATATATTTAAAAAAGAGATATCTCTGAGAGAGAGAGAGAGAGAGAGAGAGAGAGAGAGAGAGAGAGAGAAAAGGGAAAGTTAAATTGATCGATTATCATTCACATGTTGCAACGGAAAACTTCAGAATGTGCAATGTAAATTTGGAAAAACATTACAAAGCAATCATTCTGACTGCTTTATTAGTTCTAGTGTTAAAACGCTTTCAAAAATCAAAAATGCTTCTCTGATTTAGTAAATTGCAAATGTATAATAAAGTGATCCTAAATAATAGTTTAATTGTAATATGAACGTCCTGTGGATTAGAAAATCTTCTTACAATATCCTTTAGAGCAATTGCCTTTATTGTCTGGAAAGGAACGTAATTTTCGTTAGTTTTTGCAAACGTTAAAAGGGAAACGAAAGTCGAGCGCTTTCTAGTCGATGATTGCGTTGCTATTATTCGATATATGTGATGTTCACATTCACGCGTCGCTGCACTTGCCGCGATGTTTGCTGGGGACTTTTAAGCAACGATGCCGGCTGTTTGATTGGAATCGTTTATTTAGAAGAGACTCCGGGCTGAGTGTTTGCGAGTACGACGCGCTCTTCGTTGGAAAGCTGTATAAAGCGTACACTCTTTTTTTTTCAAAGAAGTTATTTGATTAGTGTTATAGAATTGGTCGTAGACGCGCCGATCGATCTTCGTGAACGCATGAGGTTTCTCTTTTTCTCAATTTTAAGAGCTATGCCTAAACCTTACGTAATTCGTTGCAAGAGAGAAGGAAATTAAATATATACATTTACTTTCTATTATTACACGCAATTCGACAAACGTTCCATTTCTTTCCGCGTAGATTTCTCTCCACGTAGCACTCCGATACTATAAATTTACTTACGTTTGCTTTATCGCTCCGTTTTCGCATTATGCAATTGCTTTGTGGAACGGGTACAATTTTGGAACAGCAAGTTGGGAAGCGGGCAAATTTGTTGGTAAAGTGATTAGTCTCCATGAAACTGGCGTCTTCCTCCGCGCGCACTCTACTTCATTGTAGACTATAAAATGGAGTGACAAACGTGCCGGCACTTGCTATCTCGGAGGTTGGGTACCTCCAACCTTCCTCTAAGTACAATTTAAGCGCACAATTATAACAAATAATGAACCTTTGAAAGAATCAGCATTTAGATGGAGTATTAAGCTCTGAAAGTCCGGCTAGCCCCCTTTTAAATATCTTGGTGATGTGATTTCACCATTTACACGGAGAACTCCCGTGCCATGAGACAGTACCGTTAGTGGATTATTAAGATTTCTTTCCGGTTATATAAAATTTTATAAAAATAGCTTTCTCAAACAACTTCACTGTCAAACAGAATGAAATGGGTAAAAGGGCGAAACAGGTGTGTACGCTGAGTGGATCGAGGTCCGTCTTTCTCGAAAGTATAGATATCAATCGCGCGGGGAGAAGATTGAAAGAGAGAAGCGAGGCGCTCACGCGGCGCGCCGTATTATTTCTCGCGGCTAAAAGTCCCACGGATATTAGGCGCGGTCGATATTCAAATAGGACGTCACCGGCCGCGAAAATAACCTGTGGCGTTCTATCGAGTTACGGTCGCGTCGGCCAATTTCCGAAAACACGACGAAAGGACTTGTTACGGCGGGCGTAGAAATCAATCGCGGTTGTACGCGCCGAACGCGAACGGCTGAAATTGAAACAGAGCCTGGTACCTTCGTACAGACGGAATGGCGGCGGCGGCGGCGGCGTGGTCCCAAACGATATCCATGGCACGAACTATTCATTTTAACAGCCTCTTCGACGCTACGGTTTCCTATCGTTACCGCCGCAGCGCCGTCCGGTTGTTACGGGTAACACCGTCCGATGCCCTTGTATGTACATCCCTAAGCCTCGCGCTCGTATCTCATTGCACTAAAGCACATTTGGTCTGACACTGTGAAATCCTAGGATTTCATAAAGCACATCACGTACAAGTGCGCCGTAAATATGTATTATATTAGAGGAGGCGGAGGAGGTGAAGGTGGAGGGTGCGAGGAGCAGGAGCGCCCTAACGACGTATGCGCGCGTCGAGAATTAAGCTCGCGCGCGCGTTCGTGCGGTCTGCGTTTCTTGCAATTAGGGTGAAACGGGATCGATTCACGAATTAGCGCGATAAGGCGAACACGATAGAGCGCGTGGTCGCCGACTCGTTTTTAATATGTAATAACGGCTTAGGACGTTAGAGGATTATACCGGTGCTCGTATCTAATTTGCAACGGAAAATATGATCTATTATATCGTGGACCGATAAGAACCTTGAACGAGGCTGACCGCCTGCTTTTTACTTTTGATAATGGTGATCGATAAGCAAACGGACCGAGTGGTTCGCTCACGAAACAACAGTTTTATGACGTACGTATAACTGCTATTTAATTATGTTCCAAAATTGTCGGGCTCGAAGCAGCGTTCATATATAGATGGAAGTTCATATATGTAAGTATTTAGTTTGACCTAATAGATCTCGAAATGCACAAAAAGTTACGATATATGATGAACTCTCTTTTGACGTTTCTCCGTATGGATTTTCTCAAATTAAGCTATAAGAAAGTTGGCAATAAGAAAAACGTCTTAATATCGCACACATAAATAAGTTCTCAATTATCCTATACCTAGTATTTGCGATATTGATTGCCAACGCGACCCTATTTATTGTTAGTTCCCGTTTATTTCCCAAATTGCCATGCGGCAATCGTTATACGTTGCCGGTATATGTTGCCAAACGATCGCACGCTTCGCATCGCCAATTACGCGACAATCTGCATAAGCGCGTTGTTGTCTGCCACGAGGCGCGTGAGTTTCGTTTCGGCCGATGGATTTTCGGTGATTATCGCGAAACTCAGGTACCTACCTACTCGTTAGAGAATCCAACAGATTTGCCATGCGGGATGTTTATGAGAGCGTGCAGCTTTTCGCGATTACAACCGAGGTTGTTATCGTTGACTGCGTAGATATGTCGGCTCCAGTAAAACTGAAAGCGTAAATGCGAACCGCAGAAAGCTATTCAGACAGGCGTCAGTGACAGACGAATTCCAAGTAAAATTAAATATATAGAACTCGGATGGCGGGTCACGGGATCTCTCCACCGCGAAATTGATCCCGCGCGCGTCCTACAAAAATCCACAAAAAGCTTCCGCGTTTATTTATCATTGAAATAGATGCGGCAATAAAAAAAACAATAAGAGGATATTGTTAGACGGTTCAAATTTTGTGTCATTTTTTTTTGTGCGAGACTTTCATTGTCAGAGACATTTTTTCGCGTGACAGCGATGCTATTCTGACATAAAAATACAGAACATTTGTAGAAAGAAATTCAAAAATTTCATAATAAGATTAAACATTTATTACTGTGTAAAATAAAATAAATTACGGATATCTATAATCGTATATATTTTTGGGGGAGATATAATATTGGATATTGCGCTCTTTATTTCGCCACGCGTCTGACTTTTTTATCTGCGGCCTACGCTTTCAGTCGTTTATAACGGATAGCGGAATCGAAGCCGATGCAAATATAACGATAATATTCGTTGATGATAATATACGGCAAGCGTGGATCAACACGTCGATCATAATGCATGAGGAGCGTCGCGCCTTTCGTTAATGGAAGCTTAACCGGATATTCAGTTATTAAAATTTTAAGCGATTCATGAAAGTGTCTCATCTGATTTACTGCTGCCCACAAATTTACATTTATCAATTAGTACAGCAGATGTAAAAAATAAATACATAAACCGCACCTTTTTGTTCGCCATTTTAAATATATACTTTATTTTAAATATATATATATATATATATATATACTTTATAGTCTTTGTATAATTTTCAAAATTTGCTATAAAAATTATACATATTACTATGTGATTACAATTTTTCTTTATTATAACCTTTTGACAGGAAGTGTGAAATAAACAGTAGTAATAAATACGTTTAAAAATCGCACTTGGTTGTTTAGCAATATTTTATTGATTTTTCGATAATTGTAAACAGCAACTTACAGAAGTTATGAAATTGAGGTTATTTTCATCACTCGCAAAGTGGATAAACAAGATTCTATTATATTTATTGTGTTTATTGGTAAAACTAGATCCACTATTAATTTATAATTACGTCCGCAATCTCTGCTGTTGCTTTGTTTTAAATTTTATTTTAAATAAGAGAAAAATCTTGAACTTTTGAAATACATTTTATACCTCATTATTGACTTAAACGAAAGGAACTTGGAACGCTGGCATATTTGCATTTTACACGAATTGCTTCAAATATATACAGCGGCTTGTTAAAAACGGATCGATGTTATAACGTGATGTTCTTTCGCATTATTAATTCCTCGAGTTGCTAACGGAAACGCTTAGGCGTGCCTTATCGCGTCTCATTATATTTTGTCGAGCGGATTTCATTTTGCGCAGCTCCCGCGAGATTAGTATAATTATGGAAAAAAAAAAAAAAAAAAAAAAGGAGATAGAAGCAGACACCGTCCTGTCGGCTTTACACCCTGTTTTGCGGGCGAAGTTTGAGCGGCGTGAAAACTGTGACCCATTTTCAAAAAAATCGAGGAACATGCGGTTACACACACAGAAAGAGACGCGGTAGATCAACGATACGGCAACAATAATTTATCGACCAATTTGCCGGCATTGATATCTCGCGATTAAACGCTCCACATCCGGCGATCGCTGAAACTTCTCTGCTGTCCAGTCGAAATTGCAGCGCGACGAGTTTCGCGCAATATCGATGTGTTTGTACGCCGCTGTCGGCCGTCGTGTCGTCCACGGTCCGGCGAAATATTGTTTTAAAAATTCATAGCGTTATAGGCATGTGAAATATCTACAGCGCCGAAAAAGGCAGTGCCCCGGCTGATGGCCCGGGTGTTGAGCTTAAACTTTATGTGAAAACATGCGCGCGACAGCTAAGAGGATTACAAATACTAATCTTTGCCGTTCGACATGTTTAGCTTCGTGATCCATTTGTGTCACCGTACGGACCAGAGAAACACTATCGGCGTGATATTTCCGGGACAATTAAATTTTTGACATTGTATGATTGTCGTTAATTGAATCCAATTACTTTACGCAGCGTTTCTCGGTTAAATGCAGTGATGATGTAACAAGCGAAAAATATTTTTGGATATTATGTAAAAAGTTGAACGGCAGCGTGTGGAATAAATCGCATGGAATTGCAAAATAGTTCCATCGAGTTGAAAAAAAAAGATTGGATACATTGATACCTTTTTCAATTTTCGTACTAATAAATACGGTGTGAATAAATCCTGCCGATTATGGACGGTTTTTATCGAGTGTGCATACTGTGTGCATAATAGAAGTTCGTACAAATTTAATTTTGTAAAACAATAATGTATGATAAAGTGATAATTATATCGCGGCTAATGTTGTTAAAATTATCCGTGTGCAAAACGCTGGAGCACAAATGCATGATTTTATTAATGCGCGATTTATTATTATGGTAGAATTCATTAATTAATTTCAGCGTGCGGTTCCAAGATGCGGTGATTATTACGGCAGATTTATACCACACGCAGCGAAATTTTGCAATGCGGGTTTATTTGTGACACTCCCTCGATACGCGACCGCGCGTACCCAATAATTCGTTAAAAGTGCATGACACATAAAATCAAATTCATATGTAATTTCACGCTTCTTTTTTTCTATTATTATTATTGAACAAAATTGATTTTGTCTCTACGCTTAAAATATCGTCGCCGCGTATATTACGAGCGTAATGATAATACATCAATGTACACGTCCGACTTCGCGTATAAATGCGCTACGAGGCGTACAAATGCGCGCAATTCTATGCGCAACTGCGAATAGCTTAAGAGAGAAGATGTATATTTTCCCGGAAACTTATGCTTAAGATCCGTGTCTCAACATAAAGAAAGCGCGCCGCGTTATATGATGAGACAGGTTGCCGTTGAGACGGGAAAATTCGATATAAGCTGCCGCAGAGTTTACTAGTATCGCGCACTCTTCGGACGCACTTTATGAAATTTACACTAACTGCATTACCGTGTCTTCTACGCCCAGCTGAATACAATTTTGCAAAAAATATAAGCTCGAGTGACGTTACACAGTATATCATTTTTGAACTGAAAAAATCTTTGTTGCAAATTTATTTCTCTCGCTCATGCATAGAACCGCAATTTATTAATCATTTCGTACTTTTATGTGAGGTGCAGCAAATCTGTATTCCCATAAACACCGCCATATGGCTTCCTTGCACAAACTTTTTTATTTTATATACAACATATCTCATGTACAAACATTTTCCATTTCTTGTGTACACTTGTATAAATTCTATATTTTACGATGCACGATGTATTTTCGGATTTCGAGTTTTCTCATTTACAGTATTGACGTATAGTTATATTTACCGAGACTTAAAGGGCGCGGGTATCGATCGAATAATCCATTGGATAAGTTTACGCGGGACGCTTTTATATCGTGTCGCTCCGAATTCTTTCAGAATAAGTTAATTGGAAAACTTTCTATAGTTTTCTGTGTCTCGTTCTTTTGTTCTCTCTCAAGACACACGGTTTGCTTGCTACGAAGATTTCCGTAATCCTGAGTCAGCATCTTTGAACTACACGTGTAAGTTAAATGGTTTCTTGTAGAGTCGATTCTGTAACGTCATCAAGAGTAGTTTGCGCCTGCCAGTGCTCGATATTTCAAAGTACGCTATAATAAGCTTGCAAAATGTTACAGCGCATTCCTTATGCATCAACGAGGTGTATATCTCGTGCTACTTTTTAGTCACACATCTAATAGTGTGGAGTGATGTAACACACAGATCGCTAAATTGGCGAACGTGCCTGATATAAAGTGCCCCAAAGTTTTATTTTTTAAGCCTTTAAGCAACGCATCGATTTTTTATGAGTTATACACTCGAAAAGAATGCAGTGGCAGACCTGGGTCGCCTTTTCTCGTCAGCATTAGCATGCGAAAGAGTTGTACCAAATTTGCAACATTATTCATAATACATTTCAAATAGTTAAATTATTATTTTTATTTGTTTCATTACAGTTACATTTCTTTTCGATATACTATCATCATAAACATATTATAAAGCATCAAAGTAGGAATTAAATTACGATAACTTTTGAATGGAACAATTTAAATTATTAGAACAATTTTTATTATTTAAGAAACGAAGAAGACGATGTAGAGCAGCAGCGATATCTATTTTTCACAATTACTGATAAAATTGCAAATAATTTTAATTATGTTTTTTTTATAATTTATGAATTTAAAATTTGTATACAGTATATAGGTATACTAACTGACTAAGGCAACTAATTTGTACTATCGATGTGTTGATCGAGTATTGTGAAAAATAACTCGGATTATTTTGAATATCCAATGCTGAGTGGCGATAATGCTCTTCCTGACTCGACGGGAAACGTCTATCGCGCGGTATTGGAGATCAGTTAATTGTTATCCCCCTTAAATAATCCTTGCGTATAATGTTCATCGCGCAAATAAGCAAGTGGTTACTCTATCTTTCCCGGATAGTATCAATATAAGAGCTGACAGTATCGGAACAAGCACGTACCGCAGAATCACCCTTCTTCGTAGCCACGAATTACTTCGCGGGTATCATTGGTATTTCTATTGGAATTTCCAACATTGGAGTTTCGCATGACCTTGGTGCGAAAAATGTCCCGAGAGAAGTTTGATATTCAAGGCACGTAATTATCCGAACATTCCTCTCTTCACACCTGAATAATATGTTATTGCAGCGCAAGCATATTAAAAATCCATAGCATGTGCGGGATATTGAACGAACTATATCTAAAATATTCCTCAAATTTTAATGTCTCTTTAATATTCTTTTAATCTCAATACTCAAGAAGACTTGCATTATAATATAAATTTTTAGTGTAAAACTTCTTAAATATCAATCTTATCATGTATTACACTGTTCAATCAAAAATTATTTCTTTTTTTGAGCACAAAAACGAAAATAATCGTGTCTTATAGTTTTTTGGATACTGAATACGATCCCGTTTACCAAATTGCTCTATCACGTCACAATTTGAAGAACTTTGCAGTTAAAAAGTTGTAAAAAGAGCTATTTTATAAGTATATTTTTACTGATATTATAATTACGATATTCCATATAGGGTTTTACAATCGGCCCAATACTGGACTATCAGTGTAACTAATACAGTATTAGTTATACTGGTCCAGTATTGGGCCGATTGTAAAATCCTATATGGGATGAAGTGTGGAAAAGTTTTATTGCAATCAAAATTAAGTATGTTGTTAGGACTTTCAACTCTTAAAAGGAATTTCTTGTGTCGATTATGGTTAAAAAGATATTATTAATTAACATTCAACATCCGAAAAAAACTATACGGAAAACGATTATTCTCGTTCTTGTGCATTTTTCGTTGAACAGTGTTATCTCTAAATAATTGATATGTTTAATGTTTTAAATTTATATAGGCAGTGTGTGCAATTGAAAATATTCAGGCTATGGAATGCCAAGCATCAAATCTCACGAAATTAGTCGAAGGATTGTAGACGCGCGGCCACAGCTGGTTCGGAAAGTGCGATCGGTACAAAGACGATTTTACGAGGCGTCGCGTCGCGGAGTTTCACGCTGCCGGAGTATTAGCGGCGAGCTCCGTGCAGACGTAATCTCAGATATTGTCCCGCGCCAGATTGGATTCGGCTGGTCGGAATTGTGGCATTACCGCGACGGCCGCTCGCTAAGGAGAAAAGACGGGATTGTAAAATTATGAAGTGAGATCCCCGCGATTTCTTAAGGGGTGAATGGAGGCGGCAATGCCTCAGGCGGCGTCGGTATCGTATACGTGCTCGCGAAAGTTGGAGCACGGGTTTGGCTCGTCGCGGTCGTTGCCGTCGTCGTCGAGAGTTACTCGCGTCGGCGCTCGCTTTCAGAGACCGATAGAGTGCACACTCTACGGACTTGTTGATGCATATCCTCTCACGGAGGCATTTTCGCGTGCGACATTATGTAACTTTTGAAAGGTCGCGCGTATATTGCGCGCCGGGAATCGATGCCGGAGTAATATGCGTGCACGGAATACTCCCGATGTTACGTTTCTATACTTTCCCGCGTAAGTCATCGTTTTCTACGTCTTCAGTCCCTCATCCCCCGGAGATACAGCCCGCAACAGTAGGTGATCACGATTCGTTGTATTTTTCATCTAACGCCTGAAAATTGAGCGTGGAAGAGCGATTTCTATACAGCGGAAAAACGTAGTCGGATAACAGCGATAATGTATCGATTGGTATCCGTTTGTGTATATTAGGTGATTAAATGTGCAATTATTTCAAACTTTAGATGACTTTAAGGATCATTAAATGCTATTGAATTACCTTGATACAGAGCATATCAAAATAACGAGGTAACTAAGAAGAATAATTTGAAGGGAATATTTCCTCTATAAACAGACAAACGT
Source organism: Temnothorax americanus (assembly GCF_048541705.1). NCBI lineage: Eukaryota > Metazoa > Arthropoda > Insecta > Hymenoptera > Formicidae > Temnothorax > Temnothorax americanus. Next base: position 774,681 of record NW_027509307.1, on the reverse strand, counting down.
CCCGACGAGAAAAAGTACACAAAAGCTGACGGTAATATTTAAAAGCACATTTTATATTCCACGCCTCGGGAGAATTGTATTGTTTTAAAGTACGAGTTAGATCTGCAAAAGAAATGGCGTGGAAAAGAAGCAAGGAAGGCACGATCGCAAGACAGACGCGCGATGTGCGGGGTAGATTTACCGCATATCTTGCGCTCAATGGTTATCGATAGCGGCTTGAGTAGCTGCGAAACTTTGTAGCAGCGCGTAAACTTTGCAACGTCGCCATTCGCGTGAATCCGAATGTGACAGTTTTGAATATAGGGTGGAAAGTTCCGCATTGTGCTGCGCGCCGCACACCGCTACTCGTTAACTCTTCTCTCCGTGGCATTTAAAGCGGCCCCTATACTGCATTATCTCGCGAAACAATCGCTACTTTGTTAGTCATCGCATTGTACCGTGGTACATTCAACTTCAAAGGTGCGAATGTGCTTCGTTAGTATACCGTCAATCGTCGAGATTCTCGTATTCTTATCAGTCGTTTCCGAGGTTGTTTCCCTAGTCGATAAAAAAGTTACGGAATAACGTGAATTTCATTATTTCTTAAACACGCATGTTCCTTAAATCGAACATGATTTAACAAAAGTTTGTTTAATCTTTATTGACACGTTTTCTATAAAACAAGCACCACATTTTTAAACTTTCTATTATTTTCTAAAGGGCATGCAGAAATATTCGTATAATGTATATTATTTATTACTTGTTGGGTCCTCATTTCACTAAAAAATTCACATACTATTACAATTACAAATTGCTACCGCAAAGTTCATTATTGCTATTGCTATTGTGAGCATAAGTGTAACTAGAATATGGTAATTGTGATTGCGACTAGGCATTGTCAATGTAATTTGGTATTTATTAATTGCAACCGCAACTCTGTTTAATACTAGCGTGATCCATAATTACCTATATTATTAACGTTGTTGCATTCATCTACAACACCTATTACACGACGTGTCTCCGAAATACCACGTTGAACTTACGTTGATTATGCGAAACATAAATACATGACGGAAGTTATATCTAACGTAAAATGTCTCAAAAGTTGAGTAGCCAGGAATAAATGTCACGAGCACACGAAATGTTTCCATTTGAAACAAGTTATTTATTTGCAGAATACACATATACAAATGTGTTTTTATCCAATTATGTAATAATCATTCTCTTCTTTTTCTTATCGTGATTTATTTATATTTAACATTTTGACTGCCTAACCCCAGATTCGACTGGAAGTTTGATATTGGGCTGTGCCATGGAAGTCTCAAAATCGAGAAATATGCGGTTATTTATAAAATATGTAGAGTCAGAATACAAAATAAATTATATATCAACAAAATAAATAAATAAATATAAGAAATATATTTTTTATTTTTTACATTAGTAGGTATATATTTGATATAATATAATTTCAAATAGAATAAATAAAACTGTTATATATACTCGATAATAATAAATCTTTTCGTAATTGAAACAAATATAAGCAGAAAAATAAAGAAATCAATAATTATATGTTTTAAATAAATATATTAAAGAATGGAAAACATAATACAATAATGACTATAAAATTTCTAATTTTATATTTAAATAAATTAACTTTGTTAAAAATTATTAATAATAAAATATAAAAGATTTGAATATCTTAATAGCAAAGCAGTTTATATTTTCTAATTTTATTAATAGACATTTTGCTGACCCCGTTTTAAATGTCGATAGTAAAAGGTCGATAAAAGAATTTGTAGAATGAAATATAATCTTCTGAAAAAGCAAGTATATGTATAAATAGCTTTGAATTGTCCAGAAAACTAGACAGTAAACTATTGTTTCGATACCCTTTTCGAAAAGAATTCCTGCGCAATGCGACATCGTATATTATACTGCAGATATCTTAAAATTTTTCTATATTGATAAGAACATCGCGTATGTATATAATTTTAATCCATAAAATGTATTTAAAGTTTTATTTTTATTTTTAAACATCTAATTAATTTTGTTTCGTATTAATTCTGAGATATCTATTCAATTATTTAATATTATACGTTATATATATATATATATATATTATTAATTACATCAAACATTATTAATTATAATCAAATATTATTAATTATATTAATTATAATAAGCTATTTTATTGGAATTTCATAATTACTACGTGAACACCGCAGAAAATTATTATGTTAGACGTGATATACATAATTGTTTTAGCTTTATATTATTCTAGAAGACTACGCGAACAATGCTATACACTGTACGCTTTTCACTTATTTGTCACGCGAATACACAGATAATCGATTGTCATCCTTCGCTCGTCGAAAGAAAAAGTATCGTGCGAAATACATAGGTTTTTACGTAAAAGATGCACATCTGTCATTTCTCGATCTTTTTTCTAGGATGCACACGCGATTCCTTGAGATCCTGGCCTCCCTTTCCCGAAGAGTCTCAGGTGAGCCCGATCCCGGAAGCTGCGAAGGGAGAATGGGCTGCGCGCGGTTGCGGGCGGCTCGTCGATCATCGCTGTAGGTCAGTATAGTCGATCCATCTTTGTAAAGCAACCCTTGTCGATGAGGGTACTGTCACGAACTCCTGTTTATCTCCCACAGGAATACATATCGTGAATTCCCGCGACAAGGTAAACTCGCATGTTTTTGGCGTAAATTGACAGATTGCAACGCAGACACGTCGATGATAAGTATTCTCACGACGCGTCGCGAATCTAATTTGTCCAACTGTTCGCCGGCGAGAAACGGATACAGAGATCCGCGAAAATTCCATACGTTCATTCAAAATCTCGCTGTATCAAGTAATGTAAATAAATACGAAAAGAGAGTGTGTTTTATCTACACACAAATATTAATATTCTTATTGCATAATATTTTAGCTATAAATTTTGTAGATGTGTATATATATATATATATATATATATATATATATATATATACACACACATCTACAAAATTTATAGCTAAAATATTATGCAATAAGAATATTAATATATATATATATTAAGAATATTTATTATTTTATTATTAATATATAATTATTATATTATATTTAATATTAAGCTTACACTGGTTGCAATCTCTATTCAGTACGAACAATGCGCTGGATACATATAGCGGCAGTAACGACTCGATAACGCGTCCGAGTTTTATCGATACGAGTCTTTCCAGCTGTCGCGTCTCGTTTTCCGAGAAATTTGTGTCCAATAAATCTAGATTTGCCGACCATTCTGACTTCGGGCTATCTCGCCAATACAGCACGGCGAAATTTCCGAGCTAACAGGTATAAGAGACCGCCATCTTGATATTGATCTTGTACCGGTTCCTTGGCATTTCCGGCTTGTTCTGCCGCTCTATGTGATGTTAGAACTATGTTAGCTGTTCTGAATAGGAATTTGGCGCTAACTACAAGTAGTCTCACGATTACGGGTAACAGAGCGTTGCTAATATCACGTCTCGGGAAAGTCTTACATATAATCAGGATGTGATACGGAACCATGGTTGTGCGTGTATGCCTGACATCGACTTTGATCTTCAATGGAAGATCACCACGAAGATAATTTTGAATATATATAGTTGCAAAATAAATAATTTACTCTTACGAGAAATCCTTACAAATTGACTCGAGCAATGAAATGACGTATATGATAAAGTTAAAAATAAAACATACTTCTCTTAGAATATTTTTTTTTAAACTACTTTTATTTCTTTTATTTGAGACTGATGTCTTGAGTATAATTTAAAGTTAATTTTGAATAAAGATTTAATTAAATGTCACTTCTTTTTCAGAATTAAATATTTCTTAAGGAAAAATAAGTTCTGAATTAATAAAAGCATCTATAATAACTAAAGGGGAATGGTCTTGATTTATATTAATCGTATGTTATTAAGTATCTATTATCTTATTAATAGCTGTAGCTATATCAAAATCTTTTCAAGAAAATTTCCTCTTTATTAATGTAATATCGCACGACGGCGTGTGAGCCATCGCATTTAGGACAAATTTACAGTTGAAATTTTTTCGATCGCGTTTCATTGTACTCACGCTAAAGTTAACGTGGTGGAACAGCCCTGGTAAGTGCCGAGAGTTCTAGTTCTTGCTCGTTTACATGCAAATTAGATATATTTCACTCCGAGGTAGATGATATCGAACTCTACACGTTCGTAGCTCGCGTCAGTGACCCAATGTCACGGCCAATATACCGAAACTTTGAAACAACGCAAGACAGATCTGCAGTGCAATGATATACGTGCAAAGGTACGATAATTGTTCAGCCGGCAATTTATATTAAAAAACGTACGTTCTTTTTGTATTTTATCGACATGCTGTCTAAAGATATTAAAGAATCATATAATATTAAACGTTAATCGACACACATGTCGATAATTTTCATCTCGATTATAAATAAAGGTGTCTTAAGACATTTTATTCTCAGTTACGAGCGAGTTACATCGAAAAGTATCGAGTTTACATCGATAATACCGCAACCGTTTAAACGCAGAGCCAAGTTGGATGAAACCCACACCATCACTTACATATTATATCGATATTATTGAAGTTTGTAGCGCAAGTAATGGCGTGTCGAGAATGATGTAAATAGCTTTGCAATAATCGGTTGCCACGGGAACCGCTTTGTCACATCGCAACACTTATGTCGATATATTCTCCACTAAACTCGATTTACCGTACGCGCGCTGGTATGTAACCGCTTTATGGCATGCATTACGCACTTACGTTCCCTGAAATTCTGTTTATATATACGCCCTGCTAGAAACGCGTTCCACGGCCCATATCGCATACCACGAACAATCGTTTATCCCTATAGCCTTATTACAATTGTCGCAATATGTTGCGGCGAAGCATAGCGCGCGGTCCGCATGCTTGGCGCGGAGGAATTGTTCCGCAACGCCTGTAATTATTTCGTAAAGTTGCGGAGGAAAGGACCGAAAAAAAAGAGGGACAAGAGAAAAGGAGCGCGGTTCTTTGCGTGTATAATTTTATTTCCAAGCGTGCACTTGGCACATTTTACGTTATCTGCATTCATATTTTTTTGGAATGCGGTTTTACTCCCTGCAGATGCACTCATTTCTGCATTATCGGTAAATTTCTTCGGAGTAAGCCACGTAATCGAATAATTTCGAGGATTTCGTGCCGGTATTAAATTGCATGCCAACTTGCGGCTTTAGCATTGCCTTCCCTCAACATATGGCTAGAATCGAATTGCGGAGCTTCGGGCACCACCAAGGACTATTTCATATGATTCTCACCTTCGATGACAAAATCTACCTCGTTTGTTCTCGCGATCCTATGTGGGCAAATCTGATTATTTCGATTCTCACATTGCGTAATATTCACTTTTACGCGTCAGTACCTATCAAGATTCTGAGAATAATTCGGTTGTTCTGGATGCAAGTAAAATATAATAAATTTTGCAGCAAATTACAATAATTTAATTTGTTTTATTGATATATCTAGATATTTCTCTTTGAAGATATAAATAATATTTTCAAAAATGTATAATTATTAATATAAATTGATTAGAATAAATGAAATACGATAAGATACAACTCCATTATATTGTATTTGCCGTTATTTCGATCTTAAGAAGAAGTGATATTAAATTCCGCGCGGATAGTGAACGAAGAAATATTGGGAATCACTAATCTCGAAAAGCAATTGGAAAGTTGCGCTACTGCCTCGGGATAAAGAGGAAGTTCACGTTTTTCTGAAAACGTCGTTTTTCTTTCTTTGCAAAATTGGAGAACTGCAACAGAAAACCGTTATACGAGTGCGCCGCTCTTGATTGACCTCAATCGAATATCCGATAGTTTGCTGCTGAGTAGATGCGGAATGCTGTACCTACAATGAGTAGATAGGTGATCGTGCAGGTGGCAAAACACATTTATACAATATACAGTACGATTTAATTTTATCAATGTTTTACAAATCATTTACTATTGTCTCGAAGTGCATCACAAATTAAAGGTGATAATAACTTTATATATATTTTGCGATTCAGCATGAAAGACATGAACAAATTTCCACATAAAGATTTAAAAAATATTCAATTTTAATAGATTTTTATTAACTTGTATTTAATTATATATTAATATAATAATTATGCATTTGCGTCTAATTAAAAAAATAATGAAAATGTCATGACAAGATGCAATAATTTTAAAAACATTTTAATTAAGGAAAATATTGCATATTAAATGGAGCTTTAAAAGTATTATATTATATTTGGTAAAATATTTTAAAATGGATTATGTGTTGTCATCTCACACGCGTTTCTCATGTCATATTATTATATGTCATATCTTAGAGCGCTCTCCTTCTATAATTATTATACATTATTGTTATTTTTAATTACAGCGAAGAAAGAACGTTTTTCGTCAGTTTATAGAGAATACTGCAATTTTTCGGAATATTTTCCGCGCAGGCGAAATCCGTCGACGTCACCGTGTCTCACGTGAATGGTCTTAATATTTTACGTCAATACTTTTGTTTCTACGAGAGGGAAAAAGCTTGGACAAGCGAGAGCGGACTCGATTCGACACGTTCGCTCACGCGAGTAACTGATAAATCACATTTTACAGCGAACTGTATCGAATCGAGATGGATGTTGACGTCACAGGAGAGGAAAACTGGGGAGGGCGAAAGTGGAGAAGTAAGATCGTGCAAAAAGAGAGACGTGAGTGTCCGCGATACTTCGTTTTACACTCGCGACAGAGACGCGTCTCCATAAAGGAGCTTTCGCCGTAAGCCGATCTTAATTCACGTTTGTTGCGCAAAGCAGGATAACTGAGACAAAAGAAGTCTAAACGAAAGACTGCCGCGATTTCGTCCCATTCGGAGCAAGCGGGTGCGTAATGATGCCTTTATGTAAACGCAAGGAGACGAGAGCTCGCACTACTCCGAGGGGTAATGAAGCGATGCGGCTCGCGAAAATTTCGCCGTTAGTATTATATCTAGTTTCCGCTCGTTCCCTCGCCGACGTTAAGCACGATAGTGGAACTGCATCGAAATGTCTGATGATTCTCTTTGACCGCGGCAGAAAGAACCGTTGTGAAACCGGACCAGAGGGAGAAACTTGTTTCGAGTGCCGGTGGGGTTGTTTGCGAATTTATGAGAGTTTACGTCGGTGTGCGGCGAACGGCCGCGGCTGGTTACAAGTTAAAGGGTTTGTGGGGCTATCTGCTTAAACTATGAAATATTTTAAATGCAAGCCCCCCAGAGTTTTCGCGAATGTCATAACTCGCGCCTTGGCGTAGTTACGGCGTAAGCCGACGTGCCGAAAAATTGCTTTTTTAAGTAGAGAGATGCAAGGGGTTTTTAGCCAACATTATAATAATATAACATTAATTTACTGCATACTATTTTTATTATAATTTAGAGTGCTTGTCGTATTGATTCGCCTCTAAGCACTTTTGTGCAACTCGATAGACAAGATCTTATCTATAAGTAGATCGCTGATGGATTTTCCAAGATTTATCACGCTAGTCGCGAGAGATGCTCCATTCCGACACATGTGCGATTCGCAAGTGAACGAACGCCTGATGAAGCCGAGGGCCATTTTTCATCAGGGGGGGGGGGCGTTCGTGCACCGGGAATTACGTATCCCCGAAGGTGCCGCGAATGTTACTCGAGACGCGCGATGTTACCTGCGCGAACAGGTAACGCTCACAAAAGCACTTTGTGTTCCTTAGGTGCCTTAAAAGTTTTCCCATTTCCGTACTGCACACTATCGCGCCCGAGCACTGCGTTGCACCGCGCTGCCGGGAATGCCGTGCCATTGCTCGCGAACACGTCTGTCAGACGAGCTCGCGAGTGGTTTAGCTCTTGGCCTGGATTGCCTCGGTTTTTCGAGGGAGTGGAGGGGGCCGGGAGATTCATACAGCGTTCTTGAGAGGAGGCTCGAACCAAATCGCGAAGGCGAAAAAGGGATACGAGAGATGGAGGACCGGGGGAATGACGGGGAAAGGGAAGCGAACGAGATCAAAGAGTGGTACGTGCGGTGAGAGGAATCATGTCGAGTAAATATGTCGTCAAATTCTCCTAGATTTTGCTCCTGCCCAACCGTATGCAATAGTAGCCTTTCGAGATTTTTTATTTCCAGCGATAGGAGTAAAATTTATGACTGGTCAAAATAGAAATTCTTGCGGAATCTAAATTATTTGCGTAATAATATATATATATATATATATATATATATATATATATATATATATATAGCAGATTCCTAGAGACGGCCTACGACGTTACTACTGTTTAAAGATTTTATTTCTGCCGAATTTACTAACGTACAAACGATGGGATCACAAACAACACCAATTATATATATATATATATATATATATATATATATATATATATATAAATCTCGAAATATAATAAATATCGAAAATAAACCTCAATTTCTTTCTTAAAATTATGTACTCCTTCATAATAAACGCATATCTTTCTCATTACTTATTTTTATAAAAAACATTCGTATACTTATTGTTTTATAATGATTTTCTTTCTTCCTTTTATGTTCTTTTTCTTAGAGAGAGCAAGAGTGGAGAGATTTGATAAAATCAACTTTGATTGGAATGTAGAGTTGCTTTGCGCGATTTATAATATCTTTGATCAAAGCAATAAGATCAAAGTAGTAGAAGAACTTGCTTGTCTCGTTGAGCAACGCGCAAGTTCGCGTTATACTCGAATGTCACAAACGATATCCGAGACGGATTTAATAAAATCATCTCGCGCCGCGAGAGCGAGAAAGATGAAGGGATGGAAAGAAAACTTGTTACTGCAGCCGTCAAGCTGTATATGGAAGAAAATGTTTTGTAGAAATACGAGGGTGCGATGGTGGCATACCCGGCGATGATGAAATGTTTCCTTTATAAGACTTAAACGCCTGATTCTTATGATGGATGCAAGCGAAACAAATTCAAGATATAATTTGTTTCGTAGAAATGCCTGGAACGTACTGCGGTATTCTCATTAAATTAAATATTTTCCATCCGTGTATCGCGTAATACTCATTGTGTTTTCGAAGAACGTAATGTGTATTTAAGGTCTCATTGAAGTGTATTAAAGTTCCATTGATTCAGTAATGCATTCATTGTCACGATCTTTCATCATATGACTTGACAGTTAATTTCAATCACGATCTTTCATCATTAATCAACAGTAAATTTCAAACTTAAATAATAGCCCTATTTTGAAACATATTGTGGAATAGTATTATTTAACCATCGGTTATACTATTTTAAACTATTTTTTGTCAGATTTAAAAAAAAAATGTTTTGTAGGTACATATAGAAAATAAAGGTACATAGAAAGCTTTAAGCTTTTTTTTTGAAACAAAACTATTAAATAACTGGTATACATACCTAATAAGTCAGATTCATATTTCCGAATTCATATTTACATCTTGGATATACATCAAATTCTAATTCGCGTTTTGTATAAATTTAATAAAGTATTTTTGCATAAAAAAATTGGTGTTTTTCAGCTTTCTATTGTATTTGAAATCTACATATTGGTTTTGTAAAATATTAAAATAAAAATGTATTTAAAAGCTTTATGCTTTTTGTACACCCTTTAAATGCTCTGATAAGCATTAAAATTGCTTAAATAATTTTAAACTTTTATTTTAATTATACGAATACTGCACATAATAACGTCGAGGTCCATTGCTGAAAAATATACCAGCAACCTTATGCAATCCAACATCAATATAAAAAAAGAAAAAGAAGACTATACGAAAGAGAAGCATTATGACTAAAATTTATAATAACAATATATATAAAATCACTTTTTTAGTTTTTTGAAATTCTTTCTCTAAATAATTAGTTCTATTATTAGCTACATAATTCAATTATGCAACTTGTTTTTTTGCGCTGACATAGCTAGCAAGTTTCGAAGATTATTGGACACGTGCTTATATTACATATCACTGACTTTTGTACTATTGTACTGATAGTATTTTTGTGTCCAATATCCGGATGAGTTCGTGTTATGTTATCATATCTTCAAAAAATAAGAACTGTGGAAATCCAGACAGACGTATGGAGAGCAGAAAAGCAATAGATCTCTTACGTAAATATTACGATATTAATTTTGCATAGTTAACAATAATAACGAAATCTCTGCATATGTATAAACAATGATAAGAATTGTTTTAAAATTTTGAAAATATATATCAACCATATCTCCTATACCACTTGTATTCAATTTTCACTTTTTGATCTGCGATGATAATAGATATTAGCGATCTGGCGTGCTCTCTCTCTCTCTCTCTCTCTCTCTTTATATATACTATATATATTATATGTATAGTATATAGCCGAGATCCGTGTTGCGATACACATGCTGCAAAACAGATGCGAATAAATCGCGAGCGCGTAACGAGGCCTGACAGCCCCTGGAAACAAGGCGTGACGATCGGGATGGACGGGACCCTCCGCGGCAATTCATCTTTGTCTCTTTTTCGATTAACGGATGACTGAATTATCCTCGTGAGGTCTCGGTTTAACCACACGCGCGATGCACGTATCACACGGGGAATTCGGTAATGAAATGTCCAGCCTGTCGAGGGTAGCAATTTGCGTTACCGAGATGAAAAGTCGAATATTTGCCGATTCCCTCCTTTCCCTCCCCGTGCGAATTTCCGGACTTTGCGGGCTGTACGCCCGAGCGTAAACGCGCGCGCGCATGCTGGAATTTTAATCGCGAAACATTTTCGCAACCTCCCCTGCCATTAATTTAACTCTTGTTAATGTTGACAATTAGCCCCGCGTGCGCTGGATACAAAGTATCGGTCTGTTTCATTGAATTTCACTATTTGCTACGTCATTTCGGGTTTTCCGTAGTGTATTTCTGGAACATGATGTATCGCGTTCATTGTTGTTCCCGGCATGTAAATTAGCATTTCGAGTGACTGCGCGTAAACAGCCGAAAGCCGAAGTCGATATTTAGTACGGTGCCGGCTGCAACGTTTCACGCAAACGACGACGGTTATAACCGACGAAGACAATTTGGGTACAAATACAGGGAGCAATCGCGAAGGTTCATGACCCACGGCGGCGGGCAACTTAGTCGCGTGGAAGGAAGTACTTACTTTTTAACTAGGGAATTCATAAAAAGCTCCGATGTTACATAATGCCTGAAGTTCGAACGCGAACTCGGCCGTCACATGACGACGGAGGGAATGGAATTTCCGCGTCTTGATCTTCTTCGCCTCCCATTCCTCGCCGGGCCGCACAGATTCCGCCCTCTCCGCAGGAGAGAAGTTTCAATCGTAGGAATTACAATTTCGATCTTCAAATAGCCGAGTCTCTCCCCCCCCCCTCCGCCGGGTTAATATTTCATTCCTACTAGTCTTTAAACAGGCGAATCGATTCCTCAGATATCGAATTCCAGGACCGCATTATATTCGGGACCGGAACCAATTTAACCAGTGGACACAGTCACTCCCGGTATCGATTCGCTGAGATCAGAATTAAAACGATTTCCATAGACGTCGACGATCGAATTTCATCACTATTCGACGTGATAAATTTTTTGTCGTTTTTTTAGAGAATAGAATAATGTGTTCTCAAGTCTTTTTGAAGATTATATTACCTCCATCCATAATAGAAAATGGATATGTGCATATAATATTCATCTTTACTTTATTCAAATTGCTCTGCGCACGCGTCAGCGACTCATGTATTATCGTGCAAATAATATCACAAAATCAATCAATGCGTCATGAAATAATCAGTAATGACGCAAAGGTTTATTTTATTTCTTCCGTCAGTAAACAATGACTCTACACATAGAAATGGTTTCGATGTAAATGTTTCGTGCGCCCTAAGAGAAGCGCTCGCAATCAGTTTTGTTGAGCTACAGTTTATAAACCCAGCACCATTCGCTCGTACCCTAAATTCGGTTTGACGCGCGACGATACTAATGGAAGTCACAACAACGCGATACCCCCTCGCGCTTAATTGATCAGTGGAGAGCGCGGTACAAAGGAAGCTTAATTTCGCACGCGAGTCACAAACCGCGGCGAAAAGTTTCTCGGCTACTTGTTTTCAAAATTAAATGTCCACAGTCTATACATTGTCTGCAAGATGAAAAGCAATTTATACAGCCAGCCTGCGCGACGCCGTCACCCACCGGAGAGCTATGTTAACACGAATGCCGCCTTTGAAATCGCGAGTTATCCCCAGCCAAGCCGCCCGAGTCCAAACTTTCGCAAATTGAAGCCCGAGCGGAATATTCCGGTAGTCAATGAAACGACTTACCCACAACGCGGCACATAGATCTATCCTTTCTCCCCCCCCCCGGTTCCCTTCCTTCGTTTCCGTTCGCCGTACCGAATGCTCTGGGGATCGTTATACGAAAACGGATTCGCTGGGTATTATAAGGACTTGCCTGAAATGGTCTTGGCCCGAAATGCATAGAGAGTATTGTAGCGCCGTTGTCCAAAATGTGCCCGGAATCACGGGTTTTCACTAGATTGCTGGCTAGCTCGTCGAAATTTCGCAAAATTGATTATTTTCTCTACAACGTTCGCTCTGAACATGCCCTGAAATCACTTAGCTTCAACCGTTTCGAGCTGCGATAGAGAACTTCACGTTCTGAAGCAAACCGGTGGTGCGCTTTTAAGACGCTGGCCGGTTTCGAAGTGTAATAGGAAAAATAGAGGAAAAGAAGTCTCGAGACGTATGGAAACGACAAACAGGTGCGGCGAGAGAGATGTAAACTGCTTCTCGAAGAGTTTCTTTTTATATTTCGGGGCTCAAATGCGTGTTCAGAATGTGAATTCTCCATCTAGCTCGTTCTCGTTAGCCGCGTTTCTTTCGCAATGGCAAAATTGCGCTTCCCCGCATGAGCTTTTCTTACCGGCCGCGATATTTTTCATTTCAATCTGTAACGTATAGTTTCGTCGGTTGTTGAATGGCACCTGTGACGCGTCGGCCGTCCTCGTGACAGGTGACTGATCGATATGTACGGCCGGTCGACCGCCACGTCCTGTACGCTCTCGTTAAGCTCCGATGAAAAGTTGATAGGATAAACGCGAGCTTGACAAATAAGAGCCGGCCGGCACGCGGCTCCAAAAGGATTCTGGTCGATCATGCGAGTACTCACCCGGTTCCCACGTATCGACGCACTTCCGGTACCCCGTTCCAGCGATAATCTCTTGTCGCACTTGATTAGAAACTATATCCACAGAACTATCCTGTACCAATCGAAGGTGAAAACGAGCTTCTCGATATAGGGATAATTTTTTTATGATTACGTTGCTTTGTTCGGGAGGAGGTCGGAGATTTTCGCGACTCAGATCGATTTCATTTCTATTTTATTAACGACTGATACCCGCACTCGTCGTCCGTAAGGTCGCTGATCAAGTTACGGAGAACATCCACGCCGGTGATATAACATCGCGGTAGCGACTCGCATTACGTTATTACGTTGCCGTGACGGCGACTAACTCTCAAAGCTCTCGACCACGCGACTCGAGCTTACGACGCGCAATTGGTTCGCGCATTCGAAAGCACGCCGGGGTCGCGCACCGACGCCAACGAAAGCTGAGATTATGCGCTCGTTGCCTCGCGATGGAAATCGGTCATTCGGTATCAACAACACGCCGGATATTCCGCGACTTATCATGACTTCATAATCCGTTCTCTGATTCTTCTAATTCCCCGAGTCGGGAAATGCTAAACGTTGAACGTGCGGTTCGGAATTACGCGATTTGATTGAATCTTGAATAATTTCCGTGGCAGCGAGAAGAGAGAATGGCAATTATATATAAATAACTTTTACAATTTGTTTTAAAATTTATTATCGATGTGTTATGTAGAACCTCTCTTTTCTATTGTACAGATACACAACTTGGGATTTAGGATTTAGGGCGTTAAGGTGTACGATTTACGATGTGAGAAATTTATGTTGGACGATAGAAAACTTACAATCCTGCACAGTCCGGTGTATTGATTTATCGAGGAATCTGACCTGTACAGTATCTTTGGAATCGTCATACAAACTAAGTTAAGCAGTTACTGAAACTTTATGCTGTTCTCTGTAAAACGGAGTTTTGTTTTTATATTTTATTTCTGTAAATCTCAGATCTTGTCTAGGCGACTTTAGACTTCAGAAAGAGAAAAAGAGGAAAGCGAGAAGAGAGAGAACGAGGGAGCGAAAGAGAGAAAGAGAGAGGGGTGGAAGGGAAAATGTTTCGAGTGCGAACGCATGTATGACGGTCATGATAGAATATTGTCAGTACACTAGTAGCCTGCTTTTCGCGTATTAGAATTCTTTGAAGGAAGGCTGCCGGAGAGTTTATACAGGATTTCAGGGATTCGAATGTCGAGCTGTCAGTGCGGCGGAAAAGTTAGCCGACGTGCACCGTCGTTTGGCTTTCGTTTCTCGCGACGGGGATTTCTCAAATGTAAATTTAAAGTCGCGTCTACAGCCGGTGCAAATTTCACCACTTTTGAGTCACGTCGGCGTGTGACACTTAGCCGTCACATTATACATATGCATATTACGTCTCGAACGAGAAACTTTCAAGTTTCGCCACATTAATTATGTGGCGTTCTTTAATCACCGCTCGTCCGTCAATTATCCAACAATATAAAGCTCCAAAATTTCATTGGATTAAGATTTTTTTTCGTCAGCATATTCCGTCATCTCCGAATGAGTTTTACTCCTTAACTTATTACTAGTTATAATTTATAACTACTTTCTAGAGATTTATGCAAATTATATATAGGATATAATTATATAGGATATCCGGGTTCGAATCCCGCTGGACCATTGGAAATTGTTCCAGTAAAAACGCCGCTCCCTTCATCTAGCAGACAGAGTTTATCGGACGTTGCATCGATTTTAAGTTTACAAGATGGAATTCTTATTTAATAAAATGACGATATTGCTTACTCGTACAAATGCACGTATGAGTCCGTCGCGACTTGGAGACACATTCGTAAGCTCGGGCACAAACATATGCATGAACACGTAAAGCACACGTTTGCGCTCGCACCTACGTAGGTATCGCATCATACGATGCGAGAAAAAGGGTTGCGACAGCGAGAGGGGAGAGGCGTAATAAACGTGAACGCGGAGACTGCGGAGAGTGGTGAATAGCCAACGCGCTCTTCTGCCTCCTTCGTTGTCGTTCGCTTTATTATTTCCACACGCCGTAGTTTCGCCGGGGACTCCTTCGTGCAGGAGGCTATGGGTGTGAAAAACATCTCTCTTGCATCTTTCTTTGCTATTCGAATCGCGACGGAGCGAAAAAGAAGGACGCGTCTCTGGACGTTTCGGAGTCGCGATGATTATATCCGCTTTAACGGGAACGTCAACCGGTCCCTCTCTCCGGCGGTTTTCATCCAAATTGGCGGATTTTGTTTCGACACGACCGACGCGACGCTCGGCATTAGATTTTCGCGGCGAGCGTTTTGTAGCACTGACTAATTATAGCGAGGACCTAAATTCAATGAGAGTCGCGACGTATCGTGCCAGGGGAAAAATAATCTCGCGTTAAAAGAGGCGCTATTTCACAGACATGACTTTATCTCCACTTTCCGTCGTCCTGGACGTTCTAGAATTTTTCACATCAGGTATGCAGCGTTTTTGCAGTCGGACACTTAAAAAATTCTCCACTCATGAATTAAGATATAATTTACATAAGCACATAATATGCGACGGTAGTCCAAGACTTAATAGCGTTGAAACAGAACGCGCTTTAAAATAGTTCGCGAAATTTTTTAATGCGGAAATTATTAAGTAGATATTGAACGAGACAATATCGTGTTCCGTATTTATGTAGAACGTAAAGCAAAGTGATCGCAAAGCCGATCGTAAAACGAGCGGTTTATATGTATGTACGAGTTACAACAATATATACACGCCTTTTTTTAATCGGTATTGAACATCAATCTTCTTCACTCCACGCGCGGGGTATAGCTTGCGGTAACAATTTGCGCGGTGCAATCGATCGAAAATCATATAGAAACCGCCGTCGTTCCCTCTCATCGTATATCTACGGTTTCGCAAAACCGATCGTGCGGCGGTAAGGGACAAAGGATCCAACGGTACTCGGCAGATATCTGGCGGAACAGGAAGATTGGGACGCGGAGGGGAAATTACGCGTACCGTTAATCTCACATAATTGTCATGCGTTGCCGCTCACACTGTGTGCGAGCGCGATGTCCCGAACGGATATCGCGAACTAACGCCCTGGAATACGCCCTTCTGCACTCAGTCAGCCAGTTACGAGAGCGCCGCTTGACGAGATGGCCACTACTGTTTCAATGGATAAGAGCGGGTCTTCGTTCGTGAACGATGGGATATTAGACGTGGTAGTTATCGTCTGCTCGAAGAAGATTGACGATCCGTCGAGAACGCGGCAGGAATATAAGCTTGAACCTTTACAGGATGTAATGTAATATATAAAAAACCGCTCAATGGCTGTAACACGTAATCTATTTTACCGCGAAGAATCTTGACGATTCTGTCGATATTGTACATATTAGGTACATTATATGCAGGCACAGATGTTATTACTTTGGCTTCTATCGATTTTATTATATCTAGAGAAAAATATGTGGATCAAGCAAACACAAAATATTTTTGGGCAAATATACGTTTCGGAGACTCAACAGATAAATCTTTATTTTTCTTACATAAAAAAACACGATATTTTTTTTTACACAAATTGGTTGTTTTTGCCATTTTTTGTACAGATAATAGTTTGTCCTCTTTGTGTATTATAAATTGCGTGATCTGTTTCTAAATGTATAATGTTGTAATGTACATATAGCACTATATAATTATATGCGAATTTCTCTTTAACATTCTGGTTCGAACGTTGTATCATCGCGCGCGTATTAATTACCGAGTGCATAAAGCAATTATATGGAACGTTAGCCGCGGGACGATTCTATTGATTTAAAATTCTTAATAATCATATTGACATTTGATGGATAATTGACCTTCCGCCGTTGCTGATTAATGGCTGTCATTGCTGTGCTGCGTCCGTATTTGAGAAATGAACCGGCACGAATTTGAATTCACGGAGTTAAATTCCCGTAAATTTTGACGATATCGCTATTATATTACCGTACCAGGACCATCGTAACGTTTCTAAAGAGGTATATTAATTTGCTTAAAATTTTATTTATACGTATAATTAATGCGGCAGTCTCTTGTTATCGATCCTTATTAATTAATATATATATCATGCATAAAGATTAAGAATAAAATACAATAATTATTAGAGAAATATTCCGCTGTTCATTCGCTGACAATACAATAAACGTTAGTATAGTTTGTTTATTTTTTAATGATTTTCTCAATATAGAAGGATATTCAAAAACTTCAAACTTCGTTTTCAGTTATAGATATGTTTTTTATTCATCTCCAATGTGTACGCGTGGAAAAATTTTACATTTTTGTGATTTATATTTTTAATACAGATAGTTAATTGCACAACAAAGCAAACAGGAATATAAATTTTCAATTTAATTCTTATTGCCGAGTGTGTACGCATGTATATATTATAAAAATACTGTTAAGGGATTAAATCGATAGCATGTTGAATACGTCCGATTGATTTATAAATCAATTTCATATCGGCGGTCTAGCAGTAGTATTAACAGTTTTCGATGCCACAACGTTCTCGTCCGATTATTCGAGTCGCGATCGTGCCATCTGCACGACTTTGATACACTGCCAATATTATTCATAGGAAAGACATACAGACTGATTGAATTCCAAATGGCGTCGGTTCGGTAATGGAGAACGGCGATAGCGTGGAGAAAGGTTCGCGCAAGAAAGCGGAGGCTTTTTGGAGATCGATTCTGTTGTCGAATACGGGGGAGGATCGCGGTGACGAGTGACTCGTCGATCGCGATCGCGATCGCGATATCGTGCGTGCGTGCATGTGCGTGAGCGTGTGCGTGTGCGTAAACACGCGTGCCGGCGTGCACGCTTTCGGTATAGAAAGGCTGCCACGACGACAGGTTCCTTTGCAATTCAATTTAACCGACGATTCCGCAAATCCGTCGATATTTGCAATCGTTCGGCAAAAAGAGATTGTCACCACACTCGAGCGTAATGTCAAACGCCGCGCGCGTGTTTTCGAGAAAGAATTCCCTTTTCTCGAAGCCCGTGGAAAAATATTTGTTTCGTGCGATTGACGATAATGCGCGTCGGCTGTAACCGACGATTTTTGACTTATATATACACGGAGGAGGGCAACGGGGATAAGTGCGCGACCATTTTGACGATTTATGCTTGTGTACAAGGGTGATTTTCAGACTTTTCCGTGCGCGGTGCACATTATGGGAATATATATGGTCCGGCTATAATATTCTATTTCAGTACTACGCGCGGCACAGATTACGAGTTTACAAATGAAAAAATAACGCGATTAATTTAAAAGACCACGCGCCGCGAAGATTAAACTTTTCTCAGCTAAGTAGATTTAATGTAAATTATAACGTGTTCGGGCGGTATTTAAAATTTTTATAATTTTGTTAGAGATTTATTTCTCTTTGAAAATATCGCATATCTTATCATAATTTTGATTGTCATTTCCATTTTCTAGAACTGCTCGAATCATCTCATTCTTTTCTGTTGGAATTAGTAACTCCGAGGGAACTCAAAAGTTTCCGAGATGTGATTGCTGGAGGAAATTAGCAGGGTTTAAATACAGCTAATACGTCAGCCAGTTTGACAGGTTTTTACCACTCGCACGAGTTATGATTGATGCGCGTGTGTACATAGCGAAGCTGATTCCTTTCGTGTCGCTATGATTTTCATACAGGACAATTTACAGACGGTACGTCCGGCTTTCATCGCGTATAAGGCTGTGTATGATCGATGACGCCTAGTCTGGCGATAATTACCGGCATTATGAAGCGTTATCAGCTGGCTCATGGGGTTGGACGCGGGTAATACTGTAGCTCGATTTCGGCTGTTCCTATATCGGGAATTATGATGCTTTAATGAGGGTGTTGATTGCATTATGCGCTAATCAGCTTGACGTCGTGTAACCAAATTCAGCACCGGCTGACGCCTTCGCATGACAAACTCGATGGAGCACGTAATCCACCGGCACCACGTAACGTATACCCCGACGTAAAATGTTGTCTCCATTTCAATTGATTGCCGTGGAAGGGACAGCTCTATTCTTTACGTGCGCCAGAAAAATAAATCACTTATTTTTCGTTGAAAAAAAATTGTCGCTCAAAAATTGATAGAAATATTCACGATCCTCGTTGTCTTAAAGGAGCTGTAATCAAGACCCGTGTAACTTGCGAAGCGTCGTAAGATACAAGCTGACGGTTGCGACGTTATCTGCGAAATATTTATTAGTCGCCTTATGCCAACGACGAATTAGTTGTAAACTTGTTACGGCGATAAAGCGCAGGTTCGTGCTATCAGTTTAATGGCTGCATGGATCTCCCCGGCGTCAAGCGGATCCACAAGTGACCGTTCGAGGGATAGGCACGGGATAAAGCGAGAGGCATTGGCGTGAGGTGTCTTGCAAACTGACCGAATTCCTCGTTTCGCCGACGGCAAAGTATTGCCTGGCAACTCTACGTGTCCCGAATGCTTCCATCGCGGGACCCACCCGGAAGCAGCTCGGAAGGCGCGGTACGACCGTGAGCGCCAGGCCTTAGCTGCTTTGCACACACACACACACACCCACACACACACACACACACACACACACACACACACACACACACACACACACACACACACACACACACACCCACACACTTTGGTATTCTCGCTATTTCTAACTTACCGGGGCTGGTGTGTCTAGCGGAGCGCAATTTCGCCGTATTTTTTCGATCGCCTTTTCCCCCCCCCCTCGTCCTCCCCCGCCCTCTCGCCAGTTCTTCCTCCTCGCGCGCGCGAGTACTTTTTGTTGTACATAAAGTGTATTCGCCACGCGATCGCCGATTCTTCTTTTGCGATAGCACGAGCGGTTCCCGGGAAGTAGTTCCGCCAGTGGAACCGCGAAGTCGAGAGAGCCTTTTTCGAGGCACCCACCGGACGCGCGGCGCGACGCGGGCGTGGCGAAGGGCCGATCGAAAGCAGAGCAGATACTTTTCGTCGTGAATTAAAAAGTTAATCGTAGCACGAGGCTTCACAAGCGCGAAGTTATTACTTGACGCTGGTAATGATCTCACACTTCGCGTTTATCGCGAAATCGATTTGTTTTTTTTTCTTGGCAAGGATTTATTTTTGTTAATTTGTTATAACAATTGTAATCACGGAAAATGACAATAAAAATGCTTATTAAAATTGTGTAATAATATTTCACAAGCTTCGAATGTCAAAAACATATTTTACATTCTGTGCGCAGAGTAATAATACCTTTAAAACTTTATTATTTGCTTTAATAAAATTATACACGATTATCGTCGTTCCGAAGAAAATTAGTACGTCGAAAATGATTTAACTGATATAGGAAGTTTAGAAATTTGGAATTAGAAGGTAGAAATGGAGTTTTTTTTTAAAGTTGATGTGAAACATCGAACCGTTCCAACCGCAGTTTCGCAAAGTATTGAGTATTGACGTAATAGCGTGGAATGAGACACTGTGCGGTTTCGTCCAAAATACCCTTTTATCGACGAAACGTGACGCATAATGCATTTCGATGTTAGACAGCTTCTAAACACATAATAACGTCAATCAAAATTTAATATACCCAATAATCCGATCATTACTGCTAATTAATATAGATGAATGGTCAATTAGTTGCATTTCCCTATTCGAATATAATAGTATTTTTAATCGTTATCAATATATGATATTGCTTCCTCATAGAGGAAGCTTTGTAATGGTGAAAAAATTTTTTTTCGAGATTTTGATGGAAATAGGTTTAGAATGTTCTAAAATGTCGAAAAATCGTATTAGTAAAAAATGTCCGGAAGTATGTATGTATGTGTGTGTGTGTGTGTGTGTGTACGGATTTTTTGTACACGCATCTACTTCTACAATTTTTTAGATACCGGGTTGAAATTTGGCACACAAATAGAGTATCATAGAAAGTATGTCCTCCTCAAATTTTATTAAAATCCATAAAACGGTATAGATTTTATGCAGATTTTCATTTTTTTGAAAAATGTGTTTTACGCTGCATCTTTCTCAATATTTGAGATAGCGATTTATTTTTAATTTTATTATATTTTCCAGTCTTTTCTACCCCTATTTCATATATAATTGGTTAAAATTTGATTGATCAGATCTCGTATTACACACATTTGAAATTTCGAAGAATTCGTACATACATAGAAGCTTTATAAAACTTGATCTGATCAATCAAATTTTAACCAATTATATATGAAATAGGGGTAGAAAAGACTGGAAAATATAATAAAATTAAAAATAAATCGCTATCTCAAATATTGAGAAAGCGGCAGCGTAAAACACATTTTTCAAAAAATTTGCTAACAAAGCTTCCTCTATGAGGAAGCCAAAACAAATAAATACCGATAATTATACCTCGAATAAAATAAAAACTTGCACACTTAGGAACTATGAGGAAGCAATGTGCAAGTTTCTACTTGCACAATTAAAAACTACGAGGAAACAATGTGCAAGTTTCTACTTGTTTTCTCCTGTGTCTATTAATAGTTAGTGAACAAAATTTATCTTTACATCTTTTGGCATTACGTCACCCTAATTTAAACAACATGAAAAATTATATACCTAATGTAATATTTTTAATTAACTTACATGTATTATTTGAAAGTATTGCGCCGAATATTTGTATCGTACCGAAAGCTCATCTCGTTGTCAGATTCAATCTCGATACAACATGCACAAAAACGTCAAACGTTCTTTTTTATTTTTACCGAATCTATGAATTCATTGACTTCACGACCAGTCTCTCAGCGGAAATGCACCCTGAGGAGTTTCCGCGCGCATTGAAATTCCAGGAGATACATACATTTCGCCGTTTCACGGCGTTCAAGTGGAATATATCGAAATCCGACGCGTTTTACACGTACCGACGCCTTGTGTAACACGACATGCATTTCCTCGTGGGTGGAAAAAAGTCAAAGAAAGTCGGTTAATGCAGGTTATACGGTTCGACCTGGTTTCCCATCCGCCTCTGCCCCTTGGCTAGACGAGAATGTCATGCGCCCGCTCTGGAATCCGATACAAACCCTAACTTCGCGTTCGCGCGCGCGTAACCCGCGGCGATATACTCGATTGTTACAATCCCAGGGTCGCCTCATGAATTTTACATCGCGGCGACGAACTATTATCAAATTCCAATAGACAATTGGCGTTTTCGGAGGCGGAGGCTAAACGGAATTGCAGTACGATGCCGATGTGGAGATATGGGGGGAGCTGTGCGAAGGTTACGGGATAACGTGCCGCGCGCGGGAATGCATCCCTTTTAGATGCGGGCGATCGTCTCTGAGGAGTTTAGGAATAGGGGCGATTTCCCCCTTTTTCCCCCTCTCCTCCCGTCCCCAGCCTTTCTCTGTCATCCTACCAACGGTAGGAAAGGGGCCTTAAGCGACCACAGTAGAGAGAGGTAACGTGTACCGCCTCGATAATCGATGTAGCGTGCACCCACCTGAGTCCAATGCCTGCCATCCAGACAACCCGTGAGAAATTTCTATTTCGAGGTACTGGCGCGCGCTGTCGCAGCGCGCGGCCCGTGCATTGTGCCATCAGGGAACGACATAACTGCGGGCATGATGAAATTCTAATCGAGACCGGCGTGTGACTCGGGCGAACTCATTTTGCGAAGACTTTTTGAAGGGCAACCGACGACAGGCGAGCGCGCCCTATTTTCAACGGCGATGGGTTGTTGTAAAAATAAATCTACAGCAAAAATATATAAACCGAGTAAATTTAAGAATATATACGAAGTAAAGAGAAAATTGATCGAGAATTCAATAAATTTCATAGAACGCTCCGTTTTCGGACAAACACAAGGAACTTGTTTTTTATTACTAATTTTAGATATTACTTGATAATTACATCAATATCTCTACGGGAATTGTCCGCGATTGACAGATTGTTTTGGAGAAAATATTCAATATGTTTACCTCGAGACATTTATTTCGGTCTGAAATAAGTATACGTTTAACTAGATTAATTTACGGCTTTATACGGACGGATGATCCTTATAAATATTTTGCTGTCATCTATAAGTCGAGGTAATCGAACCAACTGGCCGCGATGTAATCTTATTTTTTGTAATATTTCCCGCAGGTGAATCAATCAAGTAACCTGAGAACTTGGCTGAGTGAGTTTACGATACAAATTACGAATGTCTTGCGCTCGAGATAGGCGAGTTGTATTCGCCAAGTACATACTTCATATACGGTGCAACTGCAAGTGTTCGCTCTGCGGTAGCTTCTCACTTTAACTTTTCTTTTTTGCTGCCGCCCGATTTCACCGACACGCGCAAACTTCTCTCTCTCGCTCTCTCCCTTATTCGTACCGACTATTTTAAATTTCTGAGTGAGCTTGCCTGCGAAACAAGATTGTCTAAATCAAAGTGACTCGAGAAGTCAGCGCCTGCGGCGGACGGTCCTTTCATCAGCTTTGTAACCAATGAACTAAGGAAAACATGAGCCTCGCTTCTCGTGCACGTCTCGCTAATTCACAAACGGCGCGAAAATACGCTCGTCAACGTATTTTAAATTTATTCCTATTTATAACAGAAATAACGAGTGATGCTAATCTTCTTTTTTTGTTTTAATGTTCATGAGGGTCGATATTCCCTTCTTTTAAAGTGTATAACAATCTTTAATATAATAGAACAATCATTAATATAATTCTTTACTACGTTGATTAGGAACTCTAATAAGGAAGAAAAGAAAAAAACGGGAACTGTAACGGGGAAGGGCAATACTTCTCCTTCCTTCTATATTTTCTATAAAATATATTACTTGTACATTTCACACGATAAACGGAATTAATTCGTGCATATGATAAATGTATTTCGCGATAATCATGTAAAAGCGTTAATCGCACAACATTTGCGTAATGTCGCATAATAACGTGAGTTTATATCGATATAGTATCTCGAGAGCACATTAGACGTTGTTTCTGATCCATCTTTATTTAATGATACTCGCAACTCGAATATGTCGTGCCTCTCCTCATCGCCTATTCACGATCGCCAGTAGAGCGACTTGCCACGATCGATGGCTTGAAGTCGAGAAAAACGAGCCGCGCGGGACGATTACCTCGGGCATGCCTGTTGCGGAAGCGAGCCACCGGTAACTGCCTCGAAACACGAGAAAACCGTAGGAAACTCGGCAATAACTGCGCGAGGAAAATCAACGATGCTATCAGACGGTGATAAAAGCACCCGCGTACGAGACAATATGATCTATATCCAAGAGAAATAATTCTAAATTACAAGGTTGGAAAATATTGCTACCGTATAAAATTTTCGGATTAAAAGTGGTGTTGAATTATGTTGCGTGAACAATACAAGAATCTAATCGTTAGCGGTTAGCCTATTTTATGGTAGATGGAACATTAAGATACGGTGAAAAATGAATTCCGTGCCGCATTAATGCCGAATTAAACAACGAACGTAATAATGTCCAAGTTACTCCATAGTTACGCACGCTAAATCTCGCGCTAATTAAACCGGAAGTTTTATTCCAATCAATAACGTTTTGTTAAAGAACCTGCAGGAAGAGAGACTTCATCAGAAATCTGACAGTTGCTATTTGCGTAAAACGCACGAACGATTGTCGAATGGAGGAAGCTGAAACTCGTGTCACTTCCGACAGACAGGATTGGAGGAGAGAGGTCGGGGAGGCGCGGTGATCAAAACTGTTTAGTTAGGCTGAGAAACAGATTTGTAAGATCGGGGAATTTTTGGCAGCCGTTCAGATACACAAAAGCTCTACGTGGACAAATACAACGTAAACTGACGCCCGTGTGGGAGGCACGAGTCTTCCACCTTTACCCGGTCGTGCGAGTAACGTACGACCCGCTCGTACGTTTCCCGCACATGTTGAGGCGAGTATATTTTAGCCGCGGCGCGGCGGCAAGGCGCGCGCGCAGAGCAACGCGGAATACCTCGCCACTGGAAGCCTTCCAAATGGTACGAAAAACTAAAACGGTTCGCAAAGTCGGCAGAAATATGGCAACCGTACAACCCCGGTCTCGTATATCAAATATTACTGCGAGGTACCGGTATCACGATACCCTTGCGGCGCGAATTCTTTCGCAGCGCAGCACGCGCGAGCTTGAATCCTGATCCGAAGGACGAGGGACTGGCGATAACGCACGCTTCCAAATCCGCTAGACGCAAAGACGGACGTCGCAGCGTAATGCTATACGAATCGTGAATGTCGAGCTTAGCCGTGATATGATAATCCGAGAAAATGTAGTCGCGATTTTTTTTCAGGTTAAATCCCTATTTTATCCCTAAGCCATAAGAAGAAACGCTATATTTTACAATTTAAAGAAGAGGGTGTCACACACACACATATATTAAATATTATTTTATATTTTTGCTACACTTTAAGTGAGAGAGGGAAAGAGAATGCAAGAGAAACGAAGTCTCTATTGATAGATACCCATAAAGTATTAACTTGTTGCGCATGTAACATATATAAAATGTATGAGTATAGTATACGAGATCTCTCTTCAAGAGAGGAGAGAGATTGTGAAATTGACTAAAATAGAGCAGAGAGAAATTTCGGGTGCATTGAATCATTAGCAAGCGCGTGGGAAATGTGCTTTCGAGGAACCGTTGAACAGCTGAAATGATATGAAAAACGAAGACAGAAGATTTTCACAAACTCCATTTACGCAATGGATGTCCAAGAGGTCAGCTGCGTCTACGGTAACGCTTGAAGGTTATAGAGGGTAGAGACATCTTCTGCAAGTTAGGGTTGAAGTAGGGCGACCCTGGCCGTAGTGAGCAGATTCTCGGTAGATCTTCAAAGTTCTGATGGGGCTCTTCCGCGATAATGATATGCGTGTGACTAGAATAATTAAGCAGAAACTCGCTCGTACCACCAAGTAATAAGGCACCTTTTCTGTGTGCCTGAAAATTATAACGACATTTCAAGGATAAGTCAAATTGAAGCTAATAATTTTACGCACTAGACTTAATTGCCATGAAGATTTAAATAAAAAAAGAGCTTACAGAGTTTTAATATTTGTACAATGTTAATGTAACTCCGAGTTGATTAATCTTGCATTAATTTTTATGATTATAAAAGTTTGTCATTGTACGTGTGTTGCCTGGTCTTTCTTCTTTACATCTTGTCACATATATGTAGCTACATATACACGTATATCGATGTTCCAAAGCTTTATTTATATGTATCGTGACCGAGCACGGTATATCGATTATGAGACTGGCTTCCAAATATTCGGGACATGCGAAAATTAAAGGATGTCACGAAGATCTATTATCGTAGTAATGTACAGCTCGTAATTGCACAGAATGAATTTTACATTCCAGAACACCGCAATGATAATATTCGACAAGCGACATAATAGTAATATTTTTATATACGTAATAAGAGATGTATAATAACATATAAAAATTAATATCTTAATATATACTTAATGTATATTGCATCAAAGTAGAATAGTTGTAAAATAATGATCGCAATGAAATAATAAGCGCATGATAATAACGCATATGAGATATATATTTAAAAAATGATAATATTTTTCTAATAATAATCTTACGCTTTGTAATATCTCCATCAAACCGCTGGGATTATCTTTAGTCACATGATAATGTGCATAATACAAACTTCATGAAGCATTCAAGCAATTTACATTTGGGAGCCTGTTCTCCGCTCTAAATTAACTGTGTTATATGTATATGTGTAGCGACTAAACATTCGAAACTATATTTAGAAATTTTGGACAGGAATAGCTAGGTGCTAACCATGTAAATTCAATGAGGAAAATTATTAGACACGCGCGATAGATTTGATAGTTTGGGAAAAAAATTAATAAGGATAGAACAATTAAAATTGATAAGTATAAACTTATAATTTCCAAGTCACATAATACATCTTATGAAAATCTATAAAAAAAAGTCTCGAGAACTTTTACGTAAATTTTTGTAAGATATATCTATTTTAGTCCTAATAAACAGTGGTATAATTATATGGAAATAATAAAATATTTACATTTTATTTGCTTTCTGTAAAAAATTGCGTTAATATCTATCTCATCTATATACTAGGGTTTAATTGCCAAATTAATTTTTGGGGAGTGCTACAAAGTGTATAATTTTTCGTTACCGATTTTTTGGAAGCCGGAATAAAAATATTGAAATACAAATGAAGTCGTTTGAAGAAAAACGACGCCCGGGCGAAGCCCGGGTAACCAGTAGTTATTTATATTTTCTGAATGTTGAACATTTATAACATTTTAACAATTATTCAGCGATATTTTTGTCGAAGCAAATGTGGGTTTAATATCGAAATTACACATTAATCCATTTATATTCAAATAAAATTTGATGAATAAATAATTTTTAATATTATATTTTTTTCCTGATGCATATCGTGTAATATCATGCATCTCTTATTTTCGCTATTTTTATATTTTACGCTGTAAAAGCATACGATATAAAAGCAACGAACCAAAAATTACGCTTGTTTTTTTTATAGCTAAACAGTATTTATCAGTTTTCCTACATTAGAACGATGTAGCGCGACAGAGTTTTGCCATCATTTCCCCTTGGTGTATCGACAATGTATCACTTGTTTTTCGTAAACACGGGCTAGGCTTTTATCCGACGGTATCAAACTGATTATAATGAAAATTGAAGCTGCTATTGTGGCGCGGCCCAGATTCCGGCAGTGTTCCCGGAAAATTAAATTGTACGGCAGAGAGAACTGTCCGGGGAGAGAAGCGCGCAGAATCCTCCGTGGAAAACAGCTAGGTGGGACTAATTTTCAATTTAACTGTTCATCAGAATGACCGGCCGTGAGCAAACTCGCTGCGTTTGTTTCTGCGCTTAGCAGATTGCGGCATTATTTCCGACACTCTCAAAGTGGTAAACTGTCTCCGTTACTTGAAGGATTACATTCGCAAGAGATTGAGACGTGGGCGAAACCCACGTTGATGCGAAAGCGCAAGGCATTGCCGGGTTATTTGCACATGAATAGATCTTACTTTTGACTAAATGTTAATTGCACGTCGTTATGTTTTACGTGAGCAAGATTAGCTCTCACGTTTAAAATGGTAATTTGCTTGAGAATGCGTTCTGTCTTTTTTTTTGCTTGCTTTTCTCTTTTTATCGAACTCTCGCGCGCGTTTCTACATATTAGTTATTTTATATATATATGCAGGACTGAATATTGAATATGGAAATTCGCAGCGTTCAGAATCACGAGTAGAATTACACGCGAGGTAATAACATAATAATAACGTCGGAGTAGACTGGTTGAAAATTGCGTCTGTAGATAAAATAAAAGGGTATCAGTAAGCTGATACACGGGGTAATCTACATCACGTTTCTTAACACGTGGAAATACGTGCGGCGTATGAATTCCCGCAATATACTCGAGATATTCGAGTAGTAATTTGTTACGACTGTGCGGATGCATTTTGATCAAGTTATACCTTTGTTATCACTTCACTGTTCCATTGGTCAATGGCATTCAAGAGGAGTGACTTCGGCCGCATCTGCATACGGCATATATCACAACCCCTTCGGTACTCGGAATGCACGGTGGACGTGCATAATCGTGAGACAGGATGTATTTGCGGTTACATGCGGCACGCCACTAATCGCTTAATACAATAATATAATTTCGCGTTCGTAGCTCCCTGTCAAGATAAATATACATTTAAGATGTACCATTCGCTCACGTAGTCACGTACGATGTTAATTATGCGCATTGCGCCAGCATGACTAGACGATATTGTTTCAACGTACGACATCCTTTGTAAATCATTGAATGCGAACGCATTAAAACAACAAGCAAGATTATCAAACGACCAAATTTCTACACAGACTTGTCGCAAAGCCACGAAATTACACGGTACTTCGCATTACTCATTCTAAAAACTTATATCTTTTTTATATGATTAAAGTTAAAGGCTATTTCTCTGTTAAAATCGTCTGTAATCATGTGACTAACGCAAGACACATTTATTAATACCGTGGTTTTATAAGTTTTATTTTGTAATTTATTATGTAACCAATAATTTGAATATGTGAGAGTTTGAATAATTTATATTTGATCGTTCGAGCTGAGAGACACAGATATCTTTTCGATAGTTATTAATTTCCAATACTTATTAATTTTAGATGACATATCTCTGTCGCAGAAAGGAGTCAGTCGCGTTCGCGCAGTTTCCGTTTTAGCTTTGATAAAAACCCGACAGCTGTCAAATCACGAGAAATGCATATCCCGCGAAGCTTCGACGTTATCCAAGCTCAATTCCGATGGAAACAAGTTTAAAGGCGATAATATCTGATATTTTCTACGCGAATTATTATCCGTGACCAGAGTACAAAAAGTTGGAATTGTTGGAAATCGATACTTCATACTGAATACTTGGTGCGCATACGCATATATGTATATGAGTATATATGTATTATATATATATATATTAAATTTTATTCGAGTATATATATATCACGCCGTGTGACATTCAATGCAAAATGGTGACGTATTACGCCCGCGATACCGCACAACGTATCAACAAGCGTGTAATTTGGCGACCGTACTTTCCGTGTGTTAGTCTCCGCGAAATGTGATGACAACCCTCTCGTCCTCCTTTCCTCGCGCTAAAATATTACAATTCAAACGCTTGCATCTGATTGCTACGGATCTTGTCGCGCAACGCTTATACATATGGAAAATTACCTCGTGGAGATAATGTGTATTCAAAGACGCTCGGAAACCTCGTACCAGCCTGATGCATATTCCATCTCCGTGCGCATTTTCGAGCTTGTGTAGCTGATAAGTATTAATCATCACGTAGGCGCCGCCGTATCGGTATGCGAAGACACAGCTCAGCACAGATTTGCCTTACGCTAACTCTCACGCAAATAGATCCATCGAGCATCTTTACCCTAAATCCGCATACGAAGTTTGGACGCATCGCTAATTGTTTACTATTTGCACAGTGTCTAAGCAAGCTAAGGGTGGCAGTTTCGCAAGCCGCAAACCGGGTCTTCCAAAGTTCCGCCATCGGGATACCTCTGCAATTTATTCAATGGATAATATTTATTTCTCTCGACATATGTTTAAGAAGTGCGTTTAATAATTTATCTCGGAAATTTTTTTAACGGTGCTTCGAGATTTATTAAATATCGTATTTAATATACGTATGTACATGTATCGCGTGTAAATACACGCGATATAAATAAATATAATATTTAATAGAACTGCTCGAAGAATATTGTATAAGATAAGATGAGAATTTAATGATGAATAACGTAATTTATTTAACAATGAAAAAATTATTGAGAATATTATTGAAAATTTCTCTGCTTGGTAATAAAGAAACGTTAATTCTTTTAAATATGAAAGAAAAATGAGATTCCCCATCAATATTCATCAATAAATTTTATACAGTTTTTTCTTTGATTTGCCAATTTTAATGGAAACGATATTTCTCGTTTTTGCATTAACGGCTTTCGATATTTCCATACTTTTTCGGTTTTATGATCTCTATAATATCCATATCAATTTGAATATTGCCATTCAAAGCGTCGGTAAGTAGCAGGCAGCTGGATTGAATAGACGATCCTTGAATAAATAATGAAAATTTACTATTTCCATCCGCCGACCGTTATTCTGTCGGTCTCGGAAATTTGCAGAAACAATTTTCAGCGAAGATTAGGTCGAGCAAAATCTCGAAAACCTGGACTCTCCGCTAGACACGGAGTACGATAGGATAATTTTACCGGAGGGCTATATGTAGCTGAAATCCCATAGCAAGAAGGTTTAACTGTACCATCGTATGGACGCCTTGATAATCTAGCTGCACCTACCTCTTAATAGTACGCCGTCCAAAGTTACCAAGGATTTCTACAATCTTCATCGGGTCCCAGTAGTATACACGCTACGTATATTTAATCCAGGATATGCTCTCGGATAATTATAAAGTTGAAACAGGGATAGACAAAAGAGAAGAAAAATCATTAAAGGAGAAATTTTGAGCATTAAGATTTTTCTTGACATGATAATTATAATAATATTAATGCGTAAAAGTTTCATTCAAATAAAACGCGAATTATTGTATTATAAATGCATAGCAATGTTAATTATATTCATCATAAATTTTATTATTTTTTTATTGCTATACTGCTCGTACTGCGTTAAGATTTGTTGTGTACGCATGACATAATAACTTTATTATATTTTTATTTACATCAGTTGATAAATTTAATGCATAATTAATTT
Source organism: Temnothorax americanus (assembly GCF_048541705.1). Classification (NCBI taxonomy): domain Eukaryota; kingdom Metazoa; phylum Arthropoda; class Insecta; order Hymenoptera; family Formicidae; genus Temnothorax; species Temnothorax americanus. The sequence continues at coordinate 743,239 of NW_027509307.1, read as the reverse complement.
ACCAGCATTAAATCATCTTTTATCTATACGAAGAATCGAACTCCCTGTAACGATTATCTTTTCATAGCTCATATATAGACAAAAGATGGATAGGACTCAGAATAGAAAAGAGTATAACCTTGCGGTCCCTGTGCAATGGCGGGTATCTATACGTCCGTCTTTTTTTGCTCTCAATGCACGAGGGAAGAAATAAATCCCGGCGCGAATCGCTCATCTGGAAACTGAGGGGCAAAGACAGGGGAGGAAGTGCTATTGTTCGCGCGTGGATGACAGTCCCGAAAATAAAAATCCGCCCGCGGTGCTCCATCCAATATCGGAAGAATGCCTTTGAAAGGAGAAAAATGTCGTAACGGACATTCAAACGCTCGAGGGCGCTTATATGTTACAATTAATTATTTAATAGATTGAGTTTAATTTTTACCTATATCTCCCAAATATATATGTATATTAAATGTAGCAGAAAGATCTTCAATTGCATTTTTATAGATGCCTTTCTATTATATAATCAATTATTCGTTTATATATAGTTAAGTACGCACTGAAAAAAGGTTTTGGTTATAATAACCAAGGCTTGGTGAAATAGCTTCAACTAAAGGGTTTAGTGATTATGACAAAATATTTGGTTAATGTTAAAAAATTTGGTTAACATTAACCAAATATTTTGTCATAATCACTAAACCCTTTAGTTGAAGCTATTTCACCAAGCCTTGGTTATTATAACCAAAACCTTTTTTCAGCTAGTGTATCTATATATATAATTAAGTATTTATATAGTTAAATATCTATTTATTGCATCGGCAATTCAATCACCAGAATTCAATAATCTCTAGTAGTAGAAAATATACAATAAATAATGAGATAGCTTATACATTTCGCATATCGTGAATAATTATATGTGATAAGGTTCCCTTGACAATATAAAATATTCGTACTAATTATTACCCTAGCAATAATCCGTAGCTGACTAATAGCCTCGATTATTAACTTCGTGTACCAATGCGTTTCATAAATAACAAAGTATGTACGCAATTAGGACTTCGATGCTATTTTTTTAATGGCAGGCGACTTGTCGTTGCATGCTAAACTTGCTTCATTAAGACTTTCAGAAGAAAACGCCGAGTACGCCGGATTAATTACGCGCGTCACTAAATCGTGAGCCGAAGTTTACTGGCTGATGAATAAGTCGATGGCGGCGAGGCAATTATCATTAACCGTCGGCTTTTAATACAGCCGCAAATTTGCTTCTGGCACATTTGCGTCCGGGAATTTATCGAGAATAGTCGCGAATAGCCGCAGACAGACACCGGATAAGATACTCCTAACGATCGTTCGGTTCGCAGGCAGCTCGCCGCAGAGCAGTTTTAATATGCTAAGTGCCTGATAGCCCATAACCGTAATGTTAAAACTTTGTGACTTCTTATTGCGAGGATATGTGCTCCTGTATCGATTCGGGTAAAGTAACGCGTACGCGCACTCACGTATCGAGTTCGCGTCATGCTCGCAAACTCGAAGCTTGAAAACTCGCGCAAGCGACCCAGTTGGAAAACGTTAAACGCGCCTGCCTACCCCGTGGACTCATGCCGCATTTATTACCGCGTATTGGGTCGCACTTTTCGCTTCCGAGGGAAAACTTTCTGCCGTTACCCGGCGTCCCAAATAGCGAGCTGAGAGTACATTCGCGATTCGGCGGGACGCATCGGTGAAAGTTCGCTGCATGCTGGGACACAGCGCGGGAGAGCCCTTAAATTTCCACCGACGGAAAAGTCAATATTGTTTCCGGCGCCGCTACATACGCAGCCATAAATTTAAAATAGATGCCGGATGTTGAGGGCACTTTCAGACATTGTGCTCCATATGGTCTCTGTCATTTGCCGAGTTTCGTGACTGAAATTTCGTTGCCAAGTTTTAACTGAATAATCTCCAACCATACAAGTACATTTAAGTGTGTCATGCTTATTTATTAAATAAATGATCCGACAGGTTTTCGTAATATTTTAGCAATATTTGAAATATTACTATTAAAAATTTAAGATATTTTGAATAGCTTTTGTTAAAAATGTTATTTTAAACTTTTTGTGTGATTTGTATATTATTTTTATTACATATAATTTATATATTTTTTTTTATTTTAATAGCTATTGTTTGTCAATAAATGATATTTTTATCAATGACTTTACAATTTAAAAAAAATATCAATTTGTCTTGTACAATGGAACACTTTTACAAAAACTTTGCATATGTATTAACAATTAAAAATTAACACGGTTTTTTATAAGGTAAATAGGAATTTTTTATAAAAAGTTTTCTTAAATACGTTAAATTCCTATGGCAATTTTCTCGCGATCTGACCACGGATGTAATCGCGTACTGAATCGATTTCACAACGGATTGCACACGCTAGTATTAAACTAGCATCAAAGGATATTCTCGGGCGATTACATGCTACGTATTTGTTCAAAGAACATCATGTTATCTGATTTCGTCTTTGTTCAGTTGCATTTTGAAATCTGAGATATTCTGAAGACAACCGATTAATCCCGTGAATTTCTCAGATTCTGCAGAAAGACTTATATTATTTCATTTTCTAATAAAAATTAATTGATGATTTATTACAGTCAGATTTTAATATGACAACTACTCTATATACCAAAATTTTATTGTTGATCTGATTAAATTACTTGATATTTTACGTAGAAGCATGTTAACTCGATTGTCTTTATATACAGTTTTATATATATAGATGTAAAGATATAGATAAATTGGTATATATATGACAATTTGCAAATTCTTTCTTCTTCTGTCTGATTAAATTGGAGGTCATAATTTGTAGAATAATTTATTAGATTTTCCATTAGATTTCCAACTGAAAATATATTGATTTCTTTGTCATGATATTAATATATGACATAATCGAATTTCTAATCAATTAGTATTCTCATATGAAGAAAATTGTTATCTTGTATCCGATTAGTTGTTTCAGTTTTACGAATAAATAATTATTTAATTCACAAGTTACGCAAAATGTCGGTGCAAGATTAAGAAGTAAGAAATAAAGGAAAAGCCGATAAAGTTTAAAAAAAATCACTCGTTACAAAGAGAAAGGAATAATAACCGTGTTCTAAATTCTGTTTTGTCAGCCTGCATTTTACGGCAGTAGTTCTCCGCGTTTCTCGTTTATCTTGGAAGACCGCTAGCAAAGCCGTTCGCGGAATATCTCGAAGCTGCGGGGACTTTCAGTTTTACGACATTGGATAATATCGCGCGACAAGCGAAAGTGCGGGATGGAAGAAGAGGCGCGAATGCGAGTCACGTTTAGTGGCGGTGCCAAGACACTGGCGATATCCTGGCTGACAGATAAAGCGGAATTCTTGAAGACACGTAGAGAGGCACGTCCAACCAGTCAATGTGCATTCTATCAGATTTTAGATGAACAACGGAACATAAACCACGTCGTTTTACTCCCCGTAGAAAAGAGTTACGAAGTTGTCTTGCGATCTGAGAACCGCCGGAAAATTCAGTGCCTGTGTACGGTGAAATCTCTTACTTCGAAGGAAAACTTTTTTTTCATGCCATGTTTTTTGCTCGCGATCCAGTTTAGTTTTCTGCGTCAGGTATCTCTATTTTCCTCCTCCTCTTCTTTCTCCTCAGTCCTATTATATTACTCGTGTCCGAGCGTGGTGACTTCTCTTCATATACATGTGTTGCGCACGTGGATTTATACACATTGTATATCTCCATTTTATATATCTCGTATTCAGAATTTACCATATTTTTAGGAAAGTGTTTAGATTGTTTTGTGTTTCGCTGGTGTAAGATATAATTTCGTACTGCTTTGCCCGTACGTGAACATAAATCTCGTTTTAATCACGTATTTGTTATGTAAGAACTAGCCAAAGGAAGAAATGCTTCGAGAAATGAGCCCTTAAGGCTCGTAGAATCTACTGGCATCGATCCTAGATGCTCGGTAGATTTTGATATCTTTGGTTCTTACAAAAGCTTGCGCTCCTGCGATCCAACGTTCCTCGAAATCCAAGAGATGTTCCCTCAATCCTTAGATCCGCGAATCCTTGTACAGTTCTTGAATCCCTGAGTGCTTTGCTTTCTACATCCTCTAAAATTCGTACGTTTTTGTATCACTGAGATTTAGATAGGATTTTGTGTGCATACACTTTTGGCAAAAAATTTGATGTGATTTAAGTAAAGATGCTGCCGGAATATGGCGATTCTCAGATACAGCGATTACTGACACATATTAGGTATAACGCGACAGCGCACTGTGTAAATTACTGGAGCACAAGCTGCACCTTCGTGTTTTCGATAATAAGCGGATACAATTTGTCATCAGATCATGGCCCTAAATGATGAGTGCGTGCATTAGATCGACGAGCTTGACTGTCGCACGCGATATTCAAGGGATGTTAACATCTGTGATTGTCGACTATTACTACGCTGGATTGCGTTGTTGATTCGCATACATGAATTCCATTAATTGATTTAATATACACGCTTGTCGCAAATGAAGTAGATAGATGCTTCTTAATTTTTCAGGGTATTACAAATAGAAATTAGAAACTTGTTCATCCGTATAATGTATATACTTCTTTATATATTCTTATAGGAATACAGCTTTCAAATTTCTAGTCGAGATCCTTCAAACAATTTTACGCATAGCATTTAATCTCTTGAAACACGCCATTTTCGGCTCTACGTTATTTGTTATAGCGCATCATTCCCGGAACTATGGATAATATCGTTCCGTCCAGTATCGGTTCCCCGAAACGAGTTCGATTTCATTCTCGTGCTTTTAGGCGAAACTGTTTTCTTATCGACACGTTGATCAATACGTCGAATTTATGCGCATTTGTCCGATTGATATTTATGACTTAGCGATCGGTGGATCACCACCGCACGGCCTCAACTTTATGACGTAAGCATTTCCGTGTCACGCAATGTTTGGTGTGGTACCACGAGCCACGGCATCTCCTGTCAAACCTCGTCAATAGCGGCACGTATCACTGCAAAATTAGAGCCGTAAACGAGAAAGAGTGACGATGTATTACGCGTTTTATATTTCTAGAAGCCGCGAAACGGGTCGCGCGCGCTTCGATCTGTCCCTATGTGAATTATTGGAATGTTTTCCATGAAGAATGCCACGATAGGCGTATGTCGCGGGGACCGATTGATGTGCTGTCTCTCGTCTGCAAATCATGTCGAAGCAGAAGGCTTAATGTTCCGTACAAATCAAATCCATGTTCGGACGCCAACTCAAATTCGTTAGATACGTCAACCTTGTTTTGACTTTATTGACAGGCCAGTTTTTAAGTACTCTATTGGTACAATTGTATTTTTTAATATATAGCGGGGAAAATGGACTTTTAAGAAAATGAAAAAAAAAATCTAAAACTATTATATAACAGTTCTACAAAATTTATGTTTATTCTAGAATCTAACAATAACTTTTTTAAACGTCGAAAACGGAATTGCTTTCATAACTTACATCGAGTCGAATCGTGAAAATAAACGCCAGCGTATAAAACGTTGCGGTTACTTTATTTTGCTTTCGACCTATACGCGAATACCGCGATCGTATATTTTATTCTTATTCTGTATTTCACTTTTTTTATTCTCCATCGTTTTTCTCTATCCTATACGTTTCTGTTCCTTACTTTCTTGTGTAACGAGCTGAACTACGCGCATTCTGTTAGTCAGGAGGTAGATATCCAGGTAAATCATATTTTCTCTTTTGTTAACAGAAATACCGCCATTTTTCAACAATAGAAACAAGTATATCTTGTTAAATTCACGATGGTGCATTAGTTTAATGCCTCATACAATGAGTTTTAGTTACAATTATTTTATAAGCACATCATTACACGTTATTATTGTGTATTAATGTCACTCTCTCTCTAGCTGACCTTTTATAAAAAGTATAAAAGAGTAACACATATGTAGGGCATGTATGTATATGCATAAAAATGCATTCCTATAAGTAAGAGTTGTTAATAACGCGATCAATCCAAGTGAGCGACGGCAAAGTTATTACACGTATGTTTGCGATGAAACTGGTTGCCGTTTGCATTTAAATTCCAAAGTTTGCATAAACGTTTTCATAAATGCTGGACGAGCTTGCTTTTAGAAATGGTCGCGCGATTGCCTTTGACGCGACAAAAAGTGCAATATACGCAGGTATGCGCATTCTGCATGCAAATATTGTGGCAATTTAATTCTATTATAATTTAGATAAATTTCAAGGGAAAATAATTGAAAAACAGCGTCTGCGCTAGCGTCATCTGATAAACATGCACGGTATGATGATGTAATAATACTTCTCAGTTTTTTATATATAATATACGCGCAATTAACAAAATCACATAAATCATATAACTATATACACAATTCTTTAAATAATTTGTTTTAAAGTTTTATACAAATCATAACAATTTGATTTTAAGAATTATATTTGATAAACAGCAGGGAGGAAAATAAAAAGAGAGAGGGAGAGAGCCACTTTTAGACTTTTGAACGTCAAGACTATTGCTACGTATTATAGCTTTTGATAAGTTACATCTCGTATGCATATAGCATTGTCGTTTGCATAAAAGGATGCGACTGGAGTGTCCAACGATAACGTTTCCTCATCAGATGCAACTATTGTCTCGCTGGTTGCAGATGCTGGTTGCGATAATCGTCTAATATCATCACGGCATAACAGGTGTCTCATTGAAGCCGACGTACTGTATCTTGAAAACGTAGCGCGAGCGATTTTTAACGTAACGCGAAGAATGGAACCGTAATTCATTCTTGTATCTTTTGACGACTTCCGTCCGGGAGTTCATTGCTATAAAGCCGCGGCTCCTTATACAGACGTATTGAAAATCGAGGCTATAGCGAACGACGTCATCCAATATAAATTCAAATTTTTCATCACGCTTGCGGTCACCACCTTTTTTATGCTCGGCACACAACAGCTATTATAGTTCACGAGACTTTATTAAACGATAAAAGACTAAATATAGATGCGCACGATACAATATACATATAATAATTTTTTCATAAACAATCTATATTTACATTATATCTAAATTTATATTAGAAATTTTTATTATTATATATATATATTAATTCTTATATTATATTATTGTGTCTTTTGCAGAGAAAATCTAAGTCAATTTCTTCGATTCCAAGTTATTTGAACAAGTTATATTCTTAAAATCGAGATCGGGTTTTTTGAGACTCTATACGCAATTCGTACGCGATTGCAATAAAGATAATTAAGAGAAACGATAAAGTCGACGAAGTTTGCGTTTTGCGTGAAGATTTCTCGTGGTTGGCTTCTTAAGTTACGGCGAAAAAATCGACTAAGTACTTTACATTTTCCACCGGCGCAGCTCCCCGGGCAATCCTCGATCGATGACGGTCCGCGACAATTACAGTTCATTAAGCGGCAGCTTCAATCGACAGCCCGTTATGGAGGCGGTTGGCAATGAGACCTGAGACCGTCCTTCGTCGCAATTTAACTTGGTCGCCGCGTCTTCATTCTCAGGCGACGGGTGCATCGTGATTTACATCTCAAAGAAAGCGCTCCGGAAAGGCTTAACTTAACCATCGATCGTCATTTACGCCTTTGCCGCCGGTCTCTAAATGTAACCATACTTTGCGCCGCGAATAAATCAAGATGGGTGCCTCCGATGAAATCTGAATAGGGACGTTTGATACGCTCGAGAGTCTACGACAGACCCGTGCGAATTTGCTCCTCTGCACTGCGAGAAGTTTTATAACTGCCAGAAATGAAAATGAACTGGGAATACCTCGTCCCGCGTACGGACCGTTCGTGACCGTTGCCCGTGCACGTAATCCCACGGCGAAATTTCTAATTAAATTCTTTGAGCACTGAAAACAATTTACATTAATAAATACCGCGGAACGATTTATAGTAGATTTCACATTAAATCAAGCGCATTCCATCTCTTTGCTTTTCACGAACCGCTTTGTTTCCGATATTCCCACTTCCCGCGCGCCGCGTTCCGTTTAATTATGTTCTCGTATATTGTAACATCTGTAGCATAATGTAACACTGTTATAGAACCATTTCGTAACGCGCAAGTTTCGCGATGACGCGTTTACTTGAAGCTCTGCGCAAGATGCCGTGTGTCCTTAGAGAATCTTCAATGGAATATTATCCCTGGGAACACCCAGTTAAATGGCGCTATCATCTTGAGAGAGACTCGTTTCAGCTCGGCCATTAGCGCATCTACGAACGTCAAACTTTGCATATCCGCCGCGTTGGGGTTGTTCGCTCCGGCAAGTAGTCACTGATAACCACCGCCGTGTCGTGCGGAGAGCGATAGCGGTGAAGCCAGCGTTTCGATTCCGCCCGACGACCCATCCCTTCTGAAACGGACAGCATAAGTCACAAGGGATGTAGTTGTTCTAATGATGGCAGGCTCTCGGGCAACCAGTCGTCACCGTGTTCGATATGGCTTCTTAAGGAAACCAATTAGTCCCTGGAGTGATAGTTCGTGGTTAGTACGTTGCGATTGCACGAACGGGTGTTTGAATTATTATTGACGTGGCTAAAAGCGCGAAAGATCTTCCATGACGTTTCGTGCGATTTCTCACCGCGGTTTAAGATACTTTAAGGTCACGTTTCGAGTCATTTCCTTCTGGGGCGAGCGTTCTTTTTGCGTGAGCAAGCAGAAATTCAGCCGCCGCGCCACTCGGTTCTTTATATCCGGTGTCGGCAGCTATTAAAGTTGCTCGACTTTTTCTATCGATCAGTTACAAAAACGCCTATGCCTGAGCATCGCGCCGCCACTCCGAGACAAAAGCTGTTACGAGTAGAGTGTAAATGAATGAGCCGTCCCGTCGTGAAAAATGGTTTCAGCCAGACTCCGTGGTATCTGCTAACAATTGGTCACTGCAGTTCCACGTTGACGCGTTTCCTCTGATGGCGCAAAAACACAATAGGCCATTTTATTTGTCATTTCGCATTTTCCGCGTGCTGAAATTTAAAGTCTATGAATATCAGAATATCAGATTAATTCATCAATCAAATCGCACTATTTATATCTGTCCCTTTTATTGTGGCGATACCTCGCGATCGTATACCACGCTGATTAATCTGTCTCAATTAACGATAGCTATTCATACATTTGACGATGTACATCAAACATCTCACTTAATAAACACGATTATTGTTTCAGTCGGTGCCAACCTTTATTGGCTTATTCTCGGTATTTTACAATGCACGTCGCTGTAATGTCATTTGGTTTAGATAACAGATATTGAATTACAATATAGAATTTTACCTCAATGTTAACCACGTTATTTGTTTGATGCCGCTGAATTGGCAGTATCTAAAGCGTGGAAATTTTTCGGTTTTTCAAATGGAATAAGGCCGATAGCTATTTTAGAAGTGTTGAAAGCCAAGTGAACGATTGGACTACTTTGAATGCAATGCAGTAGATCGTCGAAAGATTCTGCAAAGCCGAAACTTTAGAAACGTTTTCCCAAAGGCGAGAAAATTTAAGGATCAAACTCCGTAATTTCGCTGAACATTTACCAAGTTTCCTTCAGAAACTTTTCGGAAATGCAAGTGGACTTTGTACTAATATAAACCGATATAAACCTTTGTCTAAGAAAAAAATATAATTATATTGACGTTGAATAAAATTAGGGAAGTTTCATTGATCATGTACAAATGTATACATTATTAAAAAATAGTGCAAATGGACGTAGATAATATTTCATGATGAAGTTATCAAATAGATTTAATAGCTTTTTTACATGAAATATAAAAGTATTTAAGATTTATTAGATATTGTCAAAATATACCATAGAACGTTATATATATTAACTTTAAACCAGGTTTTTGAATTCACAAATGAATTTTTGCAGAATAGAATTGTTTGCATTGCTGATATTTAAATAATTATTGGATTTTATAAAGAATGTGGTATATCCATATGCATTGATATATAACAGAATTGCGGAATAAACTGTACGCGCAAAAAAATTTTTTTACGAGAGAAGACCTTGGCTCCATCTCTTTCTCCCCCCCTCTCTTTCTCTCCCCCTTCCCTCCCTCTCTCTCTCCCTCTCTTCCTCTCCCCTTTCGCTTTTCCTCTCTGTCTCCCTCTTCCTCTCTTTCTCTTTGTATCTATATATTGATCGTGTAGCTTTGCACACTTTTCGCACAAACGACAAATTCCATTTAGCGCTAGATGTAAAAATACTCAAAAGATATAGATGATGGCAGACGAACACGCAAAGCTAAAGGTGGACAGTCACGTAGGGATGCACGTCACTGATGGATAAAAAAAAATAATAGCCACGTTTCGTCGCTATGTGGCACGTGTCAATAGACAGTCCGAATAAAAGTGTTTTATTCAATGGGATCTATTACTCGCTACTTTTCAATAAACAATCGTAACATAGACAATGGACAATTCAACGTTTATTGCGCGCCGGATATAGTACCTGATCTTTGGTGCTTGATGTTCGAATGCAGTTAAATAAAAATAGATAACTATTCGCGTAACTGTTTCCTACATAGGATGCAAACAACTATATTATTAAAGTGTATCTTATATTATCTTAATTAAATACATGCGCATCGTTTAGTTTCAATTGCAAATAGTTTGGGATTGTTGCATTAATTGTCAATGCATCAAATGGATGTTTTGCATCATATAAATGATCAATAATTGATTGTTTGTATTTACTTGTCGGCACGCAAAGCAAGTTTAGCGTGTTTATTCTCTTGACTTCGATAAGTGAAATATATTATATATATCGTCTGAAATAATATATAATGTTTTAATATACCTTCTTCTTCAAAACTAGTACGCTTTGCACGTTTAACGATTTTTAATATTATCCCTTCCTTGTACACGGCGCCGGCGCTTCGCAAGTAACTGAAATTGCAACGTGCTCTGCGCCACTGTACGGATATTATTATAAAACGCTCAAAATATTATGCAGTGTCGCGAGAGAGTCGAAGCGCCTTTTTCCTGTACGCATGCTTCACAGAATAAGCACACATTATTGCACGGTGCACTTACGGTCTCAGAGTAATTGCGGGAGCCCCTCTGTAGCGGAATGCTTTTCGCCGTTAATGAAAAGCGCTGAACGCAAAGGTATGTGTCGTGGGGGATCGAGCTAGGAAAAGCATCGATACCTTGAAAGCGCCGTACGACACAAAGTACGAGGAATCGAAGCTCAAAGCGAGAGGCTCGAGTGGAGACGAACTAAAAATCGAATCGACCTAATCCAACCGCCGGCGGAAGATCAAAGGGACGGCCATCGTTTCACGTTTCTATGCGAATTCTCTCATTTCACTTGTCACATTCTGCCGCCCAGTTAATTGTCGCGCTACGTTGATTACAACAGATCAGTTGAGAGCGTCGACAGTTAAATAACACGTAGCGCTAATTATTAGATAGGTGTATCACAAGAGATATTACGTTACCGACCAATTTTGTCAATTTATTGGTTGTCAAAAGATTGAAAAAGTCAACTTATTTTAATACCCCAGCTATTTTGCGATTATTAAAGTAAAGGCCAAACTTGTAACAATGTCTTTTATGTATAGATAATTTAATTCAGTCATAATTTAAATGTTGATTTACGTCTAACGTACATCCTTCTTCTATAAATGGATAACGGATTTTCATATTTTCTATTAAAACAGATGTCTTCAAATATGCATTAAGGAAGGAAAATCCTTCTCTTATCCTGATTACATAATTTCCGGAATACACTCTTACGAAGACTTATTTAGAATGCAATTCTCTAAAACAATGGCCGGGGAAACGTGTGCTTATCCCGGAAATGATCTTCATCTTTTATGCGTGCTTTCGCATCTTCTTATATTACCGTTAAATTTTCGGCAATCACCAAAATCTATATTGGTGATTGTGATTAACATAAGGAAAATTATTGTTCTCAATTTTGGTAATCATAAAATATTCTTTCATATTAACTTACTTGGTACTCAATATTTATTGAAATATATCTTACATCTTAAATTTTCAAAATATGCACTAAAGTAAGAAATTACATTTAAAAAAATTTTTATTATATGTATAATTTGTACAATGTACAGCTCCAATTATTATTTAAATAACATGTGTAAACACGTGTAAGAAGATACACGTTTTATTAATAAAGCAATGACAGCTATTATGTTAAAATATATTTTGTAAATAATATTGACGTATGAAAGAATAATATGCTTTTATGGCTACAATTATTGCTATAATTATTGCTATCGTCTATCTAATCGATGCATTTTTTGGTAACTGCTAGTTAAAAAGTGAAAAGTGAAGAGTAAAACTTTAACTGAAACCTTAGTTAATCGGGTTTCCGTAATCGGCTTAATTGCCAAGGAGTTTCTAGGCAGGCTTTATGAGGAACCCGAACTGGAAGTACCTACTTTTTACGGAGAAAGTCGCTCGTGTATCGGTGTTTGAAAATGTCACAGCAGGGACACACACGATACAGGTAGGCTAAAATGCAGTCGGACTTCAGGAAATAAAATTATGTATTCTTCTTTTTAAATCCAAATTTTGAAACGTTTTCTATATATTATACATAAAGTTTCATTCTTTATTTTTTAATTATAAATAAATGTGTTTTTAAAAAATACCATAGTTAATATTTTAAGAAGAGACAAAAACGTATACAACAACAGAAGTATCACTTATATGAATCACATATATTTAAGTATCGAGTAAAGCCTCTTTAAAGTTTTTATGCATATGCATATCGTTATTTATTAGCGTGCGCCAAACGCGCGCGCAATAACATTTTTATGCGCACGTTGTACAAATGTGACAGCTCACACGTTTAAGCTACCCAATATAAACACATAATTTAATTATACTATGCGTACCAAACATTCCGGGACGGCCAATTATTTCAGAAAGTATTGGTTTACTGCAGGAAAAATGTTTTATATAAAAATTGGAGAGTTCAAAGGGGGCCAATAGATGATCTTATTTTGGGTCCGGGGACCGTGTTGGGCCCAGTAGAGCTCAATTTTTTAAATAGAAATTTCTAGTTTTTAATACATCATCTTTTTCTACTAATTAGTTTGAACAACTTTTGTCTGGAATATTTTTTTATTTGCCTAATACTTTTTGAGATATTTTCAAGGAAAACTTGGTAACTTTTTCAATATTTAGCTTACGATATCTCGATAATTATAATTATCGTATTGACCCCTCTGAACCTTTCAACTTTTATCTGAAACATTTTTCCAATAAATCAATACTTTCTGAAATAATTGGCCGTTCCGGAATTTTTGATAGTATAATAAAGATTTGAGAAGAAAAAAACTCAGTTTGTCAATAAAATTTTAATTAATTTGACTACACTTCTAATCATCGTTTATACAAATATTATTAATATTATTATTGATTAAAATGCGCCTTATGACGCATTTTAACGTATTTCGGTATTTCGATATTAAGAAACCGAAATTCGTGAAATAGTCATGAACTAAAGCCAGTATTTCTTTATAAATGCGCGGATTTGTCTACTCTTTGCAAAGGATATTTTTTAATTTAAGTTCAATGCGCGAAATCGTGTTTTTGATGTGCTTATCCTCTTTTTACAAGATTATCCGTTAAGAAGTTCAAATACATACCTTGGAAAAAAATTTTAAATAGGATTTATCAAAGTAACGGCAACAAAAGTGCAGCAAACTCAGATCTCTCTAACTATATACCAAGTCTTTCCTTTTTCTTATTCATTCAAAATTCACGATTTTAAACCGCAGCTAAACCCTGAAGTCTAGATCACTTAAGATGAAAATGAGATCAGGTCACACAGATGATATGAAAAATTAAGCCGTCAACCAACGATGCCGCCAACTGACGATGAATAGCGAATTAAATTTGAAAAATGTATTTATATATATGACGGTTAAGTTTTACTAAATAAATAAACAGTACTTGTGTCTTATAGACTATATTAAAATATAAATTGCTAGACCGATCTTTTTTATTTGATTTACTTGATACATTACTCGATATAAACCGTTATAAAGAAAGCTTGTTGATATAAAGAAGCATGTATTTTATTTTTTATTGTTTTTTTTTATATTTTTTATATACATATGTACGTTTAATTTGTAATCAGGTCTGTCCAAGTTTTTATTCAAAGTAGCACAATTACAAAAAAAAGTAAAAGGTTTTCCCTTGTCTATCGCCAAGCGAGGTGGAGGAAAAAATTAAAAAAAATAAATACAAAAAATGGTTAACTTAATAATTATACAGTTACTTTTAAAAACTAATTTTAATACACAACACACAGTATCTGTCGCTTTGTTTTTTTTTATAATCTAACTTCCTTTGAAACGCAGAATTCTTACATGAGCGCTATACATATGTTTTGTAATACCAGTAGTATCATTATACATTGCGTATAATCCCGGAACAATTTTGTTTTATCATAGATAAACGCAGCCTCATTACTTGCACACGCCTTTTCTTGCACGTGCGAGTATTCCTGCCTGCAGCCTCTTGCATTCTTTCGAAATGTATTCCGTACGTGACTGGTATCAAATTGCTGGACACGAAAGTGCTTGAATCACAGCTCCACGGCACGAACTCGTGTGTACGACTGCTCGCTGTAAAGCTCCGGAATGAGAAAACTCCGCAGTGCCGGCGCGACCAAAAGGCAAAGGAAATTAAAACCGATCACTATTGTGTATCTCTAGAAAAATAGCGGGTATAGGCCAGGCTACGTCGAACACAATGAAGAAATAAAAACGCCCGCATGTTGGTATAATCGATGCGATAATCGCGACGAAATGAGGGCATACGTGATGGAAAATGAAACGAGTTTTGTGTTAGTAGCGACGATACCTCTTGTCGAAGTTGGAAAATTTAAATAAATGGAGTTGCAAAATTTAGTTTGCACGCAGACTGAATGTAGAGCGTACCAGAATATAACGCTTTTAACTGGATGCACTTATTCGCAAGCACACCGTCCGTAAATAATTATCAGCTCACTTTGATGTAAATTATAAAATAACACAATTAGATTACCAAGTTTGCGTATTATGCATGATAACATCCATAGAAAGAAAGAAATTTTCAAGTTTTAAGAATCGATTTTGAGATATTTCAGTCGTTATTCATTAAACTTTAATTTCCCAACGAGGATTTTTTAATCAAATTTTCTAACATGCACTCAACATTTTAATGGCGACTGCGATCGATGACACTCTGGAATCTGAATTAATTATAGAATTAATGCTTTTTAAATTATCTGATAAAAAGAACGGCGAGGTAAAAATTCGTGAATTTGCGAGATCGTCCAACATTCATTTAGCAAAGAGTTAACTTGCTTATAAAATTTTTTGTGACAAAAGGTATGATGAATATAAGAAAAACGCCTTCAAGATACACGATACGACGTCGTTGTCGCAAGCGTATACCATAACTCGATCGTGTTCACTCGCATGTCGATGATTGCCGCTAGTTCTTTGAAATTGTAAACAGCTGGTCTTCGTTTCATGTTAGAACTGTAGGATTAACAGTAGCAAAGAAATAGACCGGAAGATCGAAAATTTCTTTTAAAAAGTTGCATAAAAAAACTTGCAAAATTGTTTTTATCTCATTGCAGAATTGTTTATATTATACCGACGTCACTCGATCTTTTTTACAACGTTACGAAGACGATGCAATGTCCTGTGAAAAAGACGTTTCTCCTTAACAATAATGGAAATTTGAAATTAGATTTGACATTATAATGTTTGAAATTAATTACTTTATTAACAAAATTTTAATTTGATCAATATCAAAACATTTAGCGTATGTTAAAATTAGTGAAATAATAGTTCTAGCATCTAAATATACATCAAATAAAATCTCAAGAAACCACCGATTCCGCATTAATTAGAAATATATTAGCATATTTTATTCTCAACGTAGTAATTAATTTTAGTTAAATGCTATTACGACTATTTTAACTATCTATTGAAATTTTTCGGAAGATTTCGCGTTATTACGAGACTACAATTTCATCGTCAGATCCACGTTTCTATATTAGATTTGGCCATATGTATGCACGTACTGCATATAGCACGTATAATGAATGGGATTGCAGTTACCTCTCCTCGGAAACGATGATAGCATCGATCGCGGCTTCGTGGCCGGGGCCACTTGCAAATGTACGGAAAGATGGGCCAAATGGCTCGATTCAAAGTGCCAAACTTCGGACGTTGATCCGGAGCTCTTTTGTAAATGGCAGCTATCACTGGCTGTTAAGGATTGCCAGGTTTCGAATTAGGTTGGAGTTATTTTACTGAGTATGATACCTCCTTTGGATTGCCAGCTTTTGAAAAATTAGGGCGCCATCGTTTCTGCAATAAAACATTTTTGCGCTTTATTTTTGTATTCAGAGAATTCATGCGAATTATTCATATTCCCCATTTTGTGCAAATACAACTAATGTATCTACACGAAAAGGATGTACAGTAAGGAATAAGAAAAATTACAAAAAAAAATTTCAATATCTTTTCTTTGGTTTAATTACGTTACTATATAGATACAAATTAATTTTGTTAAATATTGCTACACTAATATATTTAGTAGTGAAATAAAAAAATCAATATGTTGATATACTGTATCTATACCACAGGAAGATTGAAATATAATAATCTTTATATGTAAAATCAATTTTTTCGATAATTTTAGTTTGTAACGAAAGACATTGTCGCGATTATTCTATTTTATTTGTCTCAATCTTTTTTAAGAAAGAAATAACTGTAGACAAAAATATTTTTATATAGATTCTAATAAATAATTGTAGACAGATATAACGAAATAATATATATTTTACATTTAGATTTCAACATTTCATTTATTATTATATTCTATTATATTCATTAATATCTTTACTATAATTCACGTAACAGAAGTATTGAGAAATCAATACAGGTAATAGGCATAAATAAATGTCATAATTGCATTATACACGCGGATTTACCGTGACATATATACACAAAACGAAAAGGCAACGTAGCATTAAGCTAAATTTAGACCGTGATATTTATAGCGTGACATATTTTCTAAATCTTTCCTTATTTTCTTTGACATAAATCGCCAGGCAGGTTATATTGGAAGCTTTAAGGATGATTTCTTGCCGCGAAGCCATCGCTCTTTGCGGCACGGATCTCGATGCTCCCAAGACGATGTGAACAACTTTTTCAAGACACCTTCCAATAGGGTAGCTCTCAAAAGATGGGTTGTATGTACATTTTCCAGGTAAACATTTTGCAAGAATATAACGTAACATAGTTCTTCTCGTAGATAAAAACAATATCGGGTTTGCAGTAAACTTTAATGCAGCGGTTTTTTCACATCGATAATACTTATCCAAGGGAAAAAGGGAAGCGAACGTAATACAAACGTCATTTTTTTATTTTATCACTACTTTTTTCGAGCACCTTTATGTTTTTTTATTTGCATTTTTTATGCAAAAGATATGATTTATAATTAAATCTCATTTTATACTATTATAACTACTGTCCTCGATGGATATGAAAAAGATTGAAAATATAACTAATAATTATTATTTAGAGGATGACAAATGGAACTTTATATATCGTATATTTTTTTGCCTGATGTCTGTCTCTCATGAATCACTCATCGAATCACTCAAACGAGGCAAGCATTGAAGAAAAAAGATATGATTACGCGCAGGGACGAAAATTTGTCGCGACATGAAAAAGCGAGCCGAACAATCTGTCTTTTTGCGTTTGAAGTAACGGTGGTACTCGAATAAGGAGCGAATACATAGAAGAGACGCCATTCTCTCGATTACTTCGTGCGTCAGCCTGACATTTAATTTCGCGCGAGAGCTATTGACATTTCGATCGCCGGTCTGCTAGGTACCTGGTATTTGCGTTTCCCGCGCTCATCCAACTCGAAAGCAGCGAATGGTCTCACGAACGATGAACGCGTTCCGCGAATCGAGTTAATACCTACATTGCTTCCGAGTATTTAATTACTGCAGTTTGCTGTGTTTCCGCGAGGTGGGATTCGCGCGATATCAGATATGTCGGTCGATGTATAAATGGCTCTGTCCAAAATTTTACATTCGATATTTCTTAATGATTCATGTTTTGTTGTGTACTCTATAAAACTGCATTGCAAAGAAACAGCAAAAGTACGAAATATTAAAAAAGAAAAAAAAAACATTTATCGCAGTATTAAATCGTTTTTAAATTCGGCATGGAAATCGAGCAACGCTGATGCATGAAAATTTCGTTAGTTAGTATAATATAATGAGAAGAAAAGTTTAGAAGTTTGAAGTTTAATATAAAGACGTAAGAGAGTCTCTCTCTTTCAAATTTCAAGGAAGCATCGTTCTATTGAGCGCTCAAGATGTCGCGTAATCTTGGAACGATAAGAATTTTACCCCACTCCCGTCTTACCAAAAAGATCTCAATGTTGTAATGTATAAGATAAAAGCAATTCATACGAAGTTCTGAAAGGACAGTAGTTTGTAATGTCTGCGACTGAAAGTCCTGTTCGGCATTGTGCGGTGTACTTTTACATGAAGTTGCGGGCGACTGAAATACTGAAAAAGTAACAAGGAAGAGAAGCAAGAGCATAAGAATAAGTAATTATAAATTTTAATTATAAATAGAGAAGTTATATTTTATATTTTTGTAATCGACATTTCCAACAATTTAATCGCATTGTTCGTAATTGAGAATCAATAAATTATAATAAAAGATTAATTACATTAGACAAAAACAGTCTTACGTTCAAAATGCGTTTACTAATTAAAAAATACAATTCGAGTTATTACAGAATGCGAAATTCAACAGCGATATACGAGTAAATGTTTATTATTTTTTATTAATTCATTGTACTTTGTTTGCTGAATCGGTAAAATGAAACTTTACGATACAGTTATTTAAATAATGAAGTATATTCGGAAATTTATCGCGGATTTATTCTTTCGGGATATCCGCGTTCGCGCAAAATCCCAAAACTTTCGAGGGAATTACGTAATGCCCGAATTAAAAGAGTATGAAGTCAAGAACTTGGAAGTCCGCTGAATTCGTACCCGTGATCGATCCCTTAAATTTTCGTATACCTATACGTATCTCGGCCATTCCGACCGTTGCCACTGCTCGTGGAAGTTGGCTCGCAACTTTTGTCCGATATCGAAAATCTTGGTTCAGCATTATCATGAAAAGTCAGAAGTGCGATCTTGATACTCCAGTTGTCATTCGTCGAAACTGTAACGCGGCTATGCTTGCGCGATTGTGTGTGGATGAAGTGTCCGATTCTTCCTCTAAAATTGTCCCATCAAGTTTCTCAAAAACGGCTGAATTGCTATCGTCTATCAATCACTGAAGTTTTTTATAAATTGAGCCAGTTACTCGAGATGGAGACTTGTTAGTTGAAAATGCGGTGGAAGTCTCGTTAGCCGAGCGCTTGTGTACACTACAGTTTACACTCCTATCCCGAGTATCTCCCCCGCCTTTCCTTTGTCCCTGTACTGATGGTAATAACATCTTAGTTTTTCCGTGATATAATTGGACGGCACGGAGCGCTCGTAAAATAGGGCAGGGTTGAATTTCCGAATACAGGCGGTGCGCGTATACAGACGCAGTCCGCCGCGGAGTATGTAATTGAGTTTCAGATAATTTAATAACTCCTTGATGTTATTCATCGCGAGCTTTCCGTATCCTCTTCCCACATTTCTACTTGGATGTTATCTCATTGTATTACCTCTACAATTTATTTGTACAGTTAAAATGAAAAGCGATAAAGGAAATAAATCTCGACACCGGATATTGAGTGCATGAAAAATACGTAGGTAAGAGACATCAAAAAGATATTTCTTAGCAAAAGATTACTCAGATATATTTAAATCATTATAAATAATTTCGTTTCTTATATAAAATTCTTCTATCGAATAATTTGAAACGAAGTTAATCCATTTTTTAAATGTATATTATTTGCATTACTTTTCTAACTTGTATTTTATTAATATAATATATATATTTTACGTGTTTAGGTTAACGACTCAAAATTTAATTTGTACTTCTAAATGAAAAAATTACATCTTCCCCCTAGATAATTTTTCATAACTCACACACGAGAACTTAACATTAAACAAATTAAAGCTGGAGAACGTTGATTTATTTTATTAAAAGAAAACTATTTACTCTCTAATTTAAATAAAAATTATGCAATGTAAACTTGTTTAACTATATTTTTTAAATTTTATCTTGTTACAGAATAAATGTGATAAAATGTACATTAAACATTTTTATAAAATACATAAAAAACACATTAAATAGAATTTTACGCTCTAAATTTTAATACATTATTTTGCTTTAAAATAACATAGCTTTATAAAGCAATCAATAATCCTTTTACGAACAAGAAACCGGGAGCATGTATATGGTGAATCCATCAGCCCGGGGTCGCATGGTTTATCGCTGCAACCAATTTCCTTATATCGATAACGTGCATTCTCTTCAAAAGGACTCTCGTAAAATTTCCGGTCAAATTCTCGCGGTAACCACGGAGATCGAATTAACCCAGGGATTCTATGGCGCGGAAATGCGACATAGCTAACGTGTAATATACCGTGTGGAACGTAATTATCGACGGCAATTACCTACCAGCCGTGTGAGGCGGTAGTTATTTTAATGCGGCCCGGTTCACTTTTCACCTGCACCGCCATCGCAATTCAATTAAGAGATCGGAAAGGGAACGGAGCTTATATATATTGTAATTTAATCGACGCTGTAAGGTCGTCCTGGCGTGATCGTAAAACTTGCGGGATTGTCCATTAATCCCCGTGGATCCCTTTCGGTTTCATCGAATTAGTCAGCCGCTTCTGCAGATCCATATGATTATCCGGCGAGAATGTGCATATTCCTCATCGAAAATTGCCTTCATTACTTTAACGTTTTTTTTTTCGTGTGTCTCAAAACGTGCATGTAATATTTTTTTAATCTTATCTGTCATCTTTTCGGTACCACTTCGTCAAACGTTCAAATAATCCTGTTCGAATATAATAGTAGACTACGCGAAATAACTATCAGATGTATAATTATTTATACTTGTATAATAATTTTAATTTTATTATTATATTAAATATAAATATAATTATACATTTGAAATTGAAAATATTTGATAGAACAAAGACGAAGTACGGGAGCAATTTGAAATTCAAGACAATCGCGCTTCGGGGGCGCTTTGGAGAACGTTGTGCAGCATCAACCCCGGCTATCGATCATACTTTTGCTTCCCTCTGTCGGAAATGGCGTGCAAGCTCCAGGTGAAATTTCTGTTATCCTGTAACAAACCACCCTTACCACCCTCTCGCGAATTCACCCGGTGCGATACGCCTCGCGCGCTTGGCTATCTGTTACGCGTGCTTGAAGTTAAAGGGCGTTGCGATCTGTTTCCCCGTCAACCTATTACCTGCCTGATCGACCTATTGCGTTTGTGATTATAAATTTTTAATCCCTTCTTCATACGACTCTTTTTAAAAGAATCCCCTAATTTTCATGCAAGTTTTAAAATAGACTGCATTTAAATCGTTCATTTTATGCAGAAATTTATGCCTTATTTGTATACGATTTATGTACATATATTGTCAATTATATTGAACAATACAAATTTTATACCTGCAATATCTTTTTTTGTTAAATATATTGCATTTAACGATAAATTTAAGTCCATAATACAGCACTGAAAAATTATACTGATACTAATTGTAAGATTTACATTCTGCATTTTACATTCGCGACTTGATTGCAAGTGCAAAATGTGGAACAGAAGTGGTAAATAAATGCGAGGAGAGACAAAATGAATCAGTTAACAGAAAAAGCGATTGGTAGAGAAGTGGCGAATTGAAAGCAATACAATGTATCTCTGATTTGCATGTAAAGAATAGTGGGAACTTTCTGGGGTGTAGTGCACGCGATGTATACAAATATTGGGAGAGAAATAGAGAATCGAGGAAAGAAATAAGAATTTACAATATTCATCATTTAGCTATAATATACATCTTCAGTAATATTCTTATTTGCTAAGGAATCATATATTTTCGCGCGATCTAATAATATGATTTCAATTGGTTTTTCAATCTATCTGAAATTCAAATAATTAGTAAATGAATATGTAATTAGCGTATTTGTGCTCTAATTTTGTGATAGCTAAACTAAACCAAGTTTAGAAGTAAATATCTAATTATCGCGTACACGAACCCAGGATAGCATAACGATTGCGGATACTACTAATTTCCGCTTTTGGTTGAACGCTTAGGGGAATTTCCGACGGGTTTTATACGTATTTGTTCGTTTGTAGCTAACAATTAATTGTTCGGAGATCGTAAAACAGAGAGTAAATATTAATCGACGACCAGAAGAGGAAGCGCTACCACACACACAGATATTCACGTGGAGATTGTTCGAGGCAAGTTTGTATTTTTGCGTTTGAACGCAATGGGAAAGGGCGGAAGGAAGCGAGCAGGATTTCTGCGAGAGGAATCTTTAATGCGCCGCGCATCCTCCGTTTCCTCGCGTATCCGTCGCGAGAGTATCACGAGAGTATCATCATACTCGCGTATCCGTCGCGAGCGACGGAGCACGATCGTCGGCGTGGTTACATTTTGAGCGTGAAGCGCAAAGCCTACGCGAAATTAAATTTCCCAACGGCGCGACCGACTGCTACCCGACGTCGATGCAACTGATGCAACTGCAACCGGCGCGGCGCGGCGCGGCGGCGGACGGCTGCATTGCAGTCGGCGGTTTGGCAATCGAGCTGCGGTTGGATCGATGTACCCCCTCGTATATCCGTTATATGAAGCACCTCTCCCGTCCCCTTCCCCGCGATCTCCTCTCTGGCCTCTCGCTTCTTCCGCAGCGCACAAATAATGCAGCGACATTTGACCGAGTGCTCACACGCGGCGCGCTAAAAGTGGCGAGCACGTTGGGTGTCCGCGCCACGAGAGGGTGATAACCAACCCTCTCATATCGACCGCTTTCGGTCGCTGGCGATTAGATTGATTGTAACGGCGAAATACGTCTCTGAGTCATTCTAAACCTTTTGATAAAAAAATATCTCATTTGATCAACGCTTTATCACGACCGTGATAAAGATACACGTAGATTCGAACATTCTTAACGAGTTTCCAGCATAATATTTCTTCCCTGCGGGAATAACATAATGAAAAGGCGCGTTTCTGAATGCAGTCTGTATTCCTGAAGTTTAATTTAAGTTGGATTATGTACTTCGTATATCGCATAAAGGTTCGATTTACATATTCTGCTCATAAGTTCCAAGAAGGTGGATGACTTAACTAGTGTACGTAGAGTTTACTAATGTGGCTTCTGGCTACGCAATAGAACATACAATGACAAGTTACACACAATGCGCGAGTACAAAATGTTACAAGTGCCTCTTAAATTCGTTTTATGCAATCGGAAAGTAGTACGGACGCATCGTTTGTAAAGAATCTACACGAGCATCTCTAGTGGAAGAATCGTTACATCTGTTGGTTGCCTCTTCGTCTCTCGAAAAGTTTCTTTTCTGATTATACTTACAACGTCTCGTTTGCGATTCTTCCAACACAAAGGAAGCGGGAGTCCCTTCAGGATTCCTTTATTTAAACGTGTGCTTTCGGGAATTTATCGAAATTGAGATAAAGCCCTGGATAAAGTAAACTCGAACGCGGATGACACATTGCTTAATATCTCGCGTGAATTAAACAGCACCCTGTACCCGCCGCTTGCACCGCGAATATTCGTTCGGTTATACCACGCGTTCGATAATTATCCGACCGCATTGTTTTTAGCGTCCGCGTGTTTGCCATTCACGGCAAATGAGCGCGAACAAATTCGCGCGTTGCGACACATACGTGCGCTCGTCGCCGCGGGGCTAATAACAGACCCCCGGACTCTTAACAATCTCGAGTCGGCGGGGAATGGCTTTTACCGTTCGTTCCTAATCTCGCAATGCAGAGCGTTTTATTATACTTAGACGGTTCGCACAGTTTGGCAACTCGAGCAAATATCCTCTCCGGGTGGGTTTCCACACATTATTACGATACCGAATACGGTTAAGGTGTAATTAACTCGGCGCTCCCCGCGAACGAACATTTACCCCGTTCTCCGCGCGGGCGAGGTAATTAACTTTCATAATAAATGTGCTGATGCAAGAATGCGCGTCCCAGAAGACACGAGCCGGGTCGATATATTTAACATCGCGGCGAACGGTTTCGCCGTAACGGTGCTCTCTCCGTTCGACGCCGGCCGAAAATATTCGACAGTACCCCGCCCTATACATATATCACGAGCGAGCTGCACAAAGGAGATAAATATTTGTCTTCCGGAACACATCCGCGCTTTCTCGACGGAGAAATCATCCGATTTTATTCCCGTTTCTCGATATATCCGAAATCGTTCTGAACCGAGCGTGGAATATTCCGCGCGTCTCGCAGAACTTATCGAAAATAATCTGCATGTTGTATTGCGAGCGGAACTTTGTTTATTATGCTACTATTATAATTTTCTTCCAACTTGTTTACTGCCCTCCCCTTGTATCAAAGTCGCTGTGTATCTTGAATATGAAATTTTTTACGCAGTTAATCAATAGACTGTATTAATTAATAATTTAGATGAATATTGCTCACGGTTATCTTTCGCTTGCGGGAAATCGATATCGCGACATTTCGTTGGCGCGAGATAAGAAGTTCCGTTTGAAATTCAAGACGAGAATCGCGAATGCAGCGTCAAACTTCGTAAATCGAGAGACACCGTGTGTTCATATGTTATTCCATCTGTCGACAAGACTAACCAAAGCGCTCCTGAAAGAAATCCATCTCGCGACGATGCGGGAAAGGGAGAGGCTCGGCGTTCGCGTGCCCGAACACCAAGAGCTGGAATTCGCCAGCTCGTTCCGTCGTCGCGTTTCGTGCGCACGTCGCTCGAACCTAATACTGCGGATGCATTCAGTTAGCCCAGCGCATTTGATTCACGCTTCTGGCACGCGTAATCCCAATAGCTTCTCGTACGGCAAAGTACGGTCTGCCACTTTGAGCTTACTGATTCGGCTGCCGACTAATCTACATGCTTCGTTTCGCTCCGAGTCGCGCCCGTGCCATCGCGCGATAAATATTTGGTTAAATGCCGTGTGTGCCCCGCTGCCGGAGACTTTAACAGAAAATTTCAGCATTTCGGCGAACCGACGTCAAGTGGCAAGCTGCTTGACGCAAAAATAACTCTTCACCAAATGGTTCATGAGACGTGCAATTTTTACATCGTGGTTTCAGCGACGTTGACGGGGGATGAATTGAGAGCGAGAGTTATCGATTTTTATGACACCTCGTCGCGAACATAATAAGACATTTTTACACCGTTATTATTGACAGTTGATTACACGTTCGTACGGAAGTTGATGCGCGCGTTATACGAATATTAAGTACTTGTATGCGCCAGTTAATGGTCACATCATCCGTAGATATATTGAGTTTTTGTGGTACACGTGAATCAACAGGGAGTCTAGTTTACATACTTTTGTCATTAGCTGTTGCTTTTCCAGTTGTCGCTAAACACAAAAAAGCCCTTGTTTTGTCCCGACTATGCTTTTATTCGCTTTCGAGAGCCGCATGCACTGGTTCTATCCCGTGAAGCGTGCATCGCATTCATCGACATCCCCTTTTTTAAATTTGTATCATTGTTCGAGGGATGCGCGCGCTGGCCGGCGAAAATTCGCCGCCATCTCGCCGCCCGCGTCGTGTCTACCACGTATTTTTCCCCTATTGTTCTTAATTTACGAGTCTCACGGCTATTCTTCTTTCAGTCACTAATTAACGGGTCGGCCCGACTGGATTCGAGGCTGTAACTCAGGAAAATTTACCAGTCGCGAGATAACGGCACTCTTCCACTGCATCGTGCGCGAACAAAGGGCGTCGGAAACGAGCATTCTCGCTCGCGAATGCTATGATAAAGAAATCTCAATTATAGCGGAGAACGCGATGGTTACTGATATATTTTCTCTGATATATTGTACGACGCTTTTGCATTTAAACGCCAATCTGAGATCTCGCGCCGCGTCTCGCCATAAAATTCCGCGTTTTTGAACATTTTTCAAATTATCATTTTAAATGGAGTAAATAAAAAGCACCAACAAATAAAAAGCATTATAGGTAAACAAGAAACTTTTCTCGCGTAAAATACATTTAAGCGAATAATCTAATGTATCTTGATCTGTTCTCTCTTTACACATGGCTGTCCGCAAATCTAATTTTTGCCGAAGCTAACAGCAGCGCGAGTTGCACGTCAACAGACCGCAAATTGTAAGCGCACTTGATTTTACGGCTCACAGCACGGTAGAAGTATAACAGGTTTTAATGGATATTTAAAAGTTTCGTCGACCGAACATTCGTGCGTTTCGAACTTTTGGCTGCCAATACATTTCTCCATCATGCTCTTATTGAATCGGTCGACAAGCGAATCGGCGCTTTTCTCCACTAAACGCAATTTCGTTTTCGTATCTTATTGGGCTGTTTGGAAGTTTTCATCATCGAGAAGTGAATTAACTTTGATGATCGAGTATTTATTATCAGAAAGTGAAGATTATTTGAAGTTGGCTATTTTCGCGAACTTTATAAAAATTGTTCAAATATGGTTGTAACTCTCGCAAGAGGAATAGAAAATAAGTGATCTGCGGAAAAGTTTATATTCGAACATGCAATAATCGTTTACAATGATTTATTTGCTGATGCAAGTATCCTTGTATTCACAGTAAAAAATCGTGTGTATATAGCGGTCCATAAGTTAAAATTTTTTTACCAAGATTTGATTATTTTTTCAATGTAAAATTAACGTACAACAGTTATGCTATTTTTTTCTTAACATTTTCATGTGTTACATTTATATCAATGTGATAACTTAACACTTTATATATATGTCATTTAGAAATTGAATATTATTTTGAGTTCTTTTAACACAATTAATTTAGAAAATTAACACGTCTTAAACAAAAGTTAAAGTAAATTTTCAAATAATCGTAAACTTTGACACACAAAATAATTAAATTTACTAAAATTAAATGTTTCTATTACACATAATTCAAGTAAAATTTGTAAAATAATTAATATTATTAATATAACTTAAAAAATAAAGTCAAAAGAACAAATATAAATGTAAATGTATAGTGTTAATTAATTAACATTTATAATTTGTCAACAAGTAACACACGATGAATGAGTCATTTTAACTTAAAATTTAGAGTGGACTATCTGGGACATGTAAAAAATGTTAAAATTACGTATTATATTTTACTGTGTAGGGAAACAGTCACGTACAAAATATGTTTTTCTCATTATAATAAAGTATACTATATTTTCGCTTATAAACGCGTAGCAGAAAGTAAGACGACAATGTTTCTGCAGCGTTGTAAATGGCGTGCAACCTGACAGCACATTTAGTCCCCAGTGCGCGCGAAGCAGGTGCGAAAAAAAGCACTTGTTCCTAAAATGGAGGTACGTGTTGCAATTTGTAATTACGTTCAGTTGAGCGCATTACGCCAAGCTGTGAATCGTGATGAAAAGCGCAATACATCATGCGACTCGGTAGTATTGCTCCATTTTCGCTGATTAAATATTTCGCTACGAAATGCGAAATAATTAAAAGTTTGTCGTTTAATCTCTCGCGATTTCTCGAAACTCCCGCAAAATCCGTTCCGAATTTTGCGTATCGAGCATACGTCGCCCATCGCCCAAATTTGTTACTGGCGCAAACGTCGAACGCGCGAAACGTCCCCGATGAAATTGTAATGGCTAATCGGAAAAATAGCTATCTATTATTAAAAACTATAATTTTTGCACATTTTATTGTCGCAATATTTTCAAAAATTTACACACGAGTTGAATATACATCCGCGTTACTCGATTAATTAGAAGAAAAATAGTCCGACGAAATTAAGAGAACTATTATTTTTGTGTAACGCTTGTTGTGAAACATTTACGGCGCGAGGTGAATTCTCCACGCGGAGCTTTGTAAATGTTTTATGCAATTGCCACCTAATTACAATACGACTGCTGCCGAAGTAAAAACATTTTCGCGCTGCAAGCGCGAAATTGTGCGTGTATATATATATATGCGACAATGAGAACGACCGATCTTAATTCTCGCAAAAGCCAATTGGATTAACGGTTAGAGCCATCTTCTACCACAGGTTCCTCCTCTCTTCTATTTCTCTCTTCCCCCTTTTTTTTCTCTCTCTCTCTCTCTCTCTCTTTCTTTGTATTTCTCTCTTTCTTTCTGACCCTTCTTCCACTGAATCGAAGGAGAGGCTGGCTCCGTCTGCATAAAATTAACGGGATAAAAGCTTTTGCTCCTCCACCTGGGGAAATAGTCTTTCTGCTTTACTCGCTTCCATATTCACCGTCTTCTCTCCCATGACCCGTCTACCATTTTCTCCTATGCGTGCAGTCATCAACATCGCCCGAAGAGTTGTCTTATTAAGATCCGACGAAGATTGCAAAGATTTGCCGCTATATCTCGTTTCTCCGCTCGGGTTACTCCAGCTATACGCCATCGCCTTACGCATTACGCTCTAAGGTAAAGAAAGAGGGAGAAAGAGGAAAAGAAAGAGAAAACACACATCTCCAGTATCATCAGCGTTTATTTCGAATAAATACCATCAGGTACATTCCCGTTCAAATACTGGCTCGAAACGCTAGCCCGTAAATGCAGCAATGTATCCAACTACAAACCAACTGCATGGTTGGACTCGCAGCAATTCCGCGAGAAATATTTCAATGGAACGATCGTCTTAGTGCCTTTACTCTCTTTTAAAACGTGTAAGATTAAAGCTCGCTAATTGCATTCTTCGCGTGCAAAATGTATTTCATCGTAAATCGGTTCTTACTTTACGAGGTACGAGGACGACACCGCGCGTATATGTATTCACTATTTTCTTTATAATTAACGCGATATGCAATAAATGGGACAAAGTGGACGAAGGAACTAATCGTATAGATTGGAAAAGTAAAATGACGTTTTAAAGTTTAAAGTGTCGTTTGGAGTTAATTGATGAAAAACCTGTATAATAAGGTAATACCTTATAATGTTACTGCATTTAACTTTTATATGTAGTACTTTAAAAGTACATAAAATGAAACTTGCTCATAATTTCTTAATTACATTTCTTAATCTTGCCGAAGAATTACGAACGTTAAATTTATTTACACAGTATATACTAAAATATAATTAACATTTACTCTTTTATAATTATTATACATTTTTTCTATAACTTTAAAAATTTAATAAAGAATATTTCTCTAAGGCGCGTCGATTATTGTATAAGTAATCGTTTATTTTCGTCGCAGCTATAGATTATAAGTTTATCGGCGCGAAAGATCGAGTTGATTAAAATAATCGATAATTACCTTTATGCAGTCCATAATTAATGCTATTGTCGCATAAATTGATTTCATTAGAATTTACTTCGATGCTTGACTAGCGCCTCCATTGATGTATGAAAATGGAAGTCGGGACCGCCATAACGTTGAATCTGCCTCATTGCCTCTAGCGACGAGGGGTAACACCTGCTAAACTCGTTTTCCTCCATTTGCTGAGATGAATAAAGGCATGGCAAAAAGCACGAAAACGAAGGTGAAATGTTGAGAGAAGTCAACAAACACATTCGTTAAATAATATTCGCTATAGAAGGATTGACGTAGCAAATAGTAATATAATTACGATCTATTATCAATATTATACCTTGTATTGTAATCAGCAATAACTGTTAAATTAAATAGTATTTTCTTTATTTTATGTAAGAAAATTAACATTGAAAAGAATTGATATTATTTGATTTTCAAGCCGAGAAGTAATAAAAGTAATTCGACAGAAACTCCTGAAAAAGAAAATACAAACATTTTTAAACGTATGTATATAAAGATTCTATGTCAATTAGAATATTGAACACTCCCTTACCGCACAGTCATACAGATAATTTTCTTAATTGTTCGTTTCGCGCGGGATTAATTACAATACCAGGCAAAACTTAGTAATCGCGAGTTCGCCATCGAGAAATGCTACAGTAGCTTCTACAAATTGCACGTACCAAGGGAAAGGGAGAAACTTGCGATCGGAGTACGTCTGCGTTATGAAGAAATATTAGAGATTTAATATTCCATGCCTGTGCTGTCGGAAAAAAACTTGGCGGCCGCGGTAGCAACGGTGGCTGCGGCAGAAAAAGTAGTTCCTGGATAGTGGGCGATAAATTATATTGCACCGTCGTTGGTGCGTACGCCGTGGTCCCTTTAACAGCCAGTTAATAGTTTTTCCAGCTCGGAACAAAGTGGATTTGCTAAGAAATCGAGTTTCTGCCACGTTCCTCCGTCTATTCTCTCAACCGTGAAGTATAGTTCATCGATATCCCGGACCTTTCTTCAAATCTAAATATTTTTAAGCCCATTTTCTCCATTAAATGTTAGCTCGTAAAATTTTCGATCAATATATTTACTTTTATTGCGTCAACATTTCTTAATGTGCAAGAAAATCTTTTAATACTGTCGCCATATTTCTTATATCTACTAATAATTTTAACCCTAGCTTCCCACACTGGGGTGCCTGTAACCCCAGGTAAAATTCTATAGTTTGCTACTTCGAGAATTTACCTTTTCTTTACAAGCGAATATTTCCCAAACTACTGTCTTTGTCATATTTTCTTATTCATAGGCATATTCCTTGATGTCTGGCGTATCAATGGAAAAAAGTGACTTAAAATCAGTTGATTTTTTCATATAGTTCCTAGCTAAATATACGACGTGGGGTAGCCTGTACCCCAGTGTGGGAAACTCGTAAAAATTTGGAAGTGTGGGAAGCTAGGGTTAAATCACTAATTATTGATTACTAATAATAATAATTAAAATAAAACTGACGTGTTTCAGACATACATTTTTAAAACAAATTCATTATAATATATCTTTGTTATTTTTTCTATCGTAATCATCGGAAAGTTGTACTTACATGACGGATTAATACCTCAAGATAAAGATCAATCGATACAATCCTTTCTTTCTTTCCCAACGGAACGTTATATTTTCTCATGCCAACCAATTCGTTATGTTGATTTATGATTCGATCTTCACCGAGCGAGATGCTTCGACTTCGCTCGCTCCTATTCGCCTTAAGTTTACTTTACTCCTGACGAGAGATCGTTCGTTCAATTCTCTCGACGCCGCACTGAATATCTAAGCAACGGTCTCGAAATGCGCGAGGCTTATGTATACTTTAGAACTTTATCGGCAACCGCGCTGATGCAGACGATGAAAGTATTCACTGTGTCACCACGATAATGATATCTCGTCTGTGATAACGCTTTTACGTATTCTTGAATCTTAATGTGGCTCTTATACATAAGAAGGCTTAAAATTGAAACATAGATTTTTATATAGACTTTTATAAAAAAAGAAAATGATAATGCCATTTGCGTCATAAAAGTACGACATATAATTATGTAAATCTTGATATAGTAAAGATCAATCATTAATTCTACATAAAATTGATTATATTAATCTGTAAATATATTTAAGTAACAGAGAGAGCATACTGTTATAATAATAACATAAATAAAAAAATATAATTACATTTTATTATGTAATGTTATCAAATATATAAAAAGCTGCAGGTATATTTTAATAGTACATAGTATACTATATACACTCAAAGAGTGTCATTTATTGCGTATGCATATCACATTTGTTGCGTATCTGCAGTTGTCACGTGATATATAGATTGACATATCAATGTCATATAAGCGTTCGAAATAAAACATGGCTTTTCCAAAAGTTGATAATTTATTGATGACATTTATCTTCGAGATATAGATTGGGTTTTATAAAAATTGATTGGTGTTCATTATTCGAAAGCAAATTGCATTACCGAAACATGAAAACTTTATAGGACGTTTATTCAAAACATTACCATATATATTAAAAATATGATGCGATACTCTCTCTCTTTCTCTATCTCTTTGGGAGTTTATATAAAATAATACCCATTATGTGTGTACTTTACTTTGTGCACCGTATCAGAATATAAATTAAAAATATAATTCATTAAACGGATCGACACGCGCAGAGTTGCTGCGAGGAAGACACCGCGTGTGTTTTACGGTGAAATGAGATAAATTCTCGAATTTATACATTATACATCGCATTCATTATTCGTTGTATTAATCAGGTCGCTAGCGTGAACGCGATACGTAGAATCCAACCGGACATGAAACCTGGAATTCATGCAGACCATCTCCCATGTTTCCGTGGTTTCGCCTTCCGCTTCCCGCCGCGCCGTACATATATACACCTCCAACGTGTCATGAGGAAGTAGCGTTGCTGCGTGAGGTGAACACACGCGGAAGGCGGGATCGCCCTTGCCTGCGTTGCAACAGATGGAGAGAAACCAGCCATTCTCGGGAGAGTGATTACGTATCCCAGCAGAGGGACGATGTATAAACTGCACGCTTGACGTGGCGCTGCTAAAAAATGTTGCATGAGAAGATGAAGTTTGCAGTCGGACTCGGTATTTTGAAGTCAAGGCGGCCGAGAGAGAACGCGTCACATGGACACGACACGCTTTCGTGGACACGTTGCGAATGGCGCGTCTAGTGGCGGCGGAGAAAAGGAGGCGCCCTTCATTTGATGAAACAACTCCGTTCGCACACCGGCGCAAATTAAATGGCAATCTTCTAATGTACTGATTGCTTCGAGGGAAAATGGGAAGTCCGCGGAGCGACGTATGGACTATGGATACGTGACGGCAGTCGTAAGTTGAAAGAAATTATCTAGAATTGGACGCGTCGTTTTGATTTAATGTTCACCAATTCACTCATAAATGCTTTTTATTTTAATTACACGACCGCACTCTTTACCTTTCATTACCATTATTGGAAAAAAATAAATTCGATTAAAAAAATCTATAAAACGCGGCGGGGAATGATAAATGAGAGACAAACAAATTATATCGCTTTAAAATAAATAAATGGTACTTTCAAATATTGATAAACGCATTAATCCATATATAATTGATATATTATTAAATCAACATCGAGTATTTTTATATTATATCATGGTGAAAAATGTACTGAACGCCGTAGAAGTTAAAAATGAATTTTTTCTTCTCTGATTTATTTATATCTATAAAGATTAACAAATGTGTAGCGCAGCGTACATTAATTTCGGAGGAAGTTTTCGCAATAATAACTATAAGAAAGTACGTATTGTAAGTTGTAACCTTCGATACGCAATACCGTTGAAAAGTAGTCGCGGTTTCAATCATCTCCCAGATACTAAAGACGGCCTCAGATAGAGATACGACCGCGGAGTCTTTAATCAAATAGTAACGGCGGAACTCCGGAAGTTGCAATGTCTGCTCGTGTCGGATGCGCGCCGAGCAGAAGAAGCGCGGAACAAAGCGCGCTCGTTCCATTACATCCCCCTTTGGATATCGCCGCGTGGAACGAAGATGAAACACTCGCATTATCTCGAGAGGGGAAGGGCAAACTTTAATACGAATTTTTACTTCCGCTCCGACCAGAGACGCTACTGGATACCGGTGCGGGTCTTCCGTGACGATCCCGTAGCGGCAGCGGCGGCGGCGGCGACGGCGGCAGCGGCGGTTGTGTAAGACGTAGAGCCCGTGATACGTAAGTAACTCGGTTATGAGCCATCCATTACCTTGCTCAACTCCAGCGGCGATCCTCTTCCACCTCCGTTGGTTGGCCCAAGCTCCGTCTTACCCCCCCTGACCCCGCCCGTCGGGTAACTCCGTCGCGCAGCTCTCCTAAGTGCACCACCGCGAAAGTCCCGCGTACGCTGTTTACAGAGTTACCCCCGGGCAGTGTCAAAGCGCCGGTTCCCCCGCGCACCACGACGACTCCCTTGTCCAGCGGATAGTGTCAGAAACAAGCAGCCGTGTCGCTGGAGAATGCGCGACCGACTTGCCTCCGCCCAACTGCTGTCACTCCGTTATACGCGCGTATATAAATATATATATATATATATATATATATATATATATATATATGTATGTACAAGTAGAACGAGTCAACGTCGCGGCCGTCGCTTTCCCGAGGAAACTTCGTCTCTGAAAAATATCAGAACTTCTGTCGCTCCGATTAAATATTTCTGCCATCTGTTTTTACCCGTTATGCGTCGTCTCTGCGATACGCCTGGTGATAAAATGCCGGTGCGGTCGGTGAAAATTTATATCGCAATTGGACCGACTCGAATACGTATACGCGAATAATTCCACAGAACTGCCATTGTTCAATCGGCTTGTAAACGCAGGATGTGTGGCTGCCTAAAGTTTCTCTTTACGTAATATGTAATATGAACGCGAAGTAAACAAAGAGTTGAACGCAAACATTTAAAATTAAACATGCCGGCTGAATAGAGACGCTACGGCGAGCGCTACGGCGTCTATTATCGCTACGAAGCCGATTGTTCGTGTCAATGTAGAATCTCTCAAACAGAGAATTGATTATAATGTGGATATTATAACAACGAATATAAGGCCAAAGACGTAAATGCTAATACGACGATTATCTCAAAGCTATTGTACACAGTTACAACAACTGCGAATTATATCTCAGCATTTGTAATAATTTCCGAGTCTGATTCATTAGTAGTTATAGTCTCGCTTGAATTAAACAATTACAATTGTTAAAAATTTTATACATCGGTGGCTTTACAAGTGATAAAATTGTCGGAAAGATTTGTTTAATTTAATGAACAAACCATAAAAAGATGACGGACTTTTATTGCAATTTATTGACAATGAATGTATAAATTCAGTCTCTCTTCTCTCAATCTTTTTAATTGCGAGTAAATTCTTTCAAGTTCAAGATAAAAAGACTCTCCTGGCTGCGACGGTCGGGGTTATCTACGCTCTACGAACTCTTCGTAATTACTCTACGAAAATGTTTGCCCCCATCCGCGTCATTTTGAAGTTCCAGCGAATCCGGGGAAACGGGATACTTGTTTGACATCGTGACTTAGATTAATCGAGCGATAGTAAAATTCGTGCTCACTACGGAATCGCACATAGAATATTCTTATTACATTACATTGGTACAGTAATTTCGGGACGGGCGCTATCTCGAAAATATTTTTGCTAATTTTTTTCCCTGCGGATTTCACCTTAAAACGCTACACAGATGCATTCTCATACAATTTACTTTGAATTACACGGAGACCTCGGAGTCGTACAAAGCAATCGTTTGTAACCGTTTCGGATCTGTTTTTCGCGCGAATATAAATCGCGCTGGTTATTTCAGGCGTATGCAAATACGTGTAATCTAACAGTGTCGTCTGGTCGCGGATTTTGAAATTCCATTTTTCAATCGGAAAATTGGATACGTCCATGTATGCTTTCTACCGCACCTGCTATTAGCTGCCGCTTCGTTCGAGTGGCAATTAGTTATGCGCATACGCAGATAATAAAAACCAAACTCAGCCCGAAATTGGCTATCCAGGTTAACGCACGTATCTTGTTTGATGTAAATTTATTGGCGTTATTGTGCAATAACGTGGAATCGTATGAACAAGCTTTGATATTTATATCGTGGATGTGCTACAAAAAATGAAACCTCAAACTCGTAAATTTTTGATAAATAACAGCTTGTACACATAAATCAATTTTCCATGTTTACACGCGTATCTAATAAATTTTAAATGATTAATTAGCGTAAAAATATCCCATTTCAAAAGTGTACGCGATATATTGTCAAAGATGTGGAAACTGTGGACTTTTAAAAAAATTTATATACAAAATATGGAGAGCGTGAAATTTATTCGTGTTTAATGAGAACGTGGAATTTACGACACGACATACTCTGTCACACACGCTTGCATGACAAATGCGCCATTCGTCGCCACGACGAAATATCGAAGCAGCGCGACAGTCCGTGTTTAACTTTGATTTCTTTGTGTTGGTGCTGGTAAGTGCCTCCGGCACTATCTCTTAAGCAGCCAATCTCGAAGTACTACCTGCAAACTCGGCAATCTCGCATTCGATGAATCCATTGTCTATAGTGCACTTGCCTGCGAAACCGTCCTTCCGCCGCGATACCGCCGGAGGTACTCCCATTCTGTCGAATATCCTCTTCCACAATCAGCCGTCTGATTTCCTCCTTCCAATTTTCGACGTTCCCGTAAGCCTATTCGCATCGATTCGCAGTACTTGAAAATAAATCAAAGGCAAGCGACATCAAAGTCGGTACATTTCGGTAGTCCGCACCTAAATCGCTGCCGTATGTTTGCTTCTGTCGTGCAATTTTTCAAGCGTAAATATATGCATGAGCTCCCTTTCTCTGCCTCTGGAGTTCCATTTCACCATTGATTGTACATCGGCCCATTTCTACTTCGTGATTAAGAGAATTGTACAACCAAATCGAGAATATTAATCAGAGAATGTTTTATAAAATAATATTAACATAACTACTTTATGTCTATAACGCTATATGATTGAAATAATAAATAATATTATTTTATATTTTATAATAATTTTCATAAAACACAGAAAATAATGTAATTATAGAAAATAAAGTTTTATGGGCGATGTTTCCCGAAAGTGGCAACAAATTTAAAAGACTGAAAAATCTCATAAAATTGAATAACTTGAATAATGAATGCGTGTGATCTGTAACAATCTTATATGTATTATTTTAACACACATACACGCGCGCATACAAAAAAATAATATATTCACAGCAGACTAATTGAAAATAATATTATTAATTTAATAACAATATTAATGAAATAAACACAGTATATATGCTTTTATTTTAATAAAATATTATTTGTCTCGAAATACTGTTATTAAATTAATACATTTTTTTATATAGATTATCTAATCGATTAATGTTGTTAATACAACATTATTTTTTCTGTTTATATACATATACACATATATGTATATTATTGTGCTCATTAATATCAAACTTGTAAATATTGGGATTATTGTTGGATCGTTATACTATTCACATATATAGTATCTCCGTTATACATTAAGTAATATTTTCGATTGTCATCTGGAGGAACGACATGCTTTCAGAGATATACATGCGTCACGCAAATGTAATACCTCTAATATACCTGTAATAGTATTTGTACATGTACGCAGTAGGCAACATAATGTAGCGCATACGTCCGAAATTACGACTGACCTAGTCTCTGTGACATGCATTCATATGATAAGTATGTCATTAGTGAAACCATGCTAATGGCTTGCCGTAATTTGAATCTCACGGAAACTTGTCGAACGTCCGTATAAACTTCAGGATTTCCCGTTGTAATGCGAAGATGACAAATGTACATGCGATGCACATGAATCGTAATGTGGTCATTACGATATATAATTCGACTGACGTACAATAGTTGTAGAGGCTGGATTATCCTAACTTGAAAATCGCTTAGCGATTAAAGTATTAAATAATAATATCTGACGTTTGATATGACCAATATATTTATATTTTTATATATAATATCGCATGTATTAAAATTTTGCTACATTCGGAAATCTTAGCGTTTAAATATTCATATATTTTTTTTTATCAATGTAAGCCTACCTTTAAATAATTTTTTTAATGCCGACTATCTAGATAAATAATTGGATATAGATAAACTAAAGAGACATTTGACTTTATAATTAGAACTATATCTTTATTGTGATTAAAACCGAGATTAAAACGCTCGTTTCCATAAACATGGCAACATCGTGAAATTTTCCTTAATTTACCACATTCAGGAAACCGTAGAAACTGACTTAATATTAAACAGCGTTAGATGTCGAAGGCATAGTCAAAGGTTATCGAGAAAAGGAGCGAGCTATATGCTGCTCGCGAAGTTAGCGCGGCTTATACTAAACGCTAATTTGCATCACATCTGTATGCGCCATCGCGCATATCCCAGGCTTACGCGGAGTGCTCTGGTCTTAATACTTCGTTAAGCTTTATACGTATATTTCGACGTATCGCCCCGCCAGTAGCTGCTTGTCGTTCTGTGCGCCGGACGACGTGTCTGATCCGATCATTAAATTTCTCAAATCTATCGATATTTCCAAGAAGTAAGAATTGCATATCCCGCGCGTACGAAATATTTGAAAAACTCAACTTACATATTACAACATGTACGCGCCATTGTGTGAACGATTAAAGTAAAAGCTGCATACGGAAGATTAGTTATATCCCCGAGTTTATCCTGAAAATTAAATTTCGCATAATTTGAATTCAAAACGAAAGTTTCTGTATAAAGTGATATTCAACAAGTTACGCAAGTTGCATTTATACGTTTCTCCCATTAGCAATAACTAGAAGTTATTTTGCAGGAGTTGCTCGAGCGATTGCGCCAACGTGCTTCCCCCGCATGGAAGTGCGCTAATTAATATGACATTATCCCGCGCGTGGCAAAAGTTTTGAGT
Source organism: Temnothorax americanus (assembly GCF_048541705.1). Lineage (NCBI taxonomy): Eukaryota > Metazoa > Arthropoda > Insecta > Hymenoptera > Formicidae > Temnothorax > Temnothorax americanus. The sequence continues at coordinate 704,748 of NW_027509307.1, read as the reverse complement.
TTTGTTCATTCGAGCGGACGATACGCACTCTAATTGGAACTTCCGTAAGGTGCGGCGCCGGCGTGTCATTTTCGCGCGCGCCTCGTGCGATATTTGGATTCGCGTGCTTCCAGGTGAGAAGTTTTCATCGAGATTCCAAAGATTTCCGCCGTTCACGGAAACTTTAAACAAGCTGGGTCTCTCCCAGCTTTATCTTCGATTGCATCCTCCGTTGCATTCCTCATTGTGCCGTTGCGATACTTTAAAATGAAAAACAGAAAGAGAACGGACTTTTTCAATTCTAGCTCTTACAAGATATATATGTAATATTTTCCGAAGATCGCGTTCAATCATATATATAAAATAGCTTGTTCACTGAATTCAAGCTATCTCTGTTCCGTGATTTCGTACGATTGAGCTTTAAGACATGTTAAGAAAATGAAACCTTGCGATAGGTATAAATCAGTGCCGTCGACTGCACGTTAAAACATCGACGCTTTCGGGAAGCTTAATGAGCACGAATTGGAGAATTCATCAAAGTCCCTGGAAGTCAGCACGTCCGGCTTGGCACGCGCGCGTCCATTGCGCGGCACCGGAGGAGAGTATACTCTCTTTTTAACCCGCGTACGTGCCGACGCTTCGGCGTTCATCTCTCGCCATCATTCACCTCTCGCGGCACCCCTTTTCCTATATACGTCGATTGTTTATTTCCGGTCTTCGCGTCCGAAACTCGCGTGAACGCGAAGCGCGTAGTGTTCCGTGGCGCGTGATATCGACGCCGGTAGATCAAAGCTCGCGGAGTCTCGTCGCGACGTTTTTACACAGGACGGTGACTGTAGGCAAGCGTCCATCCACTGTAACCACTTGCGTTGTCGCGTCCCTGTAGGAGCCTGCAGAAGCACGCCGGTGATAAGTGGAAAAGTCTAACAAACGCGCCTGGACGCGATTCACGGTGTCACCCCCTTCGCGTCGATGGAACGTATTGTTCGAAGTTTCTCTTTGTGCAGCGATGCGCCACGAGGAACGGCCCTCCGACAGGGTGGCGAGAGGAGAGCGATCGGCAATATTGCGACGCCGAGGCACGCGTCAACGATTAAGAAGCTCGATGTCGAGCCAGCTTGTCGCGAGTGTGAGGTCTTCGTCGCGAGCCTTTCGACACGATGCAATTGATGCAATCTTTACAAGAATTTCGAAATGCTATATAGATATGCTATATAGATCTTAACGCGCAGCTATAATCTCGCCTGATATTCGATTGCAGTTCTATACTGAAATACTGTATTCTGAGATACTGACTTATAAAATCAGATATAAAATTTAGCGCGTAAATAAATACAATATTTAATATATTTAATGACATTTTTTAATGTAACGGAATTGACTTTGACATTTTTGCTTTTATCGTTTCGTGCAATAATTGCGAAAATTCTTCTTTAACGTATTAGAAATTTTACGCATCTTCTCGGGAAGAGAAGCCGGAACTCTATCAATTATAGTAAAATTCTAAAAACGGGTTGTTAACGAAGGTGAAGATTAAGTATCTCTGAATTTTAAATCTTGAAACGCCATTAATCTCTGAAAGCGACGTGATTTTATATTGATTTAGATTAATCAATCTATAATTTGGCGTGTGCTCGCTTTTATCGTACTTGCCCGTAACTTCGGTATCGAGCGTTAAGCTCGCTATAGCCGCCGGAGAACGTTCGCACTTCTCGCGTGAAAAATGAGGTTTTCATGAAACTTAGCATCTATTATAACGCCAGGCGAAACCATTTATCACTTGATACACAGCGTTGGTATTACGTATACGATCGTACATGACTGAGGTGGATCCGCCGACATCGTGACGACAGTACATGGACGTAGCGCACGTTACAATAACCAATAGCACATGTGAGCCCGCGCCTCATAATCCGAGAGTATAAGATAATGGATAGGTATCCTTCTTGTGTTAATTAATCGCATCCACATGCGAAGTTTCTAACGACAAGCACGCGGTGCCGTACAACAGGCTCGATAATAATTCGCGAATTACCGCTCGGCGTCTACGACTGTAACGCGGAACGAACGAGAGACGGGAGACGAAAGTAGAAAGCGGTAATTATAGTCGAGTAAGTAACGTTTCCCCGAGTTGCAATCCCGCGCTACTTACGAAAATCCGAGGATTCAATTTGACTTTGCAGAGCGTGGAAATCTAACGTCATGAGATGTATTAGGAGCTCGCTGTACGCGTGTCGCTCTTTCGGGTTGAAATTCTCATGGTATTTCAATACGTGCAATTTTGTGTCAAAAACTGAAATTTTATGTATTACATTTATATATGTATATTGCGTATTATTTCGAGCGTTTCTCCAGAAATCAATGTATGTGATAGCAGCTACGCATTTGCGGAAATGTTTAGCGCATATTTTATCGGTACAATCCAGACAAACGATGTACGGTCGTGTTCGACCTGGACGCGGCCCATTATTACCGAATACGGGAAGCGCCGCCATAAGCTAGGGACAGGCGGACTATGCTCGCCAGGATATACTGTGATAGGACTCGCTCTCGACCGGGTCATGCTAATGAACTTGGCCCTGCCATTATCTGAACTGCAGCTAGTGTGCCACTTCATCCGAATCCTCTGTCGAACTACGAATAACTAGCTCCACGTTCGTCCGTTCCTTCCGGCTCTATCGGCTCTTTAATGTAAGCTGATTGCTCAAACGATTGCGTATTTTTCTTTGACAACTCAAAGAGGGTCTTCCAAATCGCATACAAAATTGCGTGATTCTAGTCATTCATAAGCTTGGATTAGTGAAATAATGCATGAAGCGCGTTAACAAATGTTAAGAATTGATCGATAATAGACAGTACAAATAATATAACGTGTATATATATATATATATATATATATATATATATATATATATATTTCATAATTATAATTAGAAACAATGAATAAATAGTATATAACAAATGTGATATATAATAGTATATTAAATATGCTTATTTTATAATTATACTATTTCATTCTGGCGTTAATTGCAATTATAGAATTGGGAAAAGTGGAGTAATTCTGACGTGTCTTACGAAATTTCACAGGTTTATGATTGCAATAAATTGCGGAGAAATTGTGCTAACGCTCGGCTCTCCGCGAAAGTATAAAGAGTTATGCGGTTACTTCGAAAACGTTAAACTGTCGTTACGCACGCGGTCTTGAAACTTCTTGGGCGTATTCCAGCAGGACCATTTCACGCATTTCGCTTGCTTTGGAGGGGCGCGAGCTTAAAACGTAGAAATACGAATGTGCGACCAAACGCGAGAACAAATGCGGGCTTCCACATTTGCCGGGGCTCTCTTTCGGGGCAACCGGGATTTTTCCCGCCGTTCTCTAATTACCCCATCGAACGACGCCGCGCGCACTTTCAACCTTTGACCCCGCCGAGATGTACAATTGCGCGGGATCTCACTAGGCGAAATTTCCGGCGGCGGGCACGGCAGTTTAATTGAAGCTAATTGAAAATCGATCGATCGATTCTGCGGTATGCGGACTATCGCCGCGCCCGCCGCTATTACTCCCGCACTTCGTCGAATAACGGATTATCGGAAGTATGCAAATGCCCGGTGTACAATACTTCACAGCCGACTGATCAGGAATTAATAAACGCGTTGGACGTGATTTCGACCGTTCGCTTTCTTTCCCGTGCTCGAGACACCCAAAGAGGAACAATTGTAATTTATTTCTACATGTTTAATGCCCTGCATCATATGATTCTTTAATTAGAAGACAGAGTCTTCCTTGCACTCTCAGCTTGTTATAATCTTTAGAAATTCCTTTTGTTAAAAAAATTCAGTGCTTTATTCACTATTTCTTGTTATCTATGTGATATCTTCCGTTTATTATATGTAGTGTGCGACATAACTCATATAATTACTATGTACGAAATACTTGTGAAATTGAGTGGTACCGTTTTCACGTAGTGTAACTCGATGTATATTATATATACGGTTATTTCATTATTGACGCAATGAATAATTACAAATCATTACAAATACTTCGTACGGAAGTGTGTTTTGCATGCCGATCGAAACTGACCGTACCGGGAACGCGATATCCCGTCCCAATCGCGCGGCTGCAAGCTGAGCTGCGCGCGTGATTCCGCGTAATTACGATTTTCAAGTTCCTTCTACTTTAGATCGTTATCGTTTCCTCGTTCTTCTCATTCGTAGACCGTTCAATATTATCGCTCGCAAATCGACAGCGGCACGTAATCGTTAGACCAGAAGCTGATATCGAGCCGTTGGCTAACGATTACACATCATTCATCTGTTGCAATAAGCGCATTGGTTTGTACCGTAGTAATTGCGCATTGTATAAACGTGCACTCGCTATTAACACGTGGCGGCCGGTTAACGCTTTGTGCACTGTCACGCGACTGCCACTTAATTATCTGATTGTATTACTCATCTGTATCAAGCGCAAGTTTGACTCTCTGTAATTATATCGATTGTCATCGCCTAGTCGTATTATATATCGAAATATGAAAGGAAAATTATATGAATATAATTAAATCGCTATCTGTGTATCTTGCATACGTATGTGATTTTTCTGGTCAATTGCTTTAAATTTCGCTGCCACAAAGATCATTAAATTAGACCCGCTAACGATTTTTTTATTTATCTTTAATTATACATTATGTGTTCCCGTGTGACTTTAGACCAAGAGAAATTTAATTTTAGATGATCCACGTATGTATGCATATACACGGCAATCGATTTATATCGGTTCTCGACTTTCCTATCGCAGGCTTGCATTAAATTCCATCGCGTTATCAAACTTGTAGACGAACTTTAGATGTTTATCGGACAGTTCCACGTATAGCTTTCGCCGCAAATTATCGACAGGATAAAATCGTAAATTATTTGCCGGACAGTAACACATTTTCCTAAACGCAAAAGGAAAGCGGCTGTCACGCGACGTTCAATATTCATGACACGGAACTTTAAAAATTAAAAAAGAGGAACTTAACACGTGTCTATATATATATATATATATATTAGCATCGAGTAATGAATCCCTAGCAAGTAATTAAAGTTTCCGCAAAGAAAATTTTTCCCGTCCTGGAGCCAAGACGAATCTCAGATGCAGCGCATTTTTCACCGTCGCTCGTCGCGCGCGTCCCTGTCTTCCTGCATTGCCCGTTTCCGATTTGCGCGCGCTCTTGCATTCACCGAATTGTAAACTCACACACTCCTCTGCAGAAGAAAAAAATAATACTTTTTCAATTAATGTTGAAAAAATTTACGTTTAAGGCACGCTCTGTATAATTAAAAATTGTTTTCCATGAATGTCTTGAACGAGAGATAGCAAACATTCGCGCAAATATTATATTATTTATCACTAGATATTCTAAGAAAAAAATACTATGTGTACTAATCTAATATACTTCGAATAATACTAAATTACTTATGTCCATAAAGTGTACATATTTTACTAGCAATTAGAGAAAACGGCCTATTTTTCTTTTGCATAAATCATGACGCGAGATTTTTTTTACAAATTATAACGTTTAAAGAGTCTCTTAAAATGAATGAATAACATGGCGCTCAGAAGTGGTGCGTTTAATTAATTACGCGGCATTAAGTAAGACTAATTGCACACGAAATAAACAATTTTTCATACAAAATTGACGTAATTTACGTCTCAGCCGGTAGTCCTGCCAACGATCGGTAAATTCAGACTTCGTTTTATATTAATTAGAGTGCAAATTGCATTAAATCGTCGACACTGAGCGAAGCGAAAAATTGCTTTTGCCCAGAAGTGAATTTAATCTACGACTCGCGTCGCCCGTAATTCCACGCGGGTTGGAAGTTCTTTAAGATCCCGTCGAAACGAATCATGCTACCGAGGAAGTACTAAGCGACTCGAAGACGTCGAGCGACGAATGATCGCATAACGTTTCATTTTTCCCCTACCCCTCTCTTTTCTTTCTCTTTCCTTTTTCCTTCATAGACCTTCGTGTCTCCAATGACAATGTGAGAGCTTGAAGGATAATTGAGGCTTTAAAATGGGCTGTACGATGGGTCCGGTTATACGACGTTACGTGAAGCGTCGCAGGAGAGAAATGAGAGGAAAGTCGGATAGGCGCAGAAAGAATCGAGGGAGAGACCGACTAAGGGGACGACAGAGGCGAAAAGCCCACGGTATACAGGACAGATAAGAGGACTTGGCGCTTAGGTAGGGTGGATGGGCGGTTAAGTAGTGCGATAGAAGAAGGAAGGGAAAGGGAGGCCCGACATTTAATCTAAGGAGAGAGCAAGGGATCGAGATACGTTTTGCTTTTATATTCTATCACGCTTGTCTAAAGACCCAGTGGTCCAGAAAACTAGAGAGCGTGCGGACTCACTCGCGAAGAGTAGGCGAGAGGGAAAAAAAGAGCGACGTAGATGGATATTCGTCTAACGAATGTTCTCGGCGACAATCTGTCTCCATCTCAGCACGATACGTGCCACATCTCTCATGCAGAATTTTTCGAAAATCTCTGATATAGATACTGCGACAAATCTGATCAATTGGCGTAGCGCGTGAAAGGCATGAGGGGAAAAATAAAACCAGCGTAGGGAGAGCAGGAGGGAGAGAAAGAGAGCTGATTATTATACATTATTCTCGATAACTTCATATCTCGTAACTTCGAGATCCTATTTCAATTCGGGATTTAAAAATTTTTCACCGAACTCACATTTCCCATCTCATTTTCTATTTCGCATTTAAATTTTGTTATGTTAAAACATCCACACATTTTATACATCCTTCATTTTATCGAACCATTTTTGAAATGAATAGCAGCAGCAGAGTTTTCATTGTAAAATGTTTCGACGAAACGCATATCTGTGTTCTTCTCGCTCTAAAATGTGAATGGTATGCCAAGTATTCATGGATTGATTTGAGTTTTAACGATATAACAGTAAAGCGATAATTCTGTTCACCACAGATATCTCCAAAATTAGAGATTACTGTTAAATAATTGCTTGATAATTTTAGATAAAATTACTTATATAATAATAATAAAATGATAAATCCTGTAATTGTAGAATTGACAATAATTAAGAAAACGCGATTTCGAGATGAAATATCATATGTTGTAAATTTATCAACATTTTTCTTTTATTTCGCGAATAAATGAGAAAGCAATTTTTTGGTAATTGATGTTTGAGATTTTGCTCCGTTAGAGCATCGTGCTTGATATAATCATGCCAGCCACTTTTTTAAAAGCCACATTTGTAAATATTTAATATCGTGACAGCATATATAAGATTCAAAAGGATTGATTATAAACAATATATATTCTAGGTAATTCTTAAAATTCACGTATATTATAGTATAGCAGATATAGCGCGGTTTTCACATTACTTAATTTTAAATAAGACTTAACAAACTTTTGGGATAAAATTTAAAAAGACTGAAAAGAAAAATGAGAATACCATTATATATAGAAACGAACGACGATACAGATATTGATTTATTTTGTAATTAAGAATGCAAACGATGAGAATTTCTCTGCACTAAAATAAATCGGCGAAACACACATTGAATTTTTATATATATTACATTTACATAAATAAATATAGCGTCGTGTGTATTCTATATGCGAAAGAAATATTGATGCATAGTCGCGAAATTCATTATGCATTTTTCATGAATATTGAACGTGCTGGTTACATTATGCTTTAGAAGTATAGCTATCCGTTAAATTCGCAGACAAGTCTAAATTACATACATGTACCGCTATACAAACCGGAGAAATATCCCGTCTATAATATAGTATACAGCATGTTGCCGTTGTGCGCAATAAACGTGCATTATTTCCATTTCTCACGTAGAACGTGCTTACTTTAAAGCACAATACGCTGTGAACAAGGCTTATCCTCTCGGTTTACGTAACAATAATTTCTGGGATAAAATGCAGCTCAACGTGTTTATCAAATGATAATATCTTCCTTCAGAGCATAATCATGAAACACAATTACCTATTGTCTAACGTAGTTTTTACAAGATTGCGAGCGTCCTTGCTCGAGCGATTATATTATTCCTAATTTTTCTGACATACAAAGAATAACGACTAATATATACAATGATGTTTGCGATCCGCCAAAGACTTTTATTGTTTTAAGGGTGTTTTATCTTACTTTCGTACATAAATATATAGCTTTTGTGAGTAATAATCAGTTTAACTGAGTAATTAAAATTATGTGAGTGATTAAAATTATATGACTCCACACCAACATAATATATTGAGACAGAAAATTATATAGACAGATAATCTGACTATAAGAACATTTGCACATCGCAAAAATTTAGCCATCACTGTCGGTCGTTGAGCTCTCGCCCGACATTCAACCCTTTACTTTCGAACGCACAAAACCCGTAAATTTCACTTGGTCGCTCCTCCGCACGAAAACGACCCTTCCTTGGAAAAGTACACTGATATTTTAAAGAGCAGCTGCTTTAATACAGCTGTCGCTCTCATGAGACTGCACTTCTATTGCGGTATCTGCTATATTTTTCTGTTTTTACGATTATTTAAACACTTACTTTTAGGTTTTACATTATTAGTCTTTCATATTAAAATGCCAATTGAAATATATTTAAAAGAAAGAGTACCATAGGTATATGTATATACTATTTTATAAAAAAAAAAATTTATTGCTGTTATTGTTTATAAAATATCTTATATTTTCCAAAATAATTTTCTATTTAAACAAGATACCTGATGAGCATTCTTAATATATTATATTTTTAATGTATGATTAAATTGCTGTTGCAAATTCAATCTTGACTATAGGTGCATTATATCTCGTTATTTCGACGTTAATTGTAACAGTTCTCGCAGTCTAGCACTAAAGGCTCTCACAGCATTTCAGTGACGCGTTGTTTCTCGTTCTCGGCTCTCACTCCTGCATAGCTTAATTCTACGTTTGATGCGATTCGAGGCTCCGTATAATCCGTGGCCGTAAATCGGGATTAAACTTAGTGCCACTTTCGGTGAGTCTACCACTGGCCAACGGACAAATGTAGAGTGTATACTTCGTGCTCTCACTTTGGAACAGTTTCTTGAAGGATTTCGTCGCGCAATCGCGAATTGATGCTTTTGACAAACGAGTATAACTTTTCTCTCTCCGAGTCCTTTTCCTTGCCCGTAATAAGTATGAATTTAATTTGTTCTTCGCACAATAATCATATCAGTGTTCCAATTATATATATATATATATATATATATATATATATATATATATATATACACACATATACATATATATATACATATATATATATCATAGTAAAATTTTACCGAAAAATTTGGTCCAAATATAAGCTGCCCCGGACATTCGCAAATATATATACATGTATACAATTGTGCTTTGTAGTATGTGACTACTGCAAATGGAACTACAAACCGTGATGAGTGCGTGTGTTTTGATTTTTACACTGGAGATTTCGTGTACCGCAGATAGAACATGAATTTTTACTTCCGCTTCATACTGCTGACATTTTACAGGATTACAACATCATCACGAAACATGTTCGCGTATCCAAATTTATTTTTTTTTCCTCGTTTCCTTTCTTAACATCTTTAGATAAAATTGTGTTAAGAACACAGTAGGATTTTTTAGAAAGAAATATTAACCTACTTGTAATAAGTTTGATATCTTAATGAAATTTTGCAAACTGAAATATGTATAATCATGTACAAAAACATGCGTTATAAAATATGTTATAAAATTGAGAAATTCACAATATTGAGAAATAATTTACATTGTTAAAGCAGCTCATTTTATTGCTTTATGACGGAATTTGCCTTATGATGGAAATTAGAGAGAAATAAAGTATATTCAACGAACAGAAATTAAAAATGTGTATATTTTCACGTCTCTGTAATGGGACTAAGGGTATAAATGCATAATCCAAGGTATTAAAGCGAAATATAATTAATTAATAGTTAATTAATTAAGTCTATTCAACATGATAGAATGCATTACAGTTTATAACTTATAAATTCATGATAATTATGCTTATTAGACTGTTTAATAGATAATTGCGTAAACAAACAAATCTATTTTGCATGTAATAACATTTTTTACAATATGATTATATTATACAAACTCTTAAGAAATTAATTTTAGTTTCATTGCAGTGGAATCTGAAACTCATGCGGATAAAAAGATATATATCATAAGAAAATAATTTAAGAAAGAAGAAAAAGAATGGTAATTACTAATCTTTTTATTGCAAAATCATTAGTGGTTCTTTTTTGTATGTAATTAATATAAAAAACCATCCAAACAATAAAAAGAAGAAAATACAATGTTTTTGAAAGTGTATTCCACACCCATTCTGAAAAATCATCGTGAATTAGCGCATCTAGCACAGTACATATTTTCAATTCCTATCACGGTAGCTGTGAAATTTCGACCGTCTGAAAAGCTCGTCAAAGGATCATAAAAATACCCACATGTCGCCCAAACTCGCTCGATCACGTCCGCGAGTTGTTTTACGAGCATCTATCGGGACGTGTAGTAACAAGAGCATTGCAGCGCGACTCTCCCTCCCCCTGCCCTCCCACCTTCCCCTTCGCCGCGTCGAATGCTACATCCGCGCATCCCCTGAATGATATTGACAGGAAAAAAGAGAGGGACCGATTGAAATTTTTTCCCCTCATATCATGATGAAAGCGCGTGTAAATGTAATATCACAGCATGAGCAATTGCGTTTGCTTCTCCCCCGACAATAAAATTCCTCCGCGTTAGGATCGTTACGCAGCAAGGATCTTCGATGAATAGCGGTAGTAAAGAATGCTCTAAAAATAGCATGTGTAATATCACTCCCCTAATTTGTCCTCAATTTCAGTTACACACCCATCTTTGCACGTGCGGTGTACATACTTTATAAAACGGTAAATATGCTTAAGCAATTTAGCCCTCCGTGACATGAAAGTTCATTATGTAGCAGAAATTTAATTTGTATTAACGCACTATTCATCTTTCGACGAAGGTTAAATATACCAGAAAATATTCTGTAATGAAATAAGATACTGTTATATTCACTGTATCTCGCGATTTCGGACAATTTTGATAATACATTATTTGGTTAACCTGCGTATCGAATTTTCTATTCATCGCTTCTATTCTCCGTATTCTAATCGACTTAACAAAATAAGTTGATAATGCGAAGGTTTATTCTCGAACATTATATTTCTTTGCTATCTTTATTAATTTAATAATTATATCTAAACATTTGTTTGTATAGTTTTAGATTACATAAATTATTTATCGATGATTTGGCAGAATATTTTTATCGCGCATATCGCAAATTAAACGCTCTTCACGTGATTTGCAAAATAAATGTTTTTTTAACGACAATATTTGTGCACGAGAGATAACAGCGAGAACATCCTTTCATTATATACTGCAATAATTTCCGCTCGTCGTCTCCTCGCTTTCTCCCTCGATCGGTTCTGTAACTCCTTTGACCCTGTCTTATAGCAAGGGCGGGAAGCGGGAATTCTTGTATTCAATTTAGCACGAGGCTTTTAATCAGACCGCGCTTCAGACGCATACTCGGATACTCACTCGGAAACTGAAGAGCCAAACTTAAAAGGAGCTTTTTGAAGATTTAAGACGTACCCTCACTGCCCCCCTTTTTTCTCTTTCTCTCTCTCTTTATCCGTTTTGTCAGACAAGCGATGTCTCGTTTTATCGTGCCCGTTTTAAATTTACTTTACCTCTACCCGTGATATCTGAGAAGTATTACAGCGATGAAGAGACAGAGCTTGTGTACATAATTTAAATTGGATTTAAATAGTATAATACAAATTGCCAAGTTTCATCTATTGGCGAACATTAATATTTGATGTCGTTGCCCTACGATTTTACAAACTTGAAATGTAATGAATTTTCATTAATACTTACGGTCGATAAAATATTTTTACACTTGTGTAATTTTCTAATATATTATATATAAATGATAAAATAATCGATATAAAATTAATATTGAATTCAAATTAGATGGCATCACACAATAATATTCACATTATTCAAACAAGTTTCAATTTTGTGTTAAATTATTCGGTATTACAATTTCGCAGATAAGATTAAGAAATATAAAAAAAAGTGAATAAAAGATATTAAATATACATTACGTATAAAATGTGTGAACTTTTCAATGGATTATTTAGTTAAATTGTATTCTTTAAAACCCGTCATCTCACTATATATATACGTACCGAAATGGATATAAGTAAGAAGTTTCCACGTTAACATAATAAAAGTGCTTTTCGCTTTACTGCGCTCAGAGAACTTTCGGATTTTCAAGTCCGCAAAGCGATCATGAGAACCGAAAGTTTCTTCATCCATACATTCGTCGCTAGATGCAACCTATTCAAGCGCAAGTTCGTCGAACCTGGTCGGGAAATTGTAGAAACGCTGCAACTAACGTACAACTAGTCGAATTTCACAACCAGTTTCTCTCGATACCACATAATGTTAGCGCGAATTTCCCTAAAATTACCGCCGTGTTGTAATGTAATCATCGTAATGGCAATCGTACTCGCAATTATCATTGTAGCAAGATTCGTACACAATAATTTCGGTATCCCAATAATTTAATATATTTACGTCTTTTGCGTAATATATATAACAGACAGAAATTTACATTAATTTAAATACTATTTCCCATATAAATATCATATATAGATATATGAAACATGTATGTAAGAGAGGAACGTATATGAGATAATCGTTAATTTGCGATAGAACCGAATACTAATTATTTATAACATATTAATGAGATCTGTAAAAGTAATATTCTTCTTCCAGAAAGAATGGCAAATTTTTCTAGAATAATAGCACTCGTTCCACAACGAATGATGATAGATTGATTGACATTATTATTTGTCTTTGCAAAATTGTTCCGAATGAATTTTTTCGAAGCGCACACATTGTTTGTACAATTTAAGTATATATTTTAAACGTGCCAAGCGCGCCCTACGGCGGCATTTAAGTCCGGAACACATCTCCATTTCTCGTGTCAATTGATCGGCGGCTTGTTGACGCGACGGGGAAGGCGCATACGCCGCGCTTTGCATTTTGCGGACATTTCGCTCCGTGACGTACGTGCACGCGGTGCTGCATAAATTATGCGCAGAGGCACCGGCGGCGGCGAGTGGTTGCTGTATAGAAGAAAAAAAATTTGAAAATTTAATTTGCGCGGCGTCCGGGCACTTTAAATCAACGGTAAACCGACAGCGCTCGTACATCTCGAACGCTTATATAGAGCGTACGCGGCAGATGTTTCAGCTAAATCAACTGCCTTCGAACGCCGCGCGCCGCAGAAACTATCTGTTCCGGTGTCAAAACAGCTGTGCTTAATTAAACGTATACAATGGGTGTGTTGTGCGACGGCGGCGGGTAGGACGTCTCAAAACAACACGCTTAATTGCGCGCGTAAGGGTTCCGGTCTTAATGTACCTGTAATAACATAAAGAAACAAGGGTTATGCTTTCCGACCAAAATAAACTACATTTTGTGTAATTATTAAATATCGGATACGTCAGTTTACTCACATGTCTGGATTTTCTCGTTTAAACTGTTTGTCCTGTAACGCTTAAAAAATAAAGTTAAGTATAATCACAGAGAAAGAATGATTTTTCGTTTGTGAGAGAGAGAGAGAGAATACATGGAATATAATAATTAAATAATAATCTTTATCATATAATACTTAATTCACAAAAACTTGTATTTAAATATAAGAGGCTTTAAATTATGTTTTTGTAATTAATCAAGAGATCTAATACGAATCAATCAATTTTTTATCATTAGTTCTTGTACTTTAAGTTGATTCATTCATGAATGATTTATTTTTTTCGAGTCTTTTGATAAATCTGTGATAAAATTATGATAATAACCATAAAATAACAGAATATTTAAAGCAAGTCAAATATTAACTTATGGCAACTGATTCTCTTTCGGTGGTAAATTAATTATGCGAATCAATTAGTGATTACGAGTACTTGAGTAAGAGTACGACGAAGATATAAAGGATATCTCATTATGAGCTTCTATTCTCAAATGAATCAAATATTTGATCAAAGGGTAATTAACGGAAGCGGAACGACTTGTTCGGCTTATATATACGTTATATAAGGATGAACGCCGAATTGTTTCAGTTATCAGTAGTCCGCAGCTCTCACGCGGTCTAGAATATTAGAGAGGCTGATGGGTGATGCATTAATTAATTGCGGACCGATTACTCGAGCTGGCGATGGTGATCAACATCCTATTTTCGCGACGGTGTCTCCGCCCTATGCTCCATAATCGTATTAGGTTTAATCCCCGCTTGATATACATTTCCAACATATATATTAATTCACGTAATGTGAAAAATAGATAATATTATATTTAGGGTATTTAAGGTATCATATTTAAGGTATAATAAATTTGTGAAAAAGATTTCGTTACATTATCAGAAATATATTATTTTTCTTCCATTATACGTAAAAGTATTACGTGCGCGCGAGGCACTATCTCACATGGAAACGTGGAAGTTAATAAATTACCACTACAGAAGACTACAAGAGTCTTTAGAATTACGTGTGTTGCACATTTTGAAGATGTGTGCTTCACACATATTCATAACGTAAAAGAACCTAAATCTCTCTCTCCTCGCGGCCCTGTATTCTGAAATGTCGTTCCAGAAAATTCATTGTAACAGCGACAGTTCTGTGGTATTAATACAGCCAAGAAAATCTGTAAGGAGAGCCGACATCGCTTCTCATTTATCATAGTCAATTTTTTCCCGCCACTTCACCGTAGGTCCCGCTTGCATCTGGCACTTGATTCTCCCTGACGAATTTTCAGACAAAGTTCAGACGGAGCGGCGCGACGAACAACTTTGAGAATGGCGCGAGTAGTGGACCACATCCCGCGTAATTCGCAGGAGCAAAATCGGGGAAACGGTGCGGACGGTGCGCGCGGCCGAAACGAAGACAAGCGCGAAACTTTTCGATAGCGCGAGGGGCTTTGTTTTGTAATTCATTAAAAGTCCGTAACTTTCGGACGATAGCGACGCGCTCTAGCACCGAACGAGAGAGGTGAGGGGGACGGAAACAACGAGATCCGGCTGGCGCGGCGGTGCGGTTATTGATTATCTAATTATCGTAATTGTTCGCGCGGTTGTTGCGGTACGTTTTCAGATAGAAAATGAATCGCGCGAAACGCGCCCGATATTCCAGAAGTGCTTGCAGAAGTCCGAATTAATTTTCGCGAAAATTCAAATCACTTGACTGACGCGAAAACCCGCGTACACGCTCGGCTCTCGGACAAATAACTTCCCTCGCGTGTATATTACGCTGCGTCTGTAAACGGTGATGCCGTATCATCTGTACAGAGCTATTCAACAATCAATTACACGAATGGAATCATTTACGGCGTGTGAATAATGCGGCCGCCAATGTCATACCTGGGTCAAATCGCAGCTGGTCGGGTTTTAAAATAGATATTGACTTTATATTGGATGATTTTAACGGGAACAAATCGTGCTGAAAAGCAATTTTTCTACACAAATTTGTACCTCGCTGATTCGATATAAAAATACATACAACATGAAATAAAAGTATGTATTTGGAAAATATACAGAGATAAAAGAACTATATTTAGCTAATTTATTGTAAAATATTGAACACCGATATTGAAACATCATGACATTTTTTATCGGCGTTATTTTTTTGAAGCTGCCATATTTAATATCTCTTGATTTTTCACAGTATGCTCTCGTTAAGGAATGTTTGCTTTTCAATGAAACTAAATAAACGTCGATTAAACGAAGCTTAAAATAAATAAAGATCTAAAAAATAATGGATTATATTTTATTTTTCATATTTTATTCGTTGTATATCGACAATAGCAAAATAAAATAATAAATCAAAATTAAAACAAAAAAATATTAAATAAAAATAAAACAAAAATTTGTAGAATTTAAACGTAATATAAAATGCTGTAAGAAATTAGAAGACAATTAGTATTTCTATTGATGGTATACTTCTGGATCAAATTGCATTATTATTTGCAATAGAGCAGCAACATATGCATCTGTATGTAATCGATAATTCTCATCGCCTGAGAACAACTTGTTTCGATTTCCTCGGTTACGTCACACTCGATTTCGTATACTCGTTACTTTGCATAGTATAGGCCAAGTGTATATATATGTATATATTTTTATCGTTTGCCTTCCCTATACCAAGCAACGGCCAAATGCAATTCGCTGCAACCGACAGGGATGTAAACTGACACGAGAATAGTTTCTGTATTTCTATGATAAGCTTGAACCCAACTGTATTACAATTTATTAATGCTCTTTACAAAATTTTACTTTTTTTTATCACGGTTACGAAATTTTCTTAAGTAGTAAGAGGGATAAGTTTTAAAAAAGCAAGAAAGTGGAGTTTCAGAAAATTTAACTTTAAAAAGTTTAACAAAGTTTGAGAAATAAAAATATATGCATGCATTTTATGTCTGAATTCTTACAAGTCTTTTCGCCATACGCAAGATATCATAGAACTATCATCTATATATATAAAATCAGTCACTCAATATGTGCTAGTATTTAAATATTTCACAGATTCTCGCGATGACTGTAATGACGGTTGCACAATTTTAATTCACACGGAAATTGATATGGCTACAGAAATATTTATATCGTGTCACATACAAATATCAATTGAGCGGTCTATTGTAAAATCAATTTGTGCAAGCGGTTACTTTTTATTATATTTTTTATTGTTCGCACCACGATATCGTTCGATTTTATATCTGCAATTCGTCTTTCTCTATACAAATGCAATCGCTATTATATTGAAGAGGAGACACGCAACACAAAGACATGACAATTACGAGCATAATTATTTCTATAGTAGGATTATATACTTGTAGGCTCTTAAAGCGGCTTAATCCAACTCCGTCTATAAAGCTGAAACTGTACTCCATAAGCTTTAGAAGGTTCTCAACTGCCATATACGATGTCATTCGCCTTTGCACCTTTGAGCCTTAACAGTTTTTACTTGTGCTTCCGCACGAAAATAATAAAGAATGAAAACTTATACCGTTTTTCGATATTAACAATTACAATCAAAAATCGTTTGCAATTCCGTACAAATGTCACTTTACGTAAATACCTGTGACAGTATACAGACGAATAACGACGTATGAATGATGTATGTGTAATTAAGTTAAAATCGTAATGATATTTTCCCGTAGATTTCACAAAACTTGGAATTAAATATTTTACAACTCAAAGCCGCCTTACATCGTAGACGAGATATTTCCTTTCCAGGGATGTTTCTATAAGTGAGTCAGAATTGCTCCTAAGGGAGTGGTTATATTACAAGTATTACCTAATACACGATATCCTCACGGGGACTTTGTGTCGCCTCTGTATTAACTTTCCCTCGACTTGTGCAACGTTCCAGAAATATCAGGGAAAGCATTTCTAGCTGCTTTAATGAACTCTTCAAGTTATAGCCTCTCAAAGATTGCCACCTCCGAAGATATTGCGCGGTTGGTTGGAAAATGCAATAATTTTATTACGTAACTTTTTTACACCTTGACTCAATTTACTTTCAAAAAGATACGATTTACTTACGGAAAAAGAATTTAAATGAAATGTTAAAAATTTAGTGCGCAAGTTGTGTATGCAGGAAAATGTTTTCTTAGATATTTTTAATCGTAAATTTGACAAATCGCTCATCGCGAAGATAATTCTTATAAGATAGACATATAATGGAATAGATTAGAAATTATGATAAAAGTAAAAATGTAATGTTACGTTCAGTTATATTTTTATCTTTATAGAACTGCATTACACTTTCGTGATAACACACTTTCGAGAAACATGTCGTTCATCCGTTTTATCCGAATTAGAGGATAAAACCGATTTATCGAGTATTGGTAAGCTGGAACATCCGACCTTAGATTTATGTTGGGACGATGAACGACTTCTAACGAAGGCAAGATGGATCACCTGCTCTTTCACGTAGCACAACGAATTAGAACGCGAGCACAGTGCGTGCGTAAACACGGATTCGCGAAATCCGCTTTATCCCACCGTAATCTAATGGTAAGTAATCAAACGCCGCGATTTCTGATGACGATTTAGAAATTACGTTTGTATACAAATAATACAGTTAAATTCCTGTCTACATATGTACTCGAACTCGCAATCGCATTTATATGTTCTCCGTAAACAAAAAGATGGAACTATGGTCTTTCTTTTTCCATTAACATTTTCAAGATGCTCACGTTTGTAAATTGGTTAGTTTTTGTGTCGAAAAATTTAATAAAGAAATAATATTATAACTGAAAAATAAAATATCAAAAATTCAGATTTTTGACGACATAGAATAGATTAGAATTTATGATAAAAATAAAAATGAATAATTTACAAACAGGAATATTACAAAAGTACAAAACTCAAGAAGGATATGTCGGTAGGTCGATGACTAATATAAACTTGTAATCACTATTCGTTTTAAGCAAGTAATTTAAGCGGGTGGAATTTACCAACGTGATGTGCCGCAAAGGTTTGTTTGCATGCCGTTTTCTTCACCGTCGCGTCGCCACGTCGCGCGTCGGGCGAAACATTGAAGAGTAATCTCCGAATGGGATACGTCGCGGTGTAATCTTGTACGTGTGGTTTCGGCCGGCGGCGTCTGCTTGCAAATTACAGCGGTCCCCCGAAGTGTCCGAGTTTGTTCGTCCAAACTGGCACCTGTACGTGTCCGCGCCGCGCCGCGTACCGTGTGCGATGCGCATCGGGCTCTTTTCGCGTCTCCGTCCCTGCTTGTGGCGATGTTGGTCCCACCTCGCAATTTCCTACACACAACTTCCACAGTTCGTTCCAACTTCCGGGACACTTATAATTGGTTTCCTGATACCGCGATGCCGAGAGAATGAGGGAGCACGAGATGTGCAGATTACAGGCAGGAAGAGAGACAAATTGTGCGCGCGGGCGCGGGGGGCGCCGTCCGCGTGCCTGCGGGTAATACGAGTCCGAATGGCGAAATAGTGAATGTGTGTGTTCTAAACCCTGGCCCTGGCTAATGTAAAGCGTCTGTAAGCTTGAAGAATTGTACATTGTGAAAATAGAGCATCCACGATACAATGTATACTGGCTATATAAATGAAGGAAAATTGCAGTCTCGCTTTATCAAGTTCCCGTTCTTTCCAACGTACACAGCTGATTAGTCTAGATACTTTCTTGCATTTCTCTCTCTCTCTCTCTCTCTCTCTCTCTCTCTCTCTCTCTCTCTCTCGCACTAAATTGAATTTTACTTTTAAAATTGAAATAGTTGGCCTAACAATATTGAGATCAATCAAAGCCTATTTGCTGATTTCATTTTCTTAAATTTATTTTCTTGAATTTATCATTCTTTGAATAATATAACGAGTATCTGCATTGGATTTCTGGAATTATAAATCCGGATTTTACATCAAATGTATTGCGGAGTTGACAGCATTTCCAAAAAAGAGCAAAGGCATACAAAAATTTAAAATTAGAAATCCGATGTTGTCGATCTTTGAGTGGTATGTTGTAATGTTTTGTAATGTTTTGTAATGTAGATTTTATTTAGTATGGACTACTTCAGTTTTTATGATAAATTACGTAAAAATTCAATACTTTGGTTAATATTATGTGAAAGATATTATATGCACTGATTTTTACAAATAATTTATTAGCGATGTAATAATATATTAAAAAATTATATATGAGTTATATATATGACTATCCAATAATGATTACACGAGTTCTTTAAATAAGTTTATTTTTAATTAACAGAGTCAACTAATATCACGTATCAAATATAATGAGATTATTATTATTCAAACACGCAGTAACTATCAACATATTCGCGAGATGTATGCTTATTATTCAAGCAGTTTTAATTAAAACTACTTGAAAAAGTTAATAGCAATTTAATGATGTCAATTTAAAATACGAAGCAGTTAGGAGGCGTGTATTTATTGATTATTAAATTTTATATGATATTAATGCTAAATTATATATAATAAAGCACCTTTTATCTCATTGTCAGTGAGAGATTCAGCCTATACTTTACAGCCAAATAACACAAAGGGGAAGGGGGATAAAAACGATGAAATGTATTTCAGAAAGAGAGAAAGAAGGGGGAAAAGAAAAGATAGACTTCCTATTAGTCTCCTTCATGAAGTAATATCATCATTTGTTTTCAATAGCCTCTCGCTTTATAAACGTCGTCGACACACAGGCTTCACGCCCAACGTGTGTAAATCCGACTTAACAACGCCCGTAAATTTAGGAAAGTATATATCAGTACTGTGTAACGCGGGCAATCGAAACAGAATACCGCGGATTATCGTAGATGCATAGACTATCAAGTGACTGAAGTCACAATCAGAACTTCGTGACCACCTCGAATAGAGGTGTCGGATTAATCATCTGAGAAACACTACGATTGAATTCAACCTCTTCTCTCGCTCCGAATTATAGTTGCGTTCGCTAAACCGCTGCAAAAAGTAAATTGAATGTCGCGCGATTGTCCTCTTCTCAACTTTCTTCAAATTCCGCGCTGTTCTCGTTGCGGTCTTTGAATAGCGCAGTTAAATCTCTCGTTTACCAGAGAGGACGGAATGTTCCGTCCATTCCTTTGAGAGAGGAAACGATATTTAATCATTTCTCGGTCCCGAGATAGATTGATAAATCAATAACGTCGCAATGTCAATACATTGTTAGCAACGTTTGATAGATTCGAAACGCGAAAACGAGGGCAACGAGAGCGCTCCGGAGCAAAAATTTGCGCGTCGTCTTGTGTTTGCGTACACTGAATTTCCTCGAAGTGGAGGAGACTCGTAAAGTACCGGAAAAATCTGAAAATTAAAGGTAAAATATGCGCATGAGGAAAAACGTAGGTAATTCATATATCTTTGAAAATTCCACCAATCTCCGTTTTTGACGCAACTCTCGAAGCAATATAAATAAAATCTAAACTAATGCTGTGTAAAAAAAATGGCATGAAAACCTGACAATTTTTTCTATAGCTTTTCTCCTATCTACGTATCTCAATATTTATTTTTGAACATTATGTATGATAAGAGGAAAGAATCTCGGTTTTTCACGCGACAATCTCGGAAATATCCCGCATGTTTTGCAAGACATTTCGCCGTAATTCCGGACATAAATTACGCGTTAATAGCCGCCGCCACCGCCGACGCTGTTAGACGTTGATAAGACAAAATAAGATTTCCATTCTCATCTTGGGCGTCTCGCGCCTTGTTTTGTCGCCCGCTTATATCCCGGCATCTATCTTTTCTGAGCCCGGTCGACGTTTCCCATCAGTGCTACTTCCGGAGGAAGCCCGTGGAAGTACCTCGTCGACAACGAAAACGACATGCACGTCACGATGCAGTTAATCGACCACATCCTGCGATTGTCGGCAAGACAATTTTCGCCTCCACCTCGTGCTCCGGAGCGGAGCGGAGGCGGCGCGACGAAACCGCAATGGCGTCTCGTTTGTAGTAGCGGAAGGTTGCATATGTAATAAGACTAGCACTCGTCTCGACGTCGGTCGATGGGCGACAAAAATCCATGTAACCCGGTCAACCCGTTATTTTTTAGAACGAACTGCAACGACTTTGTCATCAAATTCACGTTGCAAAAAAGCGAATATGATTCTGACAATAATGTAAACATTTCAAACCTCAAATCCATTACTGATTCTTCTAATATTAGGAACAATCAATATCACATTGGCGGCTAAGAAAGGATGAAAAAATATGTGTGCTATATATGTTTGTCAATATACGTGACACGCCTTTCTATTTCCAAGTTAGAAAATCATATTAACTGTCCTAGTTTTGAAATATCTATAAGGATATCCTGTGTGTTCCTAAAAGATTTGGCCAAACTTTTGCTAACTCCAAAGAAAATAAATTCGTAGACGTAGATGCGCAAAGATTTTCAATCCGGGTTATAACACTTATTTCTTTGGTATATTACGTATACCTAAGAGAAAGTTACAAATTTTATGTTATATGTTTTTATATATTATATAGCAATTATGTGAAAGAATTGCGTTCAATAAAATATAAGTATAAAATGTATGTATAATATATTTTCGCTTAAAATATTGTTCGAAGAAGGCCACGCTTGCAGACCTATACTTCTTCTGATACACAAACATAAAGTTTTAGAAAGCTACTCGAGCAAGTATTTCTGGAGCTAAATCTATATAAATCTTTTTTTTTCTCTCTAAAAGTCGATAGAACAAGAAGTACCTTACCGAAGTTTTTCCAGGTCTCGCAGGAACTAATTTTGCAGTTTATATTAAAAGAGTAATAATATATATCGAATAATTACATTTGTGGATTTATATTACAATACAAATGTTATCCGATACCGTACTATTCTCGATTGTTTTATTAACTATTGAAGTGTATTAGAAAACCTTAATTAATGAGAAAATAGCTAATATTCATTATAGTCTAAAATAGCTAATATTATTAAGTGTCTTCTTTATATAAAATTGTGTCAATAGCTGCAGTAAGATTTATAAGCCATAAGCGATTCGATATCACACACAGAATACGCGGTCGACATAAACGCCATGAGGTTCCATTGGGTTCGAGTATGAACCACTGGACTTTGCTGACGCACTTAATTAGGCGTTGATTAACGGATGTCCGTGGTGCCAAGGGATAGGATAGCACAGCCGGCAGGTGTATGGATGCAATTGGTGGGTCCGGCAACGGGAGAGATCGCAGAGATTGCTTGATCGGATTAGTATGTTCGCTAAACCGACTAGCCGCTATTCTCCCCCTCCGCCTCTTAGGCCCCCCCTCGGTATCGATCTATGAACGATTAATTTCCGTTCAGACGATAGTCTCAGGTGTACAAGTACTCGTTATGGATATCAAACACTTGCTAGCTACTGTTATCCGCTATCAACGGACAACAAGTATCGTTTAACGTCCTGTTTTGAATCATTCCCCTGCAATAAGAGAGATAATTTCTAAACAGCATGAATTGAGAAACTTCATAAAATCATGTTTAGTTAATAATACGTTTAAGATCCAACAGAAGATTTTATAATATAGGAACAATTTTTGATGGAATATTAAAACGAGAATATTTGGCATCGTATTAAAACAATACGGAAATAACAAGGATAGCAGTCGCCTGATGCTGCTGGCTTCCAAAGATTAAAGCGCAATCTTTCAGGAAAATATTGTTCAAACGTGCCCATATATGAAATTTCATAAAGTCCTTTCCTCTTCTCCGCCTCTCTCGCTGTTATATTGATTTTTTTTCGGTGAAACTATATATATATATATATATATATATATATATATATATAGCTGCAAAATAATATCTTACTTGTACTTGACTGATCAAAAGACAGATCGGTAGTAATTTAAAAAAGTATGCAATTCGGAAGCTAAAGAGAAATATGCAACGGGAGAGAGAGAACAACCAGATATTATAAGTATATTAAAAGGAATATAGAATTGCTGAGACACCGATCAAAAGTGAATTGCATGCAGGATTTCGGTATTTTTTTCTAAAGCACATAAAGGCCTTATTTGTACGCGAATAAATGGAATATGTGTTTATACGTATCAGAAATATTTAGTTTTGATATATATGTATTTTAGTACATACACATAAAATGCTTTCAACTGGCCATATGAAGTTTCTGTATTAGTTAGCGATAAAACACAAGAAGACATTACGAGGATATATATTTACACAAAAAAACTATTTTTTTATTCAAAAAACTCTGATTTGTGTAAAAATCACGTTTTGCCAAAACTTGGCATCGACGCAAACGAAGCCGTCAGTTGCCGAAGAATTGGTTGAGCGCGATAGAGATTTAAAAATAAAAATTGGTGAAACTGCGAGCCCTTTTTTTGACCACGAGCCCCGCGACCACTGCATTCGCAAATTGATACAGATTCTATTCGCTTGGATAGAAACGTATTTCAATCATGCGTGCGTGCGCGTCACTGGAGATCTTGTGCATTAAAAACAGAGATCAGCTTTACATAACCTGGCAAACTGTATTTTTTTGCATTGTATACATTGCATTACTAAATCCCAATGCCAACCCGTAACGTGTTAACGTTGCAGTTAAGTTTAAGCGAACTTGTTCTTCCAGCGCATTATCGCAATAATCGGGCGCTTAAGTAGTTTCCATTGTTAGAGGCAACTAGCGCGGTGCTCGATCGGGACTATAGGATATTTGCATTTACGAAGTGCCTCACTTAGGTGCAAGTTTGCATCTCTAGTTTGTACTTGACCTGAATCGCTTACAGGCAAATAGCTGTGATTTCGCGGAAACGCAAATCGATGCATTACTAAAATGTAAACTTCGTACAATATATTTAGTTCAATATACTTCTGTTATCTGTATTTGTAATTGTAATCTTAATTTTCATAATTACTTACATTTTTATGGATATCTTATTTTAACAATATAGTTTTATGATATTAATTTGATGGAAGTAATCCTTATTATTAAAAGTATATATATATATATACTTTTAATAATATATAATATATATATATTAGACATTACTTTTTTAAATCTAAATTTATGTGAATAAATGGGACAGTGCGTGAATTAATAACGATTTTTTACCAATGTTACAATGGCCATTATTAAAAGATCGCTCTTAATTACTTTTCATCATTATAGTTTTAATAATCTCAGGCTTATCCGTGTTATATTTACGTATTTGTATATTTTTACATAACTACATCGGAACGTTCGTACTAAAAGAATCACTTGGTATACAAGTGTGTAAATGCATTGTGCTCTTGTCGCACGTGCAGACCGTACGGAGCGTAAGAAAATTCCGAAGCGATTTCCCAACACACAGGATGAAGAAAAGCGTCGTCAGTCGCAAGCTTGCGCCGCTGCTGTGCAATCTCCGTTCAGAATTTATGATTACCCTTCCCGACCGTGAGATGCTTTACGTGACCAGGATTTTCAATGGTCAGTACCTAATGGCTGGAACCCCCGTCCCTCGCGTCTCGCCCTTACGATCCATCGCCCACCGCCGACGCCGCCGCGCCGCCGGTCACGGTCGTCCTCGTACTCGCTTTTTACCGCGGTAAATTCACCGAGGTTTTCCAATTTCGATGTGTTCGCACTTGCATCGACATCCTCCCTGCAACGCGTACCCGCCTCGACCTCCCTGCGAGGCTGCGAGATCTTCACCGAAAATATAATACAACCATCCTCCGAACGCAAGGATTGCGCCAATATCGTAAAAACGGCGAGGAGATGATAGGGAAAAAGAGAAAGGGAAGGGGGAGAAAGGGTTAGAGGGAGAGACGAGGGAAAGGGTGGTACGCGAAGGACAGCGCGAGAAAAAAATTCGATACACCCCCCGATGGGGACTCCGCCGACTTTCCCGCAGCCATAGCGGGCTCAGGACGAGCGGCTTTAAACCGCTTTGGAAGAGTTATTGCGATTCTTCCGTTACGATTTCACGCTACATTCGCTGCCACTTCCGCCGATTTACCCCGTTCCCCTTGTCCTCGATCCCTACGATCGCATCTCGTCGTTCGCCCTGCGGCCTGCGTCTCATAAAATATCATAAGTCTGAAAAAAAATTAAACATATATAATTCTCGTATTGTATATTTAGTTACAATTTGTATTTATAAAAATAAGGCAATGAATATATATGTTTTATAAAAATTATTTATGTGTGTGTGTGTGTGTTTTCGCATTTCCGTACATAATATTATTATTTCTTTCGTTTATTAATATTTAAATATTAAAACGATGATTTTTTTTTTAATATTTAATTAAAGCGGGCATTTTCGATATATTTTTATCTTCTGTAATTTAATGCAAAGTCCAAATATTTTTCTAAGAGAATATAAGGTCATATTATTTCTAACACGTTCTTACGATATGCATATTTTATTATTTTGTAAGATATTCACGTTGTTGGTCTCCAACTGATAAATTTTCGTGCATCAATTAACACAAAAATCCCGTTCCGCCTACATAAATTTTTAATTGTGGCATATTTAAACCGATTCCAAATCTCGCTCAATTTACGATCTCTTAATTGCCGCGTTATTTTACATTCACATTGGTAAAATAATGAACGGCAAAACAATGGGTAATAACGGCGCAGGGAAATAATGTTTAAGAGCTGGTGAAAAGCAGCGTATAATGGATCAGCGAAAAACCTGGTGCGTTGCACGCACAATAGGAACACCGTAGCGGGGGGAGGGGGATAGGAGCAGGTCGTCGATTGCAGCCCGGCGTAGGGTGCTTAATAATTCGAATAATGCCAACGCCGATAAGTGAACCGGATGGAAATACGAGAGGACAGTCGGCTAGGCGCCAGTCGGTTCGGCGAGCGCATCCGCACGCGCTGCCTCGCGCTGCATGGAACGGAGCAGATAGCCGGAAACTATTTCATGGTTAATGGCGTAGTTATGCACTCTCTCTCTCTCTCTCTCTCTCTCTCTCTCTCTTACAAATCATAAATTCCGCATTTGCGGCGGCAGTATTACGTAACTTGCTACCTGCCTCTGACTACCTGCCGCGTTCTCCAATCTGATCAGCTCGCTGTCCTTCCCGATATTTGACGTGATTAGTGCTCGGCGTGCGCGCGATTTGCCTGTGCGCGTTATTGCATGATGAACGTCTAATCTTTCGTGATGTTGTCATCTTGCAAATGACTAAGTTAAAAAATAAAAGCACGGACGACTCATCCGAAAACAAAATAAAGAAATTGCACGTGATTTATCGTATCAGAATGAGATAATTGGTTTTATTTGAAAGTGGTCTCCAGTGTAGGAGAAAAATAAGTATATAGTAATGTTCAGTGGTTAATTAACATATAATTAATACATGAAGATATGTATAGCTAAAAGTGCTCTTGATAAGTTTACATTATTAAAATTACTGTAATATTATCGTCTGGAATCATCTTTATATTTCAATTCGTAAGATTGCTCTGAATAAAAAAAATCTTGTTTCCTATAACTCGATCCACGGGTTGAGTGTAGATATAAAACAAGATAATGGTCAGTAAATATAATCAATATGCGTCTACAATATCGGAGAGCTTATAGGTAGACAAAAGTGCAATTTTACCAGCTTTACTAGTCAGCTTTTTTGCCAGATTACAGATAAATCGGATAATTCTCAAAAGTCTGTATCGTATCGTGTATAGCGGATTGGATTATAGAGTTACCAAATCAATTTTACAGATTTACACAACGACAAATGTATTATGTCGTGTCTTTCCACTTATTCAAGCAATGAAAGACATCCATTTTTTATTGTTAATCTAAAGCGTATCGCGATCTAAAACAGATATTGCAAATTTGAAAAATAAAATAATTCGATAAAATAATTTATTTAGTCTTATCTCCGTTGTGTGTAACATTTCCTGGCTAATTAAGAAAATAGAACAATTATCTAAAAGAAACCAATTATTTAATAATAAAACAATATGAGAACGTATATTGTCATAAAGTAGAGTAATCAAGAGACACGGTAGTGTCTCGCGCCAAGTACACGCGAAGCGAGACCGCACCGTGACTCTTTTACGCGACGCGACGGGTTGCGAGTATATTGTTAATTACATGATGATTCTATATCATGTTTTCTTGTATACCGTTTTCTTATTTTTTATTAATAAAGATTAAATTTTAATTAAAGATTCGTTAACAACATTAATATATTTCATTTAACAAGTGTGAATTGCAATACCAAGTAAATTTTCTATTTTTATTATAATATTTTGATTTTTAAAAAATTCAAAGTTATTTAACATAATACAAATATTTTTTCTTAAATCTATATTAACATAAAATGAGGGTAAACACATCTCTGTATAACCAACTACTATTCATAGATTGATTTCAATATAATGTATTAAACGTGAAGCATTAAAATTACCGTGTCGCCCTGTAAAAGCCTGCGGCTATTATGTCTAAGCGCGCGCGGAAATTGATTCTCTTGGGTATTCAATAAAGGTCATCGACCATTTCGACATTATAAATACATAGTGTTGCACATTCGAAATATTTACAATGTACATACCTATTGTAACCTATGTAAACGTAGCCATAAAATAATTCTGCAAACTGCACTAGAGAAGCTGATGGTCATAACATTGTTATTTTTATCTCTTTGTTTATGTTCACTATGTAGGAATTAAAATTTTTTTTTATTAAGAAGAAACATTATGAATATTATACAGATTTAAAGAAAAGACGAGGAAAATCTGCCTTTTGTTGTTTCTACGTACTATAATGCGGCTTGACATTTCTACGCTCGCGTTAGCTCGCGTTGGCGCGCGCTGAAAGCGTTGAACATGCATTATCATTACTATCCTGCTTTTATTTATATATTTACATGTTATATGCAGTAAGAATATATAGACTCGCGCCGCTGCATTCGGCGTGACTGCTGACAACAATATTACTCACGGCGTTTACACCATTTCTTTGCACTTTTATTACGAACACCACATACAAACCTATTTTACCGTATAATGTGTCGCATTTTTCATATGTAATAAACAAGATATATCGGTATGTGGATAAAATAAAAATATAGTATCCTTATTGATGTTAAAATTTCTTTAATCGTAAAAGAGAAAGATGAATCTGTATATAATAATCTGACAATAAATATAGCACCGAAATAGAGAGGAAAATAATTAATCTTGCGAGGTACGTTTCTCGATGCTATTTTGCATGATTTAAGTCGCAATTCCAAGCTTGCAAACTGAGATATATATCATCGCGTGTCCCGTACTCTTAAGGGATTAGAAACCATTAGATTAGCTCAAACTCGACAGTCATGGCCACGCCATTAGCTGGCTGAATTTATTAAGAGAAATTGCAAATACACGGTACACTTAAAGATGGGCAAAGTAGAGACATTCTAATAAGGAAAATCGACGATTAACAATAAAGATTAACTGTAAAGAGAGATATATGTATATAGTAGAGCTCTAAAATAGATTAAGACAACTCCACGCGATAACGATATTTGCTCTATATCACTGACTCGCAACTGCGACGTGCCAAAGCCCCGATTAAGAAGTAATAGATGCGAAACTATTTCCTAAGTTTCCCTCAATCCATCTCATTACGTCCAATGACGGCGGGTATCCAATATCAGTCTCTGTGTTCATCCAAGTTTAATCGTAGCGATTACATTCAGCTTTGGATCCCCGTGCGGATATTACAGTGAATTACGAAGCAGTCGAACAGAGATATACGTTTGTGAAAATCTGTAAATATGTGCTTCTGTAAATATGTGCTGTACAAGGATTAAATGCGTACGTCTGTGTGCATGGCTATTTCCATACCACGGCTATTTCCACTAGTTTAAAATGCACGTATCATAAAAGATTATTGAGCGGAAGAATATGATAACGAATAATAACGGAAATGACAGCATATAGCTAAAAGAAATACATTAAACCAAATATCGGAAGACTTATCACGCAATAATACCGTTGATTTATGCATTATTGTGATATATTTTGCAACATATTAAATTATTTTATCTTCTAAAATATTTTCCAAGCTCTTCTACCGATTCACCAAGTAAAACAAAAGTCAAAGTGTTTAAAGAAATTGACCTATTAAAGACAAAATACTTGTTAGAAATAAATTAATGCATATCTCATGTGGGAAGAGCATCAGCAGTTAGGTATCCGGGCACATGAAGAAATGTTATCGTCTCCGATATGGTCGAGCGATGCTCGATCGTTATAATCTATGCACGATGTGCAATAACCAGGTTTTATGACCCTCTTGTATCGCAACGTTCGCGTTAACTATCTCGCTAAGGCGTTATACGGTGAATATACGAAGGTGCAACGGCAGACTATGGAGAGAGGGAGGAAATTGCTTGTTGTACGACGGCAATCTCTGTTCTAATTTATTGACCGTCGAGTATATCCTCCCATCTTATACGCAGGCAAAAAAGATGCGTTGTGTCAAGTTACTCGGCAACAATAAACGCGTAGCGCAAAACCGTACGGTGAAGGTAAATAAAAGACAGAAAAAGTTTAATTTAAAAAATATCAAAACGCTGACTTTTTAAACGAATTTTAGTAGTGGCTGGTAGCAAAGAGATAATTTGTATGGGAAATAGGGCATCGTAGTTATCACTTGTGTCGTCACATTTTTTTCTTTTTTTTTTGAACGAGAAATTTAATATTCCGTGAATCAGCCCGCGGCCACAATACATTCCAACGTAAAATTGCCAATATCCAAAATAGAGTTTTCCCGTAAACAAACTCCACGCTGCAGAAATGCACCGCGTAAAGCGCAATGTGCGAATTCTTTACATACAATCTAGAATCTATAAATGTGCGTGTTTCATTTAAAAAATTATTTTGTACATTTTCGTCATACTGGCAAGAATCAATTGAATGTACAAATGCAGAAAGCGGTTCTTTGATAAATATGCACTTGCAGTTAAAAAAGTTAATTTTTAAATATTTTTTTATAATAATAAAAGAAAATATCTTTCAACAGCGATTGTAAATTTCTAAAACATTAATTAAGAACAATTGAATTAAGAAAGAGAGACAGAAATAATAATAGGGAAATAATAATCTAAAATAAGATAAAGTCTGATGAATTAATAACACTGCGAGAAAAAAATGTTCTGCATTTTAATAAATGGAGTCACAGTTGTATGCAAACTAATATTTACTAAACTGCAGAAAATTTTTTTCTTAGTGTACAGTATCTGAACAGTTTCACGGATAAGCGTAACTATTGTAGCAAAATTGCGTTTACAATTACCTCTACAAATAAATTAAAAACGTTTCCTTGCGGATAGATATGGATATGTGGATGCAATATTCTGGTTGGTGTTGAGCCGATGGAAAAAGTCCTCTATCCTCTCTATTCTCTATTCCGCTGTTAACTCCCGCGTTATTCCGTCGCTCGCATACGTCACATCAAAATGTCGATGTCGAAATATGGGTCGCACCAGAGCAATCAGGATCGAACGATGCTTTTGGGGAACGGTAGATGAGCAAGCGCTGGACCGAACTGTATTTGGCGACCGCGGCGGGGAAGGGGCCCGCCGCCATTCGCCGACTTTCCGTTTTTACATCGAATGTCGCTGGTATACATCCGAATGTTGCCATCGAGTAAGAAGAAAGCGGCATTCATGACACATGAATCGCGCCGCGATTTTCACGATTCTTGATTTTTCAGCTTCTGTCTATCTATCTGTCAGATTTGTATCTATCAAATGAGTATAACCCTTATGGTACCTCGAATCTTAAATGGAACAGTTGACTGTAATAACTACCGAAATATGTTTGATGTTTTACAGATAACCATTGTAAACGGAGCTAATTTGCGCGATATTTGAAAAATTTGTGTAATTAACATTAAATTACCGGGTTAATTATTAAATTATATTATTATCAGTATTTTTTCGATACGATAGCCAAACTAATCCAT
Source organism: Temnothorax americanus (assembly GCF_048541705.1). Taxonomy (NCBI): domain Eukaryota; kingdom Metazoa; phylum Arthropoda; class Insecta; order Hymenoptera; family Formicidae; genus Temnothorax; species Temnothorax americanus. The sequence continues at coordinate 673,215 of NW_027509307.1, read as the reverse complement.
ACGATTTTTACGCCACGTTGGCCTTGGAATACTTCGCATCATGCACAAATCGAATCTGGTAGTGGAGGCAAAATCGCGATTTCATAGTCCATCAAAACTCGATCTCGCATGTCGCAGCTGTAAATTTTAAAAGTCGGATTCGGCCACTAGTAGCACCGAAATCTGTGCCTTGGCACATGTATGCAGGCCCATTTGCCCGAAACGCGAAGTTATTGGTTTCAAGCTCCTCCGATGCGTCTATTCGCTATCCCCGTCTCTCTCGCATTCTTTCTCTCATTTTTATCCTTGCTCCGTTACTCCCAACCCAAAAGCCCTGCCTTTTTCTCTTTTACCTATTCCACCCGTCGTTCTTCCTTCCCCGTCTCTTCATCTGCGCGTTGTTCGCCGAGATGGCGTCCATTTTTGTTACCTCATTTTTATCGTCAAATCTTTCGCAGCCAGTTTGTCGGGCGTCAAATTCACCCCCGTTGCCGTTTCGGGGAAGGAAGCTCACCCGCGCTCTGAAAACAACGTCGAAAAACGATTATAGTGAGATTAACAATAACGATATAACGGCGCGCCGCGATCGATACGCGCGGAAATGGTTTTCCTCGGTTGACCTGGATTCTCTCGGTATGTGATATTTGATGTCCGCATCGAAACTTACGCGATGATAAATAATATCTTTCCCTCGATTTTAGAGGCAATCAACCTGTGATCTCACTCTCTATTTGGCTGCGTCTTGCTTGCGATTGAAATTGTATGATGTATTAACATGTTAATAATTAAATTTACATTATTTAATATTTAATTAGGTCATTATAACTCACATATTGGTATAATTGACTTTATATTATTGTTAATTAAAGAAATGTTTTGTTAATTAAATAGAGAAGCTGCCATATTCGGTCGGGCTGGATCTTAGTAGCCTAAATGACATATGTATTCTATGTGAATTTTGTATATTTTTTTGAACTTAGCAAACTACGCGCCGATTTCACAGTTCTTATTGAGACATGCCTCACTGGTCAATTTGGTAAAGATGCCCATTATGAATTGTAAGGAGAACCAAGTTCGAACTCTGGTTGAGGTGATATTTTTTACAACAAATTCTTTACAATTTAAAAGTAATACGTTTTAGCATCAAAAGTTAAATCAATTATCGATTTAAATATGTGAATTTACTGTTCCAATAAAAAAAACTATGTTTCAAGACCGACAAATAATCGGCACGGAATTAGAAAAATTATACAAAATTCACACAGAAATACACTGTTAAATATTGAAGGATAAAATTTAAAAAACCAATACTTGAGTTGAATAACATTTTAGTATTTTTTATTGCCATGTGTGTCAAAGTTTATTATTTTAATACACAACAGTATTATTTTAACTTCATTGGTTTAGTTAAATTAACGGGATGAGCAGGAGCAGTGGCGACTTATAGGAATGATTAAAAATGACTCAAATTGAGTGTAATTTGACACTACGAATTGAATTGTGTATTATTATTAAGCTACTAAAATCCAGCCCGATCGAAGATGGCATATTCTCTATTTAATTATAAGATTTAATTATAAAATTTTAAAATGTGGAGAATAACTTAAGATGAAGGTATAACGTATCTCTTCGTTCATCCATAATAAACGAATTGGTACTTTTACCAAGCGACATAAGCGGATCAGAGAGGAAAGCCGGCGGCTTTCCGTAAGCGGTGTCTTGCCCCTGCTCTTCGTTGTCTCCTAAATCCTTAAAGGTGCTCTCAAATCGTTCCGTATAAGATCGATCGCGGCAGCCGGGTGCGAAGATTCATTTCGTGGCCAGACGGAAATGCAACACCCCTTTTCGTATTCCCACGGAAGGAAGGCTATTGGCCGTTCGTTCAGTCGTAAATCGTTTCTCGACCTCGATTCCCCCGTAATTACTGGTTCCTCAAGACTCCATTATATTAAGTCCCGGCGTGTCACGGTGTGTCGAGCACCGTCGAGATTCCTGGTTAGTGCTCGGTACGTTCCCGGCGAATCCCGATGTAAATTGTATTACCGGTTTGCTCGCCATCGCGAAAACGCAATACTAATGACTTTGGTGCCAGATAATTAGCCAGAAGAGCGTAATTTCGAACAAAATGAGCCTCGCCTAAGCTCTCGCTTTCTGACTTGGTTCCCTCCAATCGTCTACCTTGGTTTCGCGCCGCTTCTCCGCAATATCCTGAGCTTACGCGAATATAATCTCGGATCTCTCATTGCTAGAAATGTTCCTTTATTTGTGCAAAGTAATTTTTCCCGGGCGCGTAATTTCTTGTGCTTGCAAGTCTTGCTCGCAGATTTAACGGTACGGTATGCTGCACGCGGAAAAGGAACGTAGCAATCGGCGCCATTCTTTATTTTCTATTGCTTGCCGAAGAAGCTTCAGCAGTCCGATGTACGAAACCGATTCGAGATTCGAGTGTTCCTGGATTTAATGCCGCCAAGCTAATCCCAAATCGGCGACTCTCCATGGCTCTGAGATCTCACGCCAGACGACGATAAAGCAAGCTACTTAATCCGCCGAGGTACGTAAGATTTATGGTTCACGGATTGGTGAAATCAGCCGGGTACACCGAGAGTATCCTTAAGCTTAATCGGGTCCGCATGTACGAGAGCATAGGATTCGAAATATACGTTTGCTTTCGCCAGGGAAAATAGATTGGTTGTTCAATCGACTGCAATTCGACATCGATACCGAATGTACTTATGTACGAATCCACGTATATATATTGTATATCGTACATTGCTAAGTAAATAATTACGCGGCTTCCCTTGTACTTTTGTTATATATACTCACAACATCTCGATAATACGTAATCGAATTTTACATTTTATTGATTTCATTACCTATACACTATTCGCAGCAATCGCAGCGATGTAATATGATGAGGTTCATCGGCGATTTCTGATTTCTTGAGAGATATTCTTTTGATTTATCTTGATTTCGTCGAAGAGCGAAACGAAATACAGAGCAAGATGAATAATTCGTATTTTTTTAAAGAATGTTTTTTTATTTATCCTCAACAATATAAGGATTACATAAAAACACCACAATCGACAATGGTCAAAAACGTAAAACTACGATTTTAATTCTCGGCTATAACTGATCGGTCTGCTTACGTTTGTCTGCATGTTCCGAAATTTGTTTCATGCGATAAACTTAACGTGATCATACGAAAAAAAGTACATTTTCGGATCCGAGATTAAACGATATTAAGCTAAGATCGTATCTTTGGAGAAATGCACAGTCATATAAATCCGAAAATATCTTCGACATCAAAAATGACACCGTGATAGCTAACCGGGACAAACGATATTACTTAACACCTTAGTGCACGAGCGATTTCCTTCGATCGATAACACGTCGAACGTGGGCTCTCCCGAGGAAATCCCGGAGGCGACACACGTCGAAGCAGACGCCATACCGAGGTGACCCGGCCGCGCGTCCACTTTGCTTCTGCATTTTCGCCAGCTGACGACCGTTTCTCGGCTGTCCCCCGAGAGACACACACAGCGGCTTTGGTTCCCGATGTTAAACGTGTATCCCGCATTTCAAGGGGGACACCCTTGTAGGACAGAGCGGAATGATAGATGGTGCGAAAAGCGGAAGGGAGGATATTTACGGTGAAGGAGAGAAGGAAGGAATGAAAAAAAAAGAGAAATCGGTCATGAGACGGAGGAGGCGATAGGTAGATGGGAAGATGAAAAAAAAGCGACGATGACGCTCGCACCTCCGGAGGCCTATCGTCCATTATTTACGGCGACGTGTCACGCGAATACTCGCCGAGTCAAACTGTGCGTTGTCTACGGCCTCTGAGATTCGGAAAAGCGGCAACCGGCTTCATTTTTCTGACATTTGTTCTCACCAGCGTCAACGTCGTGTGCGCGCACGTGTGTGAGTACGCGTGTATATATACGTGCGTGCGCTCCGCTTCTTCACTTTTCCGAATAAAAGAGAAAAGAGGAGGTGGTAGTGCGCTCCTCTCCGCCCTTTATTCGACTGGATTTTTACTGGAAAGGGGGAAAAGACGCCTCGTGCTTGAAGCCCGGTATTCTGTTCGAACATGTACTATCATCCCCGAGTATCTCCCTGTTGCGACGAGGAACCAGGCGCAACGACACACTCAAATAACGATTTCCGAAGAGGATGTATTTCCACCTGAAGTGCTCGTCGACGATTATTCGACTATTCGATATCGACAGCAAAGATTTATGTAACTTTTTTTTACGTGCTCATGGTTGAACGCATTTTCCATTTCCGTTTGAGTCATCGTGTTGGTTGGACTGGTTGGACTGATATTATCCAAGTGATTTTTATTCCTATTTTATTTTACGTCCACTAAAATTAATATAATTGGAAAGAAATTTAGTGTTTGACGAAAACGCGAAATGCATAAGAAATATTAAAGTCATCGATTAAATCTTTGTGTTACTAAAACTTAAGACATTCTTAACACAATATAAAATCACAATTAATAAGAAACTATAATTATACTCCAAGCGATTAGCAACTCACGCACGATGTCAAATCATCAAAATCTTTCAAGAAACATACGAAGCATCTCATTGTATTCCATCGAGCTGTTGTTTTTCCAATGGAGACGTCAGAATCATAATGATCCGCGATCTCACCTGTTAATTATACCTTCTCCTACCTATCAAGCAATCAATGACCTTTTCTTCCTGTCATCGCGATTCCGTCATGACGATTGTCATCATGGGCTGAATCATCCAGCTACTCTTCGAGACTAGCGGGTACATCCCATCATTGTCAGTCCAATCTCATTCCGCTGAAAAGACCCATTCTCATGTCTGTCTCTGTTAAGTCCGCGCGCTACATAACACACGACGAGACGGTTATGCAATTAATTCACCGTTGTCCGAATCTCGTTCTAGTGGTCTCGCAAATACAGCGGCTTCGCGCCCACGCGCAGTGGCTCCTCGTCTCCTCGGGAATATCTTTTGCGTTGAGCGGCAAAAGAGTCCCAAGGTAATCCCAGTTGGAGTGTTAGCACCGAGGATGAGGCGCGTCCCGTATTACGTCTCTTCGCCTCTCCACCGGCACGGGCCGCAGGGAAAGACGCGGGCGAGCAAACGTCGGGGAAAAGTGGCGTGGAATTCTGTCGGACGGGAGAGGAATTCTCACGTGGCTTGTAGGGTCGCGACGCCGGCTCCTTACGGGGCCATAAGGTGCGCCGTGTACGCGCCGCGCGATCTCCTCAGAGATTTTTCCATCAAGACAATTCGCGCGGACAGACGCACGCGCGAGCCGCCCATTTATATCCGCTCGCTTCGTCGCTTTCACAAGCCTCAGAAAAGATTGTCCGTTAGATTGTCTCGTCTCCTTCGGGCATTTAAAGCCAGAGACACATGCGAGCGCTGTAAAAACTGGCGACATTAAATCGGAATCTTATTTATAGAGAGCTACACGTTTCGAAACTCTAAACTGCAAAGATCATAAAACAGACTGATGACACTAATTAGTAACATAATGAGTTATAATTTTGTACATTTCACGTTATGCACAGTTTGAAATTTTTTCTATTTTCTTACAATTTATGACAAGTGCATACAAGAAACTTATTATATCACATTTAATATTAACTGCAAGAACGATAATGAAACAGCGTGCTCAAAGAAAGACCTCTTTTTACATAAAATCCTTCAACATTCAATATCCCACATCTGGCTGTATCGATTTTAATCTTTTTAACTGAAAGTTTTCAAGCGCAAACGTCTTGTATCTATCTAGCACAAAGGCAATTATGTCCGGAACATCTTCTCGAAGAAGATTCGTCAGGCAGGCAATTATTGGGGTATCCACCGAAAGAACAGCTCTCCTTCTTCTGCCAGGTACTTTCGTGCACTTCATTGGCCAATGTTCGCCTCGACTCGCGAGACAATAGTCTTTCGATAGAACGCATGCAGATAAAAATATCACCAATAAGGTAAACGAATTGTAATCGATTTCGTATTTTGAAATTATCTTTTCCCACAGATTGTATTTACATGCAAAGAAGCGTGTACGCATAAGTTAAACAATATTTGCAAAGTTTTAGATAAAAAAAAGAAGTAATAACTGGAAACTGCAGGAGGTATGTAACATTAATAAATATAGATATATTATAAAATATTATAAATATACGTGTTTAATGTTGCAAATTTAATAATTTGTAAATAATACTCGTTAATGCGTATTTGACTGTAAATAAAATAATTTGTAAATAATTGAAAAAAATTAATATGATGGCGTACGTGACGCCCAGCGTCATATGTACATCGAGAGTCACTAGTCAAACCCCGTCACGCTAATTCGCACGATCTGCGGGTTAATCTCGTTTAGAAACTCACCTCGACATTTTATACGACCCTTCCAGCTAGCGAAGTATAACGAGATTACGATATCCAATTACTTCAGCAGCAGCAGCAGCAGCAGCAGGAGCTACAAAATTTTACGTCGTTCATCGTGGGCGTAAAAGGGGGTGGACCGTATCCGTGAAATTGAAAAATTGCAAAGGCAACAATACGCTTCATACGAACAATACGCGGAGCAAAAAATTTATTCGACAGAGCATGACATGGTATCGAGCGCGTTAAAATTATTTAAATATAACTTCGTATTTGCACTGGAGGAAAAAGAATATACAATTTACACGAGCGCCGCGTGTATACAATGAGGATTTGATAGTTATAAAAAAGTTGAAATAAAAATACGATACTATATGATATCTTTATTTATCAGAAAAATAAATCTCTGTTTAAAAATCTTTCAGTTCATTTGTCAATTTTTCAAGAGAATGATATATTTCTGATTTATTAGTATATCAAATTTAATGTTTGATGGAGGATATATGGTATATTATCTTAAATTTGTTATTTGTTAATATTTATTATAGAAAGCGAATATAAATCTGCAATATAAATTTTGCATAATTTATCGAGTTATTCAGGGATATTTATCGAATTACGTGTTCTGTTTAAATACCAATCATTACCACGCAGTAAGTTAATATTTCACGATATTTGCCATATTTTTATAAATTAATATTTATATTTGTTGCGAAAAATAAATAATATTCTGCAATTTATAATATCTACATAATCTGTATCTTTTTGAAAATAATAACGTTCTCTTAATTTCTCTCTTCTTTTATTTTTTACTACCTTTTGTGTGACATAGATAAAGTACACTTCAGTACTTATATGTGTTGTAAAATCTTGCCTTTTCCATTGTAACTGTACATTATTTTATACCAGCTATTAATCGGTTGGTGACACCATAATAAGGCGGTACATCGTCGAGTGTGCTGGCTTCGCCCATTATGGAAACCTGCTATTTATGTCAGTGAGTTATCTAAAACAAGAAGCGCATTTATATCACGTCTCTTCGTGAGTTCTAGGCAAGCAGGTATCTCCCAAGAAGGAGCTAAAGAACGTTAGAAAGAGGCTGACATGTTATCGAGCGTTATTTGTGCCAACAGGATTTTCCTGATACGGCCAATACACGCGATGTTGTTGCGAGTGATAAAACGGGGGATAAAATGAGGACGGGCGGCGGTAATGCACGTGAAGCCGGACTAAAATGGGAGCTTGATGAGAGAACTTCGCTTAGAAGTCGCAAGTAGGGTCAACGAGGCGTACGGGTCACCCGAAGTAAATTTAAGTTTAAAGCTGCGGAAGTTACGGCGCTTGATGAGGACATAAAGGTAAGGCGAGAGGTCGAAGGAGAAAGGGATGACGGCGCGGAGGAGGGGAGAGAGGTAAGGGTCAAGTTAGGCAGAAGTTAGGGGTGGATTTCATGCGAGTTCAACGACGGCAGACCACATTTTTCTAAGTTAATTATCGGAACGAGGGCGACGGGAAGGGTCGAGGAAGTTTGCCCCATCAACCCGCGCGCTCCCGAAACTTTTGAATCAGTCCTCCGGTTTGTACGCGGAGTCTCATCTTTGCGGAACGATCTCGAGTATTTCCCATCGCTTCTCCTCTCCATTAGACTCTCTCCTTTGAAACGGAGAAACGAGGGAAGTTTCCCCTTTGTCGAATTATACGAGAGCATCTCTTCTCTTGACACGACTACAAGACTTCAGTTTTCTCTTTTTCTCTCCCCTCTCTCTCCCTCTCTCCCTCCTTCCTCTCCCCCTCTCTCTCTCTCTTCATGCCGTATGAAAATATCGTATAAATGCGATACATTGTAACAAAAGGAATATAGACTTTTATCTATTGTGTCAATCGTATCGCATTTATTGTACCACAATTGTATCACAAAACTTGATTACAAAAACCCGGAGCAAGTCGCACGGAGCACAAACTACATAGATATATTGTCGCCCTCCATAGATGAATCATCTTCCCTACCGATTTTTTATATAGTGACAAAAATTCCCATATATATATATTTCGCTGGATTAATTTTAATAAATGAAACTTTATATTTCTTTAAAAGATATTGAATATCTCCGACCGGGTCGTTCATGCTGGCAATATTTGAAACTACGACCTGACTCGTCCCTATCCAATTCAACGAGAAATCTCAACCGCGATCTATAAGCCCTATAAAATTTTTACAGCGACTCTCCTCGTCGGTTTTCATACGGCCTGTCGTCGCAATCATCCCCGGCGACATACTTTACTTTGTCATAAAGTATCGATTACAATTATACAATGCGTCACTATACTTTAGCGCAATATGATCGTTTCGTGGATTTATGTTTCTGCTGTACTGCTTTTTCATTCTAGTCCGTTAGCATCTCCCTGTTCTCTCGCCGTCTCTTGTGTACACTCGCTTCCCTCCTCTGCCAGAGTATGTACTCGACGTACGTTTTATCATCGAAAACGTAGTTCGATATACATAGAAGTTGGATTTCCCCTGCAGAAAACATATCCGATAGACGTGACATTCTGCAGGTAAACTCGACGAGTGGGATTTTCGACGAAGCGGATTTCGAGATTGCTTTGTATACCCGATAGCATGCGTCGTCTTGATAGTTTCGCGTCTCTAGTGCGAGTTCGTGCTTGCTTCTCTAGAGAGAAAGAAAGACGCCCGGTACAGATAGTCGCAACGGATAGTCATTCCCTCTGTTTGTCGCTCGAAATTTTGCAGGTAAACATACCTGGTATCAGGACCAATAACCTCCCTCCCTCAATCTTGCCGTCACGACGGTCTCTGCTCTCTTAAACGTGCTCACAATATTGCGCACCGAATTTCACCGGCGATTGAACGATGCGCCAGCCGGCGCGTTCAATTATCTCGAAATTATTCGCATAAATTAAGCGGGTCTCGAGTTGTAATTTTCATCAACCCGGCCATTGTCTGTCTCGTCGCCTGTTCTCGGGACATTGTCGCGACCGACGACCCCCCGCAGTGGAAGAGCAGTACACCGGCGCGGCCGTTTCTTCCCCAGTGCGGATTTATTCTCGCCAAATTTCAGCATCGCAAAGCCGATACGTTGAAAACGTCAGCGAGTAGACGTCGGCGAGCTCTTCTTCGGTTGCCGTTACCGCGGCGGATCATAAATACGAACATGAATAAATGCAGCGCGCTCGCTCCGCGATCATCCGCGCATTGCTCTCTCCGACGCCGATGTCTCCGACGTTTCGTCATTCTGTGTTCATGCTTTCTAGATTTCACCTTATGAAAAACGAAGATGCGTTTTTTACGAAAACGAGAAGGGATTTGCAAAGTTAAGAAAACAGCAGACGGTGCGCGTCATTATTTATTTATATAATCTCAGTTAAAATGACGAGTCGACCGTATCCGACGATATCCCGCTAACGCAAGATCGCACGAAAAGGCAGGCCGATGAGCTTCGCCGAACGTGGAATTGTTCGGAGAATTCATCGCGTTGCGCCAACAGGGTACTCACATTTTTCTCATTTTCCGCGCATCGCAAGAATATACGTACGTCACCGAGGATGACGGCATAGTGGGAGTCAACGTGCATTCGAAATATGACCTTTTATTAAGCGTAGACACAGCAGACACATGGTGTCCTCCAATCTCGCGTGCCATCTAAGCGTTTCAGGAATGAAAATTTACTTTACTTTAACAGGGGTCTTTATCCGCAGATTTATTGCAAGAATGTCCAGAGAAAGTTGAACGTCAAAAAATTATATTAAAGAAGTTTAACAAACTTTTTCTTCCCGAGGCGAGAATGAAGCTCAAATTGGAGATAAATTTAAAGATGAAAGATTCCTTCATTTGTAAATGAAGGAAATTACGAGGAATCCGCGACAACTTATTACAGATCGATTTCTGCATAGCACTGAAAGTCCAAGTTACGCGTGTTTGAGTAAAACTCTTAGAAATTCTGTTCTGTATCCCGTCGAGGGAAATCTTAAGATCGGATTGCTACACGGAGCGAAGCTTCGTCCTAAAACGATGAGTTACCAAACAGTGGGAGAGCTGTTGGGAGAAACAAAAGCCAGAGACGAGAGTCTATGTCGTCGCCTGAATCGACAGGCTCTTCGGTCGTATATTTCTACGCTACGCACTTCTGAAGCCAGGCGTGAAGTCCAATTTTGCTCGGTTGTCCCATGGGAATACACGGGCGCGCTGACGTGCCCGGTTACCGCAGTCACATACCTTGAAAATCACTGTTGACTGATGCCACTGGCGCGAGAAAAAAAATGTTCAGGCGGTGGAGGTCAATCCTCCTCGTTCGCCTTCTCTTCTCTCTCTCTCTCTCTTTCCGGCGAGTTTCCCCGACGGATTTTCCACGGATTCGCCGACGAATGCGACGGGCAAATCCTATCGAATTTCGTGGAATACGAGAAATGACGGACCCTTCAAACCGACAAACAGACTGCGTGATCGATCTATCGATTATTGTTACACAACCAACGACCATGTGCTGATCCTTCTGTCGAGATAGTCCTCGCTGAGTTGACTTCTCGGAGTTGATATTTCCTAAAGCATATGTTCATAATATTAATCATGCCCTCGTTTTTTTCTTGCGTTTGATATTGCTATCGTCTCTTCAGATTAGCAATACAATCATCGTCATACATTCTGATATTGTGAAATTGTGATTCATAGAGAAAGTATATCTTATCTATAATATAAGATATAATAAACAAAAACTTACTTTTACACGCACGTTTACACACTTTTGCTGTATGTTATATAATACAATTACGATATATCAATATATATTGCAACGTTGTGAGAGCGACGTTAATTAGACCTAAATTACGTGGGGTACCACGGGATCTTAACACGAACTGTCTAAATCATTTGCCGGAAATGTCAGGAATAGTGTGTTGGATGTCTGTGCTAAGTAGAACGCTTTGTCTAATACATATAGTATACTGTTTCGGTTGTGGAGATCAATGCAGACTAGTTTGGGTTGTTTCTTACTAGAAAAGGCAGCTTTCAGATTTAACAACGTATCAAAATTCATCGAGCATTTATCGGATATTGTAATTATAAATTTACTGTGTAAAATATATATATAATCGCTGTCTTCCTATTTTTTAATTAAGCTAAGTAGAAATATTACGCTAATTTGATAAGATTTCTTATTATACGACCGGTTACATAAAATACAATCAATTTAGTGAAATTTCATAAAATATAATAATTTGTTCCAGAAATTATCTCGTTGCAAACGCGAAGAGATCATTGTTGGAATATACACAGCGAGTGAGATCAATTCATTACTTGAACAAAATGGAGCATTTCGCACAGACAATGATTGCCTGCGATTGCTCTCGATAAAATAGTTTGATCGAGAGCAATATGATTCGTAATTGCACGGCGTAAAATTTCATCCCAGCTAAGATTGTGAATTTTCTCTTTTTGCAGTTGGACGAGAAAAAAAGGAAGAGAGTTAAGCACAATGCCGATCAAGGACGTTCCGCGAACTATCAGATATTGGAAACTCTTTAGGATTAGAGTCGATCAAGAAGGCTGTTACCAAGTCGTCGGAGTGACTTAACTCGCAGACAAGGAGAAGTCGCCTGATGCGTTTTCGATCGTCCGTCGACGCGCACGTGACGGCAATTCCATAATAATACGTCAAGCTAATACCTAAGATATGGGACGACTTTTCGATTTTATGGTCGGACTCCGCCGCGAGAACGATTAATTTTCCAGCCTCCTCTCGTAACCATATGGAAGTTCTCTGTTGCGTAGGCAAACGGAAACGAAAGGAAAAGGCATCTTCCGAATTTCTTTCGAAAACGATCGTACGATATATAAACCGCGTTCCCTTCTTATTGAACGCCCACTTTAATCATTGTCAGTCAATAGCCTTCAAGCATCGTTCCTCGATCGTATAATCGTTTGCGAATGGTCGAAATTAATGCTCGTTAACAGCGGAATATCCTGACGGTGACCCCGTTTTCCAGGTCCTCGGCGGGACGTCTGAGATAAGAAAAAAAAAGAAACGAGAAGCGTGGAGGCTCTCGCTGGAGAGAATGCATCGTTCCGTTCTCGCGCTGGATAAGTACGGCGGTAACAATGGTCGCTGGCAGCGGCCTGATTCATGGCGGCGAACTTTTTCAGCAAACAACGCATCCGGGATGTAATAAACAATGGGGCCCGGACCGGCGGGCACGTGGACTAAACCGGTCTGGGAATATTTTAGTGTGTACGGTGGCCTCACTCCTGCCGCTCACGAAGCCGCCCCGTAACTTCGCCTCTCGTATTATGGCGAGGTCGATGGTATGCGCTCCGGTATCGCCTACGCTTACAACGCGCGGGAATCCTGGAGAAATGAAGCTGAAAATGTCGCGTAGACGATGATTTACTGGCGGCGTATCACCGGACGAACGAATGTTTATATTTCGCGGTACTCACCACTGTTGTTAACGATAAATCACGGCGGGAATAAAGTAACGGGAATTACATAATCGCGCTAGCACCGCGAAAAACCGCGTAGCTCGTTCGATTTATTGAAAATTCACGTTCGTTCGATAACGCGGCGTGTTATTCAAACGCGAAATGTCGAGTCGAAGAGGAAAAATACATTAAATGCACGTTGGAATTATTTCTAACTAAACGAATTACGGATTACGAATTCATGACCGCTGCATTTTGGTGACGTTTCGAGTATTTCATTTAAATGAAATGCGTTACTAATTAATAATGATTTAAATGATTATTTTAGAGAAACGAAAACAGTGAAAGTTTTACATTAATTTGCATCTGAATGATTATTCATCACATGTTGCTGTTGTACGTCATTATTCATCCATATCGAAATTCGCGTATTAATAAAGCGAACTAACAAAACCGATAGTAATTCCGAGTTAAGAGCTCGGTAGACCGCGTTAACCACTCGCTTTTAGGAGGTTATAGAGTCAAGTATAAATCGCTACCTAACATCGTACACTTTAGAATAGATACGTCACAAGCTCGATAATAGGGCGTAAATTTACAACGGAATAGGGACCAATATTTACTCGCCGAGAGAGAGAGAGAGAGAGAGAGAGAGAGAGAGAGAGAGAGAGAGAGAGAGAGAGAGAGAGAGAGAGAGAGAGAGAGAGAGAGAGAGAGAGAGAGAGAGAGAGAGAGAGAGAGAGAGAGAGAGAGAGAGAGAGAAGCGGAGAAGCTTGACGCCGCGACCAGACGTGGTTGGACGTGCAAGCGAGGTGTTCGTTTTAAGCTTGTTCCGATTCCGGCGGTTACTATCGGTACACACGGCGGTCCTTTCAGCAGAAATTTGATTTTGTCCGAGCCTGTCCGGGCTGCAATCTCATATAATCTCATTTAATGCTATGGCAAGGTGTTAGGTTCATTACTGACGTCCCGCGAAATTTACGACGACTGCGGTGTACCGAAAGGGAGAACTGCCAGAAATTCAGAATAACTAAAGTAGATTGTGGTATGATAATGTGTCTGTCTGTCGAAAGAGATAAAATGACATTGTTTAACCATTTTTATACATTTATTCACAGTCATATATTTATTCACGTAAGCTTAACTTCTATCCTTGTACGTGTAATTTATCACGATAGTATTACAAACAATAATTTTTTGCATTTCATAATGTATTTATATATATTTTAAAGTTATATTTGATTTTATACATGCCGTTATCAGTTCAGCTTAAAATTGGCTTTAATTAAAGCCTATATCACCCGAGCGTCGTTTAACGTTTAAACATTAATCTCCGCGAAAGTGAGAAAAATGCTGACGTGTGTTTTCCCGAGCATGCTTATGCAGAAATTTTCCGTCAGTCGGTTGTCCTTTTCGAATACCGAAATTATAGCGGTGCGAGGATAATAGGAAAGGAGAGGCAGCAGAGAAGGAAGAAGAGAAAAGAAAGTGGGGAAAAAATACAATAAAAGTCTGCGGTATTCTTCTGCGGTATATCGCGGTGAAAGCTTACACGAATATGGAACAAGAACACTAGCCAATAGATTTTTATCTGCATTCTAAACAACGTATGTGTGTGTGGGTGTATGTGTGTATGTGTGTGTGCGCGCGGAGAGGAAAGATGTGCTTCCCTCGTGATGGAATTGTTTTTCTGCGGATAAGGATGGAGATGGACTCTTCTCTGCAGATTGCTTGCCGCGTTCCCGTATATCTCTTTAGAGCAATTGTGTTGAGAAGACAAAAATATATAAATGCCACCGAGAATATAAATGCACGAATAACAAATCTACGTACCCTATCCTATCCTACAGAGAAAGATTTTTGTATTACAAATTTATCTTGTCGACATAAATTTCTTCACGTTTATCTCATTACTTTTCGGTAATACTGACAGTTTACAAAAAAAAAACATGACAATACTACAACTACGTTATAACGACTGCAAGCGTATTTTTGTATTTTTTGCATGTATCTCACTATTGTAAATTCCAAACAATTCTGCAATTGAAAACTTCTAATTCGATATAAAGCGAACACGAAACTTTACGCTCGGGGAAGAGATGCGTGAGGAAACTGCGTGGTAGAATATCTTTCGCATAACATTTGCCATTCCACGATATCGCGCTACGAAGAACGGTCAGGGCGAATATTAAAACGCATAAATTAAAATCAATACTCCTACTCCTCCCCTCCCCCGCGTTTTCGCACGTTAAACTCACGCCGTACAGCAGCCGTAATGAACCCGCCTTTAACGATCACTCAGACCCTCACAAATCTCGCAAAACCCGAGAATCGCGCTTTCCTTTGCGGATTCAAGTCCGGGTTGGGTGCACCGGCCGGGGTATTAATTCTAAATTAACGAAGTCCTAGGGTAGCACGGCTCCCAGGATTGGATACCCGGAGAGAGGTATGCGAGTGGCGGTGCGCAGCCTGAGGGGGTTGCGTTGCGGCCGACTGCATACCACTACGCGCGTACACACCGAGAGCTCACGCACTCGCGGTTTCCGTACGTCGACGAAGTTTCTACAAACGTGTCCTCCATGGCCGCAACGGGAACTGGCAAGTTCAACCGGCTGGAGTTTGCCCGTGGCGATAATTGGATATTAACACGGGTAAGAAACTAATAAAACCGAGCGGAGTTTCCCGTACGGAATTATAAGAAGGTATTATTACGCGCGCTCCGCGTAATCTTTGATGCTTTTAATCGTGCGAGTTTTAGCGAGATGAATAAAAGCACGAATCGATTATTGCGTAGTAAATAATAACATAATATTATACAATCCCTTTCTTCAGCATTTAGCATCAGCATAATACACGAGATTATCTACGTGTATATTATTTGAATATTTTCTCTCGACTCTTCGAACACCAATTTGCAAACAAATCTAACTCGTTGACATACATTAAAATATTACGAGAAACGCTTACGTGGGATTTATTTGGCAAATCCGCAGAATGTATTGCTTCGCTATGCTTCGCTATTGACTATTGACTATGCTTCGATAAATTACTGAAGATTATCGATATAAAATGCGAATACAACGCATTGCGTATTTATACAGAAAATAACAATTTACTGGGAGCCGGAATTGCTCAAATTGAGACGCTTGCATTATTTGAAAATCAAATAATGTCTAAAATTATGTTGTCAAATAAATAAATAATCAACGTATACGCATGAGAAACGCGTGCAATCGATCGATCGCAGGTCGATTGGACCTGCTGCAATCTATACTTCTATTTTACGTTTTATTTGTTTTTATCAGAGATGATACCGGATACCTATACTCCATTTATTTTACTGAAACAGCTGCGATCAATAATATCATCACGTTTGAATAATTATACCGACGCAGTATTAATGTTATGCAAAGAGTGTGACGTATAATTGATGTAGATTGCATTCGACTTTATATTGAGACTGGAATAATAACATTCAATAATTAATAATAATTATTCCTATAAAGTGTAACGGTTGTTCGCGTTATTATTTGCGAATCCTCGATGGCAATATTCTAAAACAAGAAACGCCCGATTATACGTCATTCCATATTTATCGAGTCGCTGGCAATTCTCTTTGGAATAAGCTCGCGCATCCACCGTCTCGGTACGTTTTCAGCGTCTCCTGCTGATCGTTTTGCTAAATTGAACCGAACGTGTGAACGGAAGTTCTCGGATGGAATGCGAGACGGTAGACAGTCGGTTGCGGAATAAATGAGAGAACAGGGCGATGGAGAAAGCGCGGCGGTATATACAAAATGTTTGCAAGTTGTTGAACTAATTCGAGGGGATATTAATTGGCGGAAAGTAATTATAAGTGCTGGGAGCAGTTGCTCGGTAGTTTAAGTATACTTTCGACAACGACGATAGTCTACGGGAAGTAGCGGGGAAGAAGCAATTTTCGAAGCGAAAGTACGTAAACTTCGTAATAGTACGTATAATAGTGTAACATTGTTTCGCAAGAAAATAAATCATTTAATCGAACGAGTTAAAAAAACGTGATCATAAGTATACACGAAAAGAAGGTGGTGTCATAAAACGTTAAATATTGTACAATATCATTTTTCAGGCAAAAAAAATTTTAATCAAGTTAAGAAAAAAATGTATAATGTATAATGTTTATTACAAAGCGTGTTGCAATTTAGAAGTTTCAATAAAGCTTGATTATATATTCTTTAACGAGCTTAAAAATGCCACTTTTCTTCAAAAAGAAAAGGAAACGATAAAAGAATAAGAGTGCTGGTTTAATCAAATTAGGACGAAATTGCATTTTATTAAGGAAAGAGCAGAGCCGATCGTACAACTTTAATAACAACGCGCAGTCGCAGTCGGAAAACAGATTTTTGCGCTAGAACGTTAACCGCATTACGTGTACTCAGTATATCAAATTATCATCAGCTAGAGTCGGCGAGGTGCATGCAAACCGGCAAATTATCATCTTTAATAAACATTAAGTATTTGATGGCAAAACTCCTAAATGCGTATAATGCAATTTAGTTAGAATGCATGGCACGGTCCAGACTTTCCCGCGCTGTAATTGAAACACGGTGGAGGCAGGAGGCTAGCGGTGTCTCTCAAAGGCCGCCATCGGAAGTTAATAACAAACATACCAACGTGTAACAACCCTTCAATGGTTCACGAGCGGCAAACGTTTACGAGTGTGGATGTGTACGGTACGCGGAAAAAAATTTCCCAGGAGGACACGTTAATATTGCTGCAGGAATATGGAGGGTGGTACGGGCACGCGCACGAATCTCCGTAACAAGCATTAACACAATAAATCCTCAAAGGCTGGATTTTGCAACGTGCAGAGTTGCGAATGGTAAATCAAATACCATCCCTAAAAGAAAGAAGCGGAACGATAATGCAATTTTTCTCTGCGCGGTAAATATACGTTTGCAATGTAATATAGTAGAATTATTGTTTACATATATTTAATTAATTTTTCTTTAAAATTTTCCCTTTACTGCGACTATCGAACAATTTCTCTAATAAGCCCGCTGATTTGATATAGAAATATATTCAATTGTCTTGGCGATTTTTTAGTTATAAACAAGCACTTTATTGCTGCAGAGATATAAATGTATAAAAAATTCAATTAAATAGTTAATTAACTATATGAAAACTCTCGATATAAAAAATTAACGAGTAATAAGAAAAAGTAGTCTTTAAGAGTCAAACGTGCTTAATTGCGCGTTTACTTAATAAATAAAATTTCATTTTCTATTTAATTTCAAACGAGTACTTGTTCAACAAGATTTTTATTCGCATTTCGGTATACTAAAAAGTTTTCCGTTGAAAATTATGAAAGAAACGAGATTTAATTATTGAGTTGTGCCTGAAAATAAAGTCTTCAAACTGAGAAATCTGTAGATTGGCGCGATGCATCCGTGGACATCCAATGTACATCGTGCTTCTTCTACGCATTTTGTCACGCGCGACAAGCTCGTCGTGTCGCTCGGTATCGTCGGAATTTATTATCCAGCATCACTTTGAATTATTTGCGTGGCATGTAATCCGGCATCCTGTAATCCCTTAAGTCACTGAGCCCGCCGCGCCGCGGTCGCTGTCGCGGGCACAGAGGCTGGCTGGCGATCGGACAACGGTGGTTCGGCTAGACTTTTCGCGCTTAGCACACGTAGGACGTGTGAAGAAAAAGTATATAACGGCGCGAATTCCGAACGTGCAGACGTCAGTGCTGAAACAAACACGCGCAACAGCAACCCACTTGAATGTTAGTGATTTCCTCGTGTATAATATAATTCATGGTTTTATCCGTTTTGTGTAGTAAACATATATTATATAACATACTATAAATTCAATTTTATTTCTTTATTCTTGTTAAGGTTGGATGTAAAAGTGCATCGTTAGGTATCCTGTATCTTTAAAAAGTACGGTCACGTGGTGCGAACGTTGCGAAACTTGATGGACATCGCGAACGAGTGCACGATAACGTCCACGTGGTCTTATGAATCTCACGAATTTCATGATGATATCTCACATATGATTGGTCTTAGTGGTAAAAATCTATCAGTTTTGCGGTGCTAACTTTATATTCGACAAGCCTCATACCAACACACAGGATGCGCTGCTGCATCCTTTTGTGATGCTCTCTTTCTCTTTCTCTTTCTCTCATTGCAGCTTCTTTTATGTAAATCTATGCCGTCGGTAGAGCGCGGAACACACGAAGGACATATAAGGGGTTTTAATATTAAGCGCCAGCGTGAGCGCCGCTCTCGCTCGCAAGGATCCTTTCCGCAAGGATCCTTCCTGGAAGATACGGAGGAGACGACGGCGGATGGTGGGATGGGGGTACGATGGTGTGGTCTATGATACCGAACTACCGCGGGGTCTCGTTGGTATGCCACCCTTCCCCCTTTTCCCAACGTCTTCCACGCTTCGTGCCGAACATGACGAGACTTCGTAGTAGGCCGCTCGGCGATATAGGATTCATACCGATCGCTTCGGGTTTCTCGCGGCGCGGCGACGCGAGTATATATTATCTCTCTTCTGCTATCGCCAGTTGCGCGGCTATCATCCTCCCGCGACCCGTCTCCTCCTTTTCTTGTTCATCCTTTATGTGTGCACACGTTTGCTAGCGTTATTTCCATCTGTGGACTGTGTCCCGGGAAAAAGTGGGAAAAAGTTATGTTTGTCACGCAAGGAAATATCTGTTATTGACTTTT
This sequence comes from Temnothorax americanus, assembly GCF_048541705.1. Lineage (NCBI taxonomy): Eukaryota > Metazoa > Arthropoda > Insecta > Hymenoptera > Formicidae > Temnothorax > Temnothorax americanus. The sequence goes on along the minus strand of NW_027509307.1, from coordinate 653,704 downwards.
TCATTTCGACGCGCGTGTCGATAAGGCATTATCTTGGCATTAAATTTGAAGCACCTCGTCTAGCTATCGCACGATTAAAATATTGGAAAGTATGCGGTATTCTTACTTTCTAAATTCTCCATTGTTTCATAAAAATTTATCAATTTAGAAAATCTCCAGCCTCCGAATCTAAAATGATGAAAAGCAGGTTTCGAAAATTTTCTACTGTTTTTATCGGTTTTTATCGGTTTTCTCTATTGAAAGGACGGCATCATAAAGGTATCATAATAGATAACAGTTTTTTTTTTAATAAAGTCAAACGCATGAGTTGCTTCGATTGTGCTCGATAAACAACTTTTGCTGTATACGTCACTTGCTTTTTATTTTCGGCAATTTTTATTTTCAATAAAACTGTCATAGCTTCCATAGTATTTAATCCGTGCACGGAAATACTTGCAGCAACAAACAACAGAACCCCCTCCAGGAAACGTTTTGCAAAAATGCCCCACCATTAGGATAACGATCCTTTCTATAACATATTATACGCATCGCGCGAAGCAATACAAAGCTTGCGAATCGTCAGAAGTGTTTTTACCCAGAACGATGCACATCCTCCCGACGTTCCCACGGGAGCGTATTCGGGGGTGGTAGTGATTTTTTCGCCCGTTCAGAGAGGTAGTTCCGGCTCTCTCAGCATTTCGGCAAGTCGATATACGTTTTCACGCGAAAAGAGAGCTCATAAATTCCCCGGGTTAATCCCCACGGTATACGGCTCTTGATGTGTTTGTCGGGTCTGCAGCTCGACGTCGGCATCATCGACGTTGCTCACCCGCCACACACACCCGTCTATCCCGTCTATCCCGTCCATCCCGCGCGCCAGTATAACTTCGTTATTGCTGTCCGTGTGTAGAAAGCGCGGAGCGGCAAGCGTGGGAGTCGCGCGTTTTTCTTGCAGTACGTGCATCGGAAAATACGCGCGTCCACGATCGTTGACCGCCACGCTCACAAATCACACTCTCCACCTCTTCGCTAATGCGCGATGGAATTGGCAACCTGCCATTTCGGTTACGCGTCCATCGCCGTCGCTGTTCTCTCGCTGTCTTCTTATCAAGCGTGTGTACTACTGCCGCACGTCTTCTCCTCTTCGCTTCTTCGTCTCTTTTTTTTCTCAAATGTGAATGTGTCACCTCGCATCTTATCCTCCAATCGCCGATAGCAAAAGCGGAAGCCGAAGCTGCGAACATCTCTTCCCCTGCTCCGAAAAATAAACTTTTCAAGTTTACTCCTTAGACAGGCTTCTCGTATCACGCCTACCTCGCGTGGCTTTGATGGCAGTTTATTCCGCGTTTTACGAACTTGCGAAAATAAAAATATAGGTAGTTTCCTCGGTCGCGAAGCTGACGCCGCTCTCTTTACGCGACTACGTAAAGAAAACTTCCACAACATTTTTGGAAAATGTTCTCCACGTTCCCTCGAGTTGCTAGATTTAGCTGTCGTTATTATTTACAATCAATTAAATCGCATATACTTTCGATAAGTTATTATGCACTCTGTAAAATTAAATATTATTATATAATATCTGAAAAATAAAAAAGTACGATCTACGGATCAGGTGCCACGTTTATCGCCTCGAGCGCTGAATATCGTGTACTCAATAATTTCCACTCGATAATATTTCGCTCTATAGCTCTAATAGGATAGACCGCTACCGAACCGAATCTATGGCGTTTGTTTCGGCTATCCAGCGGTTTCGTAGAAAAAGATGCTCAGTCGATAAGCAATGCCCACGGGAAAGTTTCGGCTACACTTAACCGCGCATGCGTTTCTCAGCGAAACGCAAAGTGCGGCTTCTACCTCCTATAAACGAAATTGATTAGGAGTTTCAACATTTATGACCGTTCGACCGCGAGACGCGTAAAAAGTTTCAAACGACTTGATTTTCGACGAAGGCGGAACCGCCACCGTCGAAGAAGAGGGTACGAGACGACAAGAGCGACGATACGCGAGAGGGACGAGGAGAGCCGGGGGTTCTATTTCGCTTTAGCGTTGTCGCTCGATTACCGTTTCCCCGCTATAAGCATATTTCCCTCGAGTTTCGAGATATCGCTGAACTTCTTACCCCGCGGATTCAAGGGGATTGGAGTAGTAATGCAAACGGCCCACCGGTGTTCCCTCGGAATTGTTTGCCGGCTACGCAGAATGCCGCTTATGTTTGCCTTCAGCCGGAAACTTTTTCGCGAACCCTCTCCCCCTTTCTTTTGCGTGTTTGGGCCGGGAAAAAACCACGACCGAAGAAGACAGGAGGTACACTGTTCAGTTTTAATCATTCCCGTCTTGCTGATGTGAGATTTGAGCGCGAAAAAGTCGGGGCGCGAATATCATTAAATAATTTATTTCTCTGGACTCAACGATTTTTGTCTTCGTTATTTATTAAACGTTTCAAGTAGAGAAAAGATAAGGCAAAAACATTATAATTTAAAATGTACTTGTATGTTTTAAAAAAATGAAATAAAGATTTAAAATTTTATTTGGAAAACTTTACTATAAGTATATATAATAATAATATTGCAGTAATATAATAAAAATCAAACTGTTCAAATTGTGTAAATGACAGTTTATCAGGATGTAGATTTGTAGCTGTGCTATATAAGCATGTAGGGGGTGTATATGATCGCAAGAAGAAAGCACTCGCTTCTTTCATCATGGAGATATTATTGTTCGATCGTAACGTATATGTGTGCAGCACTGTATACGTTATAAATGCACGCGCTATTGATGTTTCACGCCGTACAAATATTTGCTCACTAAACGATACGGTTCTCATCAAAAGTATGAACTATCGTCGGGTTATTGCATGATTCTTAATTGGCGACGTCACTGCAGCTCGCAATAGATATGTCGAAATTTGTATTCAATCATCTTGCTGCACACGCAATATCAGCGTATACGTTAAATCTTGGTGAGCGATAGCTTCTGACTTTTATTTTCTCTATATGAACCAGTACATTTTATAGCAGAATGTGTGATCGCGAATGGCGTATTACCAGCAGCGACCTTTTTACAATAGAGGTCATTCAAGTTTCACTATTGCTTACCTTCCACTTATCGTCGATACTTTCAACGCAATTTTTAATGTAACTTTGTTGAACTCGCACTGAGATCGATAATCTCTGTAATTTGATTTCTTACATTTTTAATATCTAAATAAATGTCGATAAAAAGATAGCAAGCGACTCCGTGCGTACTTATTATTACTCACTATACTTGTAATTTTTAGCGAATAGAGCGTTTTCAGCTAAACGTGCGTTGTTTATTTAGTTAGAGATGCACGTGGGGCATGTACGTCACGATATGCCGTTTATGATCATGTCCCTGTGGCTATGGACCATTCGAAGGTACCGTAACGACCGTCCGAGATTAATTTATGACGGTGTTACGAACTATTAGCGCGAAGCTCGGCGAAATGAGTCCTGCTGGGATTAATTTCGTAGTGTTGAGGTTGAGTATGTCTTATGGCGAATTTTTAAGTTTATCAATCGAGTTAATTAATTACGTCAAAAGAACGCAGAAAGGAAGTAACAGCGAGTGATAGCCCCGATAAGTCATCCAGCTAATTAAATAACTAGTTGAGTTGTTAACTAAATATTTATGATACTAAAAACAAAACGAGAGAAAGAAAGAAAAGAATAGATTCGAGAAAACTTTGATGGTAATCGTGAGCATTGAGAGAATATTTAATTATAGTAGCATATTAAATTTCAGTATTATATTGTATCTGACATTAAAATAATGTTGATAATTAGTGCGGTTCGTGGAGCACGTACCATTATTTCTCTTTCTCCTATGACAAAATAACATGTTGCTTTGTGAAATTTATCCTATTTAGCTTAGCACCATACATATACGGCATGTAAATTGCATCCGTTTAGCATAATATGACATGCATCATGTTTCATATTTATGATAGAGTTATCCTATTGCGGAGAAATGTGCGGGTAGTATTAATCAAGTATAACCTTACGTTTAATTAATAATCTGACGTATAATTTCAGACGCATAACGGAAAATATGTTTCTAATTAAATACGTATATAGATCACACACACGCACACATATTTTATATATATATATATATATATATATATATATATATATGAGAGAGAGAGAGAGAGAGAGAGAGAGAGAGAGAGAGAGAGAGAGAGAGAGAGAGAGAGAGAGAGAGAGAGAGAGAGAGAGAGACATACACACATATAGTATATATCATATGTAGCTTTTTATTCGATATTTTATTTTATCAAGATAGAGAGATCCGCTCTTAAACTGTTTCAGTGCTCTTCGGAGGATACATAAACCAGAAACCAATTTGCATACTTTTCGTGTGACCTAGATTTAAAAACAAATTTTATATGTTTTTCTACTTCAATTTCGAACAATGATCCGTAAAAATTGCGTTTTAGTCGCATCAACTTTCCAATGTATCAAACTACCAACTTTTAGCTAATAATGATACAAAATTTCTTAAAGGAAAAAACCTGTTCTTTTCGTAGTATTATCTTAAAATATTGAAACTTGTCTTATAACTTGTAAATACTATTTATTTGACAATATGTTTATATGCTCAACGTAATAATAATTCACATTAATATCTTGCATAATACGTATAGTGTTTAGAAACAGAGTAGTTTTAGGTAATTATCCTCGTAGAAACCACATGTCGTTCGATAACAGACCTATGTAACGATTAAAGCAGATATTATTATTTGTATGCTGTTCCATAGTATATCAGATTTTTCTTCCTGAGTATTTTCCTATCTCATAATACAATATAATATTCTATCTCTCTTTGTTATAGAACAGAAAACTTTTTATTCGGAGAATCAATGTACTCTCAAGTATTCGTTTCGTGAAAGTCATGTTGATGATCTTAGCATAAATTCATGAACCGTGGAAAATAAAAGGATCTTATTTCCTTTTATACTAGACGTGCAAGACTTGCAACGGGCAGAATTATTGCCTTGCTAAAGTTACCGGCTACCATGACGGGGCTCTCTTAATCAACCTGACAAAGAAGAGTAACTCATAGAAAAGGAAAGGTCAAGATATACATATTAAGGAAGATATGTTCACGCGACAAAAACGTGCGAAATATGTGTATAAATAAATATCATAAAACAAAAATAATGAAACAGTAACATTTTCTTTATAGCAAATATTAGACAAACTTGATTATGAGAATTCTTACAAAAGTGTCTTTTGTATTATTGTTTGCGATAACATGAATTACCAGTGCATTATACAATTTTGCACTTCTTTGAACGTCTGTGTAGGCGGCTGTGAGAATATTCAGTGAAATTTATGGTTCTTCTCACTTTATTATTCTGTACCGAAGCGGATAATGTGTCCTAATGAATTTTAATACGCTATAGATAAGTCGTGAAGTGTGATAAGCCTGCGAGTTGACGTCTTGCAAATTTATAGATCATTACGCAGAAATATAGCGGCGGCGCACAAGTTCCTATCTCTCTTTCTGCCTCACTATCCTCTGGAGTTCCTCTTTAATCAGCGTCCCCGATTCCGCCTCCGCGGAAAACTTCGCTTTGTATAATTATACACAATAAAATATAGATTGCATAACGTCACACATTGTTGGTTGTATATCATTAATTAAATTGCCAATTTGAAAATATCATATTTTTTTCTGTTCTCAACACACACACACACACACTCTCTCTCTCTCTCTCTCTCTCTCTCTCTCTCTATGTAATACGTACGCGCATAATGATTGTAAGGCAGGATACTCTCATTTCGCGATGACAATTAAATCTGTACAATTATTTATATAAATAAGCAAAAGCAGTTTTCATAAAGTCTTTGGGCCACAATCGCTTCCCGCAGCAGTTTATCGGATTAATTTCTCGTTATTCCACAAGTCGATTATCCAATCATTCGCCAGTTCGCGTATTCTCCCTTTTTAGGGATGAAATTATCGAGGCGGAACACATCGGGAAAACACGCCCCCGGACATATCCATAATCAAATTCAGACAATCGGGCGCAATAAGTAAAACCATTTAGAGCCAAACGAGACAAAAGTTTCGTAATTTTTAAAATTCCCATGCCTTACGCCGAACGTGTTATCAATTGATTCCGCGGAGCGATTGCTTAATTGTTCGTCGATTGTTTCGTAATTGACGGTCCCGACAAATTGGCTCTGCGAGTTAAACGATCGGTGATAAATCAGTCGACGTGGCCTCGATACGCGATCGATGTTTCAAAATAGTCCTTGTAATGTTACGGCGCGGCGGCGACGTTCGTTTAATTCATCGTGTGCAAACACATCATATACTCCCTCCCCCCCGCTCGGTCGAAAATGGGCAACCCCTTTACCGCAAATGGGCAAGTTAACAATGCGAGCGCGCTTCGTTAACTCGCTCAATCTTTCTTGTTGTCGCGTCGTCATTAAAGAAAATAAAATCATGCAAAATTTACAGACCTAAGTATATGGTACGCGAAGGATGGCGTTGACACAATTTCGTGCGGTGTACATTTCATCTATAAAGCTTTATCTGTTATTTCATTTCATTAAAAAAAATATTAAAGACTGTGTGTATAGAGAATGTAACAATGTTAATTCATTACTGCATTCTCATTACTTTTTCTCTCAGCCGACGTCATTAGACGCCAAACAAAATATAAAAATAGCAAAATGCTTATCATAAAAGGCTTGTAATTATATTCCTCAAGTCAGAAGTCCGACACCACATATCCATTCACATTTTCTGTTTTACAGCAATATCGCGGTCTCAGCATTTAATCTTATCGATTGTTTCTTCCGCGATTTACTAATCATTTATTAAAAATCAAATAGTGAAGAGGAAACGAAGCAGTACATCGATTGTCCTCGGCGTCGGATATCGCATATCAAAATCGGTGATTATCCTTATTCAATCAATTTCCACCTTTCCACGCCGTAGCGCCTTCGTTAACGTCGTTTCACTTCGTTTAACTACATTATAAATTATGTAATTATATAATTATCAAGACATTCAAATATATCATCAACCACGAATTAACAATCCCGATAACTAGCGATGACCTGCGAGACAATGGAGAAGGGACCTCGAGATGGGGTTCGCGGGTCGAAATGTTAAGAGAAATTATATCCAAATGCCGTTTCCGCGATGGACGTGAACAAATGAGAGAACTGCAAGTCCGAAGTTCTCCCCGCGGTAAGAATTTTCCACGGGTGACGTGCATCGGCGGGAGGGAGGATCTCGAAAAAGGTGAGCTTCACGAGAGAAAGGACGGCCGTGGGATCGAACTCTCTGGGGAACGAGAAGACGAATGGAAGCGGGCCGGTAAGAAATCGTGTAAGAAGCGCGACCTTCCCTCGACTCTGCTTCCCTTCATTCTCTCGCTCCATGACACGAGAACTCGGCGGCGCGCGGCGGTGCGACCCCTCGATCGTTGTCTGTTCGAGCGACATCGCGACGTCTACATTGCGAGGACAGCCGGAATCGAGAGATCGGCGGGCTTTAAACGTCGCGACCACGGGGTTATATTTGGAAAAGAAAAAGATCTCTTTTTTTCCGCCTCGCAATGCCCTCGATTTTGCTCGTCTTTCTCCCTCGTAAACGTTTTACAAATGAATCTCTATCGCCACAATGAAGATACTTTCGGTTAATCGTCATTGTAATTCTATTAAAAGAGGGAAATATATAGAAAATAGATTCGGCTGTTTAATGCCGTTGCTGTTTAGCCGTTTAACTATAACGTTGCACGTATATGATGGTCAAATAATGAATAACGTTTATTTAAAGTATCCCATAATTTGGGACCAAATATAGTACGAATAATTATACAAGTTTAATTTTATATTAATTACTATGTTCATTATTATGTTATAATTTCCATAATTGTCACAGGTTACGTTTGTAGCAGGTTTAAATCGAGTACCTATATCAAGTTAAAATATAGTTATTTTTACAAATACCAGACGTCCACGATAAATTACGTGGATATAGCCATGCAATTGATTTATTGCTCGACCTCAATTATTTCTATCGACGTGATATTTTCTCGCAATCTCTCAATTTCCAATATATATTACGTATTTTTAAATTGATCATATTTTCCATATATAAAATATCATTCATAAACGCATGCAGTTATTCACATTTTTTATCAAATCAATTCCATTTCTTGTGTGCTTCAAGTGCTATCATAATATTCTTTCTACGTACGTCAGAAGTATTTGATTTTTCTCGAAAATCTTTAATCAGGGCACATTTTAATCAAGAAACTGTTACCTCTGTTTCTATCTTTTACACACTGTTCACAGCAGGAAGCTAAAAAACGTCTTTATATTGATCGTGACGTGCAGCTCGTCGTTCGGAGGTTGCTATCCGAAGTGGAAAATTAAAAGTCACGCGCAACGCTGCACCATTTGGCGCGCAGCTAGTTATATTTCACTTCGATCTGTTCATTGAGCGAAGCATCTTCTCTTTTTTGCTGTTCCTCCGCCGAACATTCGGCTCCGTTTCGCCGATCAATCCACGGTAGCCGAGTGCGCGCGGAATGAATTGTTCCTCGGGAACAATGGTGCTTTCCAGCTTTCCCTTTCCTACGCGCTGCCCGTTCGACCGGCAAATTAAAAACTGCGTACTGAGCGAATTTTCAGTTTTGCACATTTCAAAGCAATTCATTTATCAGTCGGGCCCCGTCTTGCCGCGCGCGAGAATTTCCGAATTCGCCACATTAGAATGCTTTTGCGTTCGTTGGAATGTACCGCGTCGTTAGTCAGATCGCGCCACGGTAATCCGACTGTTCCTGCGGCGGTGTAAAGAATTAAAAGCGCTTTACAACGTGTCGCGGATCATTAAGCCCGTCCCGTTTAATTTAGCATTCGCGCGCGCGGACGTTGCGTATACGAAGCGAATAAAAACGGCAGCGAGCGATCCCCGAAGAATCGCGATGAGTTTTATCGCGGGATTATTTTAGCGGCGGTATGCTAACAGCCGGGAAACAAATAACACAGGCTAGAGCAACAAGTGCACAATAAGGTAATCGACTGTAGTAAGGAGAAATTACGGTCCATTACACGCCCGCGTCTCAAACGTTGCAGGAATTTTTAAGTTCGCTTCGTACGCCACTTTGTTTGCCGCGGGCGATGTACTTAGCGTGCGGGCGCAACTGCACGCTGCTGGCAATTTCCTCCAAGACTATTGAGCATACCAAGAGATATTTACGGCATTGTCGTAAACAAATGCATTTAAACTGCATTTATTTATTTAGCGTCGCTTTCAGCCCTCAGAATCCCGACGCAACACGAAACGTAACAACATTGTGTCTCTCTCTGCGTTTGAGATATACTTTCGACATCCGGGGGATTTATTAAAAGCCTAAAAGCACGTGCAGCGAATGAGAGAAATTAATAAACGGTATGTATGAAGCAGATTATTTATCCGAAAATATCAGTTCATCAGTTCGAAATACATTCTATAAATTTATTTGGAATATATGAAGAAAATTAAGTTACTCATGTTTTAAATTGTTTACTTCAATAAAGATGTATCGTTATTCAAATATTCAATATCAAATTATTGCACTAAAAAAATTAGCTGCGCTTCTCATAAAATGCACAAAAACTCATTGTCAGATGAGAGTCTCTGATGAGCGATAGCTTAATATTATAGTGATAGTCCATTGATTATATTTTCATCTTCATTCATTTTATTTATAAAATTACTAGTTCAGACTTTCATCTTTGAACTTTTAAATTAATTTAACTATTAAAGTAAGAATTATAGATTCTTTGGATCCTTCTTTTGCGTTTTACAACACTCCGTTTAAGCGCCATTTTTATAGAAACCAACGGAATTTTTGCGACGACTTAAAATATTCGCGAGTATATACCGCGTCTATGTATAATCATCGTAAAAAGCAATCGCTGCCCTCTGATTTCGAAAGTCCGTATCGGGTCCTTCGACGGACGGCGTCGTTAACGGCGCCGTTCCTGAAAGGGGCCGACTACAATGGTCCGCGTAACGAAGTACTTTCTTTTCTAAACAACTCTTCTACGACGAATCAGGTGGTGCGAGTCCTGCACGGGCTTTTATCGTCGTACTAACCTCGCGAGATAAAGGCTAGCGTCCTTGAAGAGACGTAAAAAGAAACGGACGTTCCGTGAGCTTAATGAGATGGCTCGAGGCTCGCCTTTCATCGCGGTTGAGAATAAAATCGTCGGAATGGCGCGTTGACTCCCTAGAGCGAGTGTCCTTTTTCCGCCCCGCTCTACAGAAAACAGGCCGTCTGTCATGACTGTTCTATGTCAATCAAAGGGGATCTTTATCGAATACTTAAGTTCCTTCACTGAAATCCATGTAACAATGAAAGAATAAGATAAAACTGAGTTAACTAAAATTTAAATTAAAAATATATCAGCAGAAATCATGAAAGGAAAACTAATAAGCAGAATATTTGAAAGAATTAAGTCAAGGTGTGTTTATCTAAACATAAGGACTAGATTTAATACGAAATTTTATGATTTTACCTCTTTAAAAGCACAAAGAGTGAAGGTGCCACATTACTGTGGCTGCATCCCAACAACACGCTCCAATTGTTGCAGAAATCAGACATGCCAGAATTTGATTGATTCTCGCGGTCAAACTTTGCGCCGGCAAATCAATTTTGCTTTTTCCATTACACCTGCTATCTAGACACGTCTGTTTGTTGCATCAATCGAAGAATCATTGTTCACTGAGCATTTCAATGAATAATACATTTTTGAGAAAAGAATATGATGTTTGCGCTGCAGTAACTAAATAATCGACTACTCAATGTCATAATATGGAAGAATATATTGTCATTTATGAATTCAGAGTATAAAGTCACTTATGTATGCAAACTCACCAGATATTCTTTCAATTACAGATGTCAGAAATAAATTCAAAAAATATTAATTCTCTTTAAATATAAAAAATATATATAGAATATCTGGAGTGTTCTCATTCATTTTAAACATATGGTTGCGCATCCAAAACATATTGCGTAACATATTGTGAGTAACGTAACTTGATATAACGTAAAGAACTCAAGTAGCGTCGACAAAGACGAGAATCATTATTCGAGAATATTGGAATTCACAAGGGATACGGATATTTTCGCTCCAGCCACTCTAGCGCATTCTGATATCATGCATTAGAACGAAAATCCCGTTGAATTTCGTTCGCAGGATCACGACCGACGACCGGAGGAGTACTTTAGCTGGAGCAATTATGCGGGGTCCAGAGGCGCTCCTATTTGATGCAGCTGGAAATCTCAATATTATCCGCTTCGCGATTATTAATTTCGTGTACAATGCCGAAACGACGCTACGATCTCACGGACGCTCGTGACCCAAAGTACAAGCTCTCGAACCATAGAAACCGGAACTGGGGATTGTTGTCCTGGTCTTAATAGCGCCGCGGGGTAGTTTGCAGCCAGCGGAGCGTCGGTAATACTCGATCCTTCGTCCTAAGATCTGCGTATCGGTTGGATACGACGAAACGTCATGACGATATGCTGTTCCCCATTATACCGTGACGGTCCGGATAAGATAAGGAATCCTTTGACGGTTAGCAGAATTAACGGAGAAGACCCGATTTCTTGTCTACCGAAACTATAGGTATACTTTTCACGTCGATTAAGCTTAAATCGCCAGCCTCTTCGCGATAGTGGCAGAAAATAGTATAAAAAAAGCTTAGTTATATACTTGCAAGATTAAAGACTGTTGGTTAAATTGAACGTTAGTCTCTCCCTAGAGGAAGATTATACTTTCGAAGCAGCAAAGTTTGTTGCGACTACACTTTTAGTCACTTTTTGTAACGATATGTAGTACACGTGAAAATCGACAATTTAACTGACAATGGAGATGCACTGAATTAAATCCGCGATTGGTTGATGTCGCCTCCGCGATTGCAATGGTTAATTCCTCCGAGGATCAAACTTTTTACGCTTTCTCGTTACTTGCCTACGCCATAATTCTATAGTTGATCTCATCTGCGAAATATTTATTTGTAACTTACGCGCCCTCACAGGGGCCTGAAAGGCCGTATCTCCGAGAAAATTACTTGTCTCCCGCAGACCGAACGCCGCCGTTCAAGCGGTAAACTTTTAACCGCATTATGAAATTCACTTAAAACTTTCAATAAGTTCCCCAATTGATACCTGAATATCCGCCGAATCGATATGACGTTCGTCTTTTCTCCCCGCGCGCTCCTCCCTGCCCCCCGGGAGATAAATACCTTCGATGGCCGTTATTGATCGGCAACATAAAGTCCACTGTAGATTATTATCTACCCAGCGCATCCATTTCTCCATCGTAGATTATAGATTCCCGGGTCCGTGTTCAATTTTCTCGAACAGCCATCATAAATCTCGCTTGAAAATTGAAGGCTCCCTCCTTTCTCGTCCCGGCTAGGCCGAAAGGGGTATTCGCAGATTCTCCCAGTCAGTTTTTTTTACCGCTCGTCAGCAGTTCCTCGAGTTCTTTTTTGTTCGGCTCACTAGTTTCCGCCGAATAATTATTTTGCATGCCAAATCTCCATCGCGACTACCCTCGTCGGTCCGCGTGACGGGTAGCACCGCGTAAATTAAAGCATCAACCACATCGCAGTCGCCCCTACGCGTTTTCGCTGTAACGTGATCCTGAAACGAAATGCCAATAGCGATAGCCCCCTCCCCCCGTTCGCGAACGAGCGATTCACACAGCGGGCATTTCTCGGTTTTCTTTCTAACCGTGGAAAAAGCTGGGAAAGTTGTTTTGCAGAATCTACACGCTGCAAACCGACAAAGCATTCGAGCACACCCTTCTTTTCCGACGGTCTTGAAGAACCTCGAGACTCGAATAGCTTCGAAACTGTCGATTCAGAAGAGCTTATCGAGGCAATTAAACTTTCCCCGCTGCAATACGACGGGAAATGTTTTGCGTGAATACATATATATATATATGTGTTGTATACACACGTATATATACTTACAAAATCTGCGACACGTTTAACTTTATTGCAAGTGACTTTTCAAAAAAAAAAATTTGATAATGAATTATAGAAATTTTAATTTTGTAACTGATTAATTTTCAATTAATATAAATTTCACGGTAAGCAGTCGTAGGATACTCTTTTTCTACTCAACCGTTTTCACCGACGTGAACCATGGATGCTTCTTATCGCGCGGGACAGCAATAATGAATGGCTCAGCAGTAGATAATGCCAGATCAGACAAAAGTGCCCGGCGGCGCGGCGGCCTAAACTCGGACAATTGGCCCAGTGTTGATTGCGAATCGATGATCGAGCACGCGTGTTGAATCAATTATAAATCCGTGACCAACGATTATTGGCCGATCGGCCGCGGATTCATACGGCCAGCGGCGGCGAATACGGGCGGACAAAGCTGCATGTGTCACACGTGCATCACGCGCACGTCCCAGTATAGGGTCCGAGTCATCCCGGGCGGTTACATCCTCTCGACCGTCACCCACCACTCGACGGAGGTCAAGTCGTGTTTGACAGCGACACGTTTCGAGGGTCATTACACGCCGGACGTGCGTATTGAGCGCGCGGCTCACTATCAAAATTCTGACATACAGCCGGAATACCTGAACTCGTTAACCGCACACGCGGCAATTGCCGCGATCAAGACGTTATTCGCCGTCTGTCATTAGACGTACACCCCGATATTTCGCGTTCCACGTTTAACAACGTATATCATTAGCTTCTATACGGATAAAACTTTTGATTATTCGATAGAGAGAAAGAAAGATTTCGAGCATAAAAATATAACGCGCTGATGATTTTTCATGAGTAAATCGCTACTTTATTTTAGCATGCAATAACGTTAGCGTGATATTTTTGCGAGTTATTTAAACTTTAAACCCTCGACAAATTTTAATATCCGTACGCATTCGAGTGTCAGAGCGCGTGTCTTTACATTCGAATTCTTATAATATACGACTATCTAAGAGAGAAATATGCTCTGAAACAGCGATCAAGGTGAAGCACTTTTTTCAAATTACGTGACACGGATGAGTCGATATGTGTCATGTTTTCCTCGACTTCTTTCAGCGTGCATTTGCCCCAGATGGAGATAAATGTAGTTTGATCGCGAGATGCAAACGACACGCACAAAACTCGATTTAGCCCGGCGGGAACACAAAAGCGGGACACGAGTCAGGATTTATAGCTGCGAGAAAACTCCGGCGCGAGTTCGCGGTCTGCACGAATTAATATTATAATAAGCTTAACGTGTAAATTCGACAAACGCAAGAGGATAATCGAAAGCGGATTTAATCGGCATTTTCGTAGTACGGCAATAGTGGGTCATAGCACACCAGAGTACATTTGTTTATTCAACGAGTGAGCTGTCGCGCTTTGTGATACGGCGACGCTCCATGCCTCTCATTTGGAAATTTGCCTATGCAGTCAATAAATTTGATATGGGGCAATTACGGCAATACTATACGAACGATTTATGGAAAAATTATGCGCGATTAACGCGGCAAGTAATTAAACTACAATGAGATATATTGCACATGTATATAATAAAGTTCCCGAGATCAGTTTTATAAGGGTCATCCAAATGAAATGTAGATTTAGATTGGTACGTAGTGAATAGTGCGATGTCATTGGAGGTGGGACACCTGCCTAAATGTTAGAGAAGTGTCTATTATGTAACTATCAGCAACAGTGTATATTGTGTGTATCTGCGTACATATTATTATACCGTTTTATAAATTATATACTTCACTCAAACAGCTAGTCTATAATATTTCATTTCGACGATCCTCATACATAAAAATATTTTCTACAAGAGATATATTCCATATAATGTAACATGTTCATATTTTCCACATTTGTATTTGTATTATTTTTAATACAAACGAAATCGAAATCGAAAGCAGTGTATATCGCGTAGATATTAACGAATGATATGAAAATGGAGCGGCTGTGCTACAATCGGCCGTAACGATACGCTTGTATATGCGATACATAATCTTCGTGCTGTATACATATATATATGTATATATGTATATATCGGGGTCGTAGAATGCATCTGCCACACGAAAAGGAAAGTTATACCTTAGTCGCAGAAAAAGCGCTGTCTAAATGTCTTTTTAACTTAATTTGCATGACACTCATGTCCAACAAAGTCTGTTTTCACCAAGAATCAAGTCACGTAATCTTTGATTTTAAATCGAGTTATCACACGTAAGCCTAATAAATAAATATAACAGGCTTTAATTAATTTCATATTATTTGTTATACATATATTAATTATTAATGTTAACAAAACTGAAATATGTAACATTTCTGTCATAAAGTTCGCCGGACAATTTTCTCCTTACATCTTGAAAAAATTGATATCTTCTGTAGCTCAGATTTGTTAGTGAAAGCAATTAATATGTCCTCGTAGGGAACATGACATATCGATCAGGCAATTATCCAGCTCTGGCATAACTTCCTTTACGAATAAGGTCGAGGGACGTGGCACGGCGATGAATAGATTCGACTCATTGTCAGTAGGATATCTTCCGTGCGACTGCCTTCAAAAAATGTGGTAAGTCAGAGAAGGATTATTGTACGGATACGAAGGAGCAAGTCACCAGGGTATACGAAGACACGGAGGAAACGATGAAAACAGGATGAACGTTATTCAAATGAAACGTCAATCCGTCGTTGAAACCAGCCGCGAACCAACAAAAGATATTCCTTTTGACCATGTCGGAATATATGACTCTTACTCCTTTTTACCTCATCGCTATATCGCATTGCCGCTGGCACCATCGTCTCCTATTTGCCTATTTCCTCTTCATCTCCCACGTCTCTTTTATCAAATTCGCCGTTGCTTTCCTCTCTCGATCTTTTCCCGAATGATATCAGCTTTGCAGAAGTCGAAGTAAAAATCGTAACGTAATTTTTGCGTGCCGATGGTTTTACGATAAAGAATTCAGCAAACTATACATATAATGTCGAGGCGAAGTAGATGGTTTTTTCTTAGTACTAAAAAGATACTATCGAAATGATAAGTTTTCAGGATTCACTAATCGTATATTGTTCACAAACTGCGATTTATTCTCTATCTTCCGAATTGCATTTTTTATTCTCACGGTTCTCTCTACATAGTTCATTCGTATATGTAAATATTTTACATTTATTTTCTCTTTATAATGCAAGATTCCGAAAGTTGTCGTCGCCTTTCTTTCTCGCGCATTTGTTTCTTATACAAATTCATTTCGATTTATCCAAGCTAGATTCAAAGTTCATGAATATTGAAGTTATTCGTGATTTTACACATTCAACTTAAATCCAGGGGGATCTTTTAATATGCAGCAGTAGAATTCTTTTCCTCATCATAAAACACTCCGTAATACTCGCGTCGACAGGAAATCGCGAACGCAATACTTGCTGTGATATCAAACAAAAGTCTTCCGGGTTGTTTTTATTTTCCGGCCGCCGATTATTCTCCGATTCATATTCCGAAGATTGTAGCGAGCATTTACATAAACGGTATGCACGTCAGTGAATCAACGGTTTGCTACACACATCGGTATAAAATTTTGCCAAATTCCTATCAACAAACCGAGAACGTTGTATTAGAGTGCTTCACGCACACGCATTACATTCACGTTGCGAAAAGCACATAAACCAATCGCCTGTTCCTGCTTTTCACGAATGTTTCTTGCTTAGATTTTCTGGCGAATTATCACCATCCTTGTCACCGCCCTTCCTATCTCGTGCGATCGATTCCACACGAAGCTCACGCGTGAACACACGTCTCAACTGGCAAAGTGAGTTTTCTCGATTACTTTCGTGATTTTTTTGTAGGAGAATAAAAAATTTATCTTGTTTTTTCCTTGACGGCGGAGATGTCGAAGGAAATTAGAAGTATTCGCGGTAGCTGAGAAATTTTACTGGTTGTCGTAAACCTCGAGATTTCGTACCGGCCTATAAAGTCGTTTACGTTCGTGACCGGCCTGGGTGATGAATAATAATTCGTGATTCGTAACGTTCATGAACCATCAGAGAAACTGCAAGTGGCAGTGACGAGTTTAAACCCTAGCGCCTCCTGGCATGGATGAGAACTTTTAATATGACCTAGGATTGAAGAATGGTGCAACTTCTGAGTAGTGCGGATGTAACTTGGCAGAAGTTGTGTCTTTAACATATTATTAAGAATGTTTATAATTTAATTAAGTTTCTTGCTACACCGATATGTAGGTACAATTTACAAACAATGGCTGTACAGTATACGTATTTTTCATATTTCTTAAATTTGATAATTAATCTAATGATAAACTTTACCGCACATGCCAATTTAGGAAATAATAAAACTAAAAGAAACTTGTAATTTCTATGAATTAAGAAATTTGCACATAAAACTTTCAAAATTGTTATATGTATATACATAAAATTTCTATGTAATAGATTATATTAGAGCAAGATTTGATTTCTAATGAAAAAGTTGCAATGGAAAAAGTTACTCTCCTACAAATACATATTATGAATATTAAGTATTTAAAGCTAATATAATAAAGCGCTTAAAGCGCTTATAAAGTGCTTAACGTTATTGAAATTTTATCTCTCGTATCGAATTCCTTTTCCCACCTCTCTAACTGAAGATAATCTATTAAATACCGATTTGCAGCCTAACGTATTAATCGATAAAAACAACCGTCATTATCGGCACAAACGACCGTTCTATTTTTCCTAAACCATCTTAACCGCGCGGCGGCCGACATCCCCTTAATCCCAATACACCCGTCGTCTCCCTCGCCGGAACGAAATCCGGGCGCGTTGGAGCATACTTCGTTTATCGCCCGTGGAAACGAGATCTTCGCTTCCTTCGTCTCCCCCTCGGTTTTCACGCTCGTAACGGCGAGCGTAACGAACGTTAATCTCCCCGTTAATGTCCGCAGCTCGTACGGCGGTGCCCACGGAAGGATCTTAATCGTGATTGTTAACTGGAGCGGTGCCGAATTTTCGCGTAGCTTCACCCGCCGACGAAGACGGGAGCAACGACGACGACGGCGATGGCGAAAGAAGACGGTGGATATTCCGAAGGTATATAGCCCGCTTTTCTCTCAGTCTTACAAAAACCACCAACCGAGAGTACTTCTCGTCGAAAGTTTCCGGCTAGGAGCCCCACGTCCGTCCCTTATTCGCATTATCTCCTTCCTCGTCGCCGCTGCGATGTAGCTTTCCTCTTCGTCGTTCTGGCTCGGCTACCGCGCACATCAACGGAGATGGACGATGGAGACGAAGCTCGCGGTAGTAAATGGCGAGAAACTTAGACATAAGAAGAGGTACAAGCGACGTGCGGGGGAGAGGAATCGCTTCTCTCCGAAAACTGCGCGCGCGGGCTAGAACCTAGAGACTCGCATCGGAAGTAATAGTAACGACTCCGCCAGTCCGGTAGAGCCGTCTCGTTTAACCTTTATATCCGTGACTTATACCGGCCCTATTTTCTATCCGGAATCCCGCGTAAATTCCCGGGGCTTTATCTCTGTCCCTTCTTCGCCTCGTAGCTCTTATTGTCCCGCGGAACTCGCGCGGACGCGCGCATATCTCGGTCAGAACGGTATCTTGGGTGGTCGCTCGAGATATTTGCGACTAAACGCGACGGACATTTGCATGAAAGTTGAATAGTCGACTGACTCGTGGGTCGGAGGCTCAAAGCTGGCCGTTTCAAAGGAATGGCAACCAGCAACGATGGCAGTCATTGTGCCGAGTTTAATGCACTTTTCTCACGAAAGTTACACACGCTGGATAACATATATAATGTGTTGCGTTTTACATATTACAAACGCAACGTGGAGCGTACTCTGCATGAATGATGTCAGAACAATGTGAAATGTATAGAAATAGAAATAATTACGCTTTGAGAGATTGTCGGTAGAATTTTAATGTTTTTAATTTATAGGTTTTTAATTAGTTTTTTCTTTTTACTTACAATCTATTTGACTAGTGAAAAATATGAGTTTGGTTTACGCGTACATTTCTTATATTAATGTCGATATTTCTTTATTCCATGTAAACTTCCATTAGTTAGAAATTTCCAAATTCCAAGATAAATGCATTCGTATATCTGGCACATCTGCGAACCAATCTACGAAGTGAGACAACCCAGTTGGAACCGACGACATTTCGTCGTCATATTGTTGGATTGGCATCAAATCCTCGTCGATCCGTCACGGTCAGACACGGTCGACGTATCGTTCTTTTCGTTTCCATCGTATGTACGTGTAGTCTATCGTTCATTCATTTCCCATACGTGAAGTGTTATAAAAAAAAAAGAATTCAGTCACCAACGCGTCGACACGGCGGTACGAGGCCATTGTGTCACTGGATCGAGAGTTCCTCGAGCGTGGATCATCGTCGACATTGTTTCTGTATTCCGGGATACAGACCGGGATGTTGCAGCAACGAAACATAGGTAAGAAGAAAGGGCATTTCGATGCGCTTCTCGTTGCTTTGAATGGCGAATTAAATTCAGATCTGATAACTATCGCTGAAAAGCCGCGGCTTTCTACCTGGGTCTGCTTCAACGTTACCCTTTCCCGCTCTCGGCGAGATGAGATAAGGATAGATAGATTGGGAAACAAGACAGAAAGAGGTTCTATCGCAGAAAAATAGATTTTCCGCCGAGAAAAGAAGGGGAAGGGGGAACGAGAGATGAAAGAAATGAAAGGGAATCATTCCGAGAAGTCGCCGACACGCCTGGTAAAGAAAGCTCTTGTCGACTAAGTGCACTTTACAAAATTCAAGTGCACCATCCAACCTTCTCTGGGCGAAGTGTCGTCGCCGCGGCCGGCTAACATGGCTACGCAGTTGATAAATATTTTTACATCAGCTGACCCTGCCGAAGCGCGCGCGCGTCACGTTGGTGAAGCCGAAGTGGAGCACCTTAGGATGACAAGACGGCGACGGGACAGGGCGACGGTAGCGAGGATAGAGGTATAGAGGTTTTCTCTCGCGCGCAGCACCTCACGTTTTCCAATGGAGATCCCAGCTGTGTGATAAAGTTCATTTTGCTCGCTCGACCGGCTGGTGACGACAGTATCTTCCTTCTTTCTACCTCGCGGGAGATAGCGCAGACATCCAATCTCGTAACAGCATGGTAGAGAAGACGAGAACGATTATCGCGAATAGCCGTGTGAAAATTGTACCGCTGATGATCCAATATGGACCTCGCAACCGTTCGTTCCAAGATTATGTAACATCGTGATTCTGCAACGATGTTATATATAATATATGTGATTTACTTTTGAGATTGATTAAAAAATAAGGAACTATATTAAGTTAGTGTTAGACAAATCGTGCGCTAATTTTGATTTGTATTAGCCATATATTTTCATCTCGGATTCATTACTATATCAGTTAAAGATCTGAGTACAGGAATTAAGTAAAGTCTAATACCTTTCTCTATCATCCTGATAAATAATACATATCATCAATAGTACCAAAACGTTTAATTGACAAATCTATTTATCATTTATCTTATTTGCAAACTGAGAGTTAGGGAAAAAAAGCGTATCTCTGAATATTTCCCACAAACGCGCCATTCGCCGCGCACCTCCAATTTCACGTGAAAATAATCCGCGCGTAATTGGCGATACAAACGCGGGGGGGATTATTTTCGACCCAATTCCCGTAGAGAGCACGGCGGTTGAGCAATATTTCCCCGATATTATTCCGACGAATTGCCGTGTATCGTGCCATCTGCACGCGCGCATCCGGAATATATTCACGACGCGCATCCGTAAAAAAAAAACTGCTTTCGAGTTACCGGCGATCGGCCGCGGCCAATATCTTCCGGCGAGCGACCGCGCGGCATTGCGTCAAACGCGCGGAGATAAGGACGCGCGGAAATTCAACAAGGCGTGAAAATACCGCACGGCGGAATCATAAATTCTTCGTACGAACGTTTTTCGCGCGCGCACCGCGGAACAAAACTCAAATTGCCGGCATTCGCAGCGCGATGGTGCTCTCACGACTCTCTCGTAAAATAGCGCGAAGCTTTTGTAAGTGCTCACGCCGGCTTCCTTCGTTCGTGCAACTTCGAGACACGTCCTGCTAAATTGAACTTCGCAGGTACGGAAACGATCGTTGTGCCAAAACAGCGCGCGATAGCTTTGTCTGCGCGATCTTTCCTCCATTAGGCCCGAACGCAATGAGGCATTCCTATATCGATCGATAAACACCCACGATCTATCGCAGTCGTTCTTCTCGAAGGAAAGATGGAATGTAAGATCGAATGTTTTCAGCTCGTTGATTCGTTACCTACCGTTTCGCGAACTAAAACTTTTCCCCGAAATGCGCAACAATTTCTACACGTTTATAGTTATATTAAATATTTGTCTTTTATTTGCATGTTTTAAAAGAACATGCACGCTTTAAATTAAATACAACTGTTTTTAAATATTCGAGCGTATATTTACATATAATCTTTATTTCGAAACTTCGCGCGCAGTATGAAAATCGATAATAAACTTGTTAACTGTAAAACCAACTAGATAATCACGCCAACTCAGCAGTGCTTGGCGACGGTAACTGATTCGTTTATGAACTGTCATGCTCGTTTTATAAAAATTGAAATTCAAGAGTCTAAGAGTGTCGCCACGTCATGGCAGGCCCCTATGCACAATAAACCATTCGTAAAAGGAGAAACGTGAGATGCTCGGAGCCACGACGATTGTTTCCGACATTCTATCCTCATTATTTTTCCCTTCCGCGGCGGGAGAGACGAGCTTCTTTCGGTAGAAATCGCGCGAGAAATCGAGACAACGAGGGAGGATCCATGACGTTCCGTAATCGCAGGCATGATAGACGCGTGATTTTCGAACAATGAAGATCTCGACATTGCAACGAAAGAAATTGCAACTCAGTTGCTCAAATAAATTAAAAGGAGTAAGATTGAGAATTTGATTGAAAATAACTCTATTGAGTCAATGTGAAGATATAGGGAAAAAAATGAAGAAACAGAAGTTTAAATATATGAGATGAAGAAAGACACGTCCTTTTTGGACAGAACGCGTAAATTTTTTTTAGAAATGTATTAAACGGTTAAATCTAATTTGTACAAACTAAATTATAATATGCTTGACTGTCAGTTGCCATAATCCCTTCACATTTCATATCTTTTATAAGTCAAAAGCTATCGTTGTTCCGACGGTGAAGCACACAACTACCGTTTATCTTATTTCGTATCTGCAGTTGAGAGGAGTGGCAATATTTTTGTGACACAGTCTGTATAAGTTAGATGATATAACGCAGAGGGGATAAACAAAATGAATCAAGGATACGTATTACGAACGTTTCAGGAGAATCGTAGCAGACACGAGATTTTTAGAAGCACGTGTATGACATAAATTAGAGTTAATACGAAGGAAAATGAGATTAAAATAAGAAACGAGAGGGTACTACAAAAAGTAGGGGGATGGAAAAGGTAACTGCCGGCGGAAAAGCCGGGAGAAGGGTGCAAAAATGACTTCCCTCTTCCCTTCTCACTTATTTATGGTAGTAAAAGCGGAGCACCCCCATAATTTTCACGGTAATTATTATTAAGTGCCCTATCCTCTTGCCCTTCTAAGTGATTGTAATTCATACGCGACCTCGCATTTAGTACGAAATAAAGCTGAATTAGGGTTAAATGCATATTAATCGCTCCGTGTACAGTGAAGAAGAGCGCTAAATCTCGCTCATGAGTCACAAAAACGTTCTCAGTAGGTCAGTTACTTATCAAACCATCGAGTCACCTCGCGAGCCCTTTGCATCTCATGCTGCAACAACGATGAATTTAGAGATATTCGAGAATAATAAAAAAGATTTAGATTTTGTCAACCGCACTTGTGCTTTTTATCGAATATATATCTCTCCTAGCTCCCTCTCTCTCGGAATCCTTAATCGGATTCGGCGCGTCGCAAATCGACCGTCGTAAATCCGGTTGTGTCATGTCGACTGAGAAACGTGCCGAGCGCGAACTACGCGCATAAACGGCAGCGTAGCTGCGTCTCTCTTCCGCGGGCGATACCATAAAATCTTGACACGTTATTCCCATAATTATTTTCTCGTTATTCCCTTCACGCCGAGAGGTGGGAGGGGCCTTTGCCCCGCGGGCAGCGTAAGTCAGTTAACGTCTACGTTGGCGCCAGCTAACTGGCGAATGTACCCTCGTACAGAGCCACATACCTGCCTGCCTGCAACGGCGCCAACGCCCCTCGGTGGACGATATACTTTCTCACCTCGTTTAATCACCCCCCTCTCTCTCTCTCTCTCTCTCTCTTTTCCGCCCACATCATCTTGTCGTCTTACTTTCGTTCGTTTAACTACATCGGCTTAACCTGCGAGAAGACGACGGAGTGGAGCACGCCTCGGGCCTGGAACCTCGACCTCTCCTCGGCGGAGTGCAACGCTTTATGAAGCATTTGCAGACGTGCTTGGCGTGCAAGCAACCGGGACTAACCACTAATTGTAGACGCCAAAAGAGTTATTACGAAGAAACCGGCAAGAGTCAACTCCTCGACTTTGCGGTATTCAGAACGAGTAGCGCGCCATCCTTTACCCCTTTCGTTGCGATTTTCCTGTCTGATAGATTCTTGTAAGATGGGTATGGCGATGAAACTCATTATATACGAGAGTCTCTATATTAGTTGAAAATAAGAAAATTTCTTCTAGGTCTTGTATTGAATAAATTATGTGATAAAGAAAATTAATTGCTGATATTTTAAAGCGAATACTTTACGAGGCCAAATATAAGATAACTAACGAACGACTCAGAAGCGAGATATCAAAGAGCATATCACATAACAGGCGCTAAAAGTAATCACGAATGTATCATTAAGAGAAACCGTTAATATGCTCTTTGCTTGTGATGTTTAATATAATTTTTAATGATATATGTATATGCACACAAAGTGTTTATCATAAAATTAAAAAATTGTAAATATAAACGCTGAAGATCGTCTAAAAATAATTTTTGAATTGTGAACACACAATATCAACACGAATATTTATCAGTATATTCTTCAAATTTTCTTTTGAAGTGAATACTAATAGTTGTTTCAATAACAATAAATCGTTACTCTAATTCGAGAAAATGTGACGTGTTATTTGGTAAATGTAGAAGAAATTCTCGCGAGGCAGTCTTAAAGACAGTTTCAGACAGTTTTCAGATAGTTTTAGACAGTTCAAGCAGTCTTCAGACAGATTTTATTTATACAATGTTTTTATTCTTAGTGTCAGAGCTTCAATTATAATACAAAATATACGTATTAAATATACTGCTATTTTCCATAAACTTGATATTAAACATCAATAAAAGTATCATATTCAATAGTGCGTTGAATTCATCTTAATGTTTCCTATAATATTATGAAAAGTCCTACGGTGTTATTTAAAGAAAACAAAGTAATCTTGAACTTTTATAAAAAAAAAAATTTTTATTATTAGATTGCAAGTGGTAGCGTGCATGACAAATGTGCAGATAAATGTTTTCCTTATAATCTTTTTTTTTTAATTGTCATAAGTGTCTTCAAAATCGTGTGAACCGTTATGATAAACACTCTGTACATATTCGCGCGCGTACATTCATTATACCTACTTATTATTAATTCTTATATTACAATTTAAAAAAAAAATATATATATATATATAGTTCTGTGTTTATCTCTTTTTTTTACAAACTGAGTCAATAATGTTGACCACTAATTTCGTTTTTCTGTAAATGGAGCAAAAAGTTCACTATAGAAGTAAATACCACGATTCTGTACATGTGTACATATACCCACCACGAAACTTTTATCATAAATCTCTTCGCCAGACAGAAAAAAACTACAAATAATCGTTGGTGCGCTATTTCAGTGATTTTTTTTTAATTTCTTTTACAAATATATTGACCATGTAACAAGAGTAAGGTAACACTTTGTGGAAGATTTACAGAAGTAACTTTAATAAAAGCACATTAGGAATTTAATTACAGACCATACCGCGATCATAAAAATTCTCTCTTATTTATTTAATAAAAATTTTCTATTTTTCAAAGAAATTTATTCATTTTTAACCTTATACGAACTAAAAACTGAAAGTTTCTATTTACTTCTAGATATTAAATTTTAATAATAGATACTTAACATTTTTTATTTTTTATCAAAATCACATATCATAACTCTTTTTCATACGTCATATTAGATAGTTTTTAATCTTTATAAACTAAAATTATATCAGTAATAAAACTTACTAACAGATATAAAAATTAAATAGAATGTAAAATATAATTATCAATTTATATTTCGGCTAAACTATTGATCGCTTATAACTAAAAAATTATGCGTGCAGAAAGCCAGGTCTTGCTAGCTTGTCATGAAATCTTCATAGAAATGGACGTCCCTATTATATCTACGCAATCAGGCCATCAGAGCATCAGCATAACCTAGACAGCGCAAGAACCTAGTAAAACCTAGTAAAACGCGAAATGCGTTGTGAACGCTTCAATTAACTTATCAAAGTAGCTCGGTAACAGCGCGCTTGTAAAAGTCTGCGGTCGCGGCCACGCGCGGCTCGAATTGCTCTCCTTCCTCCATTTTACAACCTTCCATCGTCATTCAACCCCCGACTCATCGTCAGGCATCGCGTATCCCGCTCGCTCTGTCAGAGGGGTACTTATCTACGTATATAACGATCGCGCGTTGATTCTCGCAGTGAGGCATGAACGCCGCGATCGCGCCGTGCAAAACGGAAGCGCGTAATCGTGACAGAACAGAAGCCACCGGAACCGCGTCAACCGTCGGCTACGAAGCGAAATTCGCGTTTACAAAGCGGCCCGTTTGTCCCGGGTTTCACATACGAGCACGCATGAGCGACCGAGGCCCGAGCGGATAGACGAATGTCCCGACGCCGACGCGGCTCTGTCCAGTTCGCGTCGCTATCCGGGCACGGCCATCGAACCGTGGCCGATCCGAAGCGACGCGCTTCGTAACACGCAAACGGAATCGCAAAACGGGCAGAGAAACACGTGCTGCGACCGCGACGCGGAGATACGCGACGCGAAGAATGGGAGAGTTTAATGGATACGCTGTACGTAGCCGTTTCGCATCTTTATCGATAGGTATTATGTGTAACGGTTTTTAATCCCATATTCAACGAAAACTTGGTCAGGTGGTACTTTACGTGTTTTTTGTTAATGCATAATAGTATTATGTAAATATATGAGATTTCGGAGATTTGGAGAACATGTTTATGTACTCATGTTTATGTAAAAAGATAAAATGTATATAAAAGAAAGAGAAAAGGAAAATATATTGTTTAATTTCAAGTAGCATAATAACATATATGAGGCATCTAAATCAGAAATTTAAAGGCCAACTTCGTTATTTAAATAGAATGTTATATTTTTTATGTTGCAGACTGAAAGTAATAGTCTGAAACGCTTCCACTTATAAAAAAAAGCACATATATTATATAATGACCATCTCGAAATCATGTAACAATTTTTCATACATAATTTACAAGTTATTCAAGGTGTGCAAGTTAAGATGTCTCACTCGGTATAATATTACAAGACAAAAACCTGTTAGACGTTACTGAAACAAATCGATGGTGAAATATAGACTTCAATAATTCATTAAAGAAAAAATATAGTCGAGTCTGAAACCTTGACCGAATTGAATTGTCGGAGATAATATATAATAAAAGTCAAAGTCATTAGAAGTCTGTGTTTCTTCCATCTCTTCTTCCTTTTTAACTCAGTCTACTCTTGCAATATACTATTTAAAAAGTGATCGATATACCTTTACCAAGTAAAACTCCGATTCTCCAAAAAAGAGAGAGTACAAAGAAACTCTACGACAAAAGAGCTTTTAAAACTTTGCTGGGTTCAAGGCGAGCCTATTCAGCTACGCACAATCCCTCGAAATGCGACCCGCGTAATCTCCTTGTAACACGAACGCTATTTAGATACCTCAGATACGGCATAATAGCTACTTAAAGTCACGGAAGTGACTTGTGTCGGCGACACAAGCGACATTCGCACGATGCGCATAAATGATATTCACAATAGTGCAATTACGCGATTCGGTTTAATTTGTGGTAAACTGTAACCATTGGGCGCATTATTTGTGGACGTATCGCGATACTGTCGCGAATGAAGGAAAGAGGAAGGAAGACACGATCGCGCGATTGCTCGATCGATGCGAGCAAAAGCGAGAGCTTTGTATTATGCATCATTGCTCTTCCAGGTATTGTGCCTGATCCACAGCAAGGTAATCATGTGATCCTATCTGCCGATGAGTTTACCTATACGTTATACGCGCGTATATGCGCTTAACGATAAATCACGCGACACATTTATGTGGCATAGAAGCACGGCTGCTCGCACAACCATGTGCGTATATTATCCATAGTACGCGAGCATTAAAAGTATTTTACATAAATGTCACGATGTATTTGTATCGTTTTAATTTATGGCGTTAAAGGAGTACGCGTATACGCGTTGTATTTACAGAAATATTTGGGCGATAGTCAATTTCGAACGCGTAAAATAAAATAATTGTTTTGAACTTTCTTCGATACGGAACGCTGACTCGCCGGTCGGTGAAATATTTTTAGACATGATATTTTCCGTCCGTATTTTCCCTGTAAATACTACTTGGACCGATTCGTCCGCCCTCGCAAACACAACCGCATCCCTGGCGCGCGTCCCGCTCGCAATTCGCAGGAAACTCCCTGGATGCGTTTGTACGGGCGGAAACTTGGTTTTGCGAACGACGAGAGAGTACGGCAGAGTCGTAGGCGCTCCGAGAAATTTCGAACAGCGGTTGCAGTCCGCCACGATAAGCCGCCCTTCGGGCGAGACGACCCGTTTAAGCAAAGGAACTTAGTAGACGAGGTACCGGCGCACTATCTACCACACGATCCGACGTAATATTACGCCGGGTGCTTTTGGCTGCTTATTATTCGACATTACGCTATAGGTGAAGAAGTAAGATACAGAAGCGAGGCGAGATGAGAGGAGGGTAATGTCGCGTGGTTTCGCCCTCACTTCGTAAGAGGAAGCCCGAAACTGTACCTCGGGTACGTGAAGGGAAAGGATTAAATCGAGCTTCTAAAAAGCGCGAATTACAAAAAAGACATTGTTTTAAGGCATAAGATTCTTATTATTCTGCCTCTAAGTGTTCGAATGCGTGAATTTACAAAGAAGTGAATTGAAGAAGCAAGAGTTTGCGAAATAAAAATTGGAGATAGGCGAGGTAGACGAGTGGAAAAGCGAAAGTCTTGCAGTAAAACAATTCTTAAAATTTTCCTCTTGGTTTTGTTACTCAGAAACTCCGCACCAAACTCGGGGCACTTGGGCTTTGTTGCAGGAGCGAAGGAAGTACGGCTCGCGAACTGCCACAGGACTCTTAAGACCCACTCGGTAATCTAGTCGAGCGACGAAAAGTATCTCACACGATACGTGCGGAACAAGTGGGTAACGCGATAAAGGACATGTAAGACGACGAAGCGTGAAGTCGACGATAGGAAGAATGCGACGTGTCATTAAACTCGAGAGCGAAATTGTTATTATCGTTCTTTTCGGGGGTTACAAAACGCGCGCGGGTAACAACGATAACGTCGTCGAAAATGCTTGTTTAACTTTACGACGGTAAAACGACGTGTGAGAGCACACGATGTACCCGAAATGACAGTTCTGCGCGTCATCCCCGCGTGTTACGGCGCAGTATTTGATAGATGACCGGTGCATTAGCAACAAATTTTTCACGGAGCTCTTGACCTGATACGCACCTATCATAAATGTTACGAAATGACCGGAGCCAAGTCCGTCCGGATGTTTACACCGTTACAGCAGGAGCGATAATCCGCGCCGTTTATTATCTCATCTGGTAAGTTTCTTTTATTTCGCTTCGCCGCTACAGATACCGTGCCGGATAAAAAAGAAAATAAAAGAATAAAAACAAGCCTCCACACGAATACATATAGCATTTAAGATGTAACGACGTCGTTACTTCCGGAGTAACGTCATAATCTCCATCTCTAAGTTCCAAACTTTATATGTAATTACATGTTTTATCGTTAAAAGAAAATGGTGATGACGCAGACTATGGCGGTATATGAATTACGATGTATTGCATAATTTTTCTGGAAAATAAACTTTGCCCGCTAGCTAATTAAACTAGATAACATTAACCATCAAATGGGTATATTAGCTTCCTCTTTCAGTATTACGGTTAATCTGTATGAGATGTTGCGCCATACACAAAAAAACGCTGAAATAATAAAGATTTTAAATTAAGATTAGAAAGAATTTATTTTTTTTTTACGTTAATAAAATCAGACCCCCTAATCTATATGTGGAACACATAGGCGGCACGTTCTTTTACCGTGACATTCCATTCGACAACACACGATGTTACATCAATATTCAACGAGGTGGCTTGCCTACCGCGCGACGAGACACAATCGAGGGAGAATAGGAGGGAGAAAGGGGATGAGATCGGGTGAAATTTCATCGGTCTGATTTTAGCGGACGGTGAAATACGTTCATGAAGTACCTTGCGAAAATATTGTGCGAGTTAATATTCGCTTTGTAGCCACGGACGCACGGCGATTTTGAATACTGACCGCCGCAAACGGGGCTAAACAATTGCTGCTCTTTCCTCGCACGTTCGCAACGTTTACAATGGCTCGCAATTATCAACAACAGGTCCGGCGATACCGGGGATTCGATGATTACGCGGGATGACCGGCAATAGAATGAATCTCCATATGTCAACTTTGTGTGAATCATTCTGAAATGAAAAGTTTAAATAAACCGAGGATCCAATTTACAATGTCAAGCTACGTGTATTTGACACTGAATACTAACAAATAATTTGTAAATTACAATATACTGTTATTTTATTAAAAAATGAATATAAAAAAATTATTCTCATATATATTTTTAATATGCCATCTTGTGAGGATTGTTCTCTATAACTTGATTTCAGAATATTTCAGATAACTTTTGCCATATCAATCTATACTTTTATTTCATCTCGTGCTTGGAACATTCTGAGAACCAGTAAGAGCCTCGAAAATGTGCAGTTGAGTTACAAACGTTTGTCACACAAACTTGGAGCAATCAATTATGTTTAAAAAAAAGAATTCTAATACCGATAATTATTATCTTTTATTTAAGATTTCGAGCCTTAATATTGTCTTGCAATATTATATTTCGAATAATTGTGGCACAATATCTTTCCCTTTTTCTGATATATACCCTTATGGCTAATAGCGAGCTCTCCCAACTCGATTCTTATTTTTCCCGCGCGCTTCCTTCCATTACTCCAGTTTTCCCAGGAATCGACATTATACAGAGGT
The DNA here is from genome assembly GCF_048541705.1 of Temnothorax americanus. Taxonomy (NCBI): domain Eukaryota; kingdom Metazoa; phylum Arthropoda; class Insecta; order Hymenoptera; family Formicidae; genus Temnothorax; species Temnothorax americanus. The sequence goes on along the minus strand of NW_027509307.1, from coordinate 623,338 downwards.
GAGGAAAAATAAGGGGAAAAAGGAGCAAGCGTGTGTGCGAACGCTTGTCTGGCCCGAACAATACCAGCACGCGTCGCTCGTTCGTGTGAAAACGCTCGTGAACATACACGCGGCGAAGGACACGAGCGAGCGAACGGGCGAGCATGGAAAACGATCCGTCGAATGGCCGCGCACTATCTGCGTCCGTTCCTCCGTCGTTCCGTCAGTCAATCGTTTTTAATGCACTCTCGGGCTATATGCATTCTCATCGCCATCACTGCGGTCGCCGCCGCTGTCGCCGTCACCGCCATCGACGCGCCCATCTTTCCGCGTTTCGACGCTAGCGAAAATTGTCACGCCGTACTCGAATTTATAGATACGTTTAATATACGTTCCCGTTCATTGTTATTCATCGCTCGACGTAAATAACAACTGCGGGCCGAACCGGCGATATCCGGTTAAACAAAGCGAAAAGGGGAAAATAGTGCAAGTGCCACTGCGTGCATGGAGATCATCCCGTGCATTCCTCTCTCTTTGTCTCTCTTTCCCTCTCTCTCTCTCTCTCTCTCTAGATATATCTCTTTCAGTTTCCCTCTTTCAACCTTACAACCTCAACCACCCGATATTCCGCGATCCCGCGTCTCCATTCTTCCCATCCGCCGTACGTTTGCCGGTGTCCAATCGTATTTCACCCGATGTCCGGTACTTCCGGCCGAATCAGCCTGTAGCCGCTCCCGGCGGGTCGGCGGCGCAAGTTTTTGCGTGTACGTGACACGTACGCGACTAGGACGACGGGTACGAAGACGGGGAAAAATTCAGGGTCGCTTTAATACCGCGAGATAAGCGCGAAATGCAACTCGCGCACATCAGGCACTGGAATGTTTGCTTTTCCAACTTCCGAACGTTTCTGCTCCGCGCGGCACCGGTAATTTCCTTGATTGAGTCGAACAACATAATATTTTTACTATACCTTTTACCTTTTACCGTTTCACATTGCGTTTTTATTTTGTAATCATGGTAAGCGAAATATAAAGGAGCGGTCTGTAAAAACAATATTCTTTATCGATGTTGAAGCTATAAGTAAATGAGTAGGGGATAAATGAAGAATAAAAATGTTTTATTACAATACTCTTGCGAAAAAGATTTATGAAAAGTTCTTTGATTGAAAAAGGATATCGTCTGAACATTTCGTACTACGATATGATCCTTCATCAATCCTTAAAGTCTTTTTATTGCTTTACTCTTATTATATATATTTGTGTTATTATAATATAAAGATATAATAGACACATATATGTATAATAAACATAGTGCTGTCGTTATAAAATCATTGACCGTAAAAAATAGTAATCATTAAGATATATAAATCCTATAATATTTAATGGGAATTTCATTTATATTTTGAAAATATATAAATAACGATGTTGATGGTATATAGCTAAAAATTTCCTAAATGCTAAAGTACTCGCAATACGAATTTTCTTTTCAATGCTAAAGATGTTGTGAGTCGAAAGAGACTACGAAAATTGGCCACCGACCTAATCTCAGCCGAGCCTTTCAGTCAACCCGCGTTTCATGGAAAATTCGTGCCGTAAACTCACCGACATTCTTGTCTTTGATAACTCACAACGCGCATTTCCACGTCGATAGGTCAACAACAGACAGACCGTCGCATAGAGTCGCATAATACGTGGCAAGCTAATATTGTACTTTGATAACTTTTCAAGATAAGAATTCTTTGTACATTACGTTCTTTTTTTACGAAAAAAAAAAGTACAAAGCGACTATAAAAATAGAAAAATTATTATCATTTTAAAACAATTGTATATTAACACAAATGATATATTCTTTCTGCAAGCAATTTTAACATTTTTAAGCCGTTCTCTCGGTATCTTAGATAATCATTGAGATATGTGACTGGGCTATTCACCATTGCATATGTTCCGTATGCCAGAAGATGTCTATCTTGCAGAGCTTTCTAAAAGCTTCTACCTTATTTCCGATGTGAGGAAACCTGCGTATTTTGAGAAGGGCGAGCTGGCAGTCAAAAATCTACCTAAGGGTCGGTCATGTCGGATTTTTCTATCAGCTGCGGTTGAAGGGAAGGGTGCACTTCGATATATCCGAAACATTTTTGGAATAATAACACTGCGACGCATGTGGAATACAGAGCGTCTCAAACAAAATGTATCCGTGTAATAAAGAATGTGATACGGGAGTATCAAACCAGAAAAATATGGAATTTCAAAGGAAATCCCAATAGTGGTGTATAAAAAAAAGGTATGTGCCGCAACGCGGAATACATGGTCTCTTATTTATTATAAATATTATTATTCTATATATAATTTATTTAATATTAGTACATTTAAAAAATGTATTAATATATTATATATATATATATTTATCTATTAAACAGAATTATTATACAGAATTGTTCTCGACCTATAGGTTAGCTACCTAGGTTAGCTAAAAACAATTTAGCTCAAATTCTATTTTCATTTTTTTAAGCAATTATCATTTTATTATCCGACTAAAGAATTTTTCCTTTTCCTTTCTTTTTCAAAATTAACGTTTTTTATTCCGTTTATCTTTCTGTTATTAAAACTAACAAGGGTGAATAAAGCGAATAATAGTAATGTACTAAAGAATTAAAGTCTTGAAATTGACTATCTGCTAAGAACAATGTTATAGCAAAGTGCAAAGTTCTGAGCAAATTCACCAGAATTAAAATCTTGTCTGATGTAAACTAGCGATCTATGAAATTTCAACTATCATTTTCAAAGATCGTTCTCATTGGGATGGAAAGTTATAAAGTTATATTTGATGGAAACATCTGCGAACAGATCTGTTTTAAACTAAAGTTCAAAATACAATAATATGAAATAGTAACTGCGTATGCATTATAATGATGCGTAAACGGCTACAATATAGCAAAGTTAAAATTAACGTCTATATCAACTCACCATTTTGATGATAAATAAAACAAAATGTTATTATCATACTTATTTGTGCAAATAAATTGAAAATGATAGTAGCAATTGTTGTAGTTTCTATTATATCATCTAAAAGTAAAAAAATGCGCAAAAGTAATTCTAAATATTATAAAACTGTAATAATATAGGTCAATTACTTCTCAGAATTTAGACGAGTGTTTCATGAATTGTCTCATATTGTTAGATTTTGATGTATCTATCGCGGAAAATCAGTAATATGTTCTGAATATTTCAAATAAATTCCTTTTTTTTATTCAGCTTTGGCAGAAGGACTTTATTGATGGAAACAGTAAATTTTTAATTTTGGTTAATATTTAGTCAAAAATAAATTGAGATAAAAATTGTTTTTAAATAAAAAAATCAATAGAAGTTATCGAGAAATTTTATTTCAACCTTGAAAACAATTCGTTTTATTTCTCTCTCTTTTTAGAATCTTATTAAATAATTAGTTAGCAGTAGATATTAATTAACATAATCTTATATTTTAATAGTTATTTTTACTGCAAAGTGCGCATTATGCAGTATGCTATTGCTTTTCACCTTGAAACCGAACTTATAAGTCCTTTAAAAACTTTCTCATAATACCGTTCATCCCTGTTGGCCCACTTTGAACTACCCCCATGAGTCGAGCCAAGCTGGCATGTTGAGTGGAAAACTCAATCTGCGATATCGAATTTTATGAGATATTACTTAGGTATAAGTCGTGATTTCGCATTCATGATCGTCTTTACAAACTGCGGAAATAAACTGTGCGGTCCCGATAAAAACAGTAAAACTGTATAAAGACTTCCAAATTTTCTTCGCGCTTTTCTTTTTTATACCAATTATTTTTTATTTAATTCACTTTTCTGTAAAAATGTCTATTAGATTTATAAATCTTTTTGTTTTTTGTATTTGTAGATATTTTTAATGTTTTCCATAACTTTAATTTTAATGCGCAAAAATTTTCTGGCAACAATAATTTTTTAGAAGTTTTTTTACAATTTTGTAAAGTATGGATAATTAATGTCACAGAGACAATACATATACTTATATATGTATATCTATATAGTAGTAATTGATTTCTTGTTAGTTTATCACAAGTCTTGGTCCTGGAGGTATTCTCTTCACGAAGTTCAAAGTCCTCGAGGCTATTGGGCAGTTAAGTTTGTTAGAGACTGTATTGTATATATGAGTCAGATAAGTTAAATATAATTATATATAAGTTGTATATAACAACATCACGTAGATAGATTATATAGAAACAAATCTGTACCGAAATATCCTTCATTCTGACAAGAAAAGCTCTCGAATTTTAACTTCGCAAATTTCCAAAAAGTCCAAACATTTAAAAATTGATTTTTTTATTTAAAAACAATTTTTATCTCGATTTATTTTTGACTAAATATTAACTAAAAATAAAAATTTACTGTCTCCATCAATAAAGACCTTCCGTTAATGCTGAATAAAAAAAAAGGATTTTATTTCAAATATTCAGTACATATTACTGATTTTTTCCGCGATAGATACATCAAAAACTAACAATATAAAACAATTCATGAAAAAAATGTTAAAGTAATGAAATTATCAGTGAACGATTATTAGCGTCAGTAAATTATTTCACCATAATTTATAATAGTATTCAAAATGTAATTACATGATATTTTAAATATACAGTAATATAATTACATTACTTTATATATAAAATGATCGCGTATGCGATATAAAGTGATTACACGCACCACCAGTTATTTTACTTGCGCGCTTATTCTACGGGCGAAGATAATACCCTTAATACTGGTACACCCAGAGGTAGACAATTTGTCCACTCACGATTTGAAGCATCCGCAGCAGTTACGCGGTACGACTGCAGGAATGCAGCTCGGTACATTCGCATCATTTCTATGGAAATTCTGTTACAAAATACAGTAGTTAGGTAAACACAGAGCGATATTCAGCACCGCGGGATGAAGACATAAAAGCCCTAATTCTAAACTAATTTGAATGCATAATAATCTTTTATTGGTAAATTTGTGAAAAATTTAAAAGGTATCGAGAAACATTAAATAATCTTATCTTCAATAAAATAAATACGATTTTTCAGAAATAAAGGATCCCCTATGATAAATCGCCGGTGAAAATGTTGTAATAAATCATATTCAGGGCGCGAAACAATATCAAGCCAAACTGATCATTCTTCGACGTTGAGTGAAACAAGAAAAGAAACCTTTCGATAACCCTTTTAAAAATAAAACTTTCTATATATAATATATTATGTGTTTGCGTGCGTGTGTGTGTGTGTATTTGCATATCTGCTTGTATGCAATTTTTGTATGAAATTCGTTATCGCGCACGCTCTGTAATCAAAGGAAGCACGAGCTTCTTTCAGAATATATCTTCCGGCGATAATCGTGGCGTTTTGCAGCGCAAATAATCCTTTTGCGTTTTCCGCGGTCTACGCGCGTCTTCCGCGCGCCCGAGCATGTTGCTCTGTTGAAGAGGCGCGTAAAGTAAAAAGGATGGGTCGGGACTCGCGAGGACGCCCCGAGAAAAGATCGCGAAATGTGTCTAAAGAGTGAGCTGGTGGAGGAAAAAATGGCGCGTATAAGGCGCAGGAAGCGGAGGGTGCAAACTGTCAGATACGAGCGAGAAGAATGAAACGCAAGAGAAATGGTGGTAAAGGGACGAAGGAAGCGTTGGAGAAGGGTTGAGAAGAGAAAGGAGGAAAAGTAAAGAGAATTCCGAGAGAGACAGGAAGGATAACGGGATTCGCCGACTCTGTCACTTCTGCGAGTTATCCTTGTTCGTTCTCTCCTCGCGCCTCTCGTTGTCTCTCTCTTTCTCTCTCTCTCTCTCTCTCGTGTTCCCCGCGTTCCGTCCTTCTTTTCTTTTCTCGTCGCCCAGGTGCTTAGGGCATTCGCGTTTCTTCGTCGCCTCCGTTCTTTCTTCGTTCGTCGCTTCTCTCTTTCTCCCGTTCCTGAACGCGATGCTTTCGCTCGCTCCTCGTTTGATCCACCATCTTCCGCATAACTGCATCCCTGTCTCTGCTTTCTCGCATCGTCGCACTTTCTCTCCTTCTTTCTCTCTCTTTGTCTCTCTCTCTCTCTCTCTCTCTCTCTCTCTCTCTCTCTCTCTCTCTCTTTCTCTTGCATCTCGCTCTCGCTCCCTTCATCCCCTATCCTCACAGCCGTTCCCTCCCACTCGCCCAACGCAGTGCTACATCTCCCTCGGTCCCGCGTCTCCCACGCTTCCACCACTCCCATATCTCGACACGGTGCGAGCGGCTCGCAGTCCGCCGGCGACTCTTGAATGGGAGCGACGGGTCCGCAGCTCCCTTACGGTGCAGCGAGTGTCACGTTTCCGTCGACGGAAATAAACGTACGCCGCACGCGGGCAGTGCCACAACGCGATTCCCGTACGTGCGTACGTGCGTGCCATATACATACGTGTACGTTTCGCGACCGCTGCATTCGCTCCGACTACGGCAGAATGCGGCGCGCCGTTCCAGCGGGATAGATTTCTGTGTGAGTTCCTGAATGAGAATTACCCGCATTGTGCGGAGATAGAGGGGGAGGGATGAGACGCGCAACGCGGATCTCTCTCTCTCTCTCTCTCTCTCCCTCTCGTCGAGGCGAACGCGCGAACAACGTAGCGACGGCGGAATTATTCGCGGGCTGAACAGCAGTGACTGTTTCCACTTGCGCAAAATCGAATCCGGCGGATGCTGGGTAACGGGAAAAGAGGGAGACGGAAGACGACTTCGCGTTCCGATTACCCGATAGAACGTTCTTTTTCTTTCTCCACCGCGGTTACATCCTTCGCGCGTTCTTTCGCGTTGAAACTCTTCTAGAAAGCGCAACCGTGATACGATTGTGAATTTTTTATATGTAAACAAAGCGCGTTTCGTTTGAACCACGCATTATTATATAAAATTCTTTCTAAGTTTTAATGGAATTAGATATTGCACCGAGATGCGCGTAGAAGTGAAGTTTACCGCGAAGGAAGATAAAATGCACGATGGGACTAAATTTCTCCGAGTAAAAGTTACCGTGAGGGAAAAATATCAAGAGCACAAACGTGTCACACATACTCGAAAAGAAAGCGGGTTGTAAAGAAGTATAAAGAAATATATTTATTGTTAATGATTCGTGTCACAATCGGATGGATGTATATATCCCCCAACTTTTAATCTCACATTTAAGTTGCATACGTGCTTCACAAAACATGCATTTGACAGCACGTGTGTAATGTTTCTGACAGACGAAAGTTCGATCAGAGCGGCACGATGTGTACGGCAGATTGTTGGCAAGCGCAGTTGGGAAACACACGAAACGCGTTCCGTAAGAACGTTTCACTGCCAAAGTAGCTTCAATCAAATCGCACGCAGCATAAAGAATTTAAAGTTCCATGAATGAACGGCGACTCTTTACGACTCGTGCAGCTCGTGTGTGTATTTGCGTGTGTGCGTGCATGTGCGCGTAATACGCGACGCGTTAGAGCCTATAATTTCATCTCGATCGCGAGCCGACTTGAACGCATCTGGATTTCGAGAGTATTATACGTATACGCGTTTCGATGCAATCACAGATACCGGATTGTATATACATGTCACGCATTAATCGCGCCGATAACGTGAAAAATTAAAGCGCCCGGACCAGCTGCCGCGCGATAAAGACATCCCGTATCGTTGACTCCAATTACGACGACTCGCGGCGTGAACGCGCGCGTAGACCTCTCGCGATAAACTTACGACAGATCCTGCATGTCTGGCGGGAGGAAGTTCTGAAATTAGAACGGGCACATAGAACTTTAATCAGCCCTCCGACGTTCGTGAAATCCGACCGAGGGGCCCGGCCGGTTAAATACCATTCAAATATTCCGCCGGCCCCCCCCCCCCCATTCTCATCATAACAGCGATTTTATCGGCGCGATACCCGGCGGTATAGCAATATAAATATGTATACGCATTGTTTGCATAGTACAACGCAACGCACGGGCTGACGATCTTCGCGTATCGTTATAAAAAAAATAATAATAATAAAAGGTAAAATTGCGGAGGCGCAAAAAGTAGACTTATATACGACGACACGCAAAATCCCGGCGACCTAAATTTTAAACGAAGCGTCGAAATACATATCTGGTTCAACTAGAAATATCGCTTTTGCCAGTATTAAACTTTATTGGCGTATTCCAACCAATATTTGCCGAGGTTTTGCTTTTTCACTATCTACATGCGAAGTAAAAAATTTCTTTTTTGTTATATACCTTCGTGTGTAAAATACTCGCGATAGTCGTGTTATTCCGAATGAAAGATTTTATTTAACAATCGTCATTCGCTACGACGCTCAGAATTGATCGATAATCATGGTGACATTATTCATAATCGTTCATAATTCATTTTTCTTAGAACTATTTGCATTTTTAATGGCTCTTGATTGTTGCAGAGAATGATTTTACATAATTTTAATATTAAAATTCCTTCGTATTTATGTCTGTAATTATATCACCCGAATCAATCTATCAGAAATAGCGAGATCGAATATCCTGAGAGAGCGGATGCTTGAAAATGAAGCGGAATGGTTTCTGATCTCCCTACTTCAGTTGTCACTGCGCAAGTATCAATATTTTGATACGTTTCATCCTCATTACCGCGAAGTCCTCCTGTCGTTATCAAATTCACGTACCTATATCATAAACATTTATGCACACTGTTTGCATTGTAAACGTACTGACGTTTACCTTCCTCCGCGGGAAAGCGTCACGCACCACAAGGACGTAGTTGAACTTGAACGCTATGTGATGATTAAGGACACCGTTATTACAGTAACGTTAATCCTCTTAAACAAGGTACCGATGAGGCCAAATTTAATGCAAATCGAAGGGCGTTATTTTTTTTTCGATATTTGGCGAATATCGCGGAAAATAATATGGTAAATGAACAATTATTGGCTTGCAAATCTCAATCTACGATCCATTTTTTCAAATCGCGAAATGATATATGTTCAATGACACAGTATAATAAACACGTGTCAACGTGCCAATTAAAATATGCTGCCACATTTATATTTACTCTTGTTTTGCGAATGAAAATAAACGTTCAATGAATATATGTTCTTAATCAAATCAATATAACATATATATTGTTCTGATTACAACGAGAAATATTGAACGTTGATATCTGTTAACCATATATATGATATACCTCAAAAAAGTACACATTTTTGCCGATATATTTATACTTCCTGAAATTGCGCCTCAACTCGCACCGAATGCAACGTCGCATTTGTGCTCGATATAGCCGCGTCTGACAAATTAAAATCTCACTCGTTTTAAAACCAATCCGCCATATCAGTTTTATGAAACGACGGCGGTGCATCTCGAAGCGAAAAATTATTAGTAACGGCCGTTAAACTGCGCGCGATGTTCATAAATCGACGCGGTTTATCGTAAGGGCGCTATATAAGTACACACTTTGTTCGCTCGGCAGTATCTAGCTCGTAACGGCGCCTTAATGAAGTCGTAAAAGAGCGGCGAAGTATGCAGACGGCCCCTCTCGAGCGCGGTTTTATAGTTTCGATCGGATCGTCGATCGCCGGAAGTGCATTATTTTGCCTTGCATTAATACCGAGGATAACTGAGCACCTATAGACTTTATTGAGTATCAGCCGCGTTATACGAATGTGCGGAGTGTAATCGTTGAAAATACAAATATATATATATAATATATATATACCTACATATGTATATGTACAATGCACACAAACATATATGTGCGATGTTAGATCTTTTACATTAGCCATAATCCATTAACCCATTTTTCCCAGTGATGATGTATTTTGCTTTCTCGAAGTGAAACATTCCGTAAATAATAGATTAAAACATAAAAGTGGATTAAAACAAAGTAACATAACAAGGGGTTGTGTAAAATGAGAAATTTCTATCAAAATGTATAAAAATCTAAAATTAGCACATCAAAGAAGTTTACACCCAATCTTGGCGTCCGAAATCAAGCGGTCTCTTTTTAGAATATGTCAGTTTTATCAACTGTTCACTTTCTCTTTCAAACATTGCGCGATGATAAAGCGCGGCATGGTATGCATTCCGTTGAACAGCGTGCCAATTAATATCAACCAGTTTCGTTTTCAAACGCAAACGCACGGATTGACGAAAGATTTTAAATTAAAGTAGGTAGAATTTTCGTGGAACGCCGCGACTCTTCGATTCTATGTAGAGATCCATGAATAGACTCGATATACTTGCGCCGAGCAATCGCATACCATGCATAGCTCCAGTTTGTACAACCATGCCATTCAACCATGCGCCGTGCAAAAAGAGGCGTCGATGAATTTCCTTCTCTCTACCAATATATACATACGAATTTGATATAATCCGCCGCAATGTAAATGCAAAATTCGCCGCGATCGCGAATATCCAACCGGTAGAGCCTCTCTTAAGCTTCGGCGTTATCGTTGTGGTGGTTTCACACTAATCGTATTCACTTTAATCTAAACTCTTTAATCTAAAATCTACCTAAAAACAGATTGTATTTTATTCACGTCCGGAATCGATATTAATAAAAGGCGGAATTAATCATTAATTTTAAGCTCCATTTTTTAAATAATCAATTATTCATTTTAAACTAAACATTTATCGAATTTTTCTTTATAAAACCTTAAAATCTTTATTATATACTTTTAATTAATTTATTATATAATTAATTAATATATTACATATTTTTAAATAAACGTTTCTCTTGGTATGCAAAATCCATCTACGTATATAAAAGAAAGAAATGCACTTATATGTATGCTTTTTAATTAACAACAATAACCAGGACGTGTACAACAATTCGAAGATTGTTAGAATTAAATGCACATGCATTTCATCACCGCTAATTCAGACAGATGTTGTAACGTTGTATATAGCAATTTCCACGATCGAAGCGAGGGGAGAGCCCCTGGACGAGTCTTTATTCTCCCACTGCACTTGCATTATCGTATTAGCGCGAGTTCGAGATTGCGTCGCGCCCGCTTTGCGTTTCTCGCCGCTTTTCGCCAATCGAAAGAAAGTCTCGCGCGTGAATCAATAGCGGAAGTGTGTCGTATCGATCGTCGGGCGATCGAAATAGCACGAGAAACGCAGGCGGGCGCGACACTATTTCGGACTCGCGCTAATATAACGCAACTACGGGTATATACTATATATGAAAATTTGTGGGAAGAGCGGGCGAGCGGAGCAAGAACATTCCCTTTTTCAGAAAAACCGGGCGAAATAATCGAAAATAGTGATCGACCGTCTCAAAAAGTACGGCACTCTGTATAACGTTCATTTATACGCCAAGTTTATTGTCGACAAATAAAAAAAAGCGATTGTGCGACTCACCTGTCGTTGAATCAGAGTACCTGTCCGCCATATGCAATCCCCGAGTAGGTAGATCGCTGCCTGGCCCGGCCTTCGAACGTCGCGAGACGCCGTCAATCGCGATTGCCCGGCGGACCATCGGGGCACTCGAGACGATCGCCCGTCGCTCGATTCGGCACTTCCGACCCTCGTTCGCACGCGAGATTCACATCCGGCGGATAAAAAGACGCGAGAATTGCGTGGCGGCCGCAATTCGTCGTCGCGTCGGACCCGCCCGCGCACTACGCGATCAGCGTCAGAATGAATATAGCCGTTAATAAATCGAAAGGAGAGGGAAGGGGAGGGGAGGTGCGTTCGTGAAAGCGAGCGGCGCCAGCTTCATTGAATACAAGCGGTGTATTACTACGCGAAAACGAATAAACTCGCAAGATTTCTCGAAAAATGACTTCTATTTGCACGCGGCTGTATCGAAATAACGCTTTAATGTCCTATTCAAGACGGATTAAACTCATTTTTTTTGCACATAACGTTAAAACCCTCCGCGTATGAATTTCGCGTTACAATCATGCGAGAGCGGCATAAGGTATCGGCTAAAATTAACCGACGAATCACGCGAGTTTCGCATTCCTGGTTCGTCGCGATCGTCGCCGCGCCGAAAAAAAAAAACTGTTTCCATTTTATCTATTATTTCGTATAGGGAGAAATTGAAACACGCGGAGCAAAAAGCGTCGCTCGGTAAACTGCCGTTACGTCGCCGGGGTTGTTTACGTTTTTTAGGCTCTCTCGGCTTTCCAATTCCTGGAAGACGCTCGACGCGCGGCCTACGCGTTCTCCCCCTCCCCCTCCCCCCCACTCTTTCCAAACTTTTCCTACTGCCGAAGAGTTGCAGGTCGCACACGTCGCGGTTCGCGGTCAGTATTGGTGCGAATTCGGGACTGTGTTCAGGCCGCTCCGCGTTTCTCGCGTTCTCTAACCGTCGATCGTGAATCTTCCGGCCATATTTGCGCAATGCGCACCGAAAGTATAAGCAGGAGCCACATTGCAATTAAAGAAGAAGGACGATTGTGAATCTTGCTCCGCGAACGAGTGTCGGGAGTGCCGAAATTGAGCGACGGTCGGTCGTCTTGTCGCGTACGTAAGTCCGTATATCGCGTCTCTCGCGTCGCGAGTGGCGTTGAATTAATTGACAAGTTTTGGTCTCGTTTAACGCAAGCGAAGTGCCGAATCCGCGTCTCTGTGCTCGCCGAGAGTGAATCTCGGCGTCGGAGTAACGTATCTAATACCGTCGTTGCGTACTTGTATCGGGCTTCGCGAAAATTTCCGTTTCACACGCTAGAGGTGAATCTGGAAGTCGCGAGTGTCGCGACGATCGTTCTCTCGATAGCCACCGGGTTCGTCTCGAGACAATAATATACGTACTTCGACGTGCCTCTCGCGACGCGACATTCGCGAGTGCGGCGTCGAATTAATTGACTTATCCGCAACAATATAGAATACGGCGGATTTAAGAAGTTTTCGTCTCATTTAACGCAAGCGAAGTGCCGAATCCGCGTCTCTGTGCTCGCCGAGAGTGAATCTCGGCGTCGGGAGTAACGCCGCGTCTACCGTCATGGCGTACAGTGAATTTCGAAAGTTTCCGTTTCGCACGCAGGTGAGTCGTTTGCGTCGCGGGGCGTACCTCCTCCTCTTCCGCCCCCGCCGCAAATTTTCCATCGCGCAACCACAATCTCTCGCATCGTATTCAATGATATCGAAAATAAGGCCGCGCGACTTTGTCGGACGCGTCCGTATATATGCGCCGCGTATATAATTCGCGCCGATGTAAATGCCGCGCGGTTTGCCGCGGACAATCGCGTAACGAAGTAGCTCCCAACGCCGTGCCACCCGGAGAACCGGAGCTACCGCGGCCGTGTGATAACGCCCCCGACCGACCGTTTCCGACGCGGCCAGGGCCATGCGGGGCTTCCGTAGACGCGAGAATTCGCAACCGAAAAGTCCGGCCCGATGTATGCACGGCGCACACCGCCCCGGCCTCGAACATCGCACGAACTTCAATTAGCGACCAGTGGCAATTAGCAGAGCACACCGAGGCTCCCCGCTCGCCGCGCCGAAAATTCTCCCGGGCGACGTGGGAGATGCAGCTGTGAGCTGCAAGGCAACCTATGCAAATTAATATAGTTTGGTCTTTTTCTGCTTTCTTTTTGTTCCCGGACCCTCTCTCTCTCCATCTCTCTCTCCATCTCTCGTTCTCTTTCTCTTGAGGGTTGCTCGTTTTTGCGCTAGATCGTGAACTTTTTTTCGTCGCCGTCGTCCAATGATTGCATCCCCGAAGTATAGAAAGAAGGGAGAAGCGAAAGCCGCTTCTCTTGTTCTCTGTATTAATATTGTATGTCAAGGCAAGAGCAAACGCGTGTCGTCGCTGTAGAGAGCTTAATTCTTTTACGGGAGCTTCTTCGAAAGTTTGGTTGGCGCGAGACGGACGGCTGTACGGTATATACGGAACGCAAAAAGTCTAATAAAAACACATTGACTTTATTACATTATTATAAGAGAATTAGTTCCGAGACGCGTTGTCTGCCGTGTGTAACATAAAAGAATTTTTCGTTTCTGTAGAACCAGTCGAGATTATTTTAAGCCTTTCAGGCAATCGTGTCGAACTCGTCATCGACAAAAATTGCGCGCAAACGATCATTTATGTCGTCGCGGGAGTGTGATCATACCCGGAGCAAATTTCAATTAGCACCCGATAGCAATTAACAACGTGTACACAGTGCTCGTTTGACGGCTCTCACACAAGTCATTCTCGCGAAAAGCATTTCAAATTAATAAGTTCTCCATCCCTCCGATACTCTCCGCCATATACGCGTACCATTCATTCGATCGTCTGCGCTTCTCCCCGTTGACGATAAATAACAGTGAATGTGCCACGTCCATATTCGATATTAGTTTCGTTGATAGCGTAGCTGTGGCTAAACGCCCAGAAATCGGATGGATCGATCGCGACCGCGGCTCGATACTCCGATTTCCGATATTCGCGAATAAGACCGCCGGCGCGGCGCGGCGCGGCCAGGGAAGATACTCGGGGGGGGGGGGCGCTTATCACGCAGATTCTCTCTCTCGAACAACAGATGTATCCGGAGTAAGTACCTGTCGCGATGGGCGTCACGACGACTGGCGCGTACAATGACAATCTCGTGCGACAACACAGCGACGTCCCTTAATCCACGCTGACGGAAATGCACACATTCGAGGCGGCGGCGCCGTAAACCGAAAGCGTAAACCGCGCCACACGACAGCCCCGTCCGATGTTCCTGTCCTCGGAGTGTCGAGACGAATTCTCGTCTTCGACTCATTAAATATCGTCCTGTTTCTGGGGCGGAAGGAGGAGTCGAGGGATCGACGGGGGTTCACGGGGATATACGATGCAACGCGCGGTAGTCCGACGACGTGATCGTGCCGACCAAATGGGATAATCGTCGACGCAGGGGAAACGGAGTGATGGCACGTCGAGGTACGATTCGTCTCGGCGGCGTGCATGTGCGCGTGTGACTTACAAAGTGCCCAAGTGCGAGGAAGAGGTCAAGGATCGTATCCAGCGTGAATCACCGTGACTTGGCTCTCGGCTCGGACTCGGACTCGACAACGCAAACAAACTTCACGTTGCGGCTTGTACGCGAAGGTGAGTCGACGTTTTATTAATTTTCGATACATCCAGTACGCGCGTTTTCATACAGAATGTGATTCTGCCTTTTTCTCTTTTTGTAACAGAGAAATCTCCCCTCTTCGCCGAGAGGCTTGATTTCTTCGTCAAGCTTGTTTGAAGCAATTTAAAGCTTGTTGAATTTAAATGTCTGAATCCGAGAAAAACAAAAGGCAGTTGCGCGAGAAAAAAAGTACAATAAAATGAGATACAGTCTGAAAGAAAAACTGTGAATTTAATTTTATTAGAATATATATCGCATCTTGCGAAGTTTGCATTAGAGGATTGTGCGTATACTCTGTGTACTTGCTGCAGTAATCTACTTACAAAGAAACTACGCAGCTGCCTCACGCGCAAGTTATAGCTTTAGCTAGCCTTCAAGTTGCCACGCGCAAAATTGATGACATTTTTACTATACGCGACTTGCGAAACTTTATAACACATACATATTGTGCGTGTGTGAAATACGGTTAGATTGTAACGGTAAAACAGAGGAACGGATTGAGAAAAATTTCTTGTACGCTGTATACCGCGACATATTATTTCTTTTATTTTCTCGTATTTATTGATTATCTCACACAATTTCATTTTACAGTAAGAAGAGTGCCGAAGCGTACAAGAAAATTTTAATTAAAATATTTTTGTCCAAGGTAAAGTTTACGCTACAGTTTCTGTCCAACTTTTTTTATCAATCTCCACGTGATCTTATAAGCATCGCGTAGCGTAAGAATCGGATGAGTGGTAAGATGCGTCGTAACTTTGATAATCTGTCCTACAGCGGTTTTTGACGAGAATCACTTAAAACTTTTGGATCTCATGGACAAGAACTCGAAGAATTTTTATGAAAATATCGTTATAATCTCGCGAAACGATTCCTACACATTTTCTACGTTCTAAACGACGTATATTAGGAAAGTATTAATAAATAGCTACGGAAAGAATTATATATATTAAAATTAAAAATATTATAGAGATATTAATTCTAATAATATATTAAACTATAACGGATACGCATCTCATAGCTATTTGCATTTCTCATTACTTGACTTTTTTGCACGTAACAGCGAGAGAGTTCGCACTTAAAATTATATTTGAATATACTTGAATTTTTATTAAGATATCAGCTCTCCGCGCGTTAACGCAATCTCCCCAGAGACTCCTTTTACGCAATGAGAATCTCCATGGCATCAATTTAAAAAAAAATTTTTTTACGGATATCACAATGTGATATATACGAACCAATAAAACATTTTCATCCTTCAATCTCACGATTGATTTTATCGAGGATTTTACATGTTCACAATATGTTCGCGCACGAGTGCTACACGACTACCCAATCGATTTTTTGATACTCTCTTCTTCGAAAAGATAGCAATATGCTTTCGCCGAGTTGGTTCGCGTTTAATCCATATTTTCTGGAAAATACGTTTCCGCAGACTTACAATCGTTCATCCGTCACCGCTAAAAGCTGTTACGCGTCATATATGCCATGGCGTTGGAAGTACCGTATCTCTCGTGCATTAAAACTGTATCGGCAAATAAATGTGAACTCACAAAAAATGACCGAGCACCGCATTGGTGACGTGAAAAATATGATGCAAAAATCCCGACATATGTATTTTTCTATTAAAAAAAAAAATCCCCGCACTTTAATTATGCGGTCTCGACGTCCAAAAATAATATCGCCCTGTAAATGTCAGACATGAGATAAATCATGATATTATAAAGCGACGACAATCATTCTTATTTTAGTCGTTGTTATTTAATCCTTGTTCAGCAGCGAAACTGTGGTGCTTGCAGCACGATGCAATTTTAGTGCAATTAAAATTTTGCAAAGGATTTTTACGATACGCACGTAAATATGATATTATCTCGCGTATAATCTGTGATTTTAATTAATGCAACAACTCAGGGCGTAATTACTTTGAATGATATTTTTAGTATATTTCATATACACAAGCACAATCTCAGTATATCGCATACGTATCGCTTTAATATCACAAATTTGCGCACCAGTTATGCTTCTCTAGCAAACGCGTTTACTGCAAAAACAATTACGTATTTCAAAATAAATTTGAAAAACTATCCTATATACACACATTTAATATATATAATGTTTTCTTGTATTAAACCAAACCTATTTTTTAAAAGTCTTTATGGCAAACTGTCGAAAGGTCTTCTTCAGCGATTTAACTGTTTGAAAATATAGACAAAAAGTCGCCAGAGAGAATTTCAGAATTTACGAAAATCTCGATGTCTAAATAAATATTAAAAGTTGCTACATTTTTTAATAGTTTCTCATATTCGTCTACGTATATTCGTCTCTTTCCGGTATATAATTAATTCTGGAGGGCAAAACTCTTCAGACAACAAGTGCAATATTACAGTTTCGGAATGTACAGGATGTCTGCTTTGCGGTATTCGCGCGGCCTACCCGACACGAGAGCTGCGATCTGACGAGCAAATCCCAGCCGCAAATTCGACTTGCACTTTCACAAGGGCGGATCTACTGGTTGGACCGTAATATTTGTGGTGACCGTAGAATGCCTCAACAACCCTTTAAAGTACCGTTCTCTCTCTCTCTCTCTCTCTCTCTCTCTCTCTCTCTCTCTTTCTCTCTCTCTCTCTCTCTCTCTCTCTGTCGACGATTGTCGACGCATGGTTGTTTATTACTTTTCGAGATCGTTCTTTCGTCCGATCTATATGTCTCTCTTCAACAATTCTCGCGAGCAGTTCTCCTGCACGCCAAAGAATGTCATTAAAGCAATACTGGGAGCTCGCTGCTGAATACCGCAGCTCAGATTGTTACGAAATTGCGTGGAAGTGATTTTCTCGAAACTGTACTGCTGAAGATAATGAGAACGACTCTGATGTTCATTTGTTAAGCGGAACAACCAACGAGATTATTAGAATTCTGTGCGACGTAATAGCGACGAAGCGACAATGCTCTTCTCTGAGTATGCTCCTTCTCGACTCCTTCTCAAATTTTCTGGAGCAATACCTTCGTGAAACATATAACGATGAATATTATATTTTATCTTTTATGTCAATAAAATATTTCCATGTTTTATACTTTGCGCATTACATATATTTTAAATGTATGATTTATATTTTTGTAGTGTAATTTATATTATATTAATTAGTTCATTATTTATCGCTTATAAGAGAAAGCAGACTTCTAATAAAAGAGTTTGAGTGAAAAACAATTTAGGAATACTTCCAATAAATAGAGCCAGAATGATGATATCTGTCGGTCTGTTCTTGACACTTGCAAGGCAAATTAATTCGCGACAGCTGACTCGGTTGTCAGTTCGATTAAGTGTTGGGTGGAGCTGAGTGGTTATGTAACAAATTAGATCTGACTATGCCGACTGGTTTATAGGCTGCGTATTTACTTGAGGCTATATAATGCACGTGAGATCTAAGCCACAAGCTATTATTGCTGTATCGACATCATCGACATTCAATATTGCAAATCTCATTTTGATGCTGCGGCTGTACATATAACGTATGGAACATAACTTCAATTGGGATTATGTACTTGGAAAATAATTGAGTTGCAATAACTCGTTTCTTCACTTCTCTAGTAGAAAAATTTCGTAAGTTTTTAATAACTTGGAGTAGCTAAAAGAAAAAAAAGGTATAAAATCTCCAAATTTTTTAAAACTTTTGTGAAAAATGAAATATGGCAATTATAATACGTGTATCAGTAGAAGAAATATTAATACCTGAATTATCTGTTTGCAAAAGATAAGAGAGCTTCTGCATTAATTAAATTTATATGACATTCTCTATATTTCACATTTATCGTACACATTACATTACATTTCATTTTACTGATAATATACTTATTTTAAATAATTATTAAAGCCATTTTCCACACATTTATCATACTATTTAAATCAATTCTGTTCTTCTTTGATGTTGTTCAACCTGATGATGAAATATGTCATTGGTTCATTATATGTTTACGTTGATCCGGTTAATGATAGCCGATGTATATATCTGTATTTGTATGAAATATGATTATTCGACAGCTTTGTCAAATATTTTCGAAATACACTCGAAAGTACAAGGATAAAATGACATCCAGGACATCCTTAATTTCAAGAAGTTTCGATAAAATATGTTTTTGTATGCACCTATTATAATTTATAATATGTACTTATTATGATTTGAAAAATGGCGACGTGTATTTAAAACTCGATTTAAAAGTAATCTTTCTAGACATTGATAGTCCACAATTACTTCCCCGTATCTTAAATCTGTAATTGATATTACGTGTAAATTATACTAAATACGAGTAATGGCCGAAAACAGAAAATAAAAATCCATAACTTGATGTTTTGATGCGAATCAAAAGAGCTTTTTCATATTTTGTAGTCAATTCAAGATTTAAGAACCTAGGGCTTTAACGATTTCGCGTCCATCATCGTCAGACAAAGTATTTACTTCACACTAGCGAGCTTGCAAGGGATAAAGGAAGGAAGGAAGTGCCGAAGGAAGGAAGAAAGCTGGGGAGAACGTCATGAGAAAAGGGCGATCCATCAAAATCAAAAGAGCGCCACCGCAAGCGCCAAGGGTCGTTTACTTTCTCTGCTCCTCGGCGGATACTTCGTTATTTTTCGAGTCGCCTCTTATCTTTTTTCCCTTTGTCCTCGCCGTTTGTGTCATTATCTCCCCCACACCTATATGTGACACTGGCGAAGTGGCCAGATAAATGATATAACAAGCAACTATACATATACAAAGGATAGTCTTGATTTACTCGGGTGGGTTGAGTGGAATATCTCGGGTCTGAATATATACATTCTTAAAAATATGGCACTTTATAAACGGCATGAGAAAATCATTAATCAATAGAGTCAATCAAAGTAAATCAATCAAATATCACTTGGATGACAATTAGTATGCTAATCAATGTCGTGTTCCAATAACGACCGTGCGTTAACTCTTTTTAAAAGCTCAATATATCAAGGTTATCGACCTGTTTACTTCTTATCACAAAGTTTTCCGACTGAAAACAGTTCTGTCGTTACACACCGCAAGTATACGGAGGAGTTTTTCTGAAAAACTAGACGGGGCGTTAACTAGGTAAAACAGCAACATGTGGGAAGTTTAATGCAAAATGTTCTGCTAGAGATTTACGCGCGTGAGAATAACGTCAGCGTCGCTCGATACATATATCGCGACGAGTTTTCACCACTCGACTGCCTGAATAATTGGAAATTCAATAACTCGACACGCGGTACAACTTGAGACTGCAAGCAGCATGTTAAGTAACACTATCGCCGCGCCGCCAACTTGATGATGATTTAGTAGCGCGGAAGGAAATACATATGAGAGAGAGGGAGAGGAGGCTCGACGAGAGCAGGGCGGAGCCTGTGAGCGCGGGTGCGTGAATCTATTTAAGCGCGACACTGAGAGAATCACGAAGTGAAGGGTGAAGAGAGGAGAGAATAATGGATGGTATACCCGTAATGTCACGTGCAGCATGCTAAAACCACGCCGCGTCCACACTCTCGGCTGTGTTAATCAAACGGCGCGCGAGGTAGCCCGCGGAAAAGGCGACCACCGGGTGGCCGGGTACGGTCAGACGCGCGCGGCCAGGTATAAGAGGGCCAGGTATATACCTACCGCGATATACACGACTGTCGCCACGGCTACCTGCGCGAAAACACGCGAGAAATCGTACAACGTAATTGTCGCATACCGATATCTACATGGATCCGGATTCCACGTCGTGTAATTTAGCGGCTAGACTCTGTTAATCCGCGACCGATATACCCTCCGACCGGAGATCGATTTTCGGCGTGAATTATCGCCTGGTGTGAGCCACGCCCGAACGGGAAATCGTGTTGAATCCGCATTAAAATTTAGCTCCATTTAGATTTGCAATAATTATGAGGGTAACTGTAACACGCCGAATAATGTGTTCCGCGTGCATATAATGCAAAATGCGTCATTCGTGTGGGCAATGGAAAAACGGATGCACGGCGAATTATATACATCTTAATTCGGTATGCATGGTATATTTTGCAATTCGTAATACTCAGCACAGAATGGTAAAAGACGTTTGTCATTTCTTAGTCTCGGATTTTGTCTTCTTTATTTCATATGTTAATTTTTATCTCAAATTTGTATTTAATAATTCGACACACCAAATACAGTTTAACGAAAATATCTAGAATAAAAGATTGCATCATATAACGCTTCTATAAGGACCAAACGCGATCAATAGGCTATACAAAACGTGTCGAGAAGTACGTTGTTGCATTTTTTGCATAAATATATCGCGCGATATTATATATACTATACGCTACATTTTTTTTTTAAATTTTTGGCAAAAGTTTGAATAAATATTTACACGTCAGAGAATCGATATTGATGCATTTGCATAGAACTAAATTTAAACTACATTTTAATATTAAATACACGTTTTTGACGTGTCCTTGAATCTAAAAAAGCATATGCGCTTCGTTGTCCCAAAAAGGGAGAAACAATAATTTCAAAAACGTACCGTTCTCCGGCGGTATTGGTGACTACTACTCCTGGTACCTACAATAATCACACGTCCTTCCATTGATTCTGATTAATCGCGTTGGGCGCAATGTTTCAAGTGCCCGCAGTTCCCAGTGAATATATCGGAAGGTTCCCGTGTGTTTTGCAGGCTATCAGGCTGGTCGATTGGCCGAAGAAGCTTTGGAAAACTGCCAGCGAGTTCCCGAAGTCGTAAGCTTTGGCTGACCTCGGCTCGTCTATCCTACCGAGATGGATTATTTTTCTCTCAGAACTTTTGTGTCCCGGGAAGTAACTTCACGGTTGTATCCATGTGCATTGCGCTCGCCGATGTGACGGATATTCACACAGGCGCACACACGGGAGCTTGCATTTTACGAGCCAGCATCCCCCCGAGTGCGTGCGGTGGCATCGTCAGCGTTTCTACCTTGACCGATGAGATCGCCACTAAAACGAATGCATGCTTACAGCGGTTCTCAGTATGTCGGATCCGCAGCTGTCCGTGAGCTCTATG
This sequence comes from Temnothorax americanus, assembly GCF_048541705.1. NCBI lineage: Eukaryota > Metazoa > Arthropoda > Insecta > Hymenoptera > Formicidae > Temnothorax > Temnothorax americanus. The sequence goes on along the minus strand of NW_027509307.1, from coordinate 601,293 downwards.
TCTTACAATTCATGAGTTTCATGACCTCGATAAATGCGAGAGCAACGAAACACGTGAACTCGAGTCTCACGTTTTACATACAACGGTCTTTAGCCATTTCCTGACATTCATTTCATATGTAAAAAAAAATCATGTGGTCCAATAACGTATTTATATAATCTTTGTATACACATTGTATATACTTGTATATACCTACACGCGTAGACTTTTTATTATATTATCTCTCTTTTCTAAACTTTGGAAACAAGTCGTTCGTTAAGCTCTCGACGATTGAATCGATCAAAGAGACTTGACAATTATACGAAATCGCTTGAAGAGGTGCGGCCGGATGAAAATGTAACAGTCGCGCTTGGAGATCGTAAGCCCATCGCTGCTTTTCAGAAAATTACATTCCATTCGTAACAGCTTCTACAACGCTTATCGCGAACGGCATTTAAATAAATTTACACAGTCTGTGTTTTCATGAACTGAGAAACGACAGTGCGCCTGAGCGATTCTGAAGGGTATATCTGCGAGAGGATGCTTTAGATAACTTTTAATTGGGATGAACATAAATTTTCCTGCGCCAGAAACACTCTCGCGAGCTTTATTGTAAGACTGAAGAGCTTACAATGATATTCGTCATTTAAAGTGATAGAAAATGTTTCTGAATGGACGCAACGGCATATGGGATGACGTTCTTTCTATGACGCTCGCGGATAAACTTTATTTTACAATTAACAAGAGCACCAGTGTTCATGATCGATAATAAAAATGGCAAATTGACACATTCTCACATTTATGATATCTCTTCATATAAATGTTACACGTTGCACAAAATGCGCGTCGCTACGGGTCAACGGTTTCATCCTCGAATTTCTACGTCAGCCCTGTTCGCTTGGGTGCGATTATTTGCATAACACAATGGACATTTCGGTATTGACACTGCGCAGTTTCTATTAGCGCGAGCAATATTTGAAATTGCGGAGCGCGCCGAGCGCCTGAGTTTTGTTCGGATGTCGGATTGATCCGATTTGCGTATCCCACCGATATGGACAGCCTAGTTTTTAAAAATACCCGACATTTCCCGTTGTCAGGAAAGACTCGGGTTTTTTGTCGGTCGGTCGTAAAATGTATGTCGAATGAAAAAGAAGATCGACGAGTTAACATGTCGAGTTAGCAATCTAAACGGAACGCCGGTGTTTTGATGCAAAACGACAAATTAATTACAAGTTCGTATAACGAAGCGGTCGATAACTACGAATTAATATCCAACAAGCAACACGGAACAACAAAAATACACAAATGCAAATTGCAACAGCGCGCTAGAAATTGTAATTGGGCGTTATGCTATGACTTCTTCGCAAAGTTGGATTGAAATTTTATGAGAATTATTGCATTATTATTCAATATTATTTGCATTTACGAGTTTTTCTCGTTCCTTCAATTAGAATTTTTAAGTATGTATGAGGCCTGTGACAGAGTTCAATATATCGCTGCAAATTTATCAGAAGCTAATATACTTTCCATTAAATTAATATAATAAACGAACAGCAACGATATATGTCAATAATGAAATTTGGATATTTTCCGAGCTAAAGTAATAATCATCCTCCGGCGTGATTCATGAAATCGTTATGCGTAATATTGCCACTCAATTAATGTCAGTATCAAATTCTATTTTCGCGATATCCGGTTCGGTGTTGTATGCAGGACGCGCGCCATATCCTTCAATTACAGATACAATTTTTTCTTCCGCTTGACCCCTTCATACATTCTAACTGCTTGTGCGCGATGGACGTTTCCTCTTTTTCATCTGCAATGTATATACGTATTTCGATACTAACTTACAATATTGTCAATCTCCATCAGATGAATATGTCGGAGTAACATGTTATACCTTCAGCTTTTTGTTCTCGTTAAGAAAGTAGCGAACGGTCTATCAATAATTTCTCTTTATTAGGGACTCATTATAAACTATTCCGAACAGGCTCCATCGATAGAAGTTAGTATATAATTGCGGACATATATCGCTACCCCGCATAATGTACCAGGCTGCATAATACACTCTCAAAACACGCCTAAACTAATTTCAAACTGTAATAAAAGTACGCGTGGCTTATACATACATGCGGAACGTATGCCATAAACCATTAACGGTAATGATATTGTTCTTGTAACGCAGGCACTAATGTTAACGATAACGAGCTGGCGCGTAACTATATCATATTCATACCTTGACTTATTAAAACGAATAATGAGAATGGCGATTGTTCAACAGGTATTGTAATGGCTGGGTAAAATGTTAGATAATTATGCGTTTTCTGCAAAGATATTGATGGACGCGAGGAGAAAAATATATACGGCAGCATTTGTGAATGTTTGTATTGATGTTTCTAATAATTTGATTAGATAATAGAAAGAGACGACAACAGTTTAATAATCTCAGGCTTAATTCCATTACGAGATCGCATCTCGTAAAGTTAATGAATTAATTCAACTAATGGACGCAAAGTACGTTAATGAATTGCGTAATGTACAATGTTGTGATTGAGATTAGAATACACGTAATAGTAGTGTGTCAACAAGAGCAATATTTCTTCTTCGATGTCGCTGCTACGATATTTAAATTAATTATCATTTTCTAGACGTGACATATTTAGCTTTGGGCACAGTACGAGTAAGAAGGGATCGAAAAAGATAAAAAAAGCCGTTATAATTGAACACATTTGGAGCAAGATATTTTGTACAAATACGTAGAATATATTATATAAAATTAAAAAGAAATAAGATTATTCTTATTCCAAAAAGAAAGAGGAAAAACTGGATTTTGCAAAACCGCAGCACGCTTAAACGTTGGCTTTAAACTTGCCCCCTTCGCGTAATCTCTGATATAATGTATGAAAGGCGCATGTCATATTAGGTAACAACGAGATAATATACAGCGGCTCGAAAATCTCAAAATTGTACGAAACTGCAAACACCGTGCCACATCGTGCGGGTTATGCGCGGAAAGACGCGGTGAACTGCCGGCTATACGCGGAATGAAATAGGGGCAAAGGTTTCGCGTTCTTTGTGCCATATGCCGGCAATATTATACATGCAGACACGGACCGTGTTTGAAGATACGAGAAAACACGGGCGCGCGGAGATAAAGAGGGGACATAGAGAAATCCAATTTGCCGTCGCGCCCGCGTCGTTGCGCCGCTGCCTGTATTAAAACGAGAATCAAATAGCTCCGAACTAGAATGAAAGACTAATAGAATATATGGCACCCAGGCGCTGCGACATCTCCGCGTGGTATACGTCGTTCAAATGTGAACTCCGCCGTTTCGTGGTAATTATGTTATACTCTTGTAATTGAGACGCGATTGTGGACGGCGCATTTATACTCGAACGCAGGTGAAGTGCATTACTCGAGTCCACAACGTGGACGCTGATATTAAGGACTTAATGCAACAAATTGCCTTGCAGAGAAACGAGACGTTGTTGCGTTCGTCTCGTGGCGTTACAGTTTGCGTAAAACGCTCTCCTTTATCTAATTTTTCAAATATTTGTACATATCTACATTTGCGCTCTAACCTTACTGAAATATATAATATACGCTCCCCCGTAATTGTTGACAGCATCAGCATTCCAGATTGAAACGGCCGCAAATGCACATCCGGCTTGTATTATACTATATGTACATGTTGCGTTTACATGGAATTTACATTAATGTGCGCATACCCGATATTACATATTGGGTGGTACGAATCTGTCTATCTATTATATTATTATATAAGTACTTTGTTGCATTGCATCTCTAGGGAAGCGTCTTTTCTGTATGTATATAAACTGCATTATACTTAATCGATTTGCACGCACAAAATGCAGAAGATTAAATTAAGTAATTAATTGCGTTTCCTACTCGCGTATCACGCGCGCGCATTGGGATACCGCGCGCCGCGCCGGATCGAGAACGTCCTCGTGAACAATTCTCGTTTCATCGCGAAGCAAGCTCGATCTTGTCGTCGAACCGCGCCTGAATAGCAATCAGGTGGCATATGCTCGATTTATCGTCTTGCGAATCGATGACGAGACAAAGTAGGCTAAAGGAAGCAATGGCCCGAGACGAAATCTAGCCGCTCCTAGGCGCGCCTCTCGTGTGGATACACCCGCGCCGTAATGAACATGCTCACGAGTAATTACCATGATTGCCCCGGCAGCGCCGGGCTGATTCCGCTCTCCCTCGCGGCCCCTCTCCTGCCACGGTCGTTTCTAGGCGCTCTCCGCCACCGTCACCCCGTCGACCCTCGCGCGTATCCCTCGCTCCTACAATTATCACTCTAATTACGGCGTTTTGTCCGCTGGCGCTACTTTCGCCGACTGCCGCGGCTAACTGCAGTTAACTGAAATGCAACGGCGCGAGGACGCACGCGATCTTGCCGGCATCTCGCCGCGCGCCTTTAATTTGCGCACGACAAACGGCGATAAACACATCGAAACTGCGTCTCAACGTCTACGCTACGCTAACTTTGTCTAATGACACGTTCGTTCGTTCGTGCTGTAAGGAATTATTAAAGAGCAGTTAGCTTCTGATTATTACGGGGCTACGTCCCGTCTGATCCCCCTTCACGTGAGGAAACTAATATTGTAGACACGATCAGCTATAGGTAGCGATCAAAAAGATTTGAGGTAACTGTTAAACTTTGGTGGATATATTAAACGTTACATAATTATTATAATAAGTGGTTTAGATATATTCTATACGGAAATTACGTGAGATACAACTGTCTCAAACTGTAATTACGTTTTATTCTAGAGAATGGAGAGCAACTAAAAATTGTTTCAACATATAAAAATTTAAACGAAATAATATAAATCGCGTTATATATAGGATACTGTCTATTTAGTGACATAAATCGACACAAGTATCGTTCTGTCTTTATTACATTGAATGTCAAGAATGCGATGGAGCATTTGCGTCGTTCGATTTATGTCACTAAATGGAAAGCATCATAATTAATGGGACGCGCGCACTATATGTGTTGTGCAGAGGGGGGGAGGAGGTGAGGTGCATGTCATCTTTGGTCCACACACATTTAGGTATGTCTCGCAAAAATGATGTTAGTTTTTAATTACACGTTAAGCGTTTGCATAACCAATGTTACTGTACGCAGCTATATCTATTGCGCGTATTTCAATCGCCGGGCTCTCATCCGTATCGGAAAGCGACCGTTTCCAGAGTACCAGCAATTTTCTCCATGTATTTACATCGCCCCGTCGTGGTTTACGCGATATTTTTTCTCCTCTTTTCTCAGATTTTTTTCTCTCTTTCGTGTTTTTCTCTTTCCTTCGATTCTTTCTTAGAGTTCCGCCACGCTTCCGAGCTCCGCGGGATTAAATCCCGCAGGAATGGAATAGCAACAGCTCATTATCTGCGCGATGTCTAGATTCTCGGGGCATAACTTATACAAACGGAAAAATGATCTGGAGCACCATCTCACTTCTTAGACAAGTCTCCGACAAAGTCGCAATTTTGTATATCGTGACTGTATTCCTTGATACCTATCACTTCTCGATTTTATACTTATATTCAACGCGCGCGGCTACGAATTGAAACGACGAAATCACGAAAACGCGGATTATGCATCGTGCGGTTCGATTTTTTTATTCGCGTCACAAAAAACTAGCAACATGCATGACAAAACATCGTAATGGTTGCACTCATTCGAAAACATAAAAAGCCACTCCAAGCTTCGACCGAAAAAAGAAGTTATTCATCATTACCTTCTCTTTACTTTTATTTTTGTATTCTCTACTTTTGTTGCGGTAATAATAGAAAGATTTTGCTTCCTCATGCATAGAGGAAGCTTTGTTTTCGTAAAATTTTTTGAGTTGCTTTTGCCAATGTGTTCAGAATGTTCTAAAACGTTAAAAAAATCGCTATTTTAAAAAATGTCGGTATGTGTGTATGTATATGTGCCAAATTTACCGAAATTTCTATAACTCCAGAACTAATCAACCAAATCTTAACGAATTATATATGAAATAGGGGTAGAAAAAAAAAACTGAAGAATATATAGAATTAATAAAAATTGCTAATAATCAAGGGGTTCTTTTTGCTTCGTCAAATTTTTTTACTCAAAAATTAGATAAATAAAAGAAACGGTTTTCAGAAAATCGGTAACAAAAAACTATACACTCTATAGTACTCCCCGGAAAATTCTATCCCTATTTCATATACAATTCGTTAAGATTTGGTTAATTAGTTCTGGAGTTATAGAAATTTCGGTAAATTTGGCACATACACACATCAGAGTTGAGAGACCTGTATGTAAGACCGTGATCTTAAGACATCACTTCCTCTATGAGGAAGCCAAGTGCAAATTTCTAATTTGCACTATTTTTTTCTCTCTCTATATCCATGACTCTTCTCTACCCTGCTTGTTTGTGTTACATTTAATACATATAGCAACCATATTGACACATTGACATGCATTGACGCTGCAGCAATAGTGATTTTTTGACAGAAGTATTTTATTATATTATATAAAATTGTAATGGAATATACAAACTGACAAAGTATTACACTCACAATTGAAGAAAAACGAAAAAAGTGTTTTTATTTAAAAAGTTTGCGGTATTATATATTAAATTATGCAATCAAAAATTCTAATTCAACACGAAGATACATACATTTACAAGCAATAGGGTGGAAAATAATAATATATCAAATATCCTATATTATCACGCATTCGTATTGACTACAGACAGGATTCTTCATAACATTTTTACTTGATGTTTTCTTATCAAGCATGCAAATATTAATTTGTTATTGCAATGATCATAAAAATACGAGTTGGAACAATTGCACGTAATTTGAACAGATCGTTGTTTCAGCACATTGAATGTTTTATTGATAAAAAAGATGAATAAAATTCTGACGGTTTATAGAGTTATAAAAGATAAAAAGTTATGTGTCGTGTCAATTTTAAAATCGTAATATCCATTGTGATGTAATAATCTGTCCATTTGCTAAAAAAAATAATTTTTTTAGTATTGTATCACGTTGGAAAGAAATATTTAGCCTCAGTGTTTTCGAGAAAACTTAAACGTTAAGCTTTCTTTGAATTTAAAGAGCAGGTTGTGGCCACTTGTGGATAAAACCTGTGCTTAAACTGATTAAGCTTTAACGGAAATACTCGGGAAATACCTTAAGAGCGGGTAGTATCGCGAAAAAAAATAGTAAGCCAGTTTCGTTAAAAATGTACTAGCGAATGAAATGGCAACGAGAACGGGTTAGTAAGAGCAATTTGAAATTAACGAGATTTAAAATATAATGCATTAGTTTAGCGAAACCTTTTAAATATTTTCAATAGAAATATGAGCAAGTGTATTACATCGGCTTATTTTTCATGTTTTTTTACAACTTTTTAAATCACAAGTGAACTGTTATTAAACATTAGAAGACACAAGAAGTGATGGTATATATTTTGTACGGTATATATTTTGTTTGATAGTAATATTTCAATAATGGCTGAAAACAGTACAATATATAAAATAAGTGTACAATATATTATAATAATACACAATGTATAAATGATTCGCGAAACATGCATTTAAAATTATTATTTGATACGCAATGTAGAATTAATTATTATTAATAATTGATATATAATAATTGTTTTTGAATGTACATTTTATAGAATAAAATAAATATTGCAAAATAAATGTTGCAATATTTATTTTTGGCATAGCAAAATTCTTGTATCACATTTATATAACTAAATGGGAAAATAACTTAAAATAACAATTATAAAAATTATTTTATAATAATTTTATTAATATATAATAATACACAAAATATGTTAATCTTTATCGCAATGATAAAATTTACGAAATTAATAATGATACGTCAATGATTCGCCACATTCGGTATATCGAAACTAACTCTTATCGTTCCACAATTTCAATAATTGATTTGCGATAATATCTCTCGCAGTTGAGCAGCTAATCAAAGTTATATTGCGTTGATCCAAAAAATTAGTTTGACGAGCGTGATAAAAAAGTAGACAACGCAATATCGAATCTTCGTATTAAATCCAATTCTAATCTTGAATCAAATCTGCGCATTGAATACTGATACTCCCGTATGCAACTCGACGGTGTTACCGTCAGCTTCCGACATAAATATCGAGATAAAATTCCAGCAAGCTCGATTGTAACCGCATGCATTACGGAATGTGCATTTGGAACTAAAGTATTTTCATGCATGGACGTCGTTCGCGTTGTTCGTGCGCGGAAATCGCGATATCTATCACGCGAGTGCATCGGCCGTTTGAGGATTAAATTTCGAACACGCGTTCATCCAATGTCAGTGTATGATGATCGAAAGTGCAACAAGTTTTCGTTGTATCCGCAATCGCTCGAGCATTTTCATCGATTTTGGCCGCAATCCCATCACGAAGGTAGCGTAAGCTTGAACCATCAGATTTCGCGATCGGCCTTCGAAATCGCGTGACTGTATTTCGAAGTAACTCATTTGCTATTGTCTCACACATTCGAAGTATAATGTTTAATACTTTTTTTTCAAACTTTGCAAATTGAAAATACATCGTAATATATCAGACCATTTGTAACCGCATTTGTTGAAGGATTCAGTTGAAACAAGTCTTAAAACATAATACGAATTAATAAATATCGAAAATTAATATAAATATTGTGAGTTAATTTGATATTTGTTACGTTATATTTGCAATCAATTGAGAAACTTGAATGGAGTTCATCTTCAAATTGCCTAAGTTTTATTTTTCACAGTTTAGTAATATCATATTATATGGATTCTTGAAAAAAGCTCGTATATGTATGCGTGTAAATAATGCTTTAGAATCTTGTAACGTTTTTCTGGAAACTTGAAAAGGAAGTGATTACTTTTTTTTTACTAGTGAAAGAAATATTATATTGATATCTTTAACAAGTGCAAACGGTGCACAGTTTATATACTTACTATTCGCATTTATTGTAATAAGTTGTTCATTCGTTTGTTCGCGCTTGTTCTCTGCTGGTTCGAAATATAAAGAACAGAATATTGTTCGAAATTTTATTTTAATGAGTACGCGCGACCGTAATTAACGTACATTTGAAAAAATTTATGAAGAATCGAGACCGACGAAACAATCGTAGAGAAAATAATTTATTATGTTTTATTTGTGTTATATGCAAAATTAATTATTTATAATTATTTTATGCCTGAGCAACAATTATTTTTTTAACAAGTGACATGTAAAAAGGAGTTTTGAAAGTTTGACGCGGTTGATGGTGCGTAAGTTAATCGATCTTTTACGTATATCGATCTTTTTCTATTAAGATACATAATTATAAATCGAATGTTTTGACTTTATTTTGAGTCATCTTCAGCGATGCAGTAACAATTAAATCAAAATGATCTTACGGCGAGAAATAAGTGAGTAACTTCAAAATTTATTGGTAGTCTAAAAATAGCATGATTTATCGTGAGGAAATCCAAAAGTAAAACTTGGCAAATGATCAGAGCTGTGATTATACATATACAAGCTTGGGTAGAAAAGTTTCGAGATTAATAGAATTAAAATTACAATACATAACATAGATCAAAATAAAGACTTTTAATTTAGAATTCTCAGCGATCTGTTACATACCTACCGATGACATCGCTTGTATAAGCCTTGAAAGGATTGTTTAAATGTATACAGAAGAAGCTGTTGTTCGGCGCTCGCACGTTCCGTTTTTGTACGTCACAGACGTACCCTCAAAATGTCTTCCTTTCAACATAAAGTCTGAAGCCAGATCCGGAGAGTAGAAAAGGTGGTTCAACGTACCTTCCTTTTTACCAAAAATTACTTCACAATGACACCCGAATGCACGAGTGCAGTAGAAAGTGCTAACTGCCGTGGTCAGCAAAGTTTGACCGCATATACTCCGAATTCTGAGCAGTTCTATCAAATGCACTTTTTCCAAATGTGTAACAGAACTTGATGTTTGCACGCTGCTCCAATTTTAGTATTTCCGACATGATGCTCCGACCTCCGACACGAACACGAGAAACGGTGAAAATACAGGACCTGACGAAGTTTCGCGCACAATTAAAGAATCAATATTTCAATTAGTCCGATCTTGTATATGTATCTATTATATATACATATGTATATTTATAACATATTTATGAAAGTACGTACGTACATATGTATATCAAGTTAAAAATATAAAATTAATATAACATTTTATAGAGATCTATTATCTTGAAATTGATAGGCAAATTAGACTTATTAAAACAGTACAAATAATTAATTTTAAGATTAATATAAGAATATGTTGTTTTCTGACATCTTTTGCTATAAACAAATAATAAGTTTTTAAAATTATTTTCTAAAATCAATCACAGAATATATCTTTCTTAATTGCATTTGCGAGAATTCCGGCTCGTTGAATAATTTCCTTTCACAGTCACCGAGTTCCTTGGCACTTCATGGGCATAGATCGCCAACGTATCGACGAAAGCGCGTCCCCGGATACGTCGTAGCGCGATACATCCGGGTTTAAGTTATAAATCCCGGCTTAAACGATGGTTACCGCCATTTATAAAGCGGTAGCTCGGTCGCCTCGAAGTGCCTGCGCCGTCGATTAATGGAATTCCTCGGCAACGTGCCGGGCGTTCGTGCGAATAAATTCACGGAGGGTCGTCGGGGTAGAACTTCGGGGAAAAGCACCCGCACGCAACCCACCGTTAACACTTCCCTCCGCTATTCTAACACCCACACGCGCACATCCACGATCGTTAATGGGACTTGGTGAAATTGATTTGGCGGGCAAGGACGGATCCAGATGGTCGCTCGCCGCGAGTCCCACGAGCGACGGATCTTGGGATTCGAGATTCGGGGAGACCCATCCTCCAGATTTAAAATTGCGCGACGCCGCGGTAACCGGAAGCGGCGCGGGCGGTCGTATCAGCCAATTTAATACTCTGGCGAACAGCACCCAGCCACGCGCGCGCACCGGCATCCTGCAAATAAGATTGTCGAATCTGGCGAATTGATTACCCCCGGCGACGTGGCTGGCGCAAATTGATTTTTACGATTCCGCGCCGCCGGTCTTTAATGTCCCGCCGCCGCCGGCGGGTACGATTCGCCGGAGGATCCACAGACGCCGAGGTAATTTGAGTGAAAGAATACGTCGTCGGCGAAATTGTACGATTTATTGTTACTGAGCGCGAGAGCAGCCGTCGCGCCCGATCGGAGCCCAAAGGAATCTGGTATTCTCATCGCAAACAGACGTATTATATTATTACTTACATAAATTACGTGTAAAATATACAGTGAGAGTAAGGAAAATTACGCTGATTGCTCTAATAAAGTAAATTTTCATAGAAATAATCACTTAATTGAGTAAGATATAAGATAATAATCGCTTAATTGGTTCGTTGTCTCGGTGCAATTGACAGGCTCGTTAGCGAAAGTATCATACGTACGGAAGAAAGTGCGAAATTCATATGAAATTCTAGAAATTCACTTTAATAAACTATTTCTTACTAACTAAACTTGAAATTTTATAATTAATCTTATTAATTAAAATTCTAATTATTTGATCCAGTTAATTACCCTTTGTATATTCAACTTTTTTCTTGTTGCGTGTTCACGAATGGTCAATCACGACGTATATCACGATTTAACATCTCTTCCTTTTATTGGCCACAATGTTTGATGTAAGCCATATGCACATATAAGTCGAGCAATATTTCCTCCCCCTTACATATACGATATCTCATGCCACTTTAGAGTGCATGCACATACACGTGTCATATCGTGTTGCTTCTTGCGTTAAGTGTTCATAAGTGCTCCTAAAGTGTGCAGGCTGTACAACGAGCGCGCGGGAGAAGAGAAGCAGAACACATAACGCCAAATTTCTTGTTTATTTTCTAAGAGGCTGCCTTCCAGGCTGCCGCCAAAGAAGACGGAATTCCTTCGGTTATTAAGGCCGCCTGCTACGTCGATAAAGACAATTAACCAGAGCTAATGAAATGTCCCCTTAATAATTATCTTTGTTTTCTTGCGCTCCGGCTAATGGACTCATACGAAAAAACGTAATACGTGACTTGAATGACCTCTGTCGTGTGCATTAACCCACGTTTCGCCGTTCCTGAGTTCCCTATTCTTTTTGTCTATCTTTGAAACGATATATTGCGAAATGCATCGTGCAGCTTCTATAACGGTACATATCTACTAGGATTGGCATTGTATATTGCAGAACTGAATATTCTTATCCGATTTGTTAATTATTCTTTGATTTGCATGAATATATCGCTATTTCTTGGTGGTGCGTTTAGGTTGATTGCTATTCGCAAGATTGCGAATGGAAAGAGACACACTGATTTGATGGAGGCACGCAAACTCCGTTTCGATTCTCATGCAAAGTTTATGCGTTAACTAAAATGTAAATGAACCTTCTGAGGCTTCGTGGCACAGTCAAGAGGATATCTCGGAAATTCTGCAAGTTTCTATGCATGATAGACACGTAGAGAATATATTCTCAAAGCGGTAATCAAATGAATGGAGAAAGAAGGCGAGAAATGTTTGAGAGATATGATATATATATATAAGTATAAATATTTATATTACATTAAAGCTGTTTTTGCGATTACGTAAAACATCGATCGAGTTAAAAGCGATTCGATCAGTCTGCATGTAATTTTCCATGTGACGAGGAAGACAATCACGCTCGCACAAACGTGAAACGTATATTGCGAGACTTGAGGAAAGTACGATCTTTCGACGAAAATTTCCATGTGTTCCTTGCCCTCCGGGCAATATCCAGTAATAATCGGAAACAGACGTCGCTCGCGCGTTATGCAAATAATACGCTCAAATCGTCGTCACATACGTTTTAGTCGGTGCATGAACGTCCCATGAATACCCATAAGAGCGTCAGGCCGTTGTACGGCGTATAACATTACGTCTCTCGTAACAGTCCGCACCTTGCGCACCGACACGTAAGAGCATTACCGTTGCCATTGGTAGACAAAACGAAAGAGAGTACGACTGTGCCGCGCGCCGGCTGCTAACCGTTTCTATAAATATGCCGACTTTTTGCGAGCTGCGAGTTAAAAATACCGCGACGCTTCCTCCATCGGCCCTCACCTCTCTTCCCCCTTCGTCTCGTCTCTCGCGCATTTATGGGAAACCACGAATAGCCCGTAAGTTCCCTGAAGTTCCCTCTTCTATGAATATCTCCTCGGGCGAGACGGCGCGAGACGGCATCGTCGACGACGACGACGAAGACGACGATGCGCCCAGAGGGCACTGCACTCTGTCACCGGCAACGGACCAACTCCCCAGGTTGCCCCAAACTGGATGGTGTTTTCGTCTATATCAAGAGCCTGGCCCACGCGCGCGTTTCTCATTACGCCGACAGATAATGTCATATTCATCGCGTCAAAGTCAAACGCGGGCGGAGAACAATCCGGCTTTTGACGTCATCCGCCCGCACGAGCCCTCGAACCCTTTTGGAAGCCCTATGTCCTCAATACGCAGCGCCCTTTGAATTACCTCGAGGTGGGGATCAAACTGGAACTTTTTGTTCGATGTATGTCGAGAAGAGTAACGAAGAGTAGATTTAGGTCAAAGATATCTGCGCGATCAAGCAATATGCGATTCATGTAATGATTCAGTGATGATGATTCATCATTAACAGTATTTATGCATTTATTGCGTTGCTGCTATATATTTCCGAAGGCTACGTAAGAAGTTTAAAATAATCGTCTTATAGAAATGGCTTATGATCTTAACCCTTAAAGTGTATACGTTTTTTCGATACCTTCTAAGTGTATACGTGGGTCTGTCACGTTTAACGCTATTTTTCCCTATTTTAAAGTATTTTAAAAAATCTAAAAAAACTCATGAAACATCTGTCTACATTGTAGTTGACGACGATTTTATAGTCATTTTGATAAACATCGTTTATTTAATATTTTTTAACAGGCTTGCAAGTTTTACACGAGCAGATATCAGTTTAACTCGGACGCCGTAGACCCACGTATACACGTTAAGGGTTAAAATAATCGACATAACGCGTAAAGCTTTTGTGCTAAATTTTTTGATGAGTTTAAGGTTTAATTTTTATTAACAAAAGTGTCCAGGCATGCACAGGTCGTCAACTTGTATACATCTAATTTTCAACGTTTAAACGTTTCTAATTAGTCTTTCAATTAAAATACCAGTAAAGTGAAGTAAAACTTTGAATTTCCACTCTTGAAATTCCACGAAGAATAAAGTTTGATATATTTGCATTTTCTTGAAACTTCGCGCGAGAAATATTTTATTCTCAATGGCTTACAATTTAAAAACTATCAGTGTTTCAACAAATTTCACTGGAGAATTATTAATTCTAGGTTAATGAGAAAAATCCACCGTTGATGCGAGACTCGGTAAAAATGGGACACTGCGCGATAGCTGCACACACGGTACGCGTGAAGAATGAAAAAAGAAAACCGTGTATGTTAAAAAAATTAATTTTTAAAATTGTTTACGCGTTCCTCGACCGATGATCCATCATCAAGCGACGTTAGAAATATTCGATATTACGTTAACGCGAAATAAAAGCGTTCCGTACCGTAATTACACCTTTAATCAGTCTTTTTAAAAACCGCTGCATTATTCTCGCGCGATATCGACTACGAGCTTCCCAACCAGCACGATTACGTTATATATCGCGTGGGTAAGTGCAAAACAGTTCACCAATACAGAACGTCGTGTATATAATTCAACTCCTGCACCTGATGAGTCAAAGGCGGACATACATTTGTATGCGCAGCGGGATAATATTATATGAGAAAGAAATTACCGTCTACCTTTGCTCGTACACATTCATTCTCGTATATATTCGTCTTGGCGGTTGAGAGAGTGTCAGAACTTCTTTCACTCATATTAATTCTCTCGACCAATGGGTTCTTGTTACAAAAAAAATTACGTACTTCAGGTAGACCTCCAGGAGTATTTATAACACTGGCTAATTCTGTCATATTTTATTCAGACGCCAAGTTAACGCGGCAACAGTCGCGCGCGGAGCCTCTGGTCTCACTCGTAACACACCGGTCTTAATACCATTCTGCAGTCGCACGTTTGCGCGTACATGCAAGATGCACCTTGTATCATTAATGATCATTGAACCGATTTCTCACGGACAAAATGCACGTTACACGCATACCTTTATTATTTTACGCGGGTTTATTTTTGTCAACGTACCATATTTAGCATTCTCTTTCACGCATTGCGAAAAGTTGCATTATTTTATACCTTTATTAATAAGCACAATATTTGTATGAATCGATAAGCCTTTCACAGATATAACGCCGTAAACTTGCTAACAACTGCTTATAAATTACATACTGAATATGCTTTTGAAATATGAAATAGATATAGCTGTGACATAATACGAAACATCCGAAAAGCGCCCTTGTGAAGACTTTCATATTTAAAAATTCTTCTTATGCGATGCACTCGGACGAAATAAGCGTCCAGAGTGATGCACTAGCGATGTCAGGATTATATAATGTTGACAACGTAAACACGCGCACCACCGTCGAATTTCTCACGGGTCGCGACGACCTTAAGTTGTGTACTTTCAGGAGCGTGAAATCATTTATTACGAGCGACGGAGATTAAGCTCTGTCGTTTATTGGCGCGTTAAACTGCAAAATTGTCAGGGGCGCTTTTCAAGCGGAAGAAGATACCGAGCCATTCGGCCTCCTAATTCAATATATCGAGCTACTCCGAGAGCGCGACAAAGAATTATAATACATATAATCGGATATGATACGTCCTCACGTCTGCGCGACGTCTCTTTCAAAATTCAACACTTTCAGGTGAAAGTGGCATAGCACGGATGAGTTGGGAAACGACATTGAAAAGTTTGCCGGAACTCGGGACGCATAACGAGCGACGTCGAGACTCGCGAGACTCCCTATAGAAAAAACCAGTGAAAAAGAGGAAATAACTCGCGAGGCATAAGCGGATTTAAAATCCGCATACATTTACCCCGGTACGTTTCCACGAGAGTTTTTAAACAAGACGCGTTCACCTCCTCCTTCTCGGGCGTCTCATTTATTTCGCGAAGCACTTTGACATCCACGTCGCACAGGTGCCGGGCGAAAATCTTGAAAGAGTACGCGGCCACAAAGGTTTTCGCGAGTCGCACGTGGACTTTTGACGAGGTAGTGAAGCACGCTCGCGCGCGCGCGCCAACGAGCGGGAGAGGATGAGTGCGTAGGAAATAACGGCAAGAAAGTGGTTTCGAGGGTCGGACGCTGGCGAGGGCGTTCTTTGACAGGCGAGTTATCGTCGGTGCTTTGGGTGTTTTAAGGTCGGATTACGGCATGCCCTACCGCGGAAAAATAATTCAAAGGGAGCGCTGTGCACGAGATCCGCGCGCCATAGATCGATATCGCTCGGCGCATCTCGTTACGACGAATACCATGGGAAACGTGCCGCAGACACGGGATGAGTTTTAATTTGCGGCGAAATAGGGAGAGGAGAAGGAAGAGAGAAGTCTCTCTCTGAAATGTCAACGGATTATCTTCCCAATTTCTACAAAAGGATTCCGCTTATTCCCCACGTCGCTTAGCGCGCCATTCCGCTCGAAACATAAAAATACGCTCGACAAGATTGGCAATTTCGACTATGTTTTATTACGAAAAGGATAGGTCCGACAATAAAATATTATAATAATATTGACGCGTTTTTTTTTATTTCGTGCGAAAAGAAATTCTACATTAACAGAGATTTAAAACGTGATGTTTAATTTGCACACTAATACCGAGACTTAAACAGTGAGATATCTCTGGTCGCGAGCCACGAAGAACTTCACGACGACAATGCCGCGACAGGCGCTACACATGTACATACGCGTACATACGCGTATTTTAAAAATACCTCGCGGAATGCATTTTGTCTCGGTTCTGCGTTAACGCTCACGCCTTCGGGAGGAGCGCCGCGGTCGTAAATTCTTTAACGCGCGAGAAATTGCTTCTAGCGATCCTAAAAGCGACGGAAACCGACATCGGCGGACTCCCAACAATGGACTCATTATCGGTTTTAACGCGACTCCCGCGAACGAAAGCATTCTATTATAGACGTCATCGCGATCGCGCGAGAGTTCACGCGACATTGACGTGGAAGCTTATAATGTTCGCGACGATGGTAGGTGACGGGCGAAACAAAAGGGAACGGCGGATGCGAAAGAGGATTTAGCGCATTTAATCGCTATAGCTTCGTTTAAGTATCACCGGTGTGTCCAGTGAGAGGGATGGTTACTACTATGATATCTCACGGATCACCGGTCCTTCCGTCTTCCTTTTTTCTTTCTATTGCGACGTCGCGTCGCCCGCGTTCTGATTGACTCCACGTCTATCCGTAATAATCCGTGATACCACACATCCTGACATGGACGGCAATGCTATATCATGCTCATACTCCCTTTGTCTGAATAGTTGAGACGGATCAGCTCTTTGTCCATACACGCACATTGGGATCGCGATCGTTGCTTATGTATATACGCTCTCGGATATGCGAAATCCTCTGCACAGAGCTCTTATAATGACTAACTATATACGTACTGCTTGATCAATCGATATCAGTTACGGTGCTTTTTATTTAATTCAGTGTAAAATCCAACTGCGGATTCGATTTTAAGGATATTAATGATTGAAAAATGACTACGTAATAACGAACGTATAAACATAGGTAAATTTATTTAAATTAATCTGTAGCGTGTGTGTGTAATATTTATTAAATTTTTTTACTTTAATACAATATTTTATGTAAAATATGTTCCATTATATTATATATAACGTGTAATTAACATGTTATGTATATAATATGTCATGCTTACTGAAAAAGGTAAAAAATTTAATGAACTAAATTCTAACATATATAGAAAAGAATTGCCAAAATTATATTATTTAAGATATTTTATTGTTATATATATCTCATTTAATACTAATTTGCACGCGCAAGTTGATATCGGAAATTGTAGCTTGATGTTTAAAACAGCTACTATTACATGTTTAATTTTTACCAAGAATACATTACTTCAATAAAATAGTATAAATTAATTTTTTTATAAATTTTTTTATGATATAAAAGATACAATTACGCAACCGATCTCCTAAATCATACCTATCGTTTTCAAAAACATATCTCCTTTAAAATAATAAAATTGCTAATAAAAATAATAAAAAGTACAGTTAAGAAAAACAAGAGATACAGTTAAGAAGATTTATACAGATTAATAACAAATCAAAAAATATTTATATATATGTGGTACATATATATATATATATAATATAATAATATGATTAATATTACAATTTGAAAACTCATGCTTATAACACGTTTGTTATCATTCACTTAATTTATTATACATAAGTTAGATATACATATTTGATTTATCATTTTATGATTATATAAATAATGATTACATAGTCATAAAATGATAAATAAATGATAAATAAATAATTGACCGCGTATATAAATAATTACATAGTCATTAAATGATAAATCGTAAAATATACAAATAAGCATGAATTATCAAATCGTACTAGTACGATTTAAATAATCGATTAGGAAACATGATAAATATAAAAATATTAATTTAATTTTTATAATAATTGTAATATATATGTTTGTAATGTACAAAATAAGATAACTTGGGAATTTTTTATCTATATTTTACATTATTTATTTCAGCTTTTTACCATTAAGGACCGGTTGTTTCAACCTGTTGATAAGCTAACTATAATAGCTAAATCATATGTCTATCTTTGTCTAATGTAAAAGATAAACAAATACATATATATGATTTAACCGTTAGTTAGTTTACCAATAGGTTCAAACAATCGGCTCTAAATGTTGTTTATTTACATTTACAATAATAAAAAAAAATATTGATAAGGTATGATTTTGGTGACCGATACATTAAACAACTCTTCTTTATAATATATAGGTATATGTATATATACGATATATACACATACATATACATAAGGTGATTAGGTACAAAAGATATATAAGACTCGTATAAAAAAGTTTTTTTTCCTTTAATTCGCGTTTATTTAGCGTTAACGAAAGGGGAGACAAAGAGTATCGCTTTCATAAAAGTAGTTACGCTTCCTTGAAAGTTTCGAGCAAAACAAAGGCGATGCTGCTAAACTATTGACAGTTTATTGAAATTAAATTACTGAACGCTTTTTTGAGGAAGACAATGTAGCAAAAGCAAGAACGGTATACGAAATAATTAGCAATTCCTATAAAATTCATTGAAATTAATATAATAGGTAATCGTGGAAAAAAGCTGTATAAATAAAATTTTAATGAGATAAAAAAGAAGTTTTAAAAATATTGATAATAATATCTATTTCCTTTAAAATATTTGTTTAAATTCGATACTGTACATTTTGTGGAAGTAGACATGATTAAATTTCAAAACTCATGAAATAAAAATAAAAAATTCGAAATTTACAAAATAGAGCTTAAATTTCGAAACTCACGAAATAAAGATTATACATGGCGATAATTGTGTGCTCGGATATATTGCAGCGTTTGCTGATCTACCGATACGTCGGCTTCACCCGATTAAATACGATAATGAAGTGGCGCGCATTTCTACGTTCCCAGTTGTTTGCTTTGTATCTTCTGAGCGCATAAGCAGTGGACGTGCCCGGATGAGAAACGCAGATCAAACATAATGTTGTACGCACATGTATCGCTGCTTGCATTTCAGCAAGCCGCAATTGCAGTCGTTTGTCAGCATCAGACCGCAATCATGAACGCAGGCTCCTTCAGTTACCCCTTGTTCGATTGATGATCAAAGAGAAATAGCCAAATCTATTTCTGCCGTTAAGTACTGCCTTCACGTTTCGCTCAATTGTATTTGCAATAGGAATATTTCAATAACTCTTGTATGAAAGAAATTTTATATTTTTTAGAGAGGATATCTCTTGGATTTATAAACGAATATTCATCAACATTATTTTTGTATCTTTATATGTCTATTTTTAGCATTTTTATGTGTTGTATGTTTTCATCATATATCTAGCATTTTTCGAGCATTTTTTAAATTTAGTTTTTACATATATGTATACATTTTACCAAATAATATTTCTAAAACTTAGATTTAGTAGATATCATGTCGGAATATCGCACTCTTATTATGACGTATTATATAATACGTTAATTTTGGGCATTTTTCTCCTCAAAATTAGAGGGAATGAAATCTCAGGAGAGTACGAGTTGTATGCTGGAGTAGGCAGAGGGTGGAAACTAGGAGCCATATATGCACGATATATGGCATATGCCTTAAAGGGTTAACATCGCTGACGTTAACTTTCGCCATACTATGCTGTACGCGTTCGTGCTGCATCTGCTGTTCGCTTTAGTGCGCGTACCTCGTTATTCAAAAATAAATGATCGTAAAATTTCTTTGTTAAACGTTGCGTTTAACGTTGCGTTACTCACTGCTTGTAGAAAGAGAAAGATCCGCTAATAAGATAAATTAAAAATGAGGTAAAAAGTTTTTAATAAAAAATGAAAAATATAATAAAATTTAATAAATAAAAATTCATAAATAATGGAATATTGTAATAAAGTTTATTATAAAATAAACATTTAATTAAACAGTAATAAAATTATGAATTCAAACATGAAGAACTATGTAGCGTAAAGTACTCTATGATAAAGTTTGACGCGAAATCGCACGTACATTTTGTGCCGCAATCTGTTGGTGTTTACGCGCCAATTGCAGAGGACAGTCAATTAAATGTATAAATGCCAGGTCGGAGCCCAAGCGGAGCGGCTTTTCGCCCCTCACGCTTATTACTTTGTTAGGTGTTGTTAAAATTCGTATTAAGGCTCTAACGACCCGTCCCCTCTAACAGCGAGCGAGCGCTTAGAAATCTCCCTCTTATTCAAGAAACGGACGGGCACTAATTATTTCTTGTCTCGGCCGGTTTTATCGGGTATTTCCGCGGCGGGCGGCACGATTACACAAGCGTAGTTAACACAAACACACTCTCTCCCATCAGATATCGCGTCTCCTATTAACGGCATATCGTTATACGGCCGGCGGCCGTACAACCCTTCATTGACGATAAGACACACCGCGCGCTCTCGTCGGTCGGTACGAACAGAAACGAGAGGAACGACTTTCTTCGTATTTTGCCCCGACGATGCAAAAACTTAATGCCCGCAAACTTCCTGCTCGTCTCCGTTGCACTTTTTCCGACAAGTCGGCCAATCGTCGTTCTCGTTATTCCTCTCGTTCCCTCGTTGTATCCTACATGTATATATATGTTCGTGT
Source organism: Temnothorax americanus (assembly GCF_048541705.1). NCBI lineage: Eukaryota > Metazoa > Arthropoda > Insecta > Hymenoptera > Formicidae > Temnothorax > Temnothorax americanus. The sequence goes on along the minus strand of NW_027509307.1, from coordinate 579,948 downwards.
ACGCGTACGTACGTGGATGTGTATATACGTATACCGCGTTCGCGCGTCCACGATCTCATCAATTTCGAGTCACAATGAGCTTGAAGTAATTTGCGGACGATCGCTTTGAAAGGTACCTCATCGATTTTCTCAGGAATTCTCACGCTATCCATTGTGCATTCTCTTCGTTCCTTCTTTCTGGACAGCGGCGGCTGCATTCAATGCATAATATTTCCAATATTGATAGATGTGCGCGATCAAGAATGCACGCTTATCCTAAGGAAGTGCTGCGTAAGCCGTTGTGTGTAGATCTATAGCATTGAAAATCGCACAATCTAAATGATGCACAACGTGGCGATAATAAAATAATCTACAATTCATGGGCGAAAGATGAACAGCGTCTTTCAGCAAAGAAGCAAACATTTTTCTGCATACATTTTCATCACTATCTTTTATATACTATATATATTTATATATACACATATGAATTTTATATATATACATGTACATATTGACGTACAAAACTGATTGATGCAATCTCGTGGATTTTGCATTATATTTTTCGATAAAAGGAAGATGGAATTCACTCGGTGAAAAAGGAATTATACTCGAAAAGCTATAATCCAGATACGCGCGCTTGTACGTTATTACGGATCTGCATAAAAGCGAGCGTTATTTCAGAATGCTAAAACCGCGCGCGACCGAAACGTAACTGCACGGAAAATAATATGCGGGTGCTGGATCATTAATTAAAACAAACAGATAAACATCCATATTACGGCGCACTAATTAGATTTGTCCTCTTGCGCGTTATTTGCATCTCCTCATCCATGCGCCGTAGTTCGCGCGCTTGTAACCCCGCGCTATCGCGTAGCCCAATTTCGTAAAAATCGGATATCTAGTTTTTACATCGCTATAAATTCCGCCGCAGATATATCCGGTACCAAAATTTATCGCGACTGCTTTTAGCAACGCGCGGGCAAATGTACAATGCAACACCCACGGCAAACAAACAATGCAGCATGAAACTGCATTCAAGATATATGTTCGTACTATGATCCTCTTTCAGGCAAATCGAGACTTCGCTTGAGTCTATATTAAAAAATTTCCGTAAGCATGTGCTTGCATTTCTTATCCAGAACAGCACGCGTATAACGTGTTGCATATACGATTATCGAATAAAAAAGTATATACATTATACATTGAGGCGTTCATTCAAAATTAAGCAAATCTAATTAGTATATGTCTCTTTGCGTAACGCGCGATTAAAACAGTATATTTGAGCGCAAACTGGGCCAATTCTCATCAGTTATACGTATATTAGTGCACTTTAGAGGAAATTCAAAGCAGGGGTAGTTGCATTTGAAATGTCGATTATACGACCAACATGTCGTTGCAATGAATTCAGTTTCGGTATCAAATTTACAAAGACCGCCTCGAATTATCAAAGTTCTCCGAGATTGATCTTCAACTGTGTCGTTAAAGCCGTTATCGTTCACACCTCATGAATTAATTCTATAATTTTGCATAATCTTATAAAAGATGAAAATTTCAATATTGAAGATCAAAGGACTGCGCAGGAAAAGGATATTCAGCGAAATCGACATTACTATGAGAGAGTCGTTATAAAATTATTATAATCAGTGAAATTGCAGATGAAAGTTCGCATATTACCCGCATTAGTTTGCGTATAAATACTCATCATATAAAGACTCATTATGAGAGAGATAAATTCGATTTTCGACTAAAGCGGAAACGGAAGGAAAGTCTTGGAGCCTGTCGCCGCTTTAGCGCAGCGGGTCGGAACGAGCGTTCAAAATGTCCGTTTGGCATACGCCGCATTCGGACGTTTCTAATGCGACGTATGCACGGTGCAATCTGCGCGTGCTGGAGAGACGTCCACGTTCGCTCGTATATAGATCACTCTATGAGTCTATGCAGATCCATTTGTAGCATTCGACTGTTCTCTAACGCGGCGTTCCGAGTGCCGTGCTCCGGACACGTCTATGTATAAATGGGCTTAAGGCCACGGGTAAATTGCAGCTGATTTGATCCACTCGAATTATCCGCGAGCCAGCTAGGCCAAGCCGACAGAAAATCCATTGGGTTCAGCATGTCCTTATGCATTATGCGATTGAATCCCATTGTGAAACCGTTCGTCCATACGTACGCGTAAAACAAATACATATGGAAGGTCCGACTTTTATTTTCGACGCGATATTTTACGATGAATATGCTACGACATACGTAACGACGACGTTCGCTTTTGCCATTTGGGTTTTGTTTAAACGTTTTTAATTGTTGCGACGGGTTTCAATTCTCATATTCGCGTATTTTTTAAGCGAAAAACAAAAAATATTGTTCCAACGCTCTCTAACTCTTTTAAGCGAAAAACGAAAAATATATTGTCACAGTTCTCTTTGAAATTCGGTAGGGCGCTCTTAATGTTGTTTCGATTTTAAAATAAGCAAGGCGTGATATATTATCGCGTACAAAATCATTCGTTGAGCTATGCTTAAATTCGTGCAATTATACTAAAAACAATAAATTACATTGTTAAATCATATTAATTATGTGATAATTTAGAATATATAATATTCTAAACTATATCATGTAATAATTTCTATCATGTTATAATTGCGGATTATAATAACAAATTTTAATAATGTATAGTACGAAATGATTTTCTATGGCGCTCCTATTATCGATATATTATATACGTACATACATGCGTCACGAACGCGTTATGTTACGAGAGAATATATAATTTCCCCCGAGGCTAGTCATGCATGCAGATATAATACCGCATAAATTGCCTAAGTTATTTTCACAATTTTCCAATGCCACGCATAGTCTCTGTAATATCGAATTTCATCGACATTTTATCGCGATGGTACTTTATAGCTAACTTTCGATAATAGAATAGAACTATTTTATTTTAAAAACATCACGTACGCGTCATGTCATAATCGTGTGGGAAACCGCGGGGGGGGGGGAGGCTAACAATAAAATAATAACTCAAAATAAAACGCATAACAATCGCGATGTCGAGTTACACACACGAATGTGCGAGCAACAACCAGCGTCCTACGCAACCGGCCGAAGAATTGCGTCAACAATGGGCTCGCAATCCGCCATTCGGTATTCTCACTCGTCGAGAGAACCCCACGATCCATCCCGCACGTACGTAAATGCTTTATGGCTTTACATTCATCTGTCGTCATATAGGACTATCGAACTGGATTTTTCACATTGTGCGAGAAAGCAGTTTTCACAGAGATAAAAGCGCCGGAAATGGCGTGACGCTGTTGCGAATATTATCCCGGCCTTCTCCATAATCCAGGATCAGCTTCATATAATCCAGACTCAAAGCTGTTTCGCAGCCGTTGTTTGACGCCACGGCCCAATTGCCATAGGAATCAAAGGAAATAAACAATCACTAAGTGATTACATTTGCGATTAAAAGCTATTAACCGGCTCAATCACACGTAATGACAAATTGTTAACGGACCAAAAATTCGCGAAAGAGAATTGTGGGAAGAGGCTCGATTTTTCGGCTGATAATCAGTTACGATCGGCCGTGCTTCAGATCACAATTTCGCCGAATTAATTCTATTTTCGCTGCAAAATGTTATTCGTGAGTGAACGGGTTTTCGTTTTATGGGTTACACTCGACTAATGCGTCCATATGGCATTATATGGGAATTATTTTAATACGGTAAATACACGGGGGACTATAGAGCTCGAACGTGAGCGTAAAGCATAATTCATTTTCGACATACGTGTTGCGCTAAAATAATGCGGACTAGCCATTACTATTATTGAATTAATGCGGCCAAGTTTATCAGAGATTTATCCACGATCGCTAGTATTATTACGATCTCAATTTCATCCTGTATTTTACACCACTCGCACTCCCATTTTCATTGCGTATTCCATTATGTATTATGCGCGAGAATAGATGAAAACACATCGTAATATATATAATAAATTTAAAGGGGGAAGGAGAGACAGGCAAAGAGTAACATGTAGTAATAATGGTTGAATCATGTTCGGCGTTGCAGTACGTGTACGCGATAAAATATTTATGACTCGATTAATTGATCGGACAAATTGTCCATTTAATTCAGAAAACGTTTATTTCAAATTTTTATTATTTTATAGTACATATTATGCTTTTTTTACACAATTGAGTGTATGCATGCAAAAACGGGTTAATCGACAGTTAACTTAAATGGCGAGAAAAATGAACTTTTGCAAAGAGGTAAAAAAAATTGTAGAAACTTGCAAACTATACAATCATGTTTTTGAATATAATGATAAATAATGATATATTTTATATAATTATGCATAAGTAATAACATCCTCAACATATCGATCAGGCTTACAACATCAGACTTCTTCTACTTCATAATAGAAACTTCGTTATTGAGATTAATTCAACTTCATAAAGATCATTTATCTCTTCTACATTGTGTTGAAACACTTAACTCAAATTTTTCATTTTGAAGATTAACTCGTTTTTACGTGCACTCTCCATTATTTTCATAAAAAATAATATAAACGACGATATATATTTATACTAAATTTTTTATACGAAATTTATACTAAAGTGATATTAATATTGCGACTATTATGATTAAAAAACAATTGTTTTATCTTACTCCAAGAAACTCTTCCGATAGATAATTAGGTCAAATATACAATGAGCATGTATCATGTAGATTAGTTTTTACATTAAATTTTTTTATCTCGCGTTACAAATTAGTTCGTACGGAGATGAAATAGTGGAAAAGGTGAGGTAAACCTTTATTAATTATAGCTTATTAATTATAAATTATCGTACGTAACGAGGAAAAAAGCATTCTATAATCGAACTCCTGCTCCTATTTTAAAACAAAGTAGGAGGGAAAAACAGCATTGCGCTTTCTGCGCTAATTAACTTTCTACGACTTCTTTCTTTCTCTCCCTCTTGTTGGCATGCACGCGCGCAGAAATTTAAGCCCCAATTTTCCGTCTGCGTTCGCGCGCAAAAGTAGCTGCCGGAAGGGAAAGACGATTAAGACACGGTCGAGAAATTAAACGCCGCGTCCACAGCTGACGTAAAACTTGCGCCAGCATTCTCGGGGGTGAGCGATTATGCTTATATATAATAAAAATTAATGTGATACGTCCATTTGGAAACAAACGCTTACGTTTTTTCGTTGCTCCTATGCTGCACCATAGAAATGCAGAATGCAATGATAATGGTAGAAAATGAGGAGCAGGATAATTTAATAGGGGAAAAAAATATAATTTTACATCTTTGTATTTTTACATCTTTATACATCTTGCTTTACATCTTTTAGAATTTCTTTAACATTGTCAGCTTTTCATATCTTGCATTTATTTATTTCTTTTAAAATTTGAACTTAAAATAATATATCGAAATTATATTTTAAATGCATAAAAATATAACTCTTATTTAAAATAATATGAGCTAACGAGAACTTTTTACTCCATTTCTTTTTACTCCATTTCTTTTGTAACCGACTAATTTCTACAATATGCCGAAACATTTCAATTTTATTTTTAAAAGAAAAATGTAGTTTTATAAATCCAACCGTCCTACTTCATTAGGGTAGTTATTTTTTCAAAAATCTCAATTAACAATAGAAATCAAGTGACACATTAATTAACATGTTTTAAAGGTCTTATCAATTTTCTTTATAACTGTGTCTTGTTTTTTAATTTGGATGTGTCTCACTTTACTCTTATTACCATTTAAAGTTTTTGAAGAGATAGCTATATTCTAATCATATATAAGAATGAAAGTTTTTGTTGGCTTATTCTGCATAGTAGAACTTCTGTTATCCGAACAATGTCGTCTAAAATACAAAAACAAATATTTATTACACGGTTTACGCAAATACCTACATTAAATTCCCGTGTAATTCCAGTGCCAATAGTCGAAATTCCACAAACATGTAGAAATATCGGCGTAAACATTGAGTTTTAATGTTAGAGCATAACATTCCCGTTCATACTGTGAAGCCTTCACTACTTTAAAAACAGACTTTATTAGAAAATATATAGAAAGAGCATAGAGAGAAAGAATGGAGTCTCATTGAAAGAAGGAGCTATATTTTAAAAAATGTACATGAACTAGCAATTTTAGAAAGCCTAAGAAATGAAATAAAGGATGAAGAAAACTGTTGAATTATTGTTAAGTTTTTGTTTTGTTACATCTACTGCAACATGTTAGGTAATAAACTCTTTCTTCTTCTCTTTCGTATTTTAAAACATAATTATTGGATTATCTGATGGAAAGACTCAATCGTTTTGTCTCTTGTGTAGTTCGGATAACACACATTCCAACAATATAACAATCACCTTAAACAATATGTCTTAAATGTGTGTGTTTGTTGTTGTTTATAAGCCGATGGTACTAAGCATCTTCAAATATTTGAAAGAACCAACGTTACCCCGCTGAAACCCTGTTATCCGTCAAATATTGATTTTTGAACCGCGCCATGCGCTCTGCTCCGAGGTTTTCAATTTACCGTTCCACGGAGTCGAGCTACGATCAGGAGCGACAGACATCGATGATCACGCGCAGAGGAGTATTTTGTTAATATTTTCGTTGTAGCTCATCCGCGAAGATAGGGGCCAGAACGGCGGCTTTGGATCGTATTGAATCGTCTGTCATAACCGTTTACCACTTCAATACGTTCCGATGCACGACAGATATAGTATATATATACGCGATGAAAAAGAGCTGAGAGAGAGAGAGAGAGAGAGAGAGAGAGAGAGAGAGAGAGAGAGAGAGAGAGAGAGAGAGAGAGAGAGAGAGAGAGAGAGAGAGAGAGAGAGAGAGAGAGATTCATGGGACAGGTGGGGCTTATCGCCGCGGGGAAGTCACAAGCGCGAGCGTATGGGCGAGAAACGGTCGAGAAATTCGCACTAAATATATATACGTGACAAACCTCACGTATCCGCGACGAGAGAGATCTTTGACGGTGCCCGCCATACAGACGTGTCGACGACACTTTTAGAAAGGACAAGAGAGAGGAACGTGTGCCCTCGTCTCCGGAGGCAGATTATTCTCGGTTTGCGCGACGAGACGGTGGAGCCTACCCCCTCCCCGCCCCCCTCATTAGGACGCGAACGGCGCTAAAGCGTGGTTTCATTAACGGGAAATGTTCGCGAAAGTCATTATAGCAAATTCGCAAGACGTGATGACAAGATTGTGAGAAATTCGAGAAGATTCCTCGAAGCGGCGCAAAACTGAGCAAGTTACCCTTTAAACTATCGCTAAAATAATTTTATTTTTTAATTTATTGTAAATGAACTTTAATAGAATCTTAACTTGAGGAACTTAACTCTCGAGGAGAATACCTGTAAAAATATCTTCCGTAAAGAAATGTTAAATGTTCGTGTTCCAACTCATTTGAAAATATTAAGTTTTTAAACAAATATTAAAAAAAAATTCGTAAAGAAAATGTGGCGCTCAGTAAAATTTTTATCGAGAAAAGTCAACTAAGATATTTCTGTAAATTTTACAAGAGGCGAAGAAATACCATAAATTATTAAATGTCGACGTGAATGCCGTGTAAAAAGTTCCCGTTACGTTGCTTTCATTTGTAAAAAATGGAATCAATATTTCGAACGAACGATCAATATTGACACCTGTGATATCCGCGGGCCAAACTTCTACCTGTCGTTTCGCATTTCCGAATCGACAATTCTTCGGAGCAACTTGCGGAATCGCTATTGGTACGCTGCGATACTAGCGTTATCCGATTCGAAACGTTGCGCATTCAACAGTTTTCGGCGGGCGTGAAAATATAAAATATAGAGACGTTTTATACGCGCCGGTTATGCGATGCATCAATCTGTCCCGTATATTTTCGAAATAATCGGTCAAAAGCCAGTATTACAAGACCTGTCAATAGCGCATATATGGTTGAGCGTCTAAATTCTGAAACGCGATTAGCTTGCACGTGCAGCAAGTCAAACTTTAAGTTTTGCGTAAAGTGTCAGAAAATCATCGAAGATATAACGAAGCCGCTCTAAAAAGCGAAGAACGATGGCACCAAATGTACACAATAATTCCGTTGAGTCATGTTTCGCGCTATACCCACATTTTTCTTTTTCTCTTTTCTTTTTCGAATGGACTCTCGTGATCGCTATTACGGGCAATAAATTCCAGGAGGTATCTACGATTTATAAAAGCCACGCGGACTATCTATCCAATTTCGTGCGGCACAGGTGCCGCATTTTCCGGCCGCGTATAACCCCGAAAATGTGACGAACACATCATACGGTTCCGCCACTCGAATTAATCCCCTTCCGTCGCGTTCCTGTTCCTGGGGAATTATCGGGAATCCCAAAAAATGTGCTCGGTTGGTCTGGTAATCTGGAGTAATACTCGCGGAATTGAAAATTCTGGTCGGATGCGAAAGGGAGGGAAACAGAACGCGCCGCGTGTCCAAGATTCTTTTAACCCCCTTTTCGAATTTGCTCGACGCGACGACGGAAAAAAAAACGTTAATTGATATTGGCGGATTAAAGGCAAGATCAAAGGCGCTTTTTTCCCTTCGAAGTGATATTGACGCTCACGTAATTGTTGCACGAACGAACATCCACAAACACGTGCCCGCGCGCGCACACACAGACTATCAATGTAAAGTACACAAGTTTGTATACTTCTTTTTCTATGAAGTACGTGATTATTTACTTCTTTTCTTTTAGATCTTGGTGCACGGTCTTTTGTTACGGAAACTAAAAGAACGTTTTAAGAGGAAAAATCAATGAATACGTGACTTACAATGGGTATACTTTTGAGTAATTTACATATTAAAAGAATATTTCAATTTTACAATTCTGTTTTTATTATATTTTTAAATGTTATTTTTAAAATATTGATTTCTCTTGCTTTACATCTTTAATAATTACGGACAAAGTAGGAAAGCATCGAAGAAAATTATCCGATCGTAATGTATATGACATGCAAATAAATAAAAAGAATGATCTCTTTGAACCTTTAGCGTTACTATCGATTCTTTTTGGAGAAAAAATCCCTTTCTCACGTCATATATCGAGTGTCAATCGCAAAAGTTTTCGTAAACATTTAGCAATCATCAGCATTTGCTTCACTGCTAATTTTCAACCCTCTCCAATTCACAAAACTTGACGTTTAGAATAACTCGGTAATTCATCGCGCACTGCTGAATTGCTCGCGCTCTATTATCGCGACTAGTTTCCCAGGATTATCGGTAACTTCAGCGTCAAGGGGGCGTAATTCTGTCGTACTTCGGCATCAAGCTCAACGGCGTCTCTCTCTCTCTCTCTCTCTCTCTCTCTCTCTCTCTCTCTCTTTCTCTCTCTTTCTCTCTCTTTTAGCAGAGGAGAGTCTGCGCAAGCACGTTGCACCGCGAGGAAACGGCGGTCGCCGCCGGCGCTCGGTGATTCCCACGAGCGCGATAATTTATTTCCCTTACAATTCCGTCAGTACAATGCGAGAACTAAAATATGACCCGACCTTTATAACCGTGCATCCTCTCACCTCCTCTCGCACCTCGCGAAACACGACTCGCGTACACGGGCGCGCGCGCGCACTTAATTCATCTCCACTCGCAATCCGACCCACCGCCCAGTGAGTGGAGATACAGTATCGCTGGACGGAAGTTTTGAGGATACTACTGCTGCGACTGTCCCCCTCTCTCTCCCCTCTCTCTATCTCTTTCTCTCATAAAGTGTCCTCTAGAGAGTTATTCGGCTCTCTCGCCAGTCCTTGGAAGACCAAAGAGAGACAGAGATAGGAAAAACACCGGAGCGAGACGACGACGATGAGGCATATTGCTGCGCCAACTTGGTCAAACTTTACATAAGTCACTTGCTTGCTCGTGGCCTATTAATACCGGCGATGCCGGCACTTTGTCCTTCTCAAAGTACCCGGGGGGGCAGGCCTGCTGTGAAGCAGCCCTCCGCGACGACCACCCGCGGAAGACCAGCGTAATAACTCAGTGCTCCCCCGATGGCTGGCTCGGTGGAACAAACGAGGTATCCTCCCGATCAGCGTGCTTGGGATTCCCGGCGCAGAAAAGTTGCAGGGCTATACGAAAATAAGATCGAGGTTAGGGAACGACCCTCAGCTTTTTCGTTACTCTCCGACTCTTCGGTGGATTTCGTCTTCCATTCGGGACAGGGGAGGACGAGAGAACGGGAACGGCGGGGGAGAGAGGGGAAAGACGATGCGGGAAGTACGAGACGAAAGGCGTAGGCCATCCGTGACGATCAGGACCCGTGACACGATGCGTGGAATACTAAACGCTTCGCCCAGCTCTCACCTATACATATGCCGTAAAATTAAATTGCGTTTTCGTAGAAAGAACGGCGAGGGCGAGCGACGAATACGATCGTGGCTTTCTCGTGTTTCGAGGCGGGAAGCGTCAATAGTTTCATTATGCGAAAGATGCGTTCGGTTTATCCCACGCTTTTACTTGTACCGACAGCCGAGCTTGATTTGTGACAGTTCATTTACGTAGCGTCTGCAATTAAAATAAAACGTTGCGTCGGTGTTTTCTGTGTTTTCGCTGCGTTGTCGAAGTTTGCAGATGTTCCGAGGAACGGAAATAGAAATCCATTACGTCATTTGATTGCATATTGCTTGACTGCTATACTTTTACTTATTTATATAATACTTCTAATTTTTTTAGAATGGGATATACAAACGTTGCATAACTAATTGTTCAGAAATAGACTCAATAATTTGCAATTCAAAAAGAAAGTTAAACATTTCAATGCATTACAAGGAAACAACGTTGATGGAAAAGAACAGTAGAAGAACAGTATAGAAGATAGCGTTCTTGTTTGTATAAAAGTAACTAAAAAGAAATTTAGAAAATTAACTATTGTAATATTTATATATCGCTAGAGTTAGACTGAAAAATAACATCAATAATCCTCATAAATAAATGAGATGATCGTAAAGTAACGTAAAGCGTCGAATGCAAATTGATAAAAAATAATGAATAATTCAATGTACGCAAGAACATCGCACATATTTTATTTTGCTTTCCGTCTTACTGCATCTTTGAAAATAGTATGTTAATCCTAAAAGTATCGATAGTATAGCAATTCTGATAAAAATGAATTAAGCCTATTTAATTAAACAATTTGCCACGTTAAAAGATTTATTGTCAATTTATTAAAAGAAATGATCGTTCTCGTCTCAATAATTGTTTCGATTTCTCTCGACACGTGAATGCGTGAAAGTCACTTCGTCGAGCAAAATCGAGTATTGTATTATCCAAGTAATAATCTGAATAATAATCCAAATGTATGTCGCAAAACACACATGGAAGCGATAAAATCTAACGCGCTCATAATAATTAAACATCATAATTAATTATCTATTAACTTAGCGAGCTCTAAATTGACGCGTCGTGGACAGCCTATAAACAACATCGCATTATAACACGTTGTCAAGCACAGAAACTTGAATGGCATTTTGGAGATAAATTTTCGTTCAGCGGGGAATGAAATAATTGTTTCAATATAGTTATTAAAAACGAAACTTTGTTGTTATTTTATCCCTTTTGAGCTATCTCGAATGCGAGTAGTATTTATATGTTTTTACACCCTAACACACACACACACATCGGGGAATATTTTAAATTAAAAATATATCTATCGCTGTGTGTGTGTGTGTTGCGTGCTTTGACATTTCAATCGCTTTTGTGATCGTGCCCGCTTGTTATGCTTCGCTTGAATTAGTAGAGAAGAGTATCTCTAAATAACAGATTTTTTTCAGATTTTTAAATACAGACCAAACAAGTTTCCTTTAAAAGAAAATTGCCCTGACTACACGGTGCTTATATTTTTGTGTAAACCACGATATAGCTTTTGTCCAAACAAAATGGTAATTTGAAGCTTACACAAAAGATATTGTCATTCTATTCTGTATGTGTGGTCAAAACTATCTTTTTCTCCTCTCATATATATATATAATATAAAAATAAATTTAGATTAGTAATAGCCATCTAAATAACAGTAATTTGTTATTTAAACAGTTTATTAAGTAATTTAAATGTTAATAATTGTTTCTGTTACAAAAAAGAAAATGTGATAAATGGTTTTTTTAATTTTTTATTAAATTGATTACACCAATTCTTGCCACCAGTATTTAAATCAACAAACGGAAGGCATTTTTGCAATAATTATTGCTCAATCTCGATCAATGTCCATCACCAATGCTCTGGTCATAGTTATAGTTTAATTTTGATCATAAGAAGAAGAATAATTTTGGACCACTCATTGTAGTATATTAATGTTGTAATCATATTTACGGCTTTAACATTTTTTTATGCAATAAATTGCAATTATTTATAATTCACATTTGTTAATTGACAGATGACTAAATTAACACCAAACAATAAACACTCTGTGTAATATAAAAAAGCTAAAATTATATATAAACCTTTGTGTATGTATGTATATATATGTATACATATATGTGTGTGTATAAATATATATATGTGTATATATAAAATTTACATAAGTTATTATGTGATATTGCATCTTTTTTGAGTGAGAGTTTTAAGGTATAATTCTTATTAGGATAAAAATATTCTAAGATACAAGACATCATCGTTGGTACGTGCATTAATAAAATGTTACACTGGCTACAAAGCTCTTCGAAATTCATAGTTCAGTAGCTACTAATCTGGCAAGCTTGCAAGCGCATAAGAGGAATCAAACGGATTCGTATTGAATATTACCGTGTACGTATCTTGCAGAACGAAGGAATTAACAGAGAGCATTACCACGATAACTCGTTAATTAATTACCCACCGCTCGAATTCATTATGTATCGCGAGATGGTATTGCGTGCATGCTACATGTAATCGATCCAATCACAAGCAAAACCATAAGTTAGAGGAGAACATGAGAACGAGAGAATGAGCTTGTAATTAACAAACAATATACCATTTCGAACTTGCTCTTGCTCATCGGGGCCGCGTACTGATCTCTAAGCGTCAAAAATTACAAAGAAACATGGCAGGGAATAAAACCGTCTTTAGCAAAACCGTAATCCTTCGTGTAAACTCTGTGAAGCGGATAAATTAAATTATTTCTTAATAAATTCGGTCTTCTTACGTTTGACTTTTAAATCGCAATAAAGAAGCCAGGCGTCTCGCATGCGGAGTGATTGATGCGGCCACTCCGAATAATATATTACTCGACAAATGGGCTTCCTGATCAGCCGGAGCCGAGCAATCGGGCGCGGCAATTCGTTTAATGACTCTGATTCGGTGGAGGGCGAAGCTAAAGGCACGTCGTAGAGCATAGTTTCTAAATGGCCGTAATTTTCTCTGCATATAGCGATGTAAGGAAATTGCTTTTTATTAACAATGATATTTCGTCACTTCTGCCCACGCAACGTAACACGTTTATCTTTCGTATCTTATATCGTTCTTTCTAAGTGAATGAAAGAGAGATTGTGGTTCTTTCTTTTCCATATGCCACGCTAGTTTCCGTTCCACGCCGAATTGAAGCTTATAGAACCGATATATCAGTGATCGTGTTGTTAGTGTGACATACGAAAAATGTGATAATACGATGCATGACAGTCTACGCTTTTTTCCCAGTTCTTTTCAACTTTCCGCGTCGGCTGCCTCGAAGAGCTTATAGCAACATTTGCGACCTCGGAGGCATCATTACGAATCGTAGGAACAATGCAGCCTGGAAGGCGTTTTCATTGCTCACAGCCCGTACGTCGCGCGTATGAAAACGAAAAGTCGGAAACAAATTATGCGCTCGTTCCCATCCTGCATAGAAAGGGATTCATACAGCGAAATGTGAAATTGTCAAGGACCGGCAAATGTGCGCTGATGTAAAATATATGAAAAAATGTACGTTCTAATGGACGCGCAGGTTAACAGAATGTTTTAAATCTTATAAAAAATACATGTGGAAATTCGCGTACTGGCGTATACGAATATTAAAAATCTGGTACATAAAGGTATTCAGAATAAGCTTATTCGCTCATCCACAAAATAGCCAATTTTTTATTTCTATTATATCATGTACCTTTTACAAAGCGTAATACAATACCGGTTTATCCTCATTTCAGTAAAATGTTTTTCTTTAAATGAATACAAATCTTATTTGATAAATCCCTTTTTCTGAGAGGTATAAGCTTTTGTCACAAATTTATTTCTCTCGATTGTTGCCTTTGTTACGTTGTCGCGCAATTTTGAATAACTTTTATGATTTACTACGGTCTATAAAATCCAATTGGAGCAAATTTGTCTCAAGTTTGTTTTGGAAATACACGGTACCAGTTTCGTACGAAATTGTCTGTAATGTCTGCAGAATTCGGACCACAATTCGACTAGCTGTAGCGAGTAGGGATTGTAGACACTGTAAAAGGCGGTAAGCAATTTCGTGAAATTCCGTTCTGCCGTGATACATCGAGTTGTATCCCGGCGCACAGCGAGAAACTCTCAACAATCTATGTGACTTGTTTCGGAAAGCCTTTTGAAGCTGTAAATTTCATTAAAATAATTCACTGAATAATATGCCATTATTTACGATGCTAAGAAAATATTTGTTGCGTGTTTCCAAACATAACTCATACGGAATTGCACAGAAAGGGGATTTCTCTCTTCGTTTCGACAAAAACGTTCCTCGAAATGTAAAACGCTTCAAAAACTCGTATCAAATCCATGTCTATATCTTATTTCTTAATCTTGAATGAAAATGTGCATAAGTATTTATAGAAATTATATATGTTTATGTATATATAAATATATATAATTATGAGTACACACGCACTCACATGTTAAAATCTATTCCATAATAAGAATTATTTATTTATTTCTTTTACAATTCTATAATAATAATCGATCTATATATTTATAATATCGCTACTTGAGCTGCTTCATTATTTAGTATTTTATTATCCTAGCCTTGGCATTTTCTTCGAGACTTACAGAGCCAGCCCACGTTGCTTCGAATCGGTAATCAATCGCAGCTTCCTTACAATTTCCGCACTGCTCGGAAAACCTATTGGGAACGAAGACGCAGCTCACTGCAAGTTATTTGCGGAATTTCTGACGGCGATGTTTCAGAAAATTGAATTTTTAGGATTCCTTACCGGGATTCAAGCGGGAGTGTAAATTACGGCGCGTCAAATGCAGAAACCTTCTTTTAACGCAACGCGATTCGATAAAATACGCGCGTTTATTAAGATAAACTAAATATTACGGCAAAACGTCTTTTTTTTCTAAACATCGAAGAGACGTCTCCGCTCTTCTCGCTACCATAGTAAATTAGAAAATCTCCTTGATTTATGTGTCTATTAATTTAAGGCTCGGATGTCCGCCCGTTAAAATGACGGTTCCGGTGTAAAAAATTGACACTAACGACTCGTTTAGCAGCTCGTCGATGGGAAGAAGAAGCGAGAGAAGGGCGGGTAGAGCCGAAAGAGAGCGAGCTTGGCCATTTGTCTCCAGCGCAGCCGGCGGTGAGCCGGTTTAGAGCACGAATTATCCGAGCCCTATCTGTCATATTAACGAATAAAAAGTAAAAATGGCGACACATATACAAATATCCTCTGATTGTCGCGAATTTCTCGAACGTCTGCTTCGCATGAGCGCAATCAGTTGACAACCAGAGGTTTTTCACGCGGAATTTAATAGAATGTTACTAGCGAGAGAGAGAGAGAGAGAGAGAGAGAGAGAGAGAGAGAGAGAGAGAGAGAGAGAGAGAGAGAGAGAGAGAAAATCGATCTTCTAAACGCGATATCTTAAATTATTGCTCTATTCCTATTCCATTTCTTCTTTTTTTGCTCGTTATTTTTCGTCGTTATTTTTATGTTTTTATATATATTTTTTAATCGTAAAAACTGAAATGGTTACATGTATTTTAATTTTATATTTTAAATCCTTCCTTTTAAATAACGAAGACGATTATTTTCAATTATTTTTACTATCGTTTAAGTGGCGCGTAGAGCGATGAACATGATAAATAATATTATCACAAGTCGAATTATTCGGCTGTCCAACTTTGATTAAAAACTGCAAACATGCGAGTAGGGGTATAAAATACGAAAGTATTATATTCGTTCACGATCGTAAGTTGTAGTAACGTTAGTAACGTGACGAGACCATCGTGAAAATTTGAAAAAGTAGTGGCAATGCTGCATGTACCGGTCACTGGCCAAACAGCAATAAAGTAGCGCGATATATGCTCGACCGGCCGCAACTTACTGCAATTGCTGACGCTAGCGGAATCGTAATAAGAAACTCCGACGATCGGCGTGACTGGCGTAGCAAAGTCGTCGGCGGCGTCGTTCCGCTGCAGTTTTGGAGTTAGGAATCAGCGACGAAGGCGGCGGCAGCGGCCGCGCAAACAGAGCCTCGAGTAAATTGCGCACCGAGCCAAAAACATACCGGCAAATTTATGCCGTTGTTGGAGGACATTTCAGATAACGCGATGACTGAGAACGCGGAAACTGCACGCGAAGAATATTTATGATTACGTGGCTGCAAGCCCGCGATCATCCACGTGAACTTCCGTTTAGTTTCGAGTCAGGACGCTGAGACTCGGCCTTTTTTTTTATTGAACCTGGTGACAGGACTTTTATCATGGTCGAGTGTTCAATTAAATTTCCCTTTGACCAACAATTTTTATTGATAATAAAAATTTTGTTTGCAGAAGCGTAATGAAAAATGTCAAACAAATGTAAAAGTGGTCTCGAAAATGAAAGTTGTTCGTTCAAATTTGCGTCAAGTTCGAGGGAAGAGTTTTATAAATTTGATATAGATTTAGATCTCATCGGAGAGCGTTATATTAATATAGGCCGTTATCATTTCAGTCGTGAATTGTTCAAAATCTTTTTTTAAAAAATGATGTCCTTTATAGGAATTCTTTCATTCAACGCTACTTCCAGTTCTATCTTTTTTCTTTAATGTACGAATCTCGTAAACCACAATCTTATTAAAGTATGTGTATATGTGTCGCTAGATTACAAAGCTTTACACGTAGAACATAATTATAACTTCCAAACTTGACGAGGTGCAGTTTGCAGCCTGCAATTAGCGATGATATGTACATCGATTAAGAGTTTTTATGAACAAGCATGTCCAAGCTCTCATCGCGGTCGTAACTAGATGACCAATCCCCAAGAGAACGTTACACTGATTACAGCTGCGCCAGTTTAACACGAGGTTCCTTTAATAATTACATGCAACCACCGAATGCGATAACTATCGTTAGCTTTGCAGCGCAGCGCCGTGTGTGCCATCACCTCGAAAAATTCATTAAAAATTGAATACCGGATACCGTAGATATATATATGTATAAAACAGCTTTTTTCTCGAATCTGCTATCCGTAGCTCGCATGACCCTTGTGACGCCGGTGGTAAAAATTGCGAGAGGCAAGCTTACAGCTTTCTCTCCGTAATCCTGTCTATAACTTCATTCACAATAATCGGATTAAGACTCTTAAGCAAACATTTGTATATCCGCGCAACTGTACGCAAATGTGAATCTATATACTTGCCTGAAAATTTCTAAAAGCTCTTTAGAGAAGTAAAGTATACTCTTGACACATATTTGAAAGCAGCTTACTTAATATAAATTAGTAACGAAGTTATTTCTGGAACATCGTACTTTATAAGCTCGGCGTGTCTGGAACATCACATATAGACGCATTTAATTAAATTATATAGCTACCGCTTAAAGATCTTAATTTAATCGACGAACCCCGCGGCTTCGTTTGAGCATTCCATCTGAGCGAATCATTTGTACGATCTAAGCTGTGGACAAGTTTATATGGACGGCTTGTTATTTTGCGTACCTCTTCTCCGCGGTGACGATCAAATGAAATTAAGAAGTTGAGATCGCACGCTCATCGAGATTGCAGTGCACAGTGCGACGGCGCGGCGTCTTAATCTCGTATTGCGCTTTGCAGCGGAAACGCGGCCCGTTCGTTTTACCTTTTCTACGTCGTTATTGTAAACGATAAGCGTCGCAGACGCCTCGGGATCTGTCATTATCGCGGCGTAATGCGCGATTTCATTACCCGCGCCGAGGTTCACGCTCGTCCACGCTGGTATTGCGCATTGTATTCCCCACGTTATGCAAATGCACCCCTGCATTACAATGTGAACGAAAAGCCGGGAATCTGTATTAACCACGGAAATTTCAGAAATGTGATTACGCAATACACCTTTCTCCCTATCGGTGATATTTCTGCGAAATAGCACGGAAACGTGTACAGCCCAGCAAAAAAGTTGGGAAGGTAGGAAGATGTTTCTTGTATTTGTTGCACGCTTTCCCAAAATTGCAGGTTACTTCCCTATTCGGATAAAAGTTCAAATGGAATAACGAAAAGTATTTAGCAGACGATATAACGTTACACAGAATACTAATTATTTCTTAATGTCTGTTATTACTATAAGTTTTATTATAAAACGTAATTTCGTTGATTCATTTATCTCTGAATTTTAATTACCCGTTTGTTTTATTAAGAATTTTATGATAATGAAAAGTAATGAGATTATTACCACTTGTTAATTACAGAAAGCGTTAAACAGCATTTTATGCGATGTAATTAACTTTATTCGCATTTATTGAAAAAAATTTATTTAAAAAAAAATTCCAGTTTTATTCTGTTTTCCTGCGTTATTACAAAATATTAGCCGGAAAATTATAGTCAAGCGGTGTATCAAGCAGTATAAACAAAAATTTAATATCAAAGTATTTTAGAGCCACGGGCGATATTTTCTCTGTATAAACAATGCACTATAAATTTAATTAGTCCGTAATTAAACCTGCAAATTCAGAAACTTGAGAGAAACAGAAAGAGGTAAAAAGAGATATATAGATAGAGACAGAGAGAGAGAGAGAGAGAGAGGGGTGGGGGGAAGAGATATGAAGAGAGAAAATGCTGTCGAGAATCATCTCGGAAAATATCCATCATTTCTACGTCTACACGAACAACTCGGCACTATTTTCACATGCTCCGACGGCTTGCTCGCGCCGAGAAACGAAGTGCATTCTACGCGTATTGCGAGCCAGGCGACTTGTCGCACGCGCGACGCATTCTGCGCGAGAATTCCAGCGGAAGGGGCGACGACAACGACGGCGGCGGCGACCGTCGTCGGGTCATGAATTTAACATAAGAAAATAGATAAAAGATCCCGAAGAGAGGAAGCATATCTATATAATGTCAGGGCGTTGCCGAAAGGCAAAAGAGGTGCGAATTCGAAATATGCAATGGGGTGAGTCGCGACAGTGCGACACAAGGTAGCACGCGAATATCAGATATTTCCGTGCGTATGTCGAGGAGATGGATTTTTTTCACGGCAGACGTCGTCGGGATAAGTTCAATATAACGAGCGAAGTCGCGGATCGTCTCGAATTTGGAACAAATTCGCTTATCAGGTGCACGAAGCTCGTCAAACTTCGCAAAACTTATTCGAGCTAACGCGGATCGTTTACACCCATGAAAACGCGACACATTCAATATCTTTTCAGCTTGTCTGACTCGGGCAAACGCCATATCCAAGATTGCTCATATTTTATTGGATGTTCGAATTGCACGACAGGTCGCTTCCTTTGTGCCAGATAGTAAGAAACAAAGATATCTTGTAAGAGAGAAGTCCCGATAATACGCGAGTAGATGGATTCCTACGTTTTGATGTATTCATGAAAATATAGAAAGATTCAGACACGGAAAACGTACGATATGCTTTGTATATGCGTTTTGTGATGGTTGTTCGAAAATAGGTAAACAAACTCGGGGGAGCATACCTATATGTCATGGTATAAATTCTTGATCGAAGTGGTCTTATCAGATATGTGACAATAAAATGTTAATACGATACTTGTTGATTTGATTGCATCGTATTATTGCAATTCTTGCATTAGTCATTTTTTTTAATTAATCAATATGCTTTATAGGAGTGTAAATATGTATATGGAAACGCGCGCGTAGTTAAAATGTGATTCAAACACACGATAAGTTTTTATGCTTTATTTTGATTTTAAGTCCATTTTATACGACTTATCTAGAATTTGTGTGAAATATAAACAATAGGAGTCACAGAAAAATAAAATATAATTCTATACTAAACATATGTAGTATCTTCAAATGTGTTACTTTTTTTAAGAGATTTAGGTTTCTCTCACTAATACTTAATAGCTAATTACATTGATTTTTATTTATTTTTGAGTTAATTATTTATTTAATGATGCATTTAAAAACATATTTTTAAAAATGTTTTATGTACTTAGCGTACATTTTTTTATAAAAAAATATATACAATTATTATATACATATCTATACATATAAATTGTTATTTATAATATATGTTTGAAAAAGAATATAAAGAATTTTGCAGATTTGATCGTTGCCATAGATTTGCAACGATTCCACGAAGTGGAATCACTCATATATATTTATATTGTTATAAATTATTTTTTACTTTTAATAACAAGTTTTTGAGAATTATAAGAGATGTTTCATTATACGCGTGGGCCGTTTGAAAGCTGACAATACGGCAATTCCAATTTGGCATTACGCACGATGAGATGTCGAACATAACGACAGCATAAAAGTCCCTCGAGTGAGCTTAGCTCATATAAAGGCTCCATCGACGACGTACCGCGGATGACAAGTACGACGACGTCTATTCTTCGTATGTCGACGGGCTATAGATTCGCGAAATCATAATACCCACCCCCCAATGACAGTCGAATAGGCGGATTATTAAGATATCGAAAAGCCTGTCTCCGATCAAGTCAAGAGAGCGTTGAAGAGTGAGAGAAAAAGAGAAAGAGAGAGAGAGAGAGAGAAAAAATGATGGAATGGAGGGGATGGCAAGGTGGATAGCGGAGATGGGAGTTCAATAAATTTTCAATGTCTGGCAACCGGCGCGGCGGATAGAAGGCGCGGGAGGGAACGGGAGTGACTGGATCGGATC
The DNA here is from genome assembly GCF_048541705.1 of Temnothorax americanus. NCBI lineage: Eukaryota > Metazoa > Arthropoda > Insecta > Hymenoptera > Formicidae > Temnothorax > Temnothorax americanus. Next base: position 558,988 of record NW_027509307.1, on the reverse strand, counting down.
TTCTTTCGAACGGCGGATGGAACTGGTAACCTCGAAGCAGACTCACCCCTGATTACCATCGTATTAGGTTTTCGATGAGACCTTTTCTCCCCACCCTGCCTCGCAGAAAATTCCCTTCGCCACCTGAGTCGTAATGAAACCAACCACCACTGCGCGTGAACGTACAAGCGGCTTATGTTCTTCGACAGATCTCGTTCACCAACAAAATATTCCATCTTCGAGTTAGCCATTTCTCACCTCGACAGCTTCGATCGGCGCTTTCGCGTCGAACGGAGGATCTTTCGCGAGTGTATCAAAGGAGAGGTAGAAAAAGAAGAAGAATTTTCAACCTTGAAACGTGAAATTACGAGAAAAACGTTACGCGTTTCTCAGAGACGATCGTGATAATAACAAATAAAAGAATAAAGTAACGTATAATGTATCGCGAACGGGCACAGGATGCGCGGAATCTTGCATGTTTTTCACGTCTTTGCGCCGTATATATTTGTCCTTTCTGTATACTTTGAATGTATCCCAAGTGAAGCAATGGAAATAGCGTGAATGATGACACCCCTGAAAGTATCGAAGGCGGAGACACGCGCGCGGCGATAAAGTGGGTACGAATATGAAGAAATAAGGTTATCGTATATAGCGGCACACGCTATTTTTCGGATTAGATCTCTCGCACGGCCTCGCTGTCGGATTGGATCTCGCGCGGCAGTAAAATTTAGAGTGGAGAACGTGAGTAGACGCGCTGCGAAACGTGACACCGTACGTTTACCTGCATCTAAGGAACTCGATAGAAAGCATTTCAGACGTCTCACGTGAGCAAAAGAGCCCGAGAGTCTGTAAAGAAAAAATAGGTAAATGTAAGATAGGATTGCTTTTCTGTAAAGGATCAAAAGGGTTAGATCGGATGTCCCGCGAGCTATATACTGATGCATTTCTGACATGCATTTGCGCACGCTGAGCGATTTACATGAGATTTGGTGATATATGTGTCATATCATATAAAATCGATTACGAGAATGACAAGATATTTTAGACGATTCTATCGCATATAATTTTAAAGGATATGCTGCTGCAAAATGAAACTAGTTCGTAATTTAAATTAATGACTGCAGACGATACAACGAAAACAATGAATAAAAGGCAAGGAAGCACAATCAAGTGTTTCTCCTCCAATTTTTATAGCTTTCGATATATTGTAGTATAAATTAAAAGAAGAGAAATATATATTTTCTTCTCTTATAAACACTCTTACGCACGTCAAGGGAATGAAACATTCTTCTAAAAAAGATTGAATTTTAAATTTCCAAGCATACATTATTGAAACGATTAAAGCTGTTTTAAATAAAAAATTCTACGGTTTTAAAGATACTTTGTAATGGTATATATTTAGACTTTTCGATAATGTATTTTTATAGTATTTCTATTATATATATACCACTCACTGTTTTTAAACAATTTGCTTTTGTGATTAAATTAAAGCTTATTTAAAGCAAACTCAACTATATATAAAAAAATTATTTTCTACAAACATATTTTTAAAAAATTATATGTAAAATCTCTATACTTGCGCATGTTACCCATAATCGTTTTATCTACTTCAACGGCTTATTCTTTTCACTTTATTTCTCGCGTTATGAAATTTAGTTAGTAAGAGAATTTCGATGCACACAGTAATCTTCCGGAACTCTTTATTTTATCTGAAAACAAGATTTAATACTTTTGTTCAAAGGTATGGGGGGACTGGATATAACAAGTTTCCCGCGTTTTCCAGATTTGGCACGCAGATGCTTTTTAATTTATAGCAGTCAAACGTCACCAAGGATTTATACCAGCTCGCAATACCGTTGCCAAGCCAGGAATATAAACGGCAAGCAAAAGCGCTCCGGGGACCGTCAGAACATCACGTGCGAATTTGTGAAGATTACTTCCGTCTAACGCACGTTCCGACGTTTTCGCATTATACTCTCTCGGGGAAAAAACGCACTTTCCTCGTACAAAGCAATGTCCATTCTACGCAATATCGCGAAAATCTCAATCTCATGATTTTTATCGATTCAGACAACTATAGTCTATAGTGTTTCATCTTATACATACGACACGGTAGCGCCCGAGCCATTTCTATCAAGCGAATCGCATGCAATTGACAGAACCAATTGTAGGTCTGCGACGAACCGTAACGTATACCACACAACAATAATTCAACGCGATTAATCGCGCCCATTGCGTCCTTCCTGTGGCTAAGTATTACGCTGAGCAGGGAAATTAATTCTTTCTTCCTTTGGAGCCGATTAAAATAATATGCGTTATTCGCAGAATGTTAATTAACTTATTTATCCATGTATATTGTTAACAATTTTACAATTTAAATTTAATAATTTTATAAACACTTATGAATACATTAAAAAGTATGCGATACTTTAGAATTGTTCCAAAATTGAAAATTGATTAATAAAAATCGAGTATATGGGCAAATGGGAGAGAAGATGACAAATATATAAATTTCTATAATACAGATGGCCGATAAAATACGATGAAATATGGGTGAAGGTGAAGCTGTCATACGCCATATGAGAAATAGAAGCTATAGGGCAGTATAGAGTAATCGCAAGCGCACGAAAACTGTTATTTGTAACATTGTGTCACCACAACGTTATTTTATCATATATACCATAAGTTATATACTCATAGGAATTGCGGTGCCACCGGCAGTTTCACGATCTCGTATATGTCGTAAAAAACTATGGAGGAGCCGCGCGAGCGAGATCTCTAGGTGTGTAATATAGAAATATGCGAGTGCATCGGAGGGTTAATGATGCTCGTCCATGGCCCGATTCGAAGTTTGTGCGACCGATAGAAGTAACGATTTCTCGAATGCGACCCCGTTACGGGGCGCAACGTAGACCGGAGTCGACATAAATGGTATACCGTGCGTCGTGAGGCGTGCGGTGAATTTAGGGGAGAGCCTTGGTTCACCCGGCTCTCGGAGACACGCCACTGCTGCATAACCGTGATGTAACGAAGTCGCGCAGCGTTACTTCATTTTGATGTTCATTGAATTTCAATGCCGCCCGCCCAAGACGACTGAAAGTCTGCGAACCCACTCGCGCGAGTCGTATTGCCGAACGTTTACTTAATGTAACGTTTCGCTTTAAGCGTATTTACGTTCCCCCTTATCTCCTTCGATGTCGCCGGTTACCGTATAAATGGAGGATAGATCGGCTCATAAACGTGCGTTGTGAAAAGCTATGTCGTATTATCGCGCGGTATCCTTGACAGAGACCGAGAACGTCTCGTTTCTCGCGAGTTTGAAGTCAACGACATGCCATGAGGAATTCCGCGGATTCTGATTGTAAAAGGTCAACTAATCTTAACGAGCGGGAAACGCAACAATCAAATACGTGGAGCGCGAAGCCACACACCGACCGCTTTATTGTCCGGCGGCTACTGCCGGATTCCAGACTGGTCTAGGCACGGCAGTGGAGTGGTCTCGCGCGCACGGCCCTTATTAATGCGCCAGTGATTGATTTACCGATCACTCGAGATGTCAATCCTATATGGTTCGAGACCGCGTCTGGGGTTACATCGCAAACGGCGGTCGTGCCCGGCTCCCGGACTGCTAGTCGTCGTCGCTGTGTCTGATGTATCTATTGTTATACGCTGACACGACCTATACGCTTGCGTGTTGCAAATTGCAATACATCAGTATGGATATACGCGACACGTAGCACGTCGAACCGGAGGGCGTTAGAAACGCGCGACCCGTCACTTACGAGACGATGTAATTTCGGTATGAGCTACTGCCTCGCCGACGTTTTGTAACGAGAGCGTCATTTGACAAATAGCACCACGACGTTCCTCATTGAGCGAGTCGTTTTTATTTATAACAATAGAGCTGGTTGTGTCACCTCTTCCATTTCTCATCAGAGCAGAACGCTAGTTTCAATTATTAAAATTAAAGACATATCGAAACTGATTATTAAAACTGTTATCTTTTTTTTATATATTTATCTTCTAGTTATCTTCTATATTTATATATTAATTAGCGTTTGGTCCGCTAAATGTATCCATTCCTCGATTTTATTTATTAATACCAACAAACTCGTTAGAACATTTTTATTGTTAATAAAAACCAAAAAATAACGAATCGGCAATTTAATATTAACGAGAACTTGGAAAGAGTGAAATTAGCCGTGGCTCTTTATGTGCAATTATCCTTTGTTCCTCTTTGAGCGACGAAACGGAAAAAAAGAACAAGACTTATGAATTCATGGCCGATATAATGTCCGTCCTGATCTTTCATTTTTTACTCGTTCACGCGAACGAACAGTTGATCATTGTCGAACGATACAAACGGACGAATGCACAAAGCAAAAATATGACTGTATTTCATGTGAGCTTAATTACGAAACGTAGTAATATCATTATTATTGGAATTTAAATTGCCAAAAGGACGAATAATACGCTGCACACGCACAACAGCTCGTAAAATAATAGCAAGCAATGTTTGTGGTAATTGCATCACTTATTCATGAAATGTTCTACCCTTGGCCATCACAAAGGCAGCCCAGCTTTTGATAATCTCTCCGTTAACGAGAAACCTAACGAGAATAACGCCGACCAGCGTAGTCTAGGTCCGGCTTTTGTGCCAATCAAGTTGTGCACTGTGAGAGTTTAGGTGTATAAATGATTAATTATTTTTATAGGTACATGTGTAATATCGAGTGCTGGTCAGAAACAAAAACATATAAATAGATTTTTAATAATATCTATAGGTTCTTTCATATTAGGTAATGCATTTATAATTAATTGTATAATTGTTATTCTTTCGTGAATATATTAACAACTTACGACATGCAACGATCTTCGAAATATTTTATCACATTCACAATGTAGGTATATATATATATATATATATATATATATATATATATATACAGCGGCGGGAGTAACTATGACTCTCTTAAGGTAGGCGTCTCGCTACGTGCTAGTCATGTGACTGTTTGTAGGTTTTCACGTTCAGAAATATATTTCAGGCAATTTTTGCTAAGGGAAAAATAATTTTATGAATTATGGTGTAAAATTTCATACGTGCCAAAGTATGTTACTTTTTCCAAATTATGTGATTTTTCTCATTTGACTCCGTTTTGATCGGCTGATCATGCGAGTCGTCGAGAAAGGTTACAAGTGAGGTTACATCTCCTTTTCGATTGAATTTTGACAATTACTGAGAAAGGGTTTCAAAACGCATGACAGGGGTGTCAATTACTATTCAATTCGGCTAAGAAAGACGAGCCTCATAACCTGCAACTACAGTGATTAGCCAGCGGCTTGCCAAGTCTTCCCAACCTTACCTCGACTAAAAAATGTCTGCTCGATTACCGCATTTTCACTAAAATAAACTAAAAAATTAGCAGCGAAATCTCCGGTAAACTATATATTTTATGGTTGCATCGGATTCTTCGAAATCTAATGTACAAAAAGCAATGTTTTTTCTCACTTCATCTAATCGAAAAATGCGAAAAATATGTGATTGAAACCGTGATAGAGCCTTCTTTTTCTGGCCGTCTGTATGAAGTAATGCAAAATTTGTGATTTTCGAGATCGATTTTCTAGAGTAAATAGTCGGTAAGGAGCCACAGAAAAAATCGACTGCAAAGCTGATCATATAATTTGATATAAAATCCAAAATCGAAAACTTTATCTAATACATGCCCTGACGAGACGACTACCTTAAGGTAGCCAAATGCCTCTCGATCTAATTAGTGACGCGCATGAACGGATTAACGAGATTTCCACTTGATTTTATTTGTGCGCGCGTGGTTGCCGAGAGGGGAAAAAAATTACGGTAATCCGCGCGTACGGCGCGAGAACTGCACTTTCACTGCATTCGGGTGATGTAAATGAATGCCGGTACCGCCCAAAGGACCAAATTTATTCGCGTCATGAAAATTATTTTACTCTCGGCGTTACTGCCCACTCGATCCATCGTCAGCACCTGTGCTGCTTCAATGGAATCACTCGATCGCAGTAAATCGAAAGATTGCACCGGGTTCTCTATTTTACCCCCGTTTGTCGACGGGTCGGCCCTTCTTTTTTTTTCCCCCACACATGCAGACCCACATAGACGTCCTCTTTTTGTCCGTCTCTTTCTCTCTTCCCTTATTCTTCAATACTACTTTCGAAAACTAGCTCTGCCTTAATTTTCATTTTGCACGAAATAATCGATTTATATGCGCACTTCCTACATATATTTCCCTTCTTTTTGTAGTTCTCTCTTTCGCGTGATTTCATATCGTGATCACTGAGATTCTCTGACCATATCAAGCAAAGTGCTAATTCGCACAGATAAAACTGTGGGAAACAATGGTAATGAGTGCTCGCGAAGTTGAGAGAAAAAGAAATTAAAGAGTCTTTCAAGGTTCGCCGAGACTCATAAAGTCGAACGTCGCATCGGATGGAAACGCCAGAAAAGCGCGAGCTAGAAGACAAAATGTAGCAAATTGGGGCAAGGAAGAAAAAGAATAAACGAATGAAGTAGAAGAGAATTGAGAAAAGAAAGCGCAGAAAGAGAGAAAAGGAACAGGCGGTGATGAACGGGCCAAAGTTAATTTCTTCGCGTTTTAATTATAACAATATCGATAATAATATTATACGGGTTTAATATCCGACGATGCATGAAATCCCATTGCCGCCGCTGAGTTGGCCAATGGGTCGTAAACGTGAGACTGCGAAGTGGGACGGACAGTCGAGGGTACACGAGAGCAGGGAGAGAACGCGATTAATTAATTGAGCTCAATCCTCGCCATATTTTCGCTGAGGAAGAAATCAGTTTCAATTTATATAGCAACACGCGCTCAAGGAAAACTTGATGCACGATATTACATAACGAAAAGCATCGATATAAAGAGATATGAAACGCCGAAGCGTTCCAGAGGCTAGACAGACTTAAATCGATATTCACGCTTCTAATCGCACGCTCGTGTCTGAGGTGAAATTTACAGCCGGCATTGATGTACAGAACTTTAGCGCAGTAGACTAAAAATATTTCATATAATATAATTCTTTAAAATTTGGTTGATTAGACTTAGCTTTATATGTGATCAAAGGTCGCCATATAGGTACGAAGTTTATGAAAACAAAGCTTCCTCTATGAGGAAGCAAAAGTAAGCAGTAAAATATTTGCCGGCATTGTCGTTAGTGGTAATAATGACTTTTGGTAGTGGCAATGCAGGAGGCATAGTATTGCTAAGGAAGTGTCCGAATTTTATTCGGCATTGGCTCGGCAGTACGGTAGTGGTGCATGTTACAAAATTTTGGGTTGTGAATTCCCCCTCACTCGTGTCGCTTTACACATTTACCATCTTCTTACAGAAGCTTTTCCTACAAGCCCTCCTCTCACGTCTGCTTTTGGCAGAATGACGGTTTCTCGACGGCCGCACGAATCTTTTCGTGCTCTCAAAACGATATTTCCTTGAAAGCGCCGAGCGGCCTCTCAGATTCTTTGTACTACGTTGTACTTTAACCCATCCGCGGGGATCTTTTGTCTTTTCGTAAGAATAAAGAAAAAGAGGCGAGCTATTCTCCCGGATAAACCCGACTTGCTAAATAGCCGCGAATGAATGTTCTCGATAGACCTCTTGGTTTTCGACCGTGATTATTACGATCGTAATACGAACGCTATTTTAATGAGATGATCGATTGATTTTCGCCTGCAATCGTGGATTATTTCTCGCGTACGTAATGAACGGACGCAATTAAGTACGGATAACGTCGTTTTTACTAAAGCCTTAATTGTTGAAAATCAGCAGATTTAATGTTCGAAATTCATATTATTAAAATGTTAAATTTTCAATGAAAAATTATGACGCAATATACGCGATAAGTTCTAAATTTAATGTATATAATTTTCATAAGAAATGTCTTAACAATTAAGAAAAATTAAATTATTATTGATAGGTATATCTCTCTCATCTTTCGTACGTAAAAAATATATGATTTTCTATAAAATTATTGTTGCGCAAATATTCATTTTGCACGTATCTTTTACGGCTTCAGAATTGCGTAAAATTGTAATGTTTCAAAAATATATGTCATCATGTTTTATTTTTACCCGTCCATTTTACAGTGCTAAAGTGTAATATGCACCTCGGTAAACGCTACTCGCGCCTTATATAATTTTTTTCCAACTCTGTCGCTATAGTAACGAAGAGAACTGTGATACGTTTCATTTAACATCATCGCCACGCAGCTCTCTTTTGTGCGGTCTCCAAGAAAGCTCCTTTCAGCTTCACGAGGCGAATAACGATTCGAGACTTTGAGAAGTTCGCGAACCCCCTCCGTGAACGTGATAATCGAACGGTGTGCTCGAGCAGATTTCGCTCCGGGATGTCGCAAAAATTTCCCGTCGAGTCCGCCATACCGTTGCGAAATATCCGGAATTGAGAATCGCCTGACGGTAGCCATATAGCTGTTCGTTTCGCCAACAACCCGCTCACAGTCTCTCCGCTCTCTCTCTCTTTCCCGTCAGAAAACCAGCGCAGCGGCGGGCAACTATCGCCCGGGAAGATATATAACTCGAATCCATTACGGCATCCTTTAAACTTGTGAGAATTTATCACAAGCCGATAGTCATTCGACCGTAATCTTGCACAAGTAACCCCCGCTTTGCCGAGACTAGACACCGTGCGATCGGCTTTTAGAGAAGCACTCGCTATTTCCTCTTATCGATCTCTGGGAATCACTCTCACCTCGGTGGCGATTTTCGAGCGCGAATAAAGTACATACGGACACGCACGTATCGCGCAATATATAGTCGCTGATAGATTCGTTCTATAACTTTCCGCAGGTGCAAGTTATCGATGTAACACCGGATGACGGAAAGCTTTCGGAAGCTTTACACGGTAAATCCATATGTCAGTCCGCTTTTTATGCTTTTGAAAAGCTTTGAGAAACTTACTATTTCATCTAACAATTCTGTAATATTCATATTTATAGATATAAATTTTGCAAATCAAAATTTTGGCGATCTTGACAAATCAAGAAGATTATAGATTAAATTGCTGCGAAAAAAATCTGACAGCTTAATCTCACTTTTTCTTGATTTATTAAAATTACACAATTTTATTCGTTTCGGGATATAAAAAATTGGGAAAAAGTAATAATGATAAATTAATTTTTATAAATTTTTTTCCGACCAAATAGAGATAAACTTTGTACTTCAAATGAATATTTAATAATTTTTTTTAAATTTAGTAATTGGTTCAATTTTTATTAACTATTTAAATTTTCGTTAAAAAAGAATTAATTCTGCCTAACCATTAATTAGTAATTAACGATATCAGTTGATTGCTATATTGTATAGCACCTACACATAAGAGAAGCCAAAAAGGGAATAGTGACAATCAATATCACTTGAACTGTGAACACCGATAATAAATGATAGGCAGATATATATATATATGTACCTAAGTGACCCGATTTTATATTGGTTAACTATAATCCCCTACTGACCAGGATTTTTATAACACTGTTCAACAGAAAAATGCACAAGAACGAAGATAATCATTTTCTATGGTTTTTGGCCTGAATACTTATACGATCTCAATTATCAGATTGTTTTATCACGTCACAATTTTTAAAAATTTGCGATTAAAGTTGCAAAATAGACATATTTTACTGTATTTTGATATATTATGATTATACGATATGTAACATGTTAGAGAAGTTTTAGAATCAAAATTAAGTATGTTGTTACATCTTTCATCTCTTAAAAGAGTTTATTTTGTGTCTACTATATAGTTAAAAAGATATATGTATATAATAATAAAAAAATTTTAAAACAGTATCTTCCAGACAGCACCGCGAATACGTCGTTAACATGTTAACACACAAAATTCATGACAAGCTTTAGTATAATATTCGTATATACCATATTACACATATCGCAACATAAACCCCGAGGCACACACTTATACCTACGGTTGAACGCGATAAAGAGAAACGACATCACCAAAAATCCTGAGAAGAGTCATCGCCTCGAAATCGAGGGAGCTCTTCAACTTTAAATCGGCGCAGCGGGAAACGTGTTTTTTACTTTTCTCTCTCTCTCTCTCTCTCTCTCTCTCTCTCTCTCTCTCTCTCTCTCTCTCTCTCCATCTTCGCGGGCGTCTTTTTTCGGACCTTGCCCTAAGTTACCGCGCACGTACAACGAGAACAGTAAATTTTCGGGAGCTCTATCTCGTCGAAGCGCCGCGAAACTATTTCACATGAGGATCGCCCGAGTTTGGACAACCGAGATGTACGAAGGAATGCTCCCTCGAAGATCAGCGATTTCCGGAAACGAGGCCGAAAGGAGATTACGTATATGTGCCAATACTCACGAAATCCGGTCTTCACAAGAGCGGTCCTCGCCCATTTTCTCGCTCATCCGTTCCCCATCCTTCTCCGCGAACCAACGATTGTTCCGAGACATAGTGTAGTTTCGTTGATCGAAGCTCCCGCTTTTCGCTGGAATATCATACATTTGTTTCCGCAAGGACCGATCGTCTCTCTCTCTCTCTCTCTCTCTCTCTCTCTCTCTCTCTCTGCCCGGAAGTTTACGGGCGCTTCGCCCAGCTCGTGCTCATGTACATAACGAACGTATTTGGTATTCGTCGCGGTGGCAGCATCGATTCTCCGCCGAACGGCAATGCATCCCTTATGTTCACTGTGTCGAACTACAAAGCGGATATCGAATGGCTTTCCGCGTACGCGAAACCTATGTATTTCCCGTCAGTATTCTGCGAGCTAGTTCTATTACCGAGAAATAATCATAACCGGAAAGTCGATGACATAGGCAGATTCTGTCGCGAAGGCTTTAACAGATGTAACGTAATATGTTCGTCAAATGAAGAGAGAGACATGCATGCGAAAATAAATAATCGAGTCATACGGATTCGTGCAGTGCAAATAATCTGACAAATATTCTGCATATGAAATATTCATCGGATTTTTCCGTTGTGTACTCAACGATACCGAAAAAAAATAATTCATAGGACGACAGATACGCTGGAAACTTCGTGGCTTCTTTTATTGGCGCTTGAAATATTCAAATCACGTTTATACTCGTCTGGAGGCCTCCAAATCAAGGTATTCCAGACAAATACCATGCTCTCGGGCAGAAGAAACACATGCGAAATGTATTCTCATCTCGGTTAATTCAACCGGCAGGAATTCCCCTCCCTCTCTCCCTCAAGCTAGTTTCCTGCAATTTGACTTCTGCTCTCCTTCCACGTCAGAAAAATAGCTTAACTATAATCATTTTCCTCCTTTTGCAAAGAATCTTACTAGCACACACGATTAGGGACGAACAAAGTTTATTCATAGAAAATCATTTCTTTCAAAGATAAATAATAGTTAATAGTTTCAAAAAATAAATAGTCATTAACGTCTTAGTTCAATATCATATATAAATAATATGTGAATATATGTATGTATACACGAAATTGTGTGCGCGAAGTATCGTAACCCATTTTTGCATAATTTCGGAGCGAACAGATCAGAACTTGTTTGAAACTGCGATGTGAATATGTAACGCAAGACGTCGCATGGGTTCACGTTAGCTCGAAAGCTATCGTCTAAAGTTTGCTACCGCTATATTACATGACACTAATCCCTAATACACTCGCTAATAACTTATCGACGTAATTCATTTTATACATTTGTTTAATGCAATTTATATTTACATTATGAATCATGAATACATATGTATATCTCTTGAATAATTACAATAATGTACCGTTACGAGTCTTCGCGTATATTATAATAGATAATAAGAATGATGGTAAAACATTTATCGTAAATTTCACTGCACAACGCCATAAATTACAAAGCGGTATTATACGAAGCAACATCCTATTACAAATGGAGCATAAGGTACTCGGTGGACTTTCATTATTTTTAAGTACCAATTATTCATGAAGGAATAAGTGCCATTGATTCTAAAGCAATCGAGTATAATATCGGCAGAAAGGGAGCTCTTCGTGGAAAATCTCCTTCGAGCGCGCGATCTCCTTTTTAAGATCAAACCGCGTAAGCCCGGCTGATAATGCAAAGTTAGATAAAACTCTTGCCTTTCGAATCACACAAATCTCAGGACGATCGCGGACCCAGATCTAAAACGAATTCGCGCTCCCGTTAGCCAACGAAGAACGGCAAAATTGGAAGGTGGTAATCCGAGCCAGGACACCCCGAATTCACTTAACCCGCACCAGTTTCAGAGATTCTTCGCGAGCCACTTCTACCGGAGATCCTCGAAGTGAAAACGTTCGAAAGAGGATAGGCGCTGCGGAAATTGGTAGCTTCTTCGATGCTAGCAAGCCTTGGCTTTGCTTTTCCTCTCGCGGAGGAACAAGGTAAACCGGTTAAAAGGCGATGCACAGAGAAGCAATATCCGCAAGCAGTCGGATCTCTGTGAGCAAAAGAAATCCCGCAAGAAGATCAACCATTTTAAGGAAAGTCCGTCTGACGAAATGAACGTGAGATGCGCTTTAACTAAATAGTTCTCGATTTTCAAGACTATATATATATGTACACACTCGACTGATTCTGATAAATACCTTATTATATTTACCTTTCAAGCGTCATACCGATTGTAAATGTCGAATCATGTTAAAATTTATAGAATGAACATTATAAATGACACGATTTAAATTAATTGTTCCTTATATATTTTCAAAGACAAAAGTCTATTTACTTATTCGAAATTTATTTAAATTTAATTTTATTTAAATATAAAAAAAGAGACAGTGCATTTTCGAGATTATACATTATATGTATAAACTTAGAGAAAATAACGTTATGGATTAAATTTGATCATTGTACTCTTTTGTTTGCGGTCAAAATTACTTCAAGATAATATTTCATGAAGATAAGCATATAATATATACGGAGTACGCAAGACATGTACGAAGTACGTAGGACATATATGTACTGGGAGCAAGTTTTCCGCTGCAAAACGACTGAAAAGATACTCCAACGTAACATCCCTAGGGCAACGCGTTATCATTCACCATATACAAAGAAAATATGCCTGAATGAGAACTCGTACACTGCTATCGACATAAACCGCAAATATGCGAGCAAGACAAATAATCTTTTTAAGAAATCTCTAAGAAAATCGATTATCCGTTTAACAGTGAATTTTGCACATGTCGATGCGCTCCATTTACCATACCAGCGTTTGCCGTACCTTTTCGACTCTACTTGGATTCTTGGCTTTGATATATTTATTTCTTTTCACTGCATTCAACTTCAGTGATAAACTGACTGTGCGTTTCTCTTGGTCATTTATGACTTCAATATATAAGCATCTTGTTAAAAAGTTTTATTCCGAAAAGATATTTAAATCCGATTTTATTTCCTGATAAAACACAGTAGTATCTTTTATGCAAATTCGAAAACCAAGTTGCACTATGTCACGTACAAATCGATGAAAAACATTCGCTATAGAGAAATGCGTGACATTAAAAACAATTTACCAGCGTGGGAAGTAATTAAATAAAATAATGTTGAAAGTTTACATCGTATAAAATTAAATCCGTAATTGCGTTACAACGAGAACATATTTGCAATTAAATGCGGTTTAATGACAATTATATGTTCATAGTAAATCTAATTGCCAAAATGATTGTGCTAGTGCCAATCAAACTTAACGAGGGTTGTTATCGCGTCGTCCCAGCAAATGTGCTTGCCTGACCTTAATACCCCGTGCAAAGCGCTATTCGTGCCTACGACAGCTCACGCACTATTACACAGATTTCTATCAATTACGATAGCTAGTTGTCGCCTGTGTATACATACAGTCACAATACCTTCCCCGATGAATTTATCCGTTAGACGATTTATCTTCGATATCGCTCATTAATTTTGTCATTTCTCACTGTCCCGCGCGTGTATTTCTGCGCGTAATACTGCTCGTCTAACGCGTTATGTTTTAATCTCCAATTCGCGTCCGGACATCGAGGAAATGTGAAGCGTGCGTGTGCATGATGAAAGAGTCGCTTCCAAAGTTCTGCGCATGATTTGCAATCAAATCGCTTGAACGCTGCTCCGATAAACGGACTGATTCACGGTACATTTAACTGCCAAATGTAATATGCGACAAACAGGTTTTGCGAATGCACGAAACAAACCGCGTGTAGCGCAAGTCATGCCCACGCATGGGAAGAAAGTTTCGCTGGAAAGGGGGTAGGTAATCTTTCAGGCCGCCGGGAAGACTCGTGAAGGAAGAAACGTACCGTATGTGAAGAAATATATCGTGGATACCGAGTTTTATGATATCGCCTATCTCTCCGTGGTTTTATACGGTTACGAAGTGGCACGTTTTTAAAATTATGCGTGCAGTTTACGACGAGAAGCACGATACAATAGGCGGTATACGGCGTAAAAACAGTGCCGAGTACAGTTTTAACCGACACTGTCACGGTGCGCGAAGAATTAATCACTCTCCTGTCTTATTAATAACGAGACGGGGGAAGGAATCGTAAACGTTCGAGTTAATCTCGCGAAGCAGCTATTTTACTGCGTCGCTTGTTGAACACAAAACTTACAATGAAAGTTGTTATGGAATAATGATCTAATCAGCACAGTGATTTTCTTGTAACGTTTAATTACAGCTGCATTATATCAATACATTATTGATGAGAAAGCCTCAGTAATCAATTGCAGTAGCCAGATACCGTAGCGTCTTCATCAAGTAATTAATATGCATGCGCATACATGTTGTTGACATAACAGCGGGTCGGGAAAAGAGCGCGGCTGCTAATTGAACCATGAAGTTCACAAGTTGTGTCATATAAATGCCTAGACAATATACGGGGAGCAAAACAGCATTATGTTTTCGAACCATAGTTTCAAAATTACAACGTGTTATTATTCGATCGAAACTGTAAAGTTCCTGTGACAAATAACGCCCCCGCAATATTGGATGCATTATTGAAACAAATTATGTAAATTAATGAAGGAATGTTAACGAGTCGATTAACAACACGAGTGACCCCGAACACAAGACAAATATTTTCCATCCTAATATATTCAATCATCACAAACCACATTTTGAAATCAATCGTGACATCGATTGACAAACTGTAGAAATTTTAAATCAGAAGCCATTTTATGCGCATAAGCGCTCTCAAAAATGCTTAAATAAAATTACAAAAAATAGATTTAACTTACAATTAGCCCAAGATACGAAGCTACTTGACACAATCTCTCTATTATAAAAAAATTCTTAAAGTGAATCCGTCACATAAAAACAAATAAAAAGAAAGAAAAAAGAAGGAATAAAACAAAAAATGGCGTTTAAATTTAGAACAGTAAAATTCAAGAAGCATTTAAAAAGGAGCGTTGAACAAGGTAGTGATTACATACTAAAAACAGAAAAGAAGAAATCATTAACAATAATGACCGCTTGATAAGGTTAACGAAGCAAGTTTTTATGAACGAATGAGAACGAAATTTATAATATGAACACTTGTTAGTAACATCTTTAATGAACTAAATTCTATAAAATTAAATTATTTTATCGATGAAATATATTCTAGATAACATTTTATTGTCTTTACAATAAAAATTTAAATTTTACGTTGCAGATATAATTGTTTCTAGAATAAATATAAAGTTTCACGAAATTCTGGCAACATAAATGTTTCGGAATTTTTCTCAGAATCGTCTTGTAAAAATTGAAACTGTATTTATATATCCCATATTTACATATCTGTATATATTTTTATCACAAATTTTTACGCCGTAAATTGATGCAAAAACATAGCAGAGCAAAGTGGCAAATAACTCAACAAAAAATCGAGAGAACGAGAAGAACGTTTTTAGTTTTACGTAAACCTTTTAATTCCATTGCTGAAACTTCTTTTGGGCAGGACGAAAGGTTCTGACGGTGAAATGGACGTGCTGAAAGAGACACGTTCGTTTTTTCTCGCGCGGAAGTGCGCTGACTGTTTTCATCGCGTTAAAACAGCGCCACGAAGCAACGGAGAAACGTTTTCGCGCTTTATTACCGCTGGTGTTGCATGAAGCGCTGAGTACGCTCTCAAGGAGTACGTATATACATATAGCCCGTACACTTGGATCGAAACGATGTATGTCTCGTAAAGCGCATTTTCTACTGAATTCTCAACTACCTTCTTCTCTTCGCGAGTTATAATCCTCTGTCGCGTTGGCTTGAAAAAAGCGTGCTTTGAACTCGATCGAGGTAGACGAATTCTCCTCCTTCACACACAGTGGTATTCTTTAGCAACTTCAAACTTGCTGATTGACAAACAAGCCGACACATGGACTAAATTCTCTATCCTTTTCTTTCTGTCTCATATTTATCTTAACAAAATAAAATATATTTTTTTATATGGATGAAAGAATCTACGAAATAAAAATAAATATCGGAAAAAAATTAAAATTTTATCTTGGATATATTTAATGTCATTAGGAATAATTATGAAGAAAATGCATTTGTTTTCGTAAATATACTCGTAGGCAGTTCGCCGTTACCCTTGCGCTAGAATCGATCGCTGATCCATCTGTCACCGTGTGATTTAATTCTATTAATATTATACGCCAATAATTCAAACTGAGAAGCTTCATACGCTCGCGATATCTTAACTTACTAATGGCGCGTAGTACACCGGATTCCTGGTGCATGGAACGTTTATGGCGATCGTGCAAGGAATTAATGTAACATATGCTTCGCGAACAACATATTCTCCGAGATAGGTAGGGCGAATAAAAACCGGAAAGGTATACCGGGAGCCACTGAGTTTGCCCAGCCACTCGATCGAAATACTTAAGGAAAGATAGCTGCAACCTGCAACCGGGATTCCGATATAACGCTGACGTTTCTCTACGAAGATTAATGTTCAAATTGAAAACGTTTCTTGAATTCCAAGTGGAATCCGCCCTTAATCGCTTGCTGCAAAATAATCGGAGTACGTTGACTCTCTCGCTCGATAGTAAACACAGTGAGAGGAAGATCCGATACGATTTCCCCCGAAGTCGAAGACTCATTTACTCTCCTTGTTACGATGTCTTCGCGCGCGTAGATGTACGTAAGCGTATTTATCGTGTGTATTAGCGAGATTGCTATTTGTTTGCTCCTGTCATTTTAACAGATATTTTATTTGCTAAGAAATACTACGTTTAAGACTAAAAATATTTCTGACAAATAAATACTTTTTAAACTTATAAAAAATGTTCTTGAAATATTTCTCAGTAGTATTTTAGTGTAGCACGTGCGCACCCAACACTTTTGAGACTTAGCTAATCATATGTTTTGCCGAAAGACCTCTTCAGTGATCTCCTCCGAATGCTT
This sequence comes from Temnothorax americanus, assembly GCF_048541705.1. Classification (NCBI taxonomy): domain Eukaryota; kingdom Metazoa; phylum Arthropoda; class Insecta; order Hymenoptera; family Formicidae; genus Temnothorax; species Temnothorax americanus. Next base: position 541,641 of record NW_027509307.1, on the reverse strand, counting down.
TCCCGCGGAGTCGACACACGCCTTACTGGATTTGAGTTTTACAGTCTTTGGCACGAACATGCCGTGAAACGTCTCTTGCTGTGTGTTTTTACCGCCCGATCGTAAACGTAGTGCTCGTCGACGCTCAGCGGGAACGCAGATGTGAATGTAGACGAGATTGGTGTGCCCCTATTGAGGCTTTTCGAGCCGCGATCCTCCAGCCGGGTCAGAAGGAAGAGGCATTCGTGGATTCAGTTGGGCGTGAATGGCGCGATATCGCGGCTTGGCGCTCGCGAAAAATCGATTCGGTCTAGACACCGTCTTTGTGATACAGATTTCTGAATCGGCCATTGCCGCCGCTCGATTACGCGTAAAGAGCTTTATGGCTGTTCGTTCTTTTTCTGTGCATAACATATCATCTTTGTGAAGTCCACTATATTATAAGAAAAGCTTAGTTATTGTACTTCTACAATCAGTGCCGCAGTATAATTTTGATATATTTTCAATTGTGAAATATAAGAGAGACCATGTCATCTTTTAGAAACGTATTTATCAACGTCATGTTTAGTTAGAAAACATCATATAATATAGATTTTCTATTTAATATTACACAGAAAACACACAACTTTGTATAAATAACAAATTTATGAACAATTCCTGTCCTGTATTAGCTCAACTGACGTTATCTAGATAGAAACTTATTAGCATCGTTGACTACTGTCAACGTCTCTGTGTTTGAACAGTATTCCCTTGATAGACACTATCGAATTAAGAATGTTGCCTTTGTGTATGCAACTTCGTGCCATGTTATATTCAGTAATAGCAGTTCTGTATACCAAACTTTTACTATTACGTAAAACTTTGGATATAGTCGAAAAAGTTGCTAACATTACGTACAATATTTTTCATGCGAAGTCTAACTAAAGTTTGAAATATTTCATAAATTATTGATTTTTCGATAAACTTACCTCAATACTTTTATACACACAATAAAAGATATTAATTTATGCAGAAAGGAACATTTATTTGTAAAAAAAATGTATTACGCATTGTAAATGCATTATATCAGCAAAAAGAGTAACATTATATAACATAAAATATCATCCTGCTACCTGAGAAGTCGGCTGTCGACTTCTCAGGTAACAAGATGTCATCTAAAGACATCTTAATGGCGTGTTATTGACGTTAAATACGTCAATAAGACGTTATTAATACGTCATTTGACATCACTCTGTTATCTGGGTTGTTTTTATATCCTTTTTCCTCCCTCTCAGTCGTAAGCAAGATATTTCTTCTATAAACTGTATAAATCACTGTGTATCGCATACGTGTATATTGTGAACGACGTTAGGATTGATATATAAACAAGAAGAAATATCAGCATGTGGAATCTGGATAGCTTAATGGTAAAAGCAATCGTCTGGCAAGGGAAAGATTCCGGTTTCGATTTCTGATCTAATCACCCGTAACGGAATACTATTGGTGTATAAAATAATATGGTAGAAAAACAGAAAAAGGAAAGAGATGAAATTTTCGGATTATTAATGAAACCTTTTATAAAGATGAGTGTTATGATCACAGCGGATTATAAAGTAATCTCTCTGTGATTATATAGTAATTGCCTCTTTTGTATAAAATAATTTTATGATGAACACAAAGAGAGATAGATAGATAAATAGAAAAAAAGAGAGAATAAATTTTCTTATAAATGTTATTTCAAAATTTATTACAAATTGTTACATTCGCCAATATTTTCTACCATAAATATTTCGAAAAGTCATAATCCAGCTAAATCCAGCTTTAATTTGATATTATCGTGATGAAGACCAAAATCCAAAGAGATCAACTAAAGAATAATAAATACAATCAGCTCAATATCTAAATTATTCATATCTAATAAATATATTTGATATACATTTTTACGAGTGCAGAGATATGTCATTCAAAAATTATTTCGACAAAAGGAGCTTTCTTTTTCTATTGAAAAAAGCGACTGTCTCAAGAGACAATAAAGATAACACAATTTTTTCTCATACGAGTCAAATAATTTTTATGTCCTCGTATATTTGTATGCACCTCCGTCTTAGCGAGACGTGCACTCTTTGTTATTCAAGGAAGCTATTCGCACTATTCTGAGAGCTTGGCCGTACTTTTTCGTAAACATGCACCAACACGCGCTGCATAGCGCCTGGCAGGCGAAGTTTAACTTTATCCGTGGATTTATTCAGACAAGAATCTCTCATGGCAAAGGTAGCTGTAAATATTTGTTAAGAAAATTTTTGCAAGGATAGTAACATTATTATTTCGTATAAACATACAAGTGGAGCAATTGCAACTCGTTAAAACATATAATTCTGTTTAGCTCTAAAGGTGTTGCGACTTCGTAACGTCTAAAATAAACGGAAAAAGTTAAAACACATTGCTGAAATTTTCTTTTTACAAATTCAAGTAACTCGTCGTTCGAGTTACGTAACGTAATATCGCAAATTCGATTTTAGTTTCTTTCGTGACTTTTATGTTTCAGAAAGCTTCTTGCAGTCTGGCAGGCGAAAAACGGAATTACGGATGTGACGATACGATGACGCGAGATCCGCAACGACGGGTAAATTACCCGTACGCTGTAGATCGGCGGCGGATACCGAGGATGGTCCTTCAGATTCTGTTAATTCAGAATTTTGTCACATTTAGAGCCGTTGCTCAGATAGCCGAATGCCCACCTCCGGAAATAATAACGGGCTGTCCTTGTTATAACTTTGAAGACGGTCTCTTTCTGGAATGCGCTGGCGCTACGGAAGAGACTCTAAGAACAACGCTAGAAGGCGTGCTAAGTACTAGCGGTAAGAAGCTAAATGTTTAAGAGATAAGAGTCAAGAATTTTTGACAATATAATGGAGGAACTATATATATATATATATATATATATATATATATATATATATATATATAAAAGCACTATATATATATATATATATATATATATATATATATATATATATATATATATTCTAAAATAAATGTCTGTGTGAAAGAACTTTTTTATATATTACATCATATTTACGATTAAGTATGCTTAGCGACATTCTTAAAAGTATCGGCTCTATCGATTGACTGCCCTATTAAACTTACTCGTTACAGCTCATTTAATGCCGAGCTACTATTACATGTGCGCTTTCTTATATTTCCATGTAGCTTCAACGTAAAGTTAAAGTTGACGTGGTTGAAGGAAACCATTTTCTTTAATGCGCCCCATAAAACTAATGAAACGTGCAATCAGCCAATGCTGCCAAATTCAAAGTTTATGTTATCGCGATTCAATAAAATGAATGGCCATGCCCTTTACGATCGTTTCAGGCGCGGGCACGATGGTACAGTCGTTGAGTGTTTACGAGCTCGACAAAAGCATCGAAGAACTGAAAGAGGGTGCCTTCCCTCCCGGCTCGCAAATCAGGCATCTTCAAATATCACATTCATCTTTGCGAGAAGTGAGCGAGGGCGCCTTCACGAATTTGAAAGATAGCCTGGAATCCCTGGCGCTGGTTTCCGGTCGTTTGCCCCACGTGCCTCAGAAATCATTGGCCGATCTACGAAAGCTGGCTGCCTTAGATCTCGAGACGAACTTGATACAGGACCTCTCGTCCTACTGTTTTTACGGCTTGAAGCTAATGAAGCTGACTCTGAAGGGGAATCAAATATCGAAAATTTCCGAATACGCGTTCGCGGGCCTCGAGGACAGTCTCAGCGATCTGGATCTAGCTGAAAACAAATTGAAGCTGTTCCCCATGGCTCCCTTGAGAAGACTCGAGAGCTTAGCTTCGCTCAGGCTGGCGTGGAACGAAATATCGGAGCTGCCCGACGACGGTTACAGCCTCCTCAGCTCCTTGCTGATCCTCGATCTGAGCAGCAACAATTTCGAGAAACTGGCCGAGGACTGTTTCAGACCCTGTCCCATTCTTCATACCCTATCCCTCTACTACAATTCCATCGAGAGCATTCACAAGGACGCCTTCGCGTCGCTGAAGGATCTAGAGTCGATCGATTTGAGCCACAACAAAATAGTCTTTCTCGACGTGGCGACATTCAAGGGGAACGAACGGCTGCGCACGATCGAGCTTAGTCATAACCATATTCACTACATCGGCGGCGTGTTCGCGCGACTGCCCGAACTGAGGGAACTTTATCTGGCGGAAAACAATATCCTGGAGATCCCGGGAGATGCATTCGCCAGCAGCGTCAGCCTCGCGGTGGTGTATCTCCAGCAGAATGCCATCCGTAGAATCGACGCCAAGGGTCTCACGAGTCTCACGCAACTGGCACAATTGCATCTGAGTAACAACTACATCGAGAAGGTGCCGCGGGAATTCCTGGAACACTGCGAGAACCTCTCGTCGCTCTCCCTGGACGGTAACAAGATCCGCGAGTTACAGCCGGGCACATTTCTTAAACTGCATCAATTACGTGAGCTGCGGCTGCAGGATAATCATATAACGGAGGTGAAGCGTGGCGTTTTCACGCCGCTACCGGCGCTTCTCGAGCTCCATCTGCAAAACAACGCCATCACCTCCATGGAGACGGGCGCGCTTAGAACGCTGAATAGTCTCCAGCACGTTAATCTGCAGGGCAATCAGTTGACCATGCTCGGCGACGTCTTTCAGCTGTCCGCCTCAGAATCGTCTTCCGGCGGAAGCTCTTTGGTGTCTATTCAGCTGGACAGCAACGGCTTGGCCGTTCTGCACAATGACTCCCTGCGCGGCCAAGCGTCCGTCAGAATCATGTGGCTGGGTCACAACAAGCTTACACACCTGCAAGCTCCTCTCTTCAGGGATCTCCTTTTAGTGGAGCGCCTTTATCTGACGAACAATTCCATATCCAGGATCGAGGACGCCGCTTTTCAGCCGATGCAGGCTTTAAAATTTCTCGAGCTCAGCATGAATAAACTGAGTCACGTAACGGCGAGGACATTCTCGGAACTGCACGAGCTCGAAGAGCTATATTTGCAAGATAACGGCCTGAGAAGACTCGATCCTTACGCGTTGACGGCTCTTAAGAAACTAAAGGTATTGGATCTGGCGAATAATTATCTTACCGTTTTACAAGACGGAATTTTTCAAGAAGATCTGCCAATTAAAACGTTGAATTTGAAGAACTGCTCGATAACTACGCTGGAAAAGGGTGCCTTTCGCGGGCTCAGCAACTTATTCGATCTCAACTTGAACGACAATCTTCTCACGGCGACGGCGCTGCTACGTCTGGACGTTTCCGGTCTTCGAATACTCGCGGTATCCGGCAACAATTTCAGTCAGATCACGGAACACTGTTTCAACGGGCTGCCGTCTCTGCAGGAGCTGTTCCTGGATGGCTCACAAATAAGTCAATTACCGGAAAACATTTTCGTGCTGAATCGGAATTTGGTGCGTCTACACTTGAACCATAATCAACTGCGTGCCCTGCCGCCGGGCATTTTCGACAGATTACTAACGCTGCGCGAGCTACACCTGGATCACAATCGATTTCAAGATATCCCGTACTCGGCGCTCGCGAGCGCCCTTAATCTCGAGATCCTCACGCTGTCGACCAACGAGATCCTCAACGTCGACGTGGCTAGTTTCGCCAGCTTGAAGCATCTGAGAGAGTTGGATCTGAGCCACAATAAGATCGAAACGATGTCCGGATTCGCGATGGCCAATCTGTCGCTTTTGATATCCGTGGATCTCAGCCATAATAATTTGAACGCTCTACCGGCGAACTTTTTCGCGCATTCGTCCTTACTGCGAAGAGTAGACTTGTCGGAAAATAAATTCCGACAGATACCCGCGGTGGCTCTCTCGGGTCAGAATCTTCCCGGTCTGGCCTGGCTAAATCTCACGCGAAATCCTCTAAACAGAATCCAGGATCTGCCATCGGAAGCGATGTATCCTATTCTCCAAGAGGTGCATATATCCGGCACCAATCTGAGTATAGTAACCTCACAAGACTTCGAGGCTTTTCCGGCGCTGTTGCATCTTTATCTGGGTCAGAATCGCATCCTGCGAGTATCGCCGGGCGCGTTTCGCAGTCTCCCGAATTTGCTCACTCTTCACCTCGGCATGAACAGCTTGGAGATCTTGCCGAAGGAGAGACTCCAGGGCATGGAGCATTTACGGATACTCAATTTAACGCACAACCGTCTGAAAGAATTGGAGGAGTTCCCGGAGGATCTCAAGTCCCTCCAAATACTGGACCTGTCCTACAATCAGATCGGCATTGTTGGCAAAGTGACGTTCAAGAATTTAATTAGTCTGGTGGAGCTGCATCTTTATGGTAACTGGATAAACGCCATCTCCAGCGAGGCATTTAGACCCCTGAAGAAGTTACGTCTACTTGACTTGAGTAGGAATTACTTGGAGAATCTGCCGCTGAATGCTTTCCGGCCACTCGAAACGCAAATAAGAAGCCTGCGAGCTGAAGGTGAGCTACTTAAACACACCTAAGGTATATTTGTAATTAATTTTGCGCTCGCAAGCGCGTGCTCATTTTTTCTCGAGAAAAAACGACACGATTGCGAGCGAAAGAAAACGATATCCGAGAGTTTTCTCTCGTATATACGACGGGGCTATCGATCCGAATGAAGTTACTACTACTTGAAAATCAATTGCATCACCGGTCACGTTTCGCCATATCTTGAATCAATATTCAACACTGAAACAATCAAACAAGTTCTCATAACTCATTTTCTTCAACGAAATCCTGCACGAACTTGGATTTCTTATACCGTCTTGATATTTTTCAGGAGCTTGTTTAAAATATATCGCTGATTATATAAAAGTCTTTTTTTTTATAAAATGTACAAAAAGAGATGGCACATATTACTATACGACAATGAAATATCATCTCGTTAATCGGTTTATTCATGAATCACGCAGATATGTTTTATGCTAATTGGAAAGTATTAAACTGGAATCATAAAATTTAATTATTGTTAATGCATGAGGTTTGTAATTAATTTTAGTCAGTTACGATGCGTGGTAGAATAAATGAGATTTATATTTATTATAATACTTACATTTATTACATACGCACATTTTTATTTAATTAAGCATTTGAATTAAATTTCCAATAAATAACTGTGGAGAATGAATAGAGTCTCATTGTAATTAAAAACAGTTGCAACATATACAAAACATTTAAGAATCTTTTTTTGTGTCAAACTTATATAACTTACAAATATATTTTTGTGCTAACTGGATAAATTAATCTATAATCTATAATCAATAATTGAATTGTGTGATTTGAATGTACGTTATTCAATATACATAATGTAACAAAATAATCTAGCATTTTATATTCAAATACATACTCGATATTGGGAAATCATCATATTTTTATTATGCTATAAATTATCATATTATGTTTATTAACATATTATTGACCGAAGATATATCAGCTCGTTTTTTATTGTCCGAACATTTTGACCGGTGACGAATTCACTGTTTAGAGAGAGTTTAAATTATCGTGCAAAATTGAGCTTAAAATTGTTAAAACTTAATTTTATGTTAAGCTCTTCTTAATCTGTCGTTAGAGCTTAAAATTGATAAAGTTTTTATTATACTATAGGATCGGTGAGTTTTACTCTTTGTCGTGAGTTGTTTTTTTTTTTTTTTACATTGTATGTACATGTAATTTTGTTCCCGTTAAATTGGCTTGTATGAAAAATAGTCGACCACAGGTATACATGTTTCTACATGAAACTCCCAGTCAATGTATATTAATTAACAAGTATCAACTCGCTATCGATGTTTTTCGAAATATCTAGTTTACTTTTTAAAATTTTTGATGAGTAAAACATCGCGAATAATAGCAAACTTTGCTCTGGTCTCATTGGCAGAAAACCCATTGCATTGCGGCTGCGAATCGCAAGAATTGTGGGAATGGTTGAGAGACCATCAGAAATTGGTGAGCGGGGTCGGCGGTGGTCGTAGCCGCGGAAGAAATGGTGTCGGAGTCGGTGACGTCGAGGGCGGTTTGTTAAGATGCGAACAGCCACCCGAGCTCCGGGGTCTCGTCTTCCTCGATCTTGACCCCCACGCCTTCTGTTCCGCTCCGCTGGTCCTGAAACTCGCAATTCAAGACATTCAGCCATTCTCCGTTCTGGTATCGTGGCAGAGCAGGAATCATTCCGGCCTCCACGGATACCAAGTGGCATATCATGCCTTGGACAACGTCGACGAGGTAAGAGTTTTTATTATTGCGCGAGGAAAATCGTAACTTTACGCTACGTTGAATAAAGTGAACGGGAAGGAAGCATCAAATTAAAAAGAACTGCGCTGTCTATATATAATTTATAAGTGAGAATGTCTTTTTATTAAACTACATATTTTTAGACAAAATTGCTTTTATTATTATATTACTATTATTTTTAATGTACATAATGTAATTTTAGTAAAATTATTTATTCCTGTAGCTATTTGCAAAATCCATAATTTTTCTCCAGTTATCCAGTTATTATATTTTCTTACAGAATATGGCACAATATTAAAAGTAATGTACTAAAGTTTCACGCGTGGTTTATTATATAAACAAATGTACACTGGTCATTTCTTATTTACTCGGCGCAAAAGTAAGAGGCCCGCACATGTTGACGGCGAAACGTTTCCGCCGGGGTTTCAGGTTCGAGGTAAGCTGCTGGATCCGAAGGCACGTTCGGTAAGATTGACGAAGTTGGCATCTGACACGCGCTACCTGATCTGCGTACTTGGCTTGGGCAGTTGGGGCACCCCGATCCCGGAGGACATCGGCTCCTGGCAGTGGAACGCCTCGACCGATGACGTGATCGAAAGTTCTTCGTTGCCCGTGATGGTAAACTCGCCTACGAGCCGGTGCACCGAGGTCAGAACTTTGGACGCGCCCGACTCGATAGTGGGCGACGGCACGATGAGCGACAGGGGCAGCTTGGCGAATATCCTCACGAGACGGCTGGGCCTGATCGTGGGTAGCTGCATGGGCTTCGTGGTCTTCGTGGTGCTGATCTCCGTTCTCGGTTATATGAAAATGAAGAAGCAGCGGGCGACGATCAAGCGGGATCAGCCGTTGTCCTCGAATCCGCCGGAGTACATGTCCTACAGGCACTTCTCGTTGCAGAGCGGCGACAGGGCGGAGAACGCCTGTCCGAGTTTTATCAGTAACATCGGGCCCCCGTCCCTCAGCTCGTAGCAGAAGGCGAAGGAGTCTCGTAAAGAGACCGCTCAACACGACATCGAGATGAAAACCGTGTCACCCAGTATCTTCAGCTAATAATCGCGCGGCACGAGAGGACGACGGCGCGTCGTGTCAATGACACTTCCGGTGTCGTCGGATAAAGTGACGAAAAACGGGACGGCCGCAGGTAGTACCGGATCTTCGAACTTTTAATGCGCGTTTCAAATAAATCGAATTAGAAACCGTCGAACATGTCGATCACAAAGTGGAATCGATGATCTGTGATGATCGTGATTTTATTCCGGCTGTTACGAGTTAACATAATTTATTTTACTCCGCGAGCATAATCCACAAACGCTATTCGATTTAGCAAATAATCAAAACAGCACGGCAATCGGTAAAATTTTTTAATCAACAACAGCACTTCGACACAGAACAATTTTTTGTACTATATATCGTCGAACGTGACCGCGACGTCAATATTTTCGCGATTAAGCTTTGCCTTGTGCACCGAAGGAAAGAATTCGACGTAGCAAAGTGCCAAAAATACGTGTTTCCGCGCCACAAAACAAGCCTTCTCACCCCCGCCGATCGCTTGAGTGTAAACGCGCGACTTCCGCTGTGAGAAGAAAAGAATGTCCTCGAGTGACTTAATCTCATTATCACTCATCAGCAAGAAAGCATTGTCAATATGCGCGACTTCGGTACGTCACACGACATTCGAAACTCGTTCCGAAAGACTGGGAAACATTCTCGCGTGAAATCCAAGGAAATACCTGCATGCCTGCGAGAAAATCAAACGTACGCGATAAAATTAGCATTTCGACCGAAGATTTTACCGGAGCGGATTACTCTTTAACGATTGTTCTTTTTTACGATGTACACCATGGGGAAAAACCGTCGGCTGTTATCGGCGATTTATTTCCCCGCTGCTTTTACGAAACGAGCAACCGAGCAACGACGTATCGACCCTCTCGAAACTTCGAATCTCTCGTACGAAGACTGATTTTTTACGCGCCGTTTGAAATTTCCTTCCGAGACTCCTTCGCGTATCACGCACTTGACGCGACACCTTTTTGTAAATATGTAACGTGAAACATCGCGGCATAACGATGTTTATGCAGATGTGTATCCGTGAAATTCGTCTTTATAGTGCTGCGCAAGCAATATTACACTTATTCGTATTGATAGTCTCTAATGATCAGCACTAACGTAATTAAGAAGAAACGCGATCCACGATGAGAGACGTCGCGTCCTTAAGACATCGCAATAGGGAAGATTTTACGAACGGTCGGTGATCTAGCCTCCTCAATTTTGATAATATCACGTTACGAGGCGGATATACACACATCTCGTGACATTCGGACGAACACATTCGAACTCTTGAATTGTGAAAGACTAAATGTGATTCCTGCCAAGAAAAATGAAGAAGAATTAATCGATTCCAAGTTGCCAAATGTTAATTGTGTATCAAATATTGTGCAAAAAAAATCGGTTTATTGTATATAGATAGAGGATATGTATACACATAGCATTCTTTATTATAGCCTAGGCTTTCGGTTAATAAAAGTACCCCACAAAGCTGTAAATCGATTATTTCAATCATTCGTGTAACTTCCTCAATCCTTATTAACCAACCGATTAACAATACTTAATTTTTATTTTAGTGTCTTGATTTCCGCGGAACAATCAACCCATGCAGAATGCAAATTCTCAAAAGGAGCATAGCAGCCATAATAACAAAAAATAGAAGGCTTAATCGGCACTTATGGATTTCACAATAATAATCTGTAAGTTTATACAAATCGATTTCATCATAGCGCGATTATTTATTAGCTTTGCATCATGGTTGCGCGTGAAACATCTCTCGTTTATGATTCAGCCGCCATTCCGGCCAAATGGAATTTCCTAGCGTATCTCCGGCGATCCGTTAAGTCATCTCGCACGACTAATTAATTAATTATAATGGCAGCTTAGACCGGACAGCTTAGAACGCGTCTGTGGCTCACATTGATTTCGTAATTAACTCGGGTGTATCCCTGAGCGTCAATCAGTTCCGATTTGATACGATCGAAGGAGAAGCTATAGCTTACAAGGAGATACGCCTTCTAATAATACATGTCTCAATGCAAGTCCGTTTTATGGCTGCACATCTGCATAGTATCGCAGATGACTTGGTATCCCTTGGTCCCACGTGGCAGGTAAGTGAATACCCGTGTCGCGAACGCATACACTTGGCTGTGTTTCTTGATAAGAAAATCTTAAAGATTATCGAGATTCGTCGTTTATATTTCATTATTTATTATTTATATAAACGTGTGGACACGTTTTACAATATTTTCCCATCTACTGCTAATTTACTCGCAATCTCTTGCACATGATAGCTTTCAATTACATACAATATATCAATATTTCTTCATTTTTGCGAGTATTATACATTCCACGTTTTCCTATACGTATAAAATAGAGCAATAGAATATATTTTTTTTTACACAGTAAATATACATATAAATTTTTACTGAAATAACGTAAAAAAGCGCGTAATTCTTGTATTATAAGTATTCGATAATTTCGAATAGAATTACAAAGGATATATTTAAAAAGTACTAGAAACTGCAAAGATCTCGAGGGATTATAATTAAGTATAACTGTATCGGAAGTGCTGTAATGTCGACAACGTCGATGTCCTTTGAGAGGGAATGAAAGTAGCAGTTTGAAATAAGATCGCTACTGAGTAAATTTAATGAGAATATACAGCAAGAAGAAACGCGACAAGAAAGGGCAGGGTGATACATCGGGAGATGCAGAGAGGCACACTGAGCAATTATGAGCGCTAATTAATTCCACCGGTTTCGCCTAACCGTCGCGTGTCGTTAATTTACTTGGTATATAACGGTCGTAAATGGTATGCCATGTCGCGATCTCGTCCGGAGTTTCTGCTTATTTTATAATCATATTTCGCGATCTCATCAACGAAGTCCAGTTTTACATTTTTACATTTTTGTGCCGGTATAAAGTTTACTCGCGCTATTCTATGAAAGTATAATATTCAAACTAAGCCAGATCTTCGCAATGACGAAACTTTCTTTATCTTTCTTTCTTTTTCTCCGTCTCACTCTTTAGCGGAAAGTATATAAGACAGCATCTAGTATAATTAACAAAGACATGCATGATAAAGTTCTTTTTTTGGAAAAGAACGAAAGAAGACAACGCGATAACGAACATAATTAACGGAGACTAAACAAAGACACATGTTAATATTGAAGAGCAGATCATTTTTATAATTATTTATTATGCTGGTTCACATTTAACCGAAGATACATTAATCATTCTTTCATATCATTATTTATTTGCTTCTCACTGATCATCATCTCGCGGCGGCTTTACGTTATGTATCAATTATACAAAATATTTGACCGTAAACGTGATTTTACCATAAATCGAACAAGTAAATTCACGTCTACCAACACAATAGTTACTTTCTTGCTATTTTATGAGAAACCGAGGAGATAAATAGCATATATTGCGCGACGCGATTTATAATTTCAAAATAAAACATGAAGAAGGAATAGCGGCGAACGTATAATAAAGCGGACAGCGCGATTTGTTAAAAGGCAACTGATATTATTCTAGATAAGCACCGTCAGCTATATTTCCCAAGTGCTAAAAAATGACACTTAAACGAGCCATTATAAAACATCCACCGTACGTAATAAGCCATGTTTCACTAAAACCCGCTTTTCTTCTCTTTCGTACGTCCGACCTTGCACGAAGTACTCGCTCGCGAGTACTTTATTTGCAACGCATAATATCTTTTAGTCCTCCCACACGAGCGCTCGCTCAATGAAAACCGCACGAGATATACATTTCGCTGTTTAACTGCGTAATTTAATTATTCAGAGCGGTGTCTTATAAGCGTCCGCTTAAAAGAGACGGAAATACAGGCGAAAATAGAAAGGCAAAAATGAAAAAGCGCCCGACGACTCGAAATCTTTCGGAATAGTTGGCGCAGCTATATACGTGTCGGAATAGACGGATAATGCCGAAGCCTGAAACAAACACACCACACCGAAAATATCTGACTTGTTAATGAACCAAAACGTCAGTTTGCAACGCGGCGGCGGTGTTTTGCTCTCAAGCCATACCTCCCCCGCATGACAAACAGCCGCGGTTCGAGGGTTCTTCTATCCGAACGGAGCAACAACTTCGAACGGAGCGCATATTGTTAATCTTTCGCGCCGTGCACAGCGACCAACGGCGTTGCAGTTTCCAAGTGCAACTATTAATAAGGCGCGCTACGCGCCGTCGGACCGTAAACTATAATAAACCCGCTGGTAGCTAGGATGGCACAAATCCGGTACGAACATCCATGACGCGCGTGGGAGAGACCAGCGTACCATCTCGCGTTGCACCGGCAAAACTTGGCGCAATTGTATTAGGAGCCTCGGTGTCTATACATCCGCTGTACCACCGTTCGCGTTGCACGTTCCATTGTACACGTACACGCGGATAATACGCTCGAGCAAGGCGGCTTCCTTGTAACGGGAAGACGCAATTGCGGGGCCGACAAATTATGCATGCGATGAAAATCCCGTGTTTTCGCCCACCCTCGCCCTCGATCGTGTTCCCGCCGCTATACGCTATACTTTTCGCCTGGCACAATACACCCCGGCGGATGCGCTCCGCGATGACTCTCGTCGCGACGATTGACGGCTGAATGGGAGCGGACACGTGATAGCGCATTACGCGAAAGGCGCTTGAGCATCGCGTTTCGTCTGAAGCGCGCCAGTGTGTTCTTCCGGATAATCCCCCGGTGAGGGTTGAATTATAAACTCCGAGAGAACATCGTGACGTTCTATCGGATCTAAAATTAAATATATGTAGTCACGCAGACGTATACCCATTATTTTCTTTTACGGGGGCAAAAAAAATGATAGATATCGCACAATGAGAGATAGCGTTTATAACACGGTATACAATAGTCGATACTGTATAGCTTTGTATAAAACTGCCATTTCGGGCCGTGACGTAAAACATTTATCAAGTAAACCAATTCACTACGACGTGTAAGTGTACGCCATTCCGCGCGCGCCCTGGCGCGGATATCTAGAGGAGAGAAATAACTATCTCTATGGGCGCGCGCAGTCTGCTCGCGACAGCCTACAGCGCGAGGGGCTATATTTATTGAGATAAACGCGACGGATTGTACAGGTTCATAGCGCAGCATTATCGCCGGATTAGTGTACGTCTGGCGGCGTCAAAAATCGATATCGATTGGGACGGCCGACCAATACTATATCGTTTTGAATTCATCACGTACGGCAACGACATTAATTGCGCCGAGAATAGCTCCCGTATTGTCGGGCGCGACGAACGTTACGATGCCTCTGCTAAAATTTTATATTCCACTCCGTTGCCGGTATTCGAACTCTTCCTGCAATTAAGATATCCAATTTTTTTCAATAACAATTACTATTACAGTTATTTAATTGCAATTGATGTAAATGTTAACTGTTTAATTTAATTTATTAACTTAAATATTGATTTATTGACAATATTAATTTATTTTGTGTCAACTTATTTTGCAAAATAACGTTGAACGTATCAATTGAAAACACCGTTTCTTAAAAGGCGAAGAAAGAGCGTTCACAACAATGCACGTGACAACGATATACATTACGTGCATAATGGAACAAACTTTTGGCGCACGTAATGTATAATTAAAGAAAGAGTTTTCGCATGTGCATAATATACACTTGTCGGTTAACCGCCTTGCGTGCGCATTCCGAGAGAAGCTGCGCGACCACACACACCGCAGCTGTACATATAAATTAATTAATAAGATATCCTGTTCCGTTTTGTTTTCCTTCCGTGCAATACACGTCCCGTCCATTGCGCGGAAAGAAGATATCCCAGATGCAGTTTAATTACCGCAACGTACCTAGTATACACTTTGTTGCTTAATTTTCTGCGCTTACGGCTAAACTCCACGCAATTCAAATGGCTGGAAATTACATTCTTGGGATATTTTCCACCGAGGGTAAATTGAAATATTCGAAATTTCTGTCTCTCGTTAACAGAGCGGCATGTTCTTCGCGCATCTTAAATCTACGTTGTTGTCAAAATGAAAAAATCTTAACAATTATTACAGATACATCAATTATGAGAATAATTTATTTTAGATCAAATGAATGTACTGTCCATTAAATTCAAATTTCCTTGTATTTTGAAGTTTTTGAACATCCTGCGTAAAATTCCGCAAAATTAATACAATTTGTAGATTATTGTCAAAATTGTCAGAATTTTTTTAATATTCTAGAAAAAGTAACACGTGCATGTAATATTTGCATGAATAGGTTACGAAAAATTTTCTTATGAATGTAATATGCATAGAAAGTATCCAAGAGATGTGCAACGGGCAACATTTAGAAGTAATTAGAGAAGTGTAAAGAAAAAAGGTTTCACGGTATTTAGCACAAATTTCTTTTTACAGAATTTAAATAAAAACTTCTTGAATAATTCATAATTAGTGCATTCGTAATATATTATATCTAAAATCAATATAATTCACACTTTATTAATATGCGAGGAAACATCCAAAAGTTTCCGGAATTATTTTTTTTTTTTAAATATTAAAAGAGAGTGTACTTACAGGTCTGAAACTGTCTTTTCTCACACTTCAAGAAACACTATCTAAATTTTTCTACTGGAATGCCGTTAAGGGCTGCCAGCGATTCTCGTTGAACCTCGTCAATGTTAGCAAAACATCTCCCTTTAAGTTGCTGCTTCATTCGTGCGAATAAAAAGAAAGTCACAGGTCGAGTAAATAGGGCGCTGGGCGGGACACAGTTACTATTTTATTTTTAGCTAAAACTGCTAAACGCTCAAGGCCGTGTGGACCGGAGCATTGTCGTGATGCAGAAACCGATCACCACTTTTCCACTTTTCCACTTTTTTTCCACTTTTCCTCGCCCCTTGTGACTTCTTTTTATTCCCACGGAGCGGTAACTTAAAGAGAGGCGTTTTGCTGACATTAACGAGGTTCAACGAGAATCGCTGGTAGCCCTTAACAGCATTTCGGAAAAAGAATTTAGACAGTGTTTCCTGAAGTGGAGAAACACTGGCATTGTTGCATTAAGTCACACGGGGAGTACTTCGAAGGGGATTAAAGTTTCAGAGCTGTAAGTACACTTTAAATATTGTTTAAAAAATATTTCGGGAAACTTTTGGATACCCCCTCGTATACGTTCAATAAAAAATTTAAACTTACTCAAAAATAGCTAATATGATAAGAAAATTGTAATAAATAAAATAATGAATACGAACATATTAGAAATTGCTAAATTGTTAAATGTTACGCTTAAGTGCAAAAGTCTTATATTACAAACGTTATGGTAGAATAATATCTGTGACTTTGTTACTGTAATTCGTGAGAGAAAGTATAAAAAAGACCAACGAAAATACTTCAGACACCAGTTTCTATATTTGTACAACATGTAAAACGTCCATAACTTGACACACAAGTTTTGCGTTTACTCTTCAGCACGAGATTCCGCTTCGTGTAGCGTATAAAGATTTCAGATACCACTCTCCGTTACAAAACCCCGCTTCGATATCGATCGGCAATACACTTTCCTGTCGGATTGCATTTTCTCGCCGGTACCTCTCTGACGTCGGGAAATCACTGCGCCGGCGACTCTGGAAAAGGAATGATCGAGAATGCTTTAAATGCCCAGCGCATGTCGTAATCTGATTTGGAATGATTCCATTCTCTTGACCCGATACCCGAAGGGCGTGCAAAGTGGCCCGGAAGCGGGAACAGGGACCAGAAGGAAGACGCTCGTGGAGAGCACTCGTTTGGCAAGAGATAACAGCCTGTTCCACATAAATCTAAGTCGTGATCAGGAAATCGGCGCGAATATGCAGTCGAATGCAAAACGAGTGATGCTAGAAAATTATTCGACCGGAATAATGGGACAAAAATGGGATGTTCGAACAAACTCTACGTTTGAAAAATAGACGCGTATAATCCTGAACGCGTAATATAACGCACTGCAATTGTTATTTTTGTCTTCTCATAGATATGTCACTTTCTTCATATTATACGCCATACGCTATATTTACATGTTATATCCAGCAAGTTTATTCCGTCTAAATATGTCCAATAATTATGAATCATGTTTGATAAATTTCAATTCACACTGCAAAATGTAACTTTGATCATGCACGGAGAGAATTTTTTGTTATATTTTACCTTTAAATTCACTACAAACTTGGAACAACCAAGGAATTTTTATATAAAAATTACCAAGCAGATTGGTAAATTTTGAAAAATTATTGAAATTTCTTAGATATATTTTAGTAAAATTAATTAAACATATTTTATATTTTAATGTAATAAATATTAATATTTTTTATTATGGTGGATATTAATCAGAATAGCTCGCATAAAAATCTTGGTGGGACATGTTGTCCCACAACTACCATGATTTCAGGCTAAATTTTAAGAGAAAATTTTCTCCGTGTGAAGTAAAATTACATACTGAACATAAATTGTGGGGTGGAAAAATATTTATTTAACAAATAGATTTATCTCTCTTTCTCTCTCTCTCTCTCTCTCTCTCTCTCTCTCTCTCTCTCTCTCTCTCTCTCTCTCGCATACATTCACTCGCATATAACGGGCAAATAATTGGAGAATATAGAGAATATCGAAAAGTTACATCGAGATTATAATAATAACCGGAGGTGATTGAAAAGCGGTTAGCCCTTTAAACTCATTTCTAAATTTAGTAAAAATACACTATCCAACGCAGCGCACGTGGACGCGCATTGCCAATGCAAATTAATCCAGCATATATTATTTTCATAAAATCGAATGAACCAGCGCACCATGTATGGCTTGTCCGATAACAGATAATTAATATTTATTTGCTATATGTTGGAAAATGAGTATGCGCAGCAGGCGCGCAACGTACGCAAGATCAAATATTTTCCGTAGTGAAATTTATGCTGACACAAAAACCGCTTTTGTACACGTACGAATAACAATAAAAATTACAATAATAAAGAGATAATATTAATGAGCGTATTAAGTGCAGAACCAGGTAACTCCAACACTAATACGTACTACAATCAACCACGTTAATTTTTAACATTATTTAAATAAGAACTCAAAGTTCATTATACATTTTAATAACAGTAATAAAATGTTTAAGAAAATTGAACATTATTCAAGAAGAATAACAAATAAATTTTCGTATTCTTTTCAATATTATATAACTGTAATTATATGTTTCCGCATTATTATTTAATTTTTATAAATATTATAATGTAGATCCTTGCACCGAACATACGATGACTTGTGACAATTTACCGACCATAATTCAATGTACAGCGTGTGGCGAACCTTCCGCTTGCGCAATTTACATAGGTGATTGACATTTTCGTATGTCGCAGTGACTGCGCCCACCGCGAAAACTAACAAAAATGGCGCGTACTACGTGGCCATTCATTACAGTAACTCTATTATGTGGTACTAATATATCACCGGGCCCGGCTTATTTCGGCAACGGGAGCAAAAGGGACACCGCATTACCAGCGGCGCATATTCAAAGCGAATAATAACATTTTGGGCTGTCGTAATTTCGTCGGCGAATGCTTTCAAAATCGCCATTATCGCGCTAGTGAAACACAATTTATATGAGTTTATATCAGCTTCCTCTTCGCCGATTCGTATTCGAGCCATACATATTTACTAGCGGATCCCAACATGTCCGGTAATTACAATAACTTATATTTCAACGTATATCTCACATTTATAGCACAGAAGAGCGCCCGGCATGTGCGATATTTCCACATACGTAAACTAAATTTAATTTGTCGGTTTAAATTAATGATACATTGTTAAGATTTCAATTTTACTATAAAAACAAATGGAATTTCGATTCAAGCATTGTGCGCGAGGTTCAAGAGGAAAAAATGTGTGAAACATATAACAAATGAAGTACTAGCTCAACTCATTGTTATTATATCCCGATGAAATGTTCTTCCGAATAATCCTATTCATCGCGCGGCTTGCATTTGCGATGTATTTTGCTATATAACGAAAATCGTCGGAACGGAGGACGCATAATTTTACGTGCGCGTGGAGTACGTTTAATCCATTTTCATAAACGACATACCGAAAATACGCGCCTCTCGCGCGCGATAACAATACCGATAATTTTCATTGAAATGCTGAGCTGAATGAGCATGATTGCGAAGTGTGTGTGTGTGTGTGTACGCCAGCGTAAACGTGGGAAATCGAGGGGAAAACGCGCCGGAGAAACGTCGTGAGGTCAGCGTAAAAAAAAGAAGAAGAAAAAGTGAAAAATGATTTATATTTTGCGGAAAAGTCAACGTTACGGTATGTAGATGTTTTTCTCGTTTCGCGAATATATGGATTTCGTCAGGAACTTTTTGTTCGACCTAGGACGTAGGACGTGAACGAGTATTCGAGAATACTCAGACATGCTCACGATGCATATCCCTGCCGAAGAGATATCTGAAACTCGGGGATCCTGTCCCAGTTCTGCGAAGGAACGGTCCAGCTTCGCACAATGAACAACGATCGATTGACGGACTTCTTCTCTTCCGAAACTTTTGCCGCGGCAGCAGCTGCGATCGCGCTTTGACAACTTCCGAACGATACTCAGGGTCTTCCGCCATCTCGTTCCATTTACAAAAGATACGTCGATACGCCGTCCAATCGTTACCGCTGTAACGTTTTGTGATATATTTTATTTTACGTATATTCGCGTACATATCCTACTCCTAGAATCGCAACGTGCATCTACATTCAGCGAAAAAAACACAGGCAAACAGGAACGGAAACAAAACGACAAGTACGCGGGTAAAAAATTTAATGAAAAAAAAAACCCGCTCTTGCGGATGGAAACACACATTTTCACCACGGTCCTCGCAAATATCAAATATTCGTCCGTGAAATCCCTGAGACACACGAAGCAATTCCGAGGTATGATTTTATGGGGCTCAGCATTTCCCTTGAATCTCAACTAACTCTCGGATTTTAACTCTTAGATCCGAGAAAGGTATAGGGATCGATCAGTATGAAATGGGTATAGGATTATCCGCGGTGATATAATGAGCGCCGCGGCTTTATCTCTTCCTTCCGCATCCAATCTTTTTTTCTACGGTCCCTCGGAATCCGCGCAAGTGAAATGAAATTATAAGTTCAAAGGCAACTTTATTGACTCTATTAACTGTTTCATCATCATATGCTCCATCTACTAACTCGACCTTAAAAAATCCATACAGCGTATTTCGTAAAAATTACACGGTAATAACGAATTTGAATTTTGCAATTGTATAATTTTATCTTTCAAATCTTCAATAATGTTAAATATTTTGGTAACGATATGTCCAAATTAGTAAAATTAGAAGTAAGTGAAAGATAAAATCTTATTAATGTAAAACCTATTAGAACATTTCCCCCCCCCATTTTTTTTATTACTTCTCAGAGCAAAATCATACAGATAATACAACATCAATGGTTTGTTAATATAAAATACTATCATTGTCAGACGTAATAACATATTATTCGCAACAACGATATACGGGCGTCCGCGAATACGGTTATCGAAATCTAAGCACATTTAACCGTGTGTTCGCGAAACATTCGATGCCACTTCCACCCTGGCATATACAAAATTTCGCAGTGCGGGAAATTCAATGAGCCTCGAGCAAACGTTACCGGCTCCATAACGACGTATTCGGGGAAATAACTGCCTCCCCCGTACGTTTCGCCTTAGAAAATATCTCCCGAGTTTATTGTTCGCGCGTTTACGTTGCGCGGAAGGCAGTGCAATGTAGGAAAAATCACGCGAGTGCCCATTCCCACGGATTAATCTTTTTTTGCGCGTCGATCGTGTATGGCGATCACCAACGGAGTATTATACGGAAACAGTAGTTCCCCAAATCGCTTCAGCTGGATTTGATACAGCTAGATTTAGACCGACAGACTCGATGCCCTCAATCACTGTTATAATGTTTACGCCAGGAGCCATTCTCATATTTCATGATCTACTCGCTACTCTAATCTAATCAAGCGCGCAATACTATCATACTGTTATATATTCACCGTGTAATGTTCGAATCAGAATCAAGTGCCTCGCAGACGAGGTATTCAATGCGAGAGTTTGCGATACAATCGCTTAAAACTTGTAGTTAACGCATTGTGTACGCATTGTATTCAACAAACAATGTATTCCAAAATCTCGTAACATTTCTGCACAATTATACATGAATGACTTATACGACTTTAATTCAGATCCGACTGAAAGCACGCAGTTTTCTCTTCGCGGAACGACGCGATTTTCCGTGGAGGCGGATTTTTATCGTCCACTTTTGCGGATCGAATCATCGCCTGGAAATGGAAACTTGCACTTTAACTTGGTCCCGCGTTCTATCGAATACGTGGATACGTGGAGGAGGACGGGGAGAATACGAGAATTCTCATTATCTTAATACCTCGTGCCGCCGCTGCCGAGAGGGTAGTGGTCGAAGTACGCCCCAGCGAAATTACATAGGGGCTAACGTTGAAGCTACCGGCAAAACGTGATGAAACAAAGGTAAATCTCGTCTTCGAGTAAGACTAGGTTAGACAGAACTATGACGGAGGTCGGAGGATTACCTGATTACCTCCGCACGTTTGTACTTACCTGACGTAGACTTTACAGTTTCTGAACATGCGAAAGCACAGACGATCGAGCTTCGTCTCAAGTGCTGACACGATTAATTAGACACTCGTATGTAGAATACCGTTAGATAATTAAACAATAAAATTAATTGTGTGCACGAAGTAAGCACGTATAATAATTATAATTAACAGGAAGAGAAGTTAAATTTTCTTCAAAGTTAAAGATATCATTAGCTGTAATGTTTAATTATTTCATAAATTATGAATTGTAACTTAAATAAGCAAGATAAAATTATATGTTTAGCGTTTAAAAGCAACAGAGACCGAGGAGAAGCAAGGAGAAAGAGTATGAATAAAATGACACGAGAAAGATAATATTGCAGTTATTCGAATGCAAGATTGGATCACTAATTTTGTATCAATTTAATTAAGCAACAATTGCGTTTCAAAGTCTCCTTTCTCGCATAATTAGTAATCCAATCAGTTTAATGCAGACTAATGAGAGGATAATATTATGATAGGATTAATGCTCCGCCAGAATTCCATTGTACTGAAGCTACCGCTTTTGTTGAATATTGATAATCACCTCATGTTTGATTGCTACTCAACAGATACATTTTATCCGCTCAATATACATTCATGCATTGTAATGGCATACTACCTAATCCTGTAATATTATTATTAAAAGCTGAAGTTACAGCGTCTTGACAGTAATATTTTAACATTTTGAATAACAGAAATACCGCCTCTTCTCGAACATGCGCTGCTGGAAAATGGTAGCGAGTAGAATTGACTAAGAGAAATTAATTAAAAGGAAATACGTGAACAATGTAGAGATGCGAGAGTTCGTTATCTAAGAGAGTTATTGAGAGTTTTCTTCATAAATTTTCTGCAGCAGGTCGACAAATTACTGGGCTGACGACGATAAGTAACGCGAGAAGTTTCAAAATTAGGTGTCTCAGATCCTCGAGTACCGGCCAACTTCGCGAAGACTTCAAAACGAATACCCAAATGAAAACCTGACATCCGTGCCACGAAAAGTCTGAGTTTTCTTTCGAGACAAACTGCAGACTTCGAAAGTAGCGCACGAATGAAATGTTGACATTCATATAGTTCGTGAACGAAATATCTTGCGCCGCAAATCCTCTATAGACTGTAAGACGCGATACATATATTTGAACGCGCTCCCGGAATATGGCCAATTTTATTTGCTACTGATTCTGTTTTAAGAGTCATTGCGGATTTAAATCTAAAACTGCATCATGCTAAAAACTGAAAATATTTGCGTACCTTAATTGCGCGTGTCTGAAACACGCGGGTCGATAGCGAACCTAGAGAGCTGGACATAAAATAGCAAAAACAATGCAGTCGGAGGAGAGAAAAGCGTAAGAAAGTGCATAAGTTTATCGCCGAGAACTCGGGTTTTTTCGCAACGCTGAAAACTCCCGAGTGAAAAGATTCAAAAATGTCGGGGACCAAATTTATATAAACGCGAGGAACCAGGTCGTTATTTCGAGGAAAATTTCTGGAATAAATATTTCCATCGATTCACAAGCCTGTCTCCTCTCCTTTCCACATGCCGCTTCGCCGTAAACTCGTTTCCACTTTCGGCTATGCGCGAAGGAACGTCAAAAGTCGGCGAATAACTGAAGGGATTTCAAAATTCGGAGCAAAACGCCGTTGTCGGCCGACGCGACGGCCAATTGGAGCCGACTGGCAGGATCCAGCAAATTGAGTCGATCGGCTGTGTACTCGAATAGAAATATAATGAAGACATGTATTGTTATGTCAGAGGTCGCATGAAATAAAACATTTCAATTTTCAATAATGCTTTTCTGCAATTTTTTATTTTAGATGCAAACGTGTATTAGTATAAATTTATTTTATTGCACAATGATTATTAATAAATACTTTAGTTTTAATGAAATAAAATGTGTAATGGTTGGATATATATCAGTTGGATATATTATGCGAATTTCAATTAAAGTTATGTAGATTTTAATAATAACTACACTTCTTATTTCGATGATAATTAATTTAATATTTCTCGTGAAAAAAACTGAGAGATAATTTTTCCTTAGCATAAATGTCGAGATTTGAATAGTTCAGAGCCATGAGCTATGTGTACCGAATAAGAGAAGAAGGAATTCTGACTAATTTCACTTCAGGACTGCAAGTAGATAATACCTTAGCCTAATTCTTCAGATAATTGCACGCGAACTTAATTGTAAGTGACTGGCTTGAAAGAGGCATAGTTACTCTAAAATGTTTAATGCGGAAACTTTAAAAACTGCAAAACAGAACTAACTTATTCATATAATTTCTGAACAAAAAAAAGAACCTCGCTCGTGTGCATCCATTACCGAACGTTCTAAATGCGCGGGTGTTATACATATATCTACCTGAAAATAATTAGCTGCAAAATAGAGGAAAATAACGATATTTGGGATATTACTGTATACGACAAAGCTCCGGCTACACGGCGTACGGTATATAACGTGTTTTATTCGCAATATTCCGCAATTCCGGAAAATTGATAACGCGCGAGATGAGACATTCTTGTGCATTTTGAGCAAGTCGCATGCTAAACATTATTGACACACGTACCTAACTAGAGTGGCGCGTTCGCAGATGATAATATATTCCAATGGCTACCAGCGCCTGGCGCTTCGCTAAACAAGCCCGTAGTAAATAAAGCCTCACTGTTATCGCGTCACGACGTTTCCCCATATTTCCCTTCGTCGCCGTCTCTCGCGCGTCTCTCTCACCGTTCAATAAATCGGAGCTGATTCCCGGTCCCCCTAGCAGATATGTGCAAATAAGCCGAATCTCTCCGATGCGTCCCCTCGGGTTTATCGGTGGCGGCAAAGTGACTTAACCGGCGGACATTAATTGGCTAAACTTTATCAGGTGGAAAAAGCCAATCGACCAACACGACACCAACGGCCGCTCTCTCGCCACATTTGCACCAACTGTCGTGTAATTCTCGCGTTTTCTCGTCCCAATTCACTCGCACTATCCAGATCCTCGATTCCCCTCTCCCGGCGGACGGACTTCACGTTCGCGTTTCCCTCTGCTTTTCCCTCTACCCGTAGAGCCGGCAGAGCAACAAATTCGTTGTGTGTACCGTCGCCTCTCCGCCGATATCGTTTTGCAGCACTCACCATTTTATTTTTATCCGCCACCGGCGCGATATCCTTTCACTACTGGCGAAACAGACGCCGATGCGTTCGGCAAATATCGGGTGCTTTACATTACAATCTTGGCAAATAAGAGCCGCCGTCGACACTCTGCGGCCGAGCGAATATTGAATATCGGGCAAGATACACTTGCTTCTTTTTTTGCGCACCACCGCGGGCTACGAATTGTGGCTGTTTTTTTTTACACGGTTTAGCAATATTCACCTGCAACACCATTGTACGTGATTTCTGATTAAAAACATAAGCTGCAAGTGTTAGAATAACAAAGCCATACGAAAACTTATCGTCGTAATTATTTGCGGATCAATTTGTGGTAACGCTAATTGCTATTTAAACCTATGTTTATCGATTTGTCCATTCCGCGCGTTGATCTTTATTTCAAATGTGTAAGTTATTTAGTTAACACAAAGCGTTCTCGCAAAACCTAGTCGTGACGAATATTGCTCAGGAATCACAGTGCCGCGATTACTTTTTGCAGCATGCAGTTGCATTACATATTGCAACAGATATGTCGAGTTTATTGCGAGAAGCATTTTCAATGGGATATATCCTAGCAGGAGAACTTGTTACGAATGATCGATTGCACGCAATACCTACGAGGGTCCCACCGGTGCAATATTTAGAATTTCAAATTTGTGGTTGCACTTACCCGTCAGACGACTTGTCAAACAAATTCGAAATATGCTACGTGTATCGTACGTCCCCCTTCTGCATACTTAGCGTATTTATCAGATATCATGGTTGCGCGTTTCGGCTGCTGATTTTAAAGCTTGATTAATTAGCCTGCGACTGGATCGTAAAAACGATCTTGCGCAAATAAAAAGGAGTGACTCCTGAATGATTATTTATTTTATCTAGGAGAAGATACGAAGAAAACAAGAATGCCGAGATGGCGCAAGGGTCCTGTCTAGCAGGAGTCATTAATTCCGAACTCAACGCAACACTTGACGTGTTACGCATTAATTCTCTTAGCTGTACTTATATAT
Organism: Temnothorax americanus; assembly: GCF_048541705.1. Taxonomy (NCBI): domain Eukaryota; kingdom Metazoa; phylum Arthropoda; class Insecta; order Hymenoptera; family Formicidae; genus Temnothorax; species Temnothorax americanus. The sequence goes on along the minus strand of NW_027509307.1, from coordinate 515,608 downwards.
TATTTGTCCTATAAGTTGCTGCACGTAAATTATATCGGGGCGCGGGAGGGGGGGGAGGATAGTTCACAACAAATCCCGGAATACAGAGCGATAAATCACATTGATCCACGACGATATTTATCGCTATGCGCGCGGCATTAATCGGATTCTTCGAATCTAGACATGCACTCTCATTAAACCGAACACGCCCGGCAGCTGTGTCGACCAAGTCTGTCTCGGGGGAAGCTGTTTCTAAGACCGGACGATTAGTCAGGATAACCTTCGAGAGGAATTAATTAAACGCACGGCTCTCTCCCGCGCGGAGAAACGCGGCGGGAACAAATAACAATTCGTCACTCTCGCTAATCTCGCCATGATCAATCCCATCAATCGGCGCGTCTCTTTCGCTCCTCGCGAGCTCGTCCCCGTCATACATCAGCTTCTTCGCAGACACATCGAGAAAATAACGTATCGATTGAATCGTCCCCCCCCTCCTTCCCCTGCTCTCCCTCGGGCTAACTGGCAGTCAACGAATGGTTAACTTACCGTCGAGCACTGTCCTGGCGAGTCAGATTTATGACGAAATCCTCGTCGTGTGCGTGCGCGCGTAGAAATGTGCGCGATCCGCGATCCGCGCATTGGGATTGCTTCGCAACGAGATGAACGGCGCGCGAGCCGGACCACGAGTTTTCATCGCCTGCGTTTGATAGGGTTTATTGACGAGAGGAGGCCGAAATCCAACGCTATGCCGGGGGGGACATCACAGGCGAGGCCGTGCCCGACGCAAGAGAGAGAATCAATTTTCGCGCCCAATTTTCCCGTTTCCGAGCGAACCCACGGGACCGAATTATTTACTCGGAATCGACTGTAAGCATTTGGCGCAACGAATATGTAACTCTAAACTCGCGACTTCAAGGAATTACATTCTGATCATCGCGATTCTTGCTGATTGTGAGATAAATCTTGCGTAACAGTCATTAAACCGAAAACTTTTTCCGATCACATACGTCGTGTAAATTGCCGCAAAAAGTGGTCTAAAACGAATATCAAAAAATAAAAGAGCCAAAACTCTGTGCCTATTGCATATAAGGTTGCAAAGGCGTGTCGCAAAAATTGATTTTGTATTGACGGTTTTACAATAGCTCAGATGATAGATGAAAGAATTAGGGGACAAAGGATTTTTTGTATAAACCCAGAAAGTACCTACACGTGAAGAAGTGGCTCCAATCGAATTCGTTAGGGAAAAATGGATTCCAAATTCGTCAAAGAAACTGTAGATGAAAGCGCGGCGTTCCAAAGATACTTTTCGTAGCATAGCCCGATTATATACATGCCTATGTGTTATATATTATACAAATTTTACATATATTAGAGTTAACTAGAAATAAAAAATATACCTAGTACATTTTTAAAAATGTAATAATATTTATTACATTTTAAAGAATATTATTACAAACTTACATTCGTCAATTTTTTAGTTATTTTCGTAATTTTTTCGCTGCAATATTTTTTCACGCACAACTATCACTGTCGAGTCTCGGCCATTATTGAGATAGAGACGCGCCAATATGAGTAAAAATAATTTAACAATCTGTCGTGGATGTATTTATTAATATACGTATTTTCGCATCTGATTATACTTTTGTAATTGGTCTCCACTATAATTGCATGTTTTTGCAATTTAACTTGAATCATTGTTAGGTACGTTAGCTTACTTGTTTTCGCATTGTTTTACCCATAGCCTTCGTGTTTCCGAAACTTGTTTTAAATCCGGATCTTAATGCACAAAACGCGCTCCACGAAAAAGCGGAAAAAGTTTCGCCCTTACTACGTAGTCGTCTTATTGTTAATCCGCGGAATCTATTCCCCATTTCCCCAATCTTACTTTCTCCTTTATTTTCTAGAAACTTCGATCTAAACTTTGCAAATTTCTACAGTTTTCACGGTCAATACAATCAACCGACAAACAAACGGATGCGAATATCATGAAGATTTATCGTGCGTGAGGCACAATGTGGGATCAACCGAATTCTTTCGCGTTACGATCTTTTAAGCCTAACGCGGGGTTATATCTTGCCAGATACGTTACATCCCGATTTAATCGTATAACATTGCAGAAGAGAATAGCAGCTCGCCTTATTTTGCCTGTATGTACCTTGTTTGGAAGATACCTGCAGTCTAAGCAGAATTATCTAACATCTCAACCTCCTGCACCTAATATCACGACTGGAACAGCAGCGTGCGTTAACCTGGCGCAAAGTTGTTTCTGTCGCTCGTCTGTGTACTTTAGACTTCCATCTCTCCCAAGCATAGGGTAAACTCGGGTAAGATGGTCATAGAAGAAAGATGGCCAACCTATGTTCTTTTAATCTAGCTCGCCATGAAACATCGAATGAACGTGTGTTGACCATCTTTCCTCTATGGCCATCTTACCCGAGTTTACCCTGCAACGTCCAAAATAGTTAAGAACAAGCAGAGAAGTAATCAAGAATCACGTTAAATAGCGATATTATAACGTAATATTTTAACGCTAAGTTAATTTTGATAATAAGTTCGACCGAGCCTGCCTTTTAAATAAAATTATGAATAAAATCGATTGCGTTGCTGAACTTTATGTATCCCAACGACCATAAACAGATCGGAGCTAATCCGCGATAGTCGGACACGCAGAAAATTCGCTTAGATCTCGACTTCGTTATTAGTATTCCTGAAGAGGTTGTGTAATCTCCCGATAACCGTTAAGGCCGTCTTATAGGGTGATAGCGGGTAAACGATGAGATGGTTTCGCTTGCTCCGCGTTTCGCAGCATTATGGGTACTTATTGCGGTGAACGCCTAAGAAATCGCCGTACGAAGCCGTGTAAGCTCGATTCTACAGCGTCATGCACCTATCCTCTCTCTCTCTCTCTCTTCTTTTTCCTTAGCATACGTTCGACGCTGCTGTTGCCGGAATAAACCGTAATTCACCCCTTGAGCACGAGCGATATTTAAGGAACGTTTTAACGCTCGAACGTAGATCGCCGGCCGCCGCGAAAAGGGATATTGGAAAGGACACACCTGCGCGAAGCGGTTAACGTCTCATTTACTGCTATACTACCGCCAGTCTCTCCTGGTTCAGATATCGTATCATATAAAAGCGACAGATGAATGGAATCGATGGAACAAATGGATCTCTGGAAAAAAGTGTTAACGATACGATTCCATAATTAGAACTAAAAACTTGATCAATATTTTAATATCAAAATGTGGAAGAATAATCTCTCTTAATTTCAATTTATTCTGTTGTATTTTATTTTTATCAAGATTTATCCATTTTATTTCTCTTAAAATATTGTAGGTCTTTCTTGCACACATAAAATCTTTTTTTTATTTTCACAAAAAAGTGTTATCTCTCCTCTCTTTTTCTCTCTCCCCTCCCTCTCTTTCTTTTCCTTCTCCTTGTCTCTTATTCCCCCTCTCAATTCCCTTCTCATATTTTATTTTATATTAAACATAATTGAAATGACCGTAAATAATTTACCTGTTGACTTACAACTATTTAAAGATCAATTATTATTTATTGCTCTAAGAAAATTCTATTAAGAGATTAAAAACTTTAAAATAGAAAAATGAAAAAATATTAAACACATTTTTATATTAATCTATACATCGTATGTTATTTTTGTCGAATTGATAAATGTACTATGACAGTTCGAGCAAATAGTAGCAACTGACGCATTTGGGAGGGCTATCGCGAAGATCGATTTCACGCCCGAATCTGATGCGCGCGACACTTTCTCGACAAAGTAGACGATCGCATCGCGCAGCATACAAAATACAGTATCAGTTGACTTGGCTTTCCCATCTAAATTCCGTAGCTTCTCGGACGACGTGCGAAGAAGAAAGACAGATCGCGGTATTTCGACGACAGTGTTCCCCAAGACGCGACAGCCACGCGCTTTCATCGTCACAAAGCCATTTCTCTCTAGGGGCGTCTTTGTATTCGGAGAACACGTATCAGATTATCGGGAGCAACGTGACCGATCGGATCCACTAGGATCAATTAGTGTCAAAGCGAACGAATCGGGACGGATCGGAGAATCCGCTCATTGTCTGTGAATTAAAGGAAATAACGGATCTGTTTTAGTAATGCGATTATCGGATATTTATTTCTTTGGATAAAATAATAAATGAGTAACGAATCACCGATATTCATTGTCCTCTTGATGGAGGAAGTAATCGCGAGATGAGATTTGGCTATGCGGCGTGTGGATTGCATTATTTAGATTGTAGCGATTATATTGTCACCACGCTCGTGTCAGATACATGTTTCGTATTTACTTGGACGTATATGCATTCACATGCTTGTCAGCACATATACCCATTGACTACATGTACGTATGATGATTGTGGATCAGCTAGCGAAAATACAGTACAGTTGAGTAAAGCGTTGGTTTCTTATCGTATAGGTACCTAAATTCTGAATTGCAAATATTCTTTCTTTTTTTTCTATTTTATTAAGGTTTGTTTTATCTCTTAATAGAATTTTCTGAGGGCAATAAATAATCGCTCTTAAATATGGTTAATATAAGTAATCAACAAGAAAATTATTTTCAGTCGTTTCAAATTTGCTGTGTCTATCTCTGTAGAAAATATTTTGCGTTAAAGAGAAAGATCTCTCGAATAGATAATACGCGGCCGATCTATAACGAACGAGAATCGAGAACGCAGACACGGTCACACACAGATACACACATGTAAATTTCACGGACGCGATTAAACTCGGAATTTTATGAGTGATCGATTTTCTTTTTCATTTTATTGCTTGCCATTACCAAACCCGCTAAAAGATTACCACGGGATGAATATTCGCTCTCCGCGTTATATTAAAATGACATATACTTATTAAACGTGCGACGTCGTAACGGTCGGTGCACGTATTCCAACGTACACGCACATTGGTGACTTGCTGAGCAAGCAATCAGAACACGTATCGAAACACGACCAAACACACATTCAACGAGCCGAACCGGCGAGCGGCGCAACGGTAGAACGTCAACACATATCGCTTCAAAAGCGCGTAGGCTTGATACGTAGGCACACACAGACACAGAGATATCGATTATTGACGAACGCAACAGAAAACGCGCCTGTTAATTGGAGAAGTAATTTCGAAAGGGTCGCGATATATTGAGCGGGGCGGGCTGAATTAAAGCGCAATTTATCGTATAAGCTGTACCGCCGGCTGTCAATGGCAACTCTTCAACCGCACATTCGTCGTTGTGTATCGACAAGATACACATATTTCTTTTTCTTTTTCTTCATTGCAATATCACGCTGGCTGTAAATGCAAAATCACGCTATACGGCATTCCGTGCCGCGTGCCTCGCGTTAATAATATAATTTATACGCGAGAAAGAAGTAAATTGCGACGTTTATTCCTGTCGAGTCAATCGTCGAGTTTCCACAATTTCTCGGGCGCGCCGTATAAAAGAGACGCATCTCTTCGTTAAAGCGGCAGTTATTGACTCGCCTTGAGTCGCGCGCGGCCGGGGCTCAATTACACTGAATCGCCGGTTTAATTACGTCGAAAGCTGGCGCGACGGAAATTATCCGCGCGCACCTACGAGATCGGTTATTGCTCAAAAGACCGAGCTCTAAAGAGTCTCAAGTTACTCCAGCGTCCGCGAGTCGAGGACGATATTAATGGTCGAAGTTCGTGCTCTCCGTTCGTCGGACAGAACGAGGCTCGGCACAATCGGCGGACTCGCCGAGTGCGATAACATCGAGAGATCCGTGAATAGAAGAATAACAAAGTCGTCGACGGATCGCGAAGCGATTATCTCCGCGTAACTTTCGTTCGCAGGCGGATGTTTGGAAACGCGGAGGGAGAAAATGTCTTTTCGGCGATAATGTTCGATATAAAGTTTATCCTGCGCCTGCAGGATTTTACTTCGCAGGCACGATTTCTGTCTCGAGTATCGCGCGACAGCGATATTTATCGCGAGTAATATGTGTGTGCCTGCGAGCATTATATTTTTTATTTCAAAGCGCTGGTTCAACTTGCTATAGGATAGCCGTGGGTTACCTACGAGGTAGGAATTATATTTCAACGAGGCGCGTAACACACCGCGCTCGCGGAGAGACACTATTTTCCTAATTTCTTTTTATTAAAAAAAAAAAAAAAACAGTACCACACGTGCGAAAGATGTGCATCTGAAAATCGCGCAATTCCCGATTTTTATCTCGTTCGCGGATCTTTTTGGAAATAAACGGCGATTTTCACTGCTTCGAACAGGCGTACCCTCTTCAAACGTTCGTTACACTTTAATCCGTAGCTTGCACAATGGCGATAACGCGAAACGCGGAAGATTCATGCCCAAAGCGCTTACGTTCGGATCAATAGTTACCAAAGAGACGATTGTTCCATTGTCCAAAATGTTTTTTAACTGCTTTCGTTCGATTTTTTGACAAGCGCTCATGTGTATGCGCGCGCGCGCATGTGTGCGCGCGTATGTGCCGCTATATATTGCGCTGATTATCGAACAGATCCGACAACCGCCGTGTCGGCTCGTTTCGAGTATGCGTTAATGCCAAAACCGGCGAGCCTAACCCGCAAGCCAGTCGAGAAATTGCGCCGATGCAATTAAGCTAACCACCATAATCGGCCCCGAATATTCGCGCCGATGTCGAGGCGGACACGTACTTCGATTAGCTGTACTCTCGGCGGAAACGTTCGACGTCAAACCGTTCGATCGGCCGACAAAGTGCGTCGTGCACGCGAACAAATAACGCTCGGTACGAAACATCGACTACGAGAGAGCAAAGATTACAATTATTGAGACGGAGAGCCGTCATGGTAAACTCGACGAATTGTCTTGGATTGATCAACAAATCGCTGCGCGGAATTACGTTTAACAATCAGAGAGCGATTTGTATTTCCGGGGGCCCTCGACACACAGACGAGTTCCATTAGCGTCAAAAGGGGAACGATATGGGTCGCGTAGAATAAATTAAAAAAAAAAGTATTTGAAACTTAATTTCGTCAATGCAATCTGATTTGCTGCACGAGCAATGAAACTGGATAAAGGCGATTTTAACGACAATTCAATATTAATTGACTGGAAAGATATTATCGCTTTTTAGCCCGCGTATTGGAATAATCCCTTTAGATGATCCCTTTTAAATCCCTTGAATACATTTCACTAGGATAGTCTATACTTACGCATGTCATTTAAAATAGAAGAGCTTTTATCCCTAAAAAAAAACGTGCATAAATAATAGCAACGTTTTGAAAGAGAAGATAACGTTGAAATATTTTTTTCGAGGAATACATTACAAGAGATACATACAAATGTAAAATTGAAAAAAAAAACAGTCACACATGTGACATTGCCGTAAACATTTTATATGTTAACGCCGTGATTTGTGTGGGAACGGTTTACGCTGTGTATGCATCTCGGCCTCGCGCGATCAATCGATCGCAAATGTTGCCCGTGTCTCTCGTGTAATAAAGGCATTATTTTTTCAGAACTGAAAAGTGTCGTTGCTGTATCGCGCACAGAGAGCACACAGTCCCTTTGCTCCATGGCGTGAATAAAAAAGCGCGGGCACATGCGATATCGTGCGCCATTCTACGAGCCAACAAAGCTTCAATAAATTTAAACGCGTGTCCCTGTGTGTAGCCGCATCTCTCGCGCGCGAGTGTATGTACACGTACCGATGATATTCGAGTGTAACTGCACAAGGGCATACGGCATTACACCCGCGTATTTCTATTCAGCTAAATAACCAACATTCATAAAAAATCAACATTTTTCTTATTTGTAATTTTCTTTTATGAGTGTATTTTTGCGATGGTTTTTTTGCCGCGTCACGAGTCAGATCTTTATTCATCGCGGGACTCATCCGTGATACAATCACGTATTTAGATAAAAGTTTAAAACTCTGCTGTGAAGTAATTTAAAAAAATAAATAATTTACTGTACAAAATGTCGTATAGCTCGATTTACTGTTACTCAACGTTTCAGATGCAAAAATTCCTGGTTTACGTTGAAGTAATATGATCCGGGAAAAGCTTGCGTTAGCATATAAGCTTACAAACATTTACATTTACGCGTTAGCCTGATAATACATTTCCTTGGCATTCGTGATATCTTTACGGGGTAGTTTAGTACCTCACCGGTCTTCACCTACATCGTAAAATGGCTCTCGTATTTTTTAAATAAAACGTCCGCGATCGTTAAACTGTCGACTTATTTTTCCGTCTTAGAGTCGCCCCATTCCGTCCGGGTCTGCATAGTCATTGGCGAAATTGGGTTCACACACACACACACACACACACACACACCCCGACCGTTTGGGAAAATAAGTATCTTCACGAAAACGAGAGAGGACGAGTTTTGAATTAATGGATAGTCCCATTCCTTCGCAGGTATATATTACAAATTTTTAAGAGTGTGCCAAATTGACCCATTAACCGATTCATATCGGCAGCGATCCACGTAGCCAACCAAAATCCATTATCACACATTATATGAATTGTTTTTCAGGGAAACGAACATTTTATCTCTTAAATATAAGAATCGATCAAAAAGTTTCCGTTTGAAGTTGATAATATCAGATATTTAAAAATAATTTTTAGGCATTAAAGTAAATGTACCAATGCCGGGACACTTAAGACCTATGTCTGAACACCTTTATCATTTTAGTTTTTAAATAAGTGTAATGCAAATTAAAACCAAAAATAAAAATATAATACAAGAAAAATAATTTTATCTTTGATTCTTTGATTTTAATTCGCGTTATAACTTATTTAAGGATTAAAATGACAAAAATGTCCAGACATAGGTACGTGTCTAGACATTTACCTTAAGACAACCGTTCCATTGACGAGCAAAGTTGAAGATACTCTTGTGCTACAAGTCTGTTGCGTACAAAAATTCAATACAGACTGGTTGACGTCATCGTCCGATGGTACCTACGTTCTTTCAGTGTCTTTTTCAGCGGACCGAAGAAGTGAAAATCGCAAGGAGAGAGATCTAAACTGTAAGGAGGGTGCTGTAGGGTCTCCCACTTAAGGGCTTGCAATTTGTCCTTTACGACCATGGTAACGTGAGGGCACACGTTGTCGCGCAGTAAGATTATCTCTTTATTGAGGTTGCCCGAGACATTTATTTTTAATGGCACGCAAACGTTTTCGCAATATCGTGCTGCTGACACCTTCGGTCCGCTCTGACAACGGACTTCCACAACGGCATCTTCAACCTTGTTCGTCAATGAACGGTTATTGTCTTAACGTCTACGGAAATTACTTTTAATATCTTCAAATTATCTGAACTTACCGCGTCTCCGAACTTTTTGATCATGCGTTATATAAGATCCAACACAATTATGAGTTGATATTAAAAATATTAATTGATTCGCTCAACACATTTTATTTCTTACGATCCGCAATGTAACTTTGCGAATCTATCGCGATATTTCCGCTGCTTTAATCGTCACGCTCTTTACGATAAACTTTTCACTGGCACGTACGCGCGCGTATCTACGCAAGAGCACGCCAAATGTCTGAATTACGAGGGCTCTCGCACGGACGCGTGGACGAGGCGCGAGAAGAAAAGGGAAAATAAAATAACGCGATTAAAATTTAAAATGCTCTCGCGTGTCCGGCGCGCGGTCGAGCGAAAGTTTTAACGCTCGCGACACACAAGCGCGAAGCGGCGTTTCCTGTCCTTCTCCTCGCGCGGGACGGAGAACTCGCGAAAGAGATCTACGACAGTCGCGGCCGAATCCGGGGAATTAGGGGACTCTCTCGCGCAGAGCGTGGAGATGCGAGAAACATTTAGAGTAATATTCGTAAGTTACCGGGGGGAGGAATGCGAGAGTGCGGCATGAATCAGATACGCATGGACATTCCCGAAAGAAAGAACGCCGAGCGCTGAGCGCGACGGCGAATTAAAAATTAAATGTGCGATTTTCGCGGCAATTCCGCACGTTTAATTCGACGGGCGAGCGGAAACAACGCGGGATAACGCGGCAAAAAAATGACGACCTCCGCCACCGAGAATTAATCTTGCGCGCTGGGAAATATTTTTTGGCGCGCGAACGTCAGACAGAACCAGATTTAATGTCGGGAAAGTTTCGGGAGCGATTTATCCCGACGATGCAACGGTTCGAATTTCCTCGGCCGGAAATCATGCCGTGCGTGCAAGTAGTGCGACAGGTTCGCTAGGTGTCGGACAACACTCCACTTCCCCCGCGTATGTCGGCCCCCTTGCTCGAGCGAATATCACGAGTAACCCACGACTTTTTTCGCCTGCCTTGATTTACAAAACATCGTAATCAAATTTGCCAGGCGAATTCGACGTTACACAATCCACGTAATACGCGGCGTACACGGGGAAACTCGTTCAACTCTCGTTCATCAATTAACAAACCGTATGACGCCGGATTTTTCGGAACAAAGGGGGAATTTCTGTCGGGCCCGTGATTTGTTCTTCGAGAACGAAACCGTTGCGAATTAGATTATCGGTGTTCAATCATTCCATTTGGTAACGCAGCGCGCCAGCTTCCTGTATCTAGCGCGTAACACACGTTTGTCGAGATATAGACGCGTATCTCTAAATTTTTGAAAACACCATTCCATTACGAATTCCACGTTATATGGAACAATACGGGAATTAATGCTTTACTGACGAGCAGCTTATTAAAAAGCTTAAGTGTTAGTACATAGAACAGTTTGCCTGTAGTCAGCCTTAAGCCGCGAGCATTAAAATGCACCGCGTGCATTGAAACTTCACAATTTCGGTTAATCTCATTGTTACCTTCACGTGCAAGCGCTTTCGCGTGTCGCCTAAATCATTCTGCGGATTTACGGACGACCGCGATCAAGACAGAGAGAAATATTTTCTGAAGAATTAACTCTCCTCGAGACCGGGGAGTATCTCGTGCGCGAAACAAACGAATCTGCGGAAACGGAAGTGGCGAACGAATCCCGCGCGCGTATACAAACAAAAAGTACCTACCATTTCTCTGACTTCTGAAGGAAAAAAAAGGGACGCATCGGTGGTGTTAAATGGCCGCGCTTACTTCTCTTTGTTTTTTTTTTCTTTTTTGCCGTTGCAGCTCTTCGGTTTTTCGCCCCGCGCCGCCCTAAAGACGCGAACGTAAGAAAACGCGCTAACGACATTTTCGACTTTCGTCCAAAGTGTATCTCGCCCCTATCGCCCATCGCGATCGTTAGTCGGACAATCGTTTGCGGGGGAGAACGTCTGGCTCCCGCGGGCGGCACGCAGCTCGTAAATTAAGGGCCCGGGGATGCCATTGCCAGCCAGCACGAGCTAAATCTGCGAGGAACGATCGTAAACCACGCCGCAATATCACGTTACGTAGCAGGCACGCGGTGGCGATGCGTGATTGGAGTGAACCCCGGTGAATCGGGGATAAATCTGCGGCAAAGTAATTCGACGGCGGCTTACACCCGGCAACGGATCGCGTTACAACCGCGATGTAGATCAATCTAAGCGCAACGACAAATCTTGAGCCTCGCCCAAAGAGAGCCGAGAACCTGCAAGCGGATATATGCGGAGATTTCCAACCGAATTTTATAGAATCGTGTATCACGAACCGTCCGAGGGAAATCCAACGTATCGATATGCAATTTTAATTTGCGATCTTCTGATGATAATATATTCGCATCAGTCTTGTAAAGATTAAAACCAATTGTACTTTTTGAGAAATCACGGTAGAAAAAACAGAACTGATCGGAATACATCAAGATTAATTGCAATTTTTTATCTTTTAGATAAAAATCAGTTTCTTAAGTTTTGCGTATACCGGAGAAAAAGACAGATTAAGAGACAAACAGAAGACGGATCTCTCTCGCGTACGTGCCATTGAGCGTTGCAGAGAATAGTCGATCGAAATTCTAGGATTAACTCGTACTGTGTCAGGACAATGGACCTGGTAAGGGCGTCACCGGCAAATCTCCGAACGTCACGACTATCTGAGACAAACGGTTTACAGAAGGCACCGGCAATGTTAATGTTAAAGTACAGCCGATCCGGCCTTCCATTTGCTTCCCGTTGCAAGCTCAGCAAAAGATTCGCTCTATCTGGCGCCGTAAAAAAAAAAAATAGCCCGATCGTAAAAAACGAGGTAATATCCCGATTCGTCGGAGCTCGTTTGACAACCGTTAGAGATCTTCCACCGGAACATTATTTTATACGAACACACAGACGCGGAATCGTTATTTCTACAGTCGACAAAACGTACGTTTCTGAGATGGATTTGATTTCGCGAGATTGCAATTGTAGAAAAAAAAAAGAAAGGTACGAACGAGATATATACCGCGAACGTAAATACGTTATCTCCTTTGCGTCGCGCTCCGATATAGAAGCCCGTCCCCCTTTACGGTTTTTCCTGAGACAAGATGAAATAACTTACATCCACGAGATGAAGGACGACGAGGAACTTTTTCTTCGCACGCCCGAAGACATTTTAACATTAAATGCATATTTTAAATTAAACCAGAAGATACGCAGATGCGCTTTCGCCGTCATATCTGTTGAAAATGTCCCTTTTAATAGAATATGAGAGTCGTGATTGCATTTCGCGGTGATGCGTAAAAATCTTCGGTTATATTGTCACGTAAATTAAATTTTGTAGAAATAATTCCTTTCTTTCAAAGAAATGACATTATTGAGATAAAATATACGTGAATTATCAACAGTGCATAAAAATCAGGTTGCTTCGTAGTCAAAAGTAACATGTGTTTAACAAATTGTTAAAAATATGTATTTGTACATTATTTACGCAATGTATCGTGAACAGAATAATCTTCATTCCACAATATTATATCTTAAAATGATATAACCGATAATCGACGATTTGAAAGCAGGAGAAGAAAATCATATATACGATATGGGACACTTTATCTCTACCTGCAGGCTATTGAAAGACGAAAGACCACCCCATAATCCATAATATTGATATACATGCTATGCTTCAATGAAATATAAACAATTCTCTCCGTGCGGTACAGCGATATAAAACAACTGTTCGCTTCGCCGCGATATCGACTTCGTATATAATACGCGGCGCGCGGAGCGCGACTGGAAGCGGTGTCAGAAAGGAGAGCGAGGAGGACACGAAGGAATGGTATCAATTTTGTCCGCGGAGACAGAGTGTTATTCCCGTTTGCTACGATGCGGAACAGAACGGAATCACCTCTTCTTGGCACCGTTGCACACTTACCTCGACACTTTCGCCCATTACACGTATAATACCGGTAAGGAATATCAATATCTTTTACTACGCGGCACTAAAGCGTTGAATCGGCGACCATTGCGAGGTATACGGGACATTGTTTCGCGTTTTATGTTTGTAACCTATGCGACCAATTTCTCAACGTTGCATATATGCTCGGCAAGTTGTGAATCCTATTTCATGCGCGGGGCAACTCGGTAAGAACACCCCTGATAGTTCCCGGTGACGAATTTTCCCCGGTAACTTCTAGAGTCTCTAGAGCCAGTATCCTGAATTCTATTTCCATCTCACCCGATAATAATTGAAAAAAAGTTGTTTGTCACTTTTTCGAGATTTCATTTAATTGCGAAAAGCGCTTCCGCCATAATCGCCGTCGCGCAAGACGATATTTATCAAAACTCGTCGACATAATGTCGCGATATTAAATTGATATATTGACAAACTTCACAAGACGTATCAGCATTTCCATGAACTCGCCGCGCGGGAAAAGTAGATACCGAGAGTCGATGCACAATGCCACGATAAATATGTAACTAGCAACTTGGACGGGATCCAGGGCTAGGTGAACTATCATTTTTCAGGGCTCATTGATCATCTGGAGCACGTATCGGAGAAGCAGCGGGGTTGAATTTTGGGAAGATGGCGAACCCCGGCCAAGATGAAAACTATAGGGTCCTTCAAGAGTGTGAGACTCTTCGGGATGACGGCGGTGCGGTGGCGAAGACACGCGCGCGGGTAACCCAGATAAATAAGAACCCAACGGTCCTTGGGTGCGGTAAGTGCGCCACGTGTTCTAGGGCGAACCACTTCGCTTCGAGATCTCGGGTGGTGCTATTCGCCACAAGACCCCAGTGTCACTTCGCTCCCCGATACAACAACGTTGTATCGCGTTTGAAGAGTCCAACCCGATTTTCGCGGCGACCACCCCCGCGCCGCGCCGCGAGCAATCCCATTTACTTAACTACCGCTCGCAGTCCCATTTCCAACTCCGGGAAATCGCTTTCCACCGTTGTATCCGCCGGCGCTCCCTCGTCGATCGCAAGGATCAAATGTGTGCGGCAACGAGAAAACGGCGCTTCCGCTCCGTGCACCGCGAAATACAGGGATCGTGGAGCAACGGTTTGGAAAAAGGAAATGTGTTTCAACGAGCGGACGAGCTACGGAAAAAAAGAAGAAATGAAACGTGATGTTTTTATAGGTAAGACTAACTTGGACAAACGAAATAACAAACTCGTGATAATATGTCCAGGAGAGTGGGCTGTATCTCATCACGAAATCTCTCGCGCAAGTATCGCCGGAAAATAATGGAGAAATAAACGCAGGAAACGAAATTCGCGACTATTTTTACGAAAGAAAATTACCTGCAAGTTTTATGGGTCCGAACTCTCAATCGCGCGACAATTTATTTCTCCTAAACTCTCTACGTAATATAGAGATTTCCTATATCACGCTTAAAGTGACAAACCGTTTACGGTTTAAAGCGGCAAACACGGAGTTACCAATAATGTTTGTCTAAGCTCTCTGTGCCAAGCCCAAACAAGATTTCTGCCGTAGATAAACCACACGAAACCTTATAAGGATGGTCTACGGGAGAGACAGGTGGTTCGCTTCTGGCGATATCTCATAGTTAATGCCTCAACAGGACACAATGCCGCATATCGTTATTAGATGCATCTTGATACTGTCTATTAAAGTGATGCACGAGCAGTGTCTCGCACGCCGCGAGCGCGACACGCCGTAATTTCTTGCATTGTCCACGACTATTTTCTAATTAGAAAGAAACATGAGAGAGACACACAACACAGCGATGCGAGACACTCCATTTTATGTATGCGTGCCATTGCATTACAGCATGTCGTTTGCCGTTTTCATCTCGCTTGTGCGTAACATTTTTAATACCTGTAAACTCGTCAGTGTGGAATGCTCGGCGTAAAATCATGTACCAAAGTTACGTACAAACGACACTAAGCTTCTAAAATATATGTTGCGCTTATTCTAGCGATAATTATAGAAATTAATTGCTGATGAGGACAGCTTTTATTTTATAATATGTATAAAGTATACATATAAATTATTTAGATATCTATATTATACATCAATTATAAGATTTTCAAAGCTGCGGTCGAACATCTCGTCGACTACATCTTCAAGCTTAGTGATTAAGTTTCATTTCGTTGTGCAGAAACAGTCAATTAATGTCAGTTTATTTCAAACTTGTGGTTGAATATACCCAAATTTATATAAACTAGGTACGTGTACCTTATACGTGGAAATTCGTGTACAAAAGTGTTCTTCGATGAACCGTCAGCACGATAAACCACAAATTATACTAGTCAGGTCAAAGGTGCCTGGTTACCGTATAAGCGCAACCGCGAAGTCTGAGTATTTCTTTACTTTACGATGCAGCCTCTTTGGATTAACGAAGCGATAAACCTGAGTTTCGCATTATATTATGTGATAAACTCTATCAACGAGATTAAATAAAAAATCTGCCACTAAATAATAATATTAATAATTGTTGCAACGATAAATCGCGCTAAACGAATTACGAACTCAATTTCTCTTTGCAAACCTTTACTATGCTAAATGTTGCACTTATGTACTTATATTGCTAAATGTGTTTAATTGCTTGAAAACTGCGAGTTGTCACATGTAATATTGCGTTGCAATTTCGATACAACAGTATATTTTCTCTCTCGCGTTAATTCCTTCCTGTAAAATGAAGAGACATTTCAGCGCAGATAATCTAATTATACACAGCATTCCAGTTTCATCGCATCAATATTTGTAATAATATACTCTTCCGCAAATATTATATATTTCACGTCTCATAAATTCAATATATCTCTCTTCTCGCACCGCAACTACATCAATCTTATTTAGAAATTATTAATGTTCTACTCGGAGATAAGTTTTCCGCGCAGATCGCTACTCGCGCAGTAAAGGTAATTTACGTTCATAGAAGACACGTTTTGCTTCAAATTCGTGCTTCGCAACACATTTTACATACTGCGAATACGTTACATATACGCTCGCGAATAAGTACGTGAAGCGAGAAAGTCGAAATTAGCCAAATCAGATTAGCTGGCATACCAAATGAGCCCTGATTTTCGGGCACCTATCCGGGATCAACGAGATCACCCAAAACGTTTCGCATCTTATACGACCGGAGGCAACGCCGGATTATGAAGACGCCGCGCGCCGTGTTTCCGTGCCACGTGTCTCGTGAGTCCGCCTCCGTTGCGCGTCTCCGTGGCTTCGCCGTTGGTTGCAATTAACCTCGCCGCATCCTGCCACCCGTTTCCTAAACAGAAACTAGCTTAATGCGACGATGCTTGATCTAGCGAATGCGCCATGTAACATAAACGGATAACCCGTAGTTTCTCCCCGCGTAAAATGTTTACCTGCCGTCTGCCATTTCAACGTGACGCATGTTCAATATATATACGCACTCGCGAGAAAGAGACTGCCTCTTGTTCCTGACGGAAAATAATCGCTGCGCGATGTTTTACAACGTTTCCTGACACGAGATGTAATTATATTGTTATTCTCCTTAGATTTGTTTTTCATCCTGAATGCGAACGTGTCTGCAATAAAATAAAAAAGCATAAACGTATTTTTTAAAGAGAAATAAAATTTTCCTTTTTCCAAGAGTAAATTCAAGCTAGGTCGCCAATATAAAAGTCTCTTGTACAATTACCTTCATTCAAATATTGATAAAGAGAATATGTTAACAAAAGTATCTTATTTAAAAAAAGAAAAAAAATCATTATTAAGATTTCCTAGTTATTTAATTATTTATTGAATAAACTATTACTTGATTAAAGGAAAAAAAATAAAATTTTATACTTATTTTGGAAATTTCGATTCTAGATATGTTATGCATGTTAAAGGAACTTTTTCCAGAATCTTGGCACACGTCATAGACATAGACACGGCGAATTTGTTTAAAGTCGCGATGAATGAAGAATTAAATATTCGTCCTCGACAGTGCAGCGTATGTAAGGAACTGCAATGGAGTTGGTCCCATGCTCGCTGATGGTTGCGCGTGTTTTGCGGAGATTGCACGACACCACGAGGGAGCAATTCGTCTTAGTAATGCGTGAGGGTGTCCGTAACACGACAGGGCAGAGAATAAAGGGGACAGAATGAGAGAAAGAAAGAGAGAGAGAGAGAGAGAGAGAGAGAGAGAGAGAGAGAAAGAGAGAGCACGGGATATCCCACATCCCACACTAGCAGATGAGAACCGCAAGAGTTGTCAACGGGTATCCAGGGTAGCCACGAGGGAGGAGATTTTCACGACCAGGATGAAGAAGAGTGAAACCAGCGGCACTGGATCGAGGACCGACGAAAAGTGCAGACATTAGGCATTTATAGCAGTAGGATACGTAAAATTCGAAAGGCCTTTCCTTTTTGCGCTTTTCTCTCGTCGATATTCACCGATCGATATCCATCTTACTCGTCGCGATAGGTATGCGCTCGCACGCATGTAACACACACACACACACACGCTTGTACGCATATGTAAAGGGGAATATACGGGATCCTCAGGAGCTCTGCGCCCAGCGGCATGCGCGAGGAGGAGAGTCGCCATTAATCTACCGTAGACTCGAATCTCGGTTAGGAATCTCACGTCGTGTGAATATCAGAATAGAGATCTCCTCTGGCAAATTCTAGCAAAGCGCGATGTGGATTTTTGCATCTTTAATGCGAGCCGCGTCCGGAATTTTGTTGGCGCAATCACCGGAGCTGCTCGTTAAGTTTAATAAGAGGAAACTATTTTTATATTAGAATAAGCAGTCATGAGAAAAAAGCGGAACAAATAGCTCTGCGTGTTTGTAACATTTCATACGAGGCAAACATTAAAAGCTCAAAAAAAAACTTGTGTTTTAACTTTATAGTTAGAATTTTTAATAAATTCACATATGAAGATTTATTTAAACATTCCCAAAAAATTTCTAGTCTTCTCATAATGTTGTTTATTTATTTAAAATTTTTGTACACTTTTTTTTTTAGTGCGTAAAATAAATAGAGATTGTTGCAAATTTATAAATAAATTGGTAGTTCGGCATTCTAGAAATAATATAGCGTAACATTATTTTCCGAAACATTGGTGAAGTTT
The DNA here is from genome assembly GCF_048541705.1 of Temnothorax americanus. Taxonomy (NCBI): domain Eukaryota; kingdom Metazoa; phylum Arthropoda; class Insecta; order Hymenoptera; family Formicidae; genus Temnothorax; species Temnothorax americanus. Next base: position 497,260 of record NW_027509307.1, on the reverse strand, counting down.
TCGCCGCGGAACATCTTTTGAACAATTATACCTTCGATAAGGAGAGTTTCCACTTTCTACCTCCGTTTTTGACTTAGTAAATTACGGTTTGTCGAAAACTTTCACGCCAAACTTCCCTTATAGCCGGAGCGAATTGCTATTGAAACTTCGAGTTAGGCCAAAAGCTTCTTATCGGCTATTTCTCTTATTGCAATGCGCGCTAGGAACAGCTTTCGCAATATTTCAGTGTCCTCTTAACTCCGCGAATCTGAAAAAGCTGCAGGGGAAAAGTTGTACGTTTTTGCGCACAGGACGCAGGTCACTGTGCGCGCGGAAGTATAAATCCGAATTACTCTTTGGGGATTACGAAAGCTATTTTCAGCATGGATTGGAATTTGGGAAACGAAAGGCATTGAAACTTTGACAGGAAATATTATAAATGTTTTTATTCCGCTGCAGATTTATGGATAGAATATTTATGCGTTGCATTTATTTGGTATCCTATGTACATATATCGCAAAATATATATTTTTTTTTATGCACAAAAAACATGTTTTTAAAACATCTTTCATAACATTTCGCCATAAAGCTTTTATGCCTTTTTATAGCTACGATTCCACCCTACTCTTCTCCATTTAAAATTTAGATATTATATTTAAATCAAATATCAAATTTTACTGCTCGTACAGTTTTATATATGTATATTGCCAAAAAAAATTTTTTTTTATTTAAATTTTATATTTAAATTTTTTGAAATGTATTTATATATAAATATATATATATATATATATATATATATATATATATATATATACATATATGTAGGTCTGGAAGTATGTTCCGGGACTTTTATTTTTGATATCGGTATATTCCGGGACATTTGGCAGTTTCCAGGACTGTCCTGGAAAAAATTGATGTCCTACGGCATTTTTCGGGACAGTTTTTTGAATCTGATTACATATATATGCGTTATATTCCAGGACTGTACATTTCAAAAAACGTAAACAGTCCCGGAACATACCTCTGGACCTACATATATATATATATATATATATATATATATATTAAATATATATTAAAAAAAAATATATCTATATATATTAAATATATATAATACATATATATATTTAATATTGTATATAATAAGAGTAATAAAAAATTGTAAGAGAAGATAACGTATAACGAAATTCCCGCTTACAATTTTGCGGATGGAAGGAATTCCGATACACCTGGAACATTCCGCTATAACAAATTATAAGTAATTAGATTATGCACACTAGAACATACAATATCGTGTAATGAAGCGTATCCGTTTGCTACGTCATATTACATAGAGTTCTCCCGTATATATATATATAAACTCACCGCAAATAATGAAATCAGGGGAAACTCTGATTTTTCGTGTTTACCGAATCGAAAAGCCAACTACTTTGCGACAATTTTATACCGTCGCGATTCTGGGTCATGCCTTAAAGGCACGTCCGTGTTGCCAACGAAGAATGGAAGAAGTACGTCGCGCGTCGTCAGCGACAATAGCGAAATTCGCGAAGTTCACACGTGAGAACAATGTAGCGTAACGTGACGTTACGCGGGGCATACCGGATGGAATCAGGTCTTCAAAACGAAATGCAAATATGGCATTATTCTATTGAATGCACGCGAGGCTTTATATTTGAGAGAACTATGTGCCCGGAAATCGAAGGAACCGATAGCGCTGCGAAGATGGTGCGCGACATGACTAACTTTCCCGGGAATCTGCATGTTTTAACATAAATTTCCGCGACACGATCTTAAACACCTACATGTCTAGGGCGGTAAATTGTAAGGAACGAACTCTTTTCCTCCTTTTGTCATTTCAAATGAGAATATTCTCTCTGTGTGTACACGGATATATATCGTTTTCTATGTCACTCGAGAAACTTATTTTATTTTACTCAGACTTTTAAAGTGACAAATTTTTACGTTCAATATCTGACGATGAAACGTACCGTCGTAAAATTCAGAAGGCATACGAGATACAAACCAGTCGTTTTTATCTTTGTTCGGGGCAGTCATAAAAGTGACGATGTCGTTCTCAACGGCTTCTTCCTTGCTATATGCTTTTGCCGAGAATATATTGCTGCAATGTGCCGTCGCGACATATAGTATTACGATTAAAATAAATCTATAAAACATGTTGATGTTATATTTGCAACAGTGGATTGCCATATATTACGATAAATATAGAAATAAATATACCAAAAAATAAAACACGTGTTTGTGCGTTAGCACTCATTAATAAATAAATTTATTAAAATATATCGTGCTGTATTGCAGTATACATTTCGGATTCAATTCACATAATATCCTAAGTAGAAAATTCCATTTCGATGAAACTACTACCTTGCCGTGGTAATGCGCTCGGTTTAAAAGTTCGAGATATTTAATGTGCCGTGTATACGCGCCGCGCCGTCGGTTAAGCTGATTACAGGCGATTTAAATAATTTCTTCGCGGTTAATTGGATTAATTACCCCCGACGCGTACAACCGTGGCTTCCTTATTTCCTCCGGACGTCCGCCCCTCGAAACGGAAATGAAAAAAGAAAAAGCGACGAAACAAGTTACGTAGAAGTGTTGGCGGCGGCGGTCGCCCCTATCGCAGCCGGATCGGGGAACTTTCGACGGCTAATAGAAATAAAAGAAAGTTCTCTCCCCGCAAGCATTGCAGTCCGGTTTAGGTTGGTTGCGTCTAAGAGGGTGCAATAAACGGCCAGATTTTCACCGGAACGGCCAGCAGCTAACGAACCGAACGGCAGTTAGACCACACTCAGCCATTAGTGCCACTTTTTTCGGTGCACTATGATATCTCGCGATACGATCGAAAGAAATACAATAAAGAAATAAAGAAAAAGAAAAAGGTATTGTGTATTAGCTTACAATACCGGAGTAATAGTAGCAGATATCATAAAATATTAAAAAACAAGTGTACGGTTTCTCATTACCCAATCTTATTTTTTTCTACTCTTCTTTATATCAGCTGCGCCTGTAGCAGCTGTGCTCTTATTTGACTGAGATGAATTGGATTGAAATAGGATTCACAATAGCATCGCTCAAACTTGAAATGCAATTGTCAAGATTCTTCAATAATTCTACAGACAATATGCAATTGTTCTAAAGAAAATGCTTGCCGTTCTCATTAGTTTTAATGAATTAATACGTGGAAAATTGATTTCTCAAGAAATTTCCCGTTGTTATGTTAAAGCTTTTCATGCAAACCGCACATTTAATTGCATTGCAATTTCATTTAGTTTTTATTTATACGTTAAATAAAAAAATGTTTGGGGTGTTTAATTTTCAGGTTATTTAAACTAATTTATATTAGCAATGTACATTTTATGATTTATAAACTTTATACAACGTGATAATCTCGCATTAACACGAGTTTTTTAAATCCTGAATTTAAAAACTGTTTAAAATAATAGAATTTCTAAATTAAATTAAATTTAATACAAATTACATTTTATAAAAAAAACTACTTATCCAAAAACATCGCGCGCGCGAGTGCAACTTTTTTAATTATTAAAATCATCTCGTGTAAATATAAAAGGCAGTATCATTGATATTAATAATAAAAGCTCACATACGTTTGTTCGTAATTGAAATATCGGATGTACATTTATGTTACACGGCGATTAGCCATTCTATATTATCGTAGCAAAGGGACATTTATTTATTCAACAGACCGCGGGAGAAATCCACAACGATCGATGGTACAGGAATCGCAGCGACGCGCTCCCTCGCGACTCGCGTTCGACTCGCAATCGTTCCGTGTTAACGACACTATTGTATACCGCACTGACAAATCCTTATATACATATACATGACGCGAACCCTCGAATATAAGGAGCCGAGGGTACAAAACACTTAAATCGATTGTCGGTTGGCACAATGGAGAACATCCAACCCCCGGTCCGACGCCGGCTGCGCCACATTTACTTCGTCGGACGATGAAGTCGGGGATGAGTTATAACCATCCTCGACCTCTTCATTCATCCTTCACCGCGCTCCATGCCTCTCCTTATCTTTCCCCCGCCTTTCTCGCTCTCCATTATCATCTCTAACAAGACGTACTCAGCGAATTCGTTAATGACTGCCTGAAAATCTCCGTTATTAAAATTGGCACGAGCTCGTGTTTCGGGGTGCGTCTCCTCCCCGTCGTTCCCTCCCCCCCCTCCGTTTGCATCCGATCCTTTTAGATTACTCCATCTCCCGAGATCTCTCCTCGTCTTAACGCGCTCGCTCCGAATATTCCACCAGGATTTCGAGATACCCAACAGTGCTGCATATTTACACGCGCGTTCTGGTATATATTAAACCCAAAAGCGGGATCTACTCGCATCTATAATATACCCGCGCATCTACCACCGGAAGAAACATCTTCGCTAATATGAAAGCGCGACACATATATGAGATTACGATAGGCGTGCATAAGCGGGGCTACGGCAGAGAAAACGGTAATAACGGGTGGCGTACAAAGGGCATCCCGCATGAATATATTATCGTCTAGAGGGTTGCTTCATCCGCGCACGTACGCGCAAGTACGCCCGCGTGGACCCGTTTCAGGATAATCGTCGCCGCAACTCTTTCCACCCGGGAAGATATCCTTCGCACGATCGACTTTTGAGAGCAAATTTATCGGCAGGATTTGTAGGAGCGCGCCAGAGGGGCGACTCGTGATATGGCGGACCACTTCCCCCTCCCCCCCCCCGAAATCCTTTAGAATTCATCCCGGTAAAGGCTTAAAGATGTAGGAACTTAATCTACAAAGTTGCCAGACCTTTCAATCGTTACTACGTGAGTCGAATAATTTATTGAATATTTGTTATTAGAGAAAGTTACATGGTAATCGAATCTAACATGGCAATTTGCCAAAATCAAATTATGGAACGATAAATTTCTCAGCTTATTATTTAATAAATCCACCCGGGATGATCAATATTTAACCAACGTTACATGAAGTGGAAACAATACACTCACTGCTTCCACGTGACGTAGAATTCACCATGGACTCGATTTGTAGAAATGCTTCAATTGCGAAATATAAATTGCGAAATACCTCTTGTTTATATTATTTTATGTGACGCGACATTTTGTGTAAAAATTTTCTGTTTAAATTATTTTAAAATTAAATATGGAAGAGAGATAAAGGAGCAATTTTTGGAATGGCCGTTATTAATATATATATAAAGTTATATAATTGGCTATACACATATATATCTATACACATTTTGTTATGTTTCATAATATTGTCAAATTGGTCGCTAATTGCATTAAAATAAAAGTTATTCGTTCAAGTATTTTTTGAAATAAATAAGGAGTTTTTGCAATATTATCTGCAAATCACGTTGTCGTTCAAAAAATGTTTCTTATGCAAACAAATCAAAGAGATTCAAATCAGGCGAGCGAGGTGGTCAAGATCTAAGACTGCGGGTATATTTTCCAAATTATACAATACATCATATAATTATAGTACCAATAGTATCAATATCATAAGTAATAATTACATTTTTATACAAACACCGACATTTTTTCATGGAGCAAACTCCAACTTCGAAATACGTTATTCATCCTTTATCTCGGTTTCATGCTAGAATTATAAAATAGCACGGTGAGTACGGTTAACGTTGGCGTAACAGTGAACTTTTATGACAAACAAATTTCAATTTCAACGGTCGTGTCTTCTCGCGTTGATGCACAAACATCTATCACAACGAGCTCACTTATCTCCAACGCGCGCATTTTCTTCTCGCATCAAAAACAGTCGAAAAAAAATATCTCGCTTTCCAAAAAGAATTTTTCTGAATGAATAGGAGTTTAATTGCATCGTGCATTTCTCTTCGTGCACGAGAGTGATACACCGTTCATTTCGTACTATAATTCAGCTAATACTTCACGGTAATCATCATATTATTATAGTGTCGGAAAATTTTGCGTTATAAAAATTTTATTTATTCTACTTTAAATATAATACCATAATACCCCCATGGTAAAAAAATTACGATTATATCATACATTTATCTTCGTTAAATCAACTTATGAAATATGTTGCAAAAAGACGCTTTTCGCTTTTCTCCTTTTTTTGCAGATTTGACAGGATTTGACGAAAAGTAAAAGAATATTCATATTGTGTATGTATTTAATTGAGTTATTCGTTTTCGCATCAATATGACAATCAGTTGTTTAATTTCTATACGCATCTTTGAAAAGTATTTGGACTCTGTTATCAGAAACTTTAGACCAACTTATAGCGTTAAGTGAGTAAATAAAAAGCCAATTATCAAAATTCATAAGATGTAAATTAAACACATTTCATTTCTTGATTTCTCGTGTACAAAAGCTGTTAAAATTAGCATACAAAATATAATGGTAATGACTCCAACCGACGATTACAACGCCGGAAAGAATCACGAAAAAAAGAATGTCTCCATTTCTTCGCGATAATTAATTCGCAGGTAGTGCAAATAGCACACCGAGCATGTTGAGCAACTCCTCGGCGTGAAGCGGGGTGCGGGAACCGCGAGCAAAACAAGCTTCATTGTTGATAGTTCCTCGCTGCAGGCGCGAGAAACATTTCCTCGGGCGCCCACGGGCACTACACGGAGAGACGGGGAAAAAGGATGCTGCTCCTCGATTCATTATCCGCTTTATCGGCAGCGCGGGGAACGCTGCCTCCTTTTCCGTCGTATACATAATCGCCCCCGGCCGATGCCGTCTCGCGCGCGAGTAAATCGGGGATGACAAGGGTATATACTATACGTGAGACGTACGAGACTACATCCCCTTCCTCTCGCAAGCGTCGGCGGCAGGGGTTGGAAGTTCGGAGGGTGTGCGAGAGTCGGCAGTAACGGGCGGGGCGAACGTCCGCACAATGGACCGTTTCGACGGACCGCGCGAGAGGGTGCGGCGCACGCTGGCGACGGGGATGCTCTTGAGAGAAGGATAGGATATATTTCGTATACATATATACATATATAGATTTGCTGCTATCGACGGTGCATAACTGATCGCCCAACCGATTTTCGGCCACCGCTCGTTCCCGCCGCTTTACACACGCCCGCCAAATTAAGCCACCATTAAAATAATAATCTCACCCGCTCTCCTCCACCCCACGAGCCGCGTCGGCGAAAATCGACGTGGACGCGATCGACAATAGCCGTATACGGGGGCTGTCCTCTTGATTACCCATCGACGCTCAGGATTATCCCCGACGGACGCAATTATGAGCGTCGTCGCTGGAGCATCGCATCCCTGGACCAGTTTAAGCTAGTTTCACACGGATCACTAATTTCACCAATGGTTTTCAACCCTTTCAGCGACCGCATAATCGATTATAAAGTTATCTGCATTGGCATAAGAATTTTATATTTCAAATAAATAATCCGATTATTAATGCTTTATCCCTGTGAGTAGCTCTTTGTCAGGTAGTTTCACATTTTTCTCTTTCCACAGAAAGTAAATTGAAATATAGCTAAATGCAGATATATAGCATTATATTTAAATACAAGTAAATAGATATAATATATTTAGATTAATCTGGAGTTTTTCGCGCGCGCGTTTACACATAATGCAAATTAAAAGAATTTGGAGAATATACATTTTTTTTTCTTCCTAAATTTTCTGTGTAAACTGTTTGCATGCAGCATGAAAGCTGCATGTGAAAATGCGTGTAGATTGACGATACAATCTATATAGACAAAGAAATATTCTGAAAGCTAATATTCACTCTTCGATGTAGACAGAAAATCTTGATATAATTTACCGAGTCTATTATTTCCCGACAAAAAGACCTGAACACCTCGTAAAAAGTTAGACTATCCTGTTAGACTATTCTAACATAATTGAACGTCACTCGGGTGTTGCCGTTTCACGAGCGATTCGACTGCATTCGTGTGAAAACTTCCATTTAGATAGAACGTTTCCCTTGCCTACGACGGCATTTCTGCTAAGACACTTTGTGATCTCGTGTGAAACCGGCTTTACGAGACGTATCATTGAACGATTCCCTCCTAGACATTGACGACCCTTCGCGCTTACGACACGATCGAGTTGTATAATTACTACGATCGTGTCGTAAGCGCGATTCAATTGCCATGTCGATTAATGAAAACGACCGTCACCGGCAAAGGAAACTATTTCGTTCGACGCTGCCTGACACGACGAAAAAGAAAATGGGAAGGGGGGAAAGAGAGAAATATTGCATCGCGGGGGCGATTATGGTATTGTACTGTAGAATTTATGGTGGCTGTATTGAATAGTGAGTCGATAATAAGATCGTTCCCGATAACTATTTCGGTCGTCGTTTCTTACCCGCGCGCGGCGCGCCGAATGAAATTTATGGCGTACATGAGTAAGCATGGGAAGAGGGCGCCGGATTAACTCTCCCTCGCGCGATAAACTTGTGCAGCTGTAATAACGGTTCTTACGTCGCGTTTCGATTTTAGCATGAATGAACGGATACATCCCGTGTATCGTGTAAAATTATTAGGCCGCGGAGATACACGCTCGCGGGAAGAGGACTCGAGGAAAAATCAGAATATTCAACAAGCAGCACGTCCAGCCAGAACCCCACTGGGGTGTAAATTATATATCTCGCGCGATTCTACCTTCCCCCCCCCCGGATTAAGCGTGTGCAAGAAATAAAAATGTCGCCGTATCATGCATGATACGCGGCGAGGTCTCAGGAGGTTAATGATATAAGTTGTTTTGACGTTGGTCCGGACATATCCCACGACACGTAGTACCGCGAAAAAGAATGCATAGCCTGCTTAATACATGCGTGCAGCGAGCCATTACTCATTTCCGTCCGTTGTTTGGGGATATATTTCGCCGTCACTAATAAATCTTGATGAGAATTTGTAGCAGATAAAAGACAAACGATGCGCCGGCATTATGTAGGTCAGGATTATCAGACAGCGCGAAAATCGATACGCGTGCGTTTGTCATTTTTCCGCAATGTAATCTGCTTGAGTGAAATATGATAAAATATTAGTTATGTGTTGGACACATCTCTGTCTCTCACTCTCTCTCTCACTCTCTCTCTCACTTTTCTGTTTTCGCAAGAATAGATTACCAGATTACACTACGCAGCGTACGATAACGAAGCTGCACAACGGGATAACGAAATAAAAAGTGTAATAACGAGTAGTCAACAAATTTTTCAATTTAAATTCATACCTAAATCAGGGTCTGTAACACGAGGCTTATACATCCGCAGTTCAGCTGAAAAAGATGGTACACGTCATGGATAAATTAAATGCAGACGTTGCATGAGCAAGTTTACACAGTGCGGTTAGTTAAAAAGAGCATGCGTTTGACATGTGTAAACACTATTTCTGTTATCACGTAGAAAAAGCTTATTATGTGATGTTAAATTTTTGTAAAACCAGCTTCTAAAACGAACAAAATAATCGTTGCACACGAGGATAAAAAATTATAGAAAAATTTACAGAAAAATTGATAAAATTTTATATAATTATATAAAAATTCTCATATAAATGTCGATGTGTGAGAAACAACTTTTTACTTAAACAAAATTTAAATATAAAAGTATTACAAAGAAATTATCACCGACGAAAAATCGAGATGCATTTCATATACAAACAAAGTGTATATTATTTATATGGAAATTATTATATACTTGAGAAAAGTATATTCGTATACCGTTATCAGAAAATTATGTGTTTACAAATATCACGATATTCGGTAGATGAATATATTAACATTTTCAATGAAAAGATTTCTCAATTTTTCCCTCTGAAAGCTGAAGTTCTGTTTCGGAATGTTTGATTTTCCATGGTAATCCGTCTTACGTCAGAGATTTTGATTACAATCCGAGATTGTATTTCAGATGGAGGAACAGTCTCGCAATTTTCCAACTTCGGCAAGTACCGGAGATCATATCGTGGAAGGACGCAGGCGAACGTATATAAACTCGTGAGTAAGCATAGAGTTGGTAATTTCGGTGATCGATTTCGCGAAAGTGGATAACGTTGCTCACAAGAATGAGGTAACTCTTCCACCATGGCGAATGCCAAACAAGACCGAGAACTCAGCGACCAAGTCCGGTATCGCATTATCATAAGAATCCTGCAATGTATCCAAGTCCGCGAGGATCTTCGTGATTTCGAGAAGAGAACACGAAAACTTGGCCATTAAAAAAGATGTTCAAGCGAGCTACAGCGTAGCGTACGATCGACTTAAAAGTGGAACTTCAAGAATCAAAATGTAGTTAATAATAAAGCAATTTTTAAATAAAAACCTGCCGCGCGTGTGATTGCGATCCAATTATAATTTCGCCCGGTATGAATGATTATGCGCGAACAAAATTCTTTGTATATATAATGCTTTTGTATTTGTAATCATTTCGTAAAGTTTTTCACAAGTTTTCAAAATTTATTTGCCGTTTCTCAATTTATATTTTGACCACAGCAGTTTTTCCCTTATCGCAATATATATGTTTACGCAGCCACCGTGTGCAATTGACAATATTACCGGAACATTTCATTGAACGTAGATAGAATATTACTTTCCATCGCTGTTGTTTTGAAAAATAAGGCTGAAATGGAAATGCTTCAATCCTGTACAAAATAATGGCACAAGTAAAAATAGTATCGGCAACCACGATATAGACAATAATAGTGATGTAATAACTACAAATTTTTAAGTTATAATCGACACATAAAAAAATTATTTACAGATTACAAATGTCTCACTACAAATAATGTTTACGTTTCGAAGAATTTAATAAATAAAACCTTTTAATTTAATATTTGTCATTCAAATATAAATTTTGTTTTTATACGAATAAGAAGACTTAATAAGTTAAAACTTAATCTCTTATTATCCTAAAAGCAGCTTGATACGAATAATTTCAATAAACTTCAATTAATTAAATACTTTATTTAATATTATCTTTGATAGCATATAATGATAGCGTATTGATTTATATTACTAACGTTATTTTAGCATAATTAATATTAAACGAAGCTATTAATTAATAGTAATTAATATATATATTAGAGTAATGCAAGTTATATGCAAGAGGAGAGATCGATAGCATTACATCAATTTCATAATCGTCATTTTACATTAAATTAATAATACCAATGCTCTGCGATATAACTTAAGGGGTGTTGCGATTCCAATTTATTATAATGTTAACACCTGAAAGATATTTTCTCAAGGTAAATACTTTTATTTTGGCGAAATTTCAGTAAACAAACCGATGCATGTGTCGTATTTTTCCGGCCACTCCGGCAGCAACGTCGACATGGCGGATACTCCGCTACAAAGTTATAAAAACTTTAGTTAAAAACATAATTACCTGACGCGGACATGTGTTACATTACCAGAAAGCAGGGTCGACAGGCCGGAATAACAACTTGAAACATTTCTATGAATAATCTCGACATTTTCCAAGCGCGAGCGAGTGATTACTAGAAATACTTTTACACACATCGCTCATGAGCATACGAAATTATAATTAAGACAAAATGAAAATGCTCCCACCGTATCACCGAAATTTTAACGCACCGTTTTTTCATTATTAAAATTCTATTTTATTTTATTATATGAGGATGATCTGAATGTTCGCGCTCCGATCGGACATTTATTCTACATTTATTCTACTTAAACTGCATATTCTTTCCCTTCATAATGCTGAGTGATAACACTTTCATACAAGCATTAACTGTGTTATTAACACTCATAGCCGTTTATTCGCGAGATTTTTTTTACGTACCTCTCATATGATGCTATGTTTGCGATCCATCTGCATTAAAGCCCACGTTAAACCGGGAGAATCGGGTAGGAACGGGCTGCTTTCATGCTCCCTCATTTTCCGTCTGCCTTCTCTTCTTTCGAAAGATAATAGACGCATCGGATAATAAAACACATTGTTCCAGATACACTACTGCATCCACTGCATTGTCTCGCGACCGACATCTTCGACACGTCGGCGAAGTGTACTTCACTTATACAGTTATACTTTCCCCCCGCCCCCCCCCCTCCTGGACTTGTATGGTCCACGTTCTACGTGTACGGCCGAGGTTACGGCCTCCTCGTCCCGTTTCTGCTTTGTTACACTTTGATACAGCGCCCTGGTTTTCCGGTGATACGCGTATATACGTCGGCGAATCGTGACAAATGAATTCGTTCCGGGGATACTCCCGTTTTCAGGCTCTCCTATCACGTCCCCTGCCGCGGCGCTGGTATCAAAGTCGTGCGCACAATAGCGGAATTGTAGGGCGAAAAGAAAGAGGAATCCGAACCACTGTTGAAGCCATACATAAAGAAAACTGAATCGAATTGTTATCCAGATATGGAAATATTATATCAGTATACTAAGCGCAATTTTCGATCGCGAAAAATTATCGGAATCGAAGAATTGAAGATATTCAGAGAATTTTCAGGCTTTATTCACGTCGCTTCTTGCGCATTCCGTTGTATTCCTAAGCAAATACTCTGCAGAACGAGACGCGAAAGCTCGCTCCAGCTAATATTTCAGACTCATTTTGCTAGATATAATATCGTTCATTTATTCGCGGCGGTGTTACGCGAATTGGATTTGTGTAATGTATTTAAATTTAATCTGTCCTTTTCAAACCGGATTGTAGATAGCGGCGCGCGCGCGCGCGCTACGGGCTATTATTAAGAAACCGTTAAACTTACGGACAGTCTTGAAAACTTTCGAAATCACTCAGACAATAACGGTATAAGATAATACCGCGCGCGTCGGTTCACGAACCGCCCTCGCGCCGCGAAACAGAGCTCAATTACTTATGATAAGCGTCAGCGCGCATCGATTTTACGATGAAAAGCAAAGTAATTGTCAAAAAACCCGCCGATGGGGCGTCAGATCGCTCCCGCGCGCGTTTTATTCTAAAACTATGTAACATCTGCAGATTGATTGGCTCAACTTTACTTGCGTCATGTTACCGCAAGCCCGGGGCGGTTTGCGCTTCGTAGATTTACAGGGAATCTACGTTTCCCGATTGGCGTCAAGCAATATTTTTCACGCTTTTGCGCTCTTAGCCGCTCTTAGCCAATCGAGCGCGTGTTTGTTGTTAAATGTATGCGCGACTTTTATCTCTTCACGTCAAGCGCGCGCGTAATGTGTAACGAACAATTAATCGTATTTTCGTTTCTCGTATTTTTTTACACCTCGGCGTCGAATTTACGTTTCGGACAGTTTATCTTGTGCCGAGTAAACGTTAATTCCGCTGCGACGTCCGCGACGGTGAACTCTTCCAATCGGAGCTAACACAAACTGATCTCACTTGGTTGCAGGACAGTTATTTCTGCGCTTTACAGTTTTCCTTCTGCCAATCTGATTCAACCTGATATGAATTGAACCATTGAAATATTGCTTTTCCCTTTTTATCTCGCGTAAGCCGCATTCCACTTCTTTCGCATAAAGTACGCTCAAAGTAATAAGGCTTACTTTAACAACCATCTCCCTATTGTATCGTATTAAATTAATCGTCAATGTCTGCAGTTATTATAGTTCAAAAGAAAGAAGCTCGTACAGATGGTTGAATATAGATTCATCGGTTGAATATAATTGACAAAAAGATTACAGTTGCACAAGATTGCACGATGTTCTACTCAGGTATTGATTGTACGTGTACGTGCGCCGATATATCCGCAAGCAGCACTAATTACGTCTGTAATAATTCACTTCGCTCGGTCTTGAAGCGGTAGCAAACGAAGTGATTACACGCGCGAGCGATATATATTGCGTCGAAGGGATCCTTTCCAGAGTTCGTAAAATGAGTAGCTTTATGATTTAAGAGTTCGGTGCGGAATAATTTATTAAGATCCCGAGCGAAGAGGGATCGCTCGCGAAGCGCTCGTCAGAGAGCGACTCTCGGGAACAATTCTATAAGAGATTGAGATTTTTCAAAACACCATAATTCAATCGCACGCGCGACGCAAGCGAGTCGAGGGGGACAATCTTCGAATCTGATTTTCACGAGTGCGCGAGGACTGGCGCCGGTCTTTTCCCTTGGTGGTCTACCGTTATATATAACGCGCGCTGACCGCTAGGTATCGCCGAATTCCATTTCTTCTTCTACCTTCCGGGGCGAGCCGGAAGATATACGACGTCCGACCGCGCGCTTAGTCCGCGTCAGTTTCCGACGGAGGCAAATGTCTTCATCGATTAGGTTACCGGTTACCTTTAGCTACCCCGCACCCCCGCGAAATCCCAAAAGCGAACCACTTTTCGCTTTGGAAAAAGAATTTCTCCCGTAAGCGGGAGAAAAGGCACTCTCCCACGCGCGCCAAACGCCGAAAAACCACCCCCGCGGGCTGGTTACTATCCCCGGATATCCGGCCGGCTGGTCGAAGAGAGTCCGCGGAACACAGCGATGTACCACCAACCACGGTAAGTAGTCGCGAATGATATATTCGAAGTTGAGCGCGTGGCCCCCCCGAGCGATATTTCACGGAAGAGTTTCCACCCCCGACGAGCCTCGAGCGGCCCTCTCCCGCCCTTCCCACCCCTCGCGAGAGTCTTTGACATTATCGAAATTCCGAAGGCACCTGGAGCGCTGCAATTTCGTTCCGTCTTCCTTCCTCTCTCGCGTCGCCCTCTTTCTCGACTCACTTTGTTCTCGTTCTCACCGTTCTCCGTTCTCTTATCCCTTGCTCTCCTTGTTTGCAATCCGCCCTTTCTCTCGCGCCCCTCTATTTCGCGTTCGTTCAGAGAACATCCCGCGATGAGGCGGGAAATGGGGTGGGGGATTAGGCAGGGCGCGGGGGGGAGTCTGACAGAGCCGGATAATTTAACAGAGGCCAGATGAGATAAGATAACCTCTCGCGATGGTTGGGCTAGTGTTCTTGCGGTTCACCTTACAACTCGGCTGCGACGCCAAGCCTCCATTCCGTCGTGTAAACACGTCCCCGCGACGCCGCAGCCGCCCGCATGAGACTTACAAGAAAACGCTCGGATCCCTGGATCCGACACCGAAGAAAGCTCTAGACCCGGAATTTCGCGACGCTTCAATAACCCGTGTATTTCTACGGGACGAAAAAAAAAAGCGCGATCGGGTCGCGCTCGGGAACAATCGTCGAAAATTCTAGCGCTACACTCGAATTCTTTTCACGAGAGATCTCTGAGCCGATATATTCTTTTGAAAAACCTAGAAGATCTATATAAAAATATTCATATTTAAGAATGATGCTTAGTTCGACGTCTGTCTAAAAGTAATTCGCAACAATATGCAAATAAACGTTGTTTTTTTTTTTTACAAACCCGTAAGGGCTCAGTCACAATGAGAAAAATATAGAATAAGATAAAGGAATAAGGAATAAGGCATGTTGTATCTCACTTTAATGTACGTGTACTGAAGTGAGATGCGACATTCCTTTATTCCTTATTCCTTTATCTTATTCCTTATTTTTCTCATTGTGACTGAGCCTTAAACCCGTAAACTGACGGCGTCGTGTCGCTTTCAAAGTAAGCATAAATATTCGCGGCAACGATTTTTCAACGCGTTACACACAAAGGAATTAAAAAAAAAAAAAAAAAAAGCCACGAGGGATACGTTTCTCGAATAAACAGGCTTGAGCGTGTCAAATCACGAATCTCTTAAAAACACCGAAGAAAAATATTTTTAACGAAATATCGGGAGAAATATACACGAGGAAAAAATAAAAAGAGTTACCGTAGAGAGCGAGTTACCGCAACGAGCTTGCTGCCGTATTTTTTCGTGAGTATACACAGATTATTAAAATATCTGTCTGTGAATATTCTCTATTGCCATTATTGTATTATTTTTTTTAAGGTTTTTAAGCACAAAGTAAAATATCATGTTTGCTAGAGAAAAGTGCCGTGGCTAAAACAAATCTTAAAATGTAACGAAATCAAAATTCGCCAGATTAAAATGTTCAATTATGCGTCCAATTATATGACCGTTTAAAGTGAATGTCTAACATTTTAACCTAATTCGTATTAATAATAGTGATTTAATCTAAATGCATTCCGATCGACCATATATATTCCGTTATTTCATTTTTATTGAAAACGTGTTGGCACGAATTTAATATTAAATTTATATGAAGCCCCGATCGTTCACGATCCGATGGCCCAAAAATCCCCCTGGCCCACTTAATATCTCGAGTCATTTATCGTTTGAATGACCGCATAACTTCGCCATGTTCTATGAAACCACCGGTTTTATTGACAGCGGTCTGAATTAGGGTGGTCGCTGACTGCGAAAGAATGGTCCGCAGCAATGGACCTTTCGTGGACCGGCCTTTGAAAAAGAGCGCCGTTTCGTCATAAAGAAACTTGAGACGATAGGGGCTGATAGATATATGAAATATGCGGGAACTGCGTGAAATCGCTTCGCGAAAGAGAACGAGCAACGCTTGCTTTTAACTAGGTAAAGTGGGAACGAAGTGACGTACCGTAAAATAGAGCGAATCGCACTCGGGGGGACGGAAAACTTTGCCGAGATAAAAGTATGAGTATCAATGACGACGGCGTACAGCGAAACGCGTTGAAAAACGTGAAAAATAACAGAATCAGCGCAATATCCGATTACGCGCGCAGATGAAACGCGCGCAAACACGGCTCGTCGTATCCGCGCTCGTCTATGTCTCCCTGGGTATCTTCATTGACGCAATCTTTAGTGGTTCTCTCGTGCTTACTCGCAGCGTCCTCCTGAAAGCGTTTCTATCCGCGCCACCGCGGTATACAGCGCTCTCGAATACGTTCCACCTATTTGACTAACTTTATACTACGCTCGAGACGCATACTTGAATGCTCGAGGGTATAGTAGACATCGCGCGACTCTTCAACGTGCGACCAAGTCGGTTTAGTTGGCCCAATTTTCGTTACCGCGCAATTAATACA
Source organism: Temnothorax americanus (assembly GCF_048541705.1). Classification (NCBI taxonomy): domain Eukaryota; kingdom Metazoa; phylum Arthropoda; class Insecta; order Hymenoptera; family Formicidae; genus Temnothorax; species Temnothorax americanus. Next base: position 480,381 of record NW_027509307.1, on the reverse strand, counting down.
ACGTATTTCCAGCTTCGAACTTGCTGAATGATGCTTCAGAAGTGCAAACACTCAAAATGGAAGTTATATTCCCCCTCCCTCTGCTTTCCCTGCCTGCTCCCCTGCTCCCTTCCTTATGAAGTATACGATTCGTACTTGACGCACACTGCTGACTGAAATTTCCACAGCTCTCTCTCTCTCTCTCTCTCTCTCTCTCTCTCTCTCTCTCTCTCTCTCTCTCTCTCTCTCTCTCTCTCTCTCTCTTTCTCTCTCTCTTTCTCTCTCCCATCAAAATGGAAAACGGGCAAAAATAATCCATTAGCTCGTGGATTTGATAAAGATGTAAAAACATTTTATTACCATTATGCACGCGGAGGAATTTTTTATCTGGAGAGAGCTCGCCCAAACATATTAAATATGTAACGCGATATTTTAATAAGCATTTATTTCAGCCGAGTGATTGCTTTATGCAAATTCGGTACGTGATTATAATTAACGCAGAACTTTCAATATGATTCGTATAAATATGTCCAATATCGCTTGCTGAAATATTCATCTCCGCCGATGTGTCTACAGCATAATTACGCCCTATGGTTTACTAACGTTATTAATAGGCAGATATATATCGCTGATGAGATTTCTCTTTGCAATTTTGCGACTCGATGAAATAATAAATTTGCACATTAAATATAAATGAACTAGGTAGCTGCGTCGGCAACATTGCCTGCTAAAAGCGTCGCTGAACGTGTCATCGAATCAAACGTTTGTGGGATACCATAAATTTGCGAAATTAGCGCATTTCATAAGTTTCGAACGTAATGATCCGTCTGTGGATGCAGGCAGGTGTGGAGTATGGCCCGTCTGCTTTGAGTACTTTTCCACCTAAATTATCAAAGCTGATAATCTATCGGTTCCGGACGCTTCCGACGATCTGGACCCGCCAGATATTAATCACACGGCTCTCGAAAGGGTCCAATGTACGCGACATCTGGCATTAATTCGACGCTTAACGTTCGGCAGACTCGGATTCCGCATCCCCCGATCTCGCGAAGCGCACGTAGCGAACGCTCTCTGGCTCGAATCCCGCATATAATTTCCGTGGGGGGAGGGGGCCGAGCTCGGGAGCAGAGGCGTCTACGGGAAGAACGATGGGTGCACGCCTGTAAGTAGTATTTGTGAAATATGGTCCCGACGGAAACGTTTTTATTCGTACACTTTATATACACCGGAGATCGCCAAAATTCCGACATTTCTATTCGCGATCGGGCAAAATTGCGGAACGACAGAGGTATGCCGGGATTTTACGAGTGACCGTAAGACGTCGAAGAAGTAGCGAGTTCAAAATCGCAATTTTTTGATTATAAATCCGTTAAATTTATAGGCGGCTTTGCTTTGGTGCCCTGCAGCTCACGAAAAATAAATGGAGGAACCGAGGATAACTGCCGCATTCAAACAGTACGTACGTCAATATTTGATGAAAGCATATTTTTAATGGATTTTTTAGAATTTTTGTTTTTAAATAATGCTTAAAAATACGTATGCTAAATATGCCATTAACACTCGTAGTAATTTAAAGCGATTTCCCGCAGTATTTTCGCGCACAAGTTATTTCCAATAATTTTTCTTCAACACTGAGAATTAAATTTGATAAATTTATATTGAGAAATTTGATAAATATTAACCGTTGACAAACAAATGACTTGCTATATTACTTCAACCAAGCCACGAAATTCCGAATGAAACTTCGCTAACTATACCTGCCATCGAATATTGTTGTTACGAAAAGTGCTCGACACCGCGTTCCACTTGTCAGTATATATGGGTCTTAGAGTTTCAAAAAATCTCACCGTACTCGGTTGGTCCGGCTATATACTGCAAAAAAATGTCGCTAACGACTTTTTCGCGATGTTCCGGGCGGAACATTGTGTCGCAAACGTCAATGTCGCGTGTCGCGCTCGATGCTTGCGAGATTCAAGCTGAAATCAAAGATCGCGTCGTGATTCCGCACGAACGCGACTTAATCATCATCAAAGCCCGCTCTAACCGGACCTGCTTGAAACTTCCGGGTCTGCTTGTAACGAGACTTGTAACTTGTTCAGCCCTCCTGGTAAGTACAATCCGCGCTGGGCCCCACGCGTATATCCAAGAGTATCCGTTCGCGTCCAGGCCAGGAATCACTTATCCGTTTAATCGATGTTTAACGATTCGAGTTGGAGAAACTCCGCGACAAACTTACAACGGCCTGAGGCGAACTTGCCCCCCGTAGAGGAGAATCGTTACGAAGTGTTTCGAACGGTCCAGATTTCGGAGGCGTGCGGGCGACTCGTCTCGCGCCCTGCACTGCAATGCACTTTCTCAAATTCTCGAAACGCGTTACACTTTGATTCAAGAATGGAGAGAGATATAAAAACTGATAAAGGCGAAGCACGAACGGCCGCACGCGCTACTCCTTGCCTTCGCGATCTTTCCTGCCTCCCTCATTTTAATCAAAAAATAATTTTAAGGTAAATTTACATTATTCGCAAAAGCGAAACGATTGTAATAAAGTAATGTACAATATCACAATTTGAATTACGAACAACCGAAAAACTATGGCAACTTTCATGAAGCGAACTTTGGAAAAGCGAATAGATAAAAGCTTGATCTACATTTAGTTGCGCGAAGTGAACTTTAGAGGTAGTTAAAAGTACAGAAATTTGAATATTAAAAAGTTACGAAACGAGAATGACACGTGAAGCGCTTTTAATGAAAATCTCTGCAACACGACGTTATTATCGTCCTACGTTCCGCGCTGTAATTCCCGCATAGTAATAATTGCTGAGCGTGCGAGCGGTCAATTTGCTACGTCTATTTAATCCAATATCAAATCCGTGGAAACTCTAAAAACGGTAATTATATCTCGTAATTCAAAGCGCTATATCCGCAAAACAAAATCAGTCGGAGCCAATCGCGTTAAAATTATATATTTTTTTCTTTCTATTCATCAGAATTATTTCAATCCTCCGAAAACAAAGGAACATTACGCTATCTATCTTGCGTAAATGAAAAAACGGGCTAAAATTGATATCTTTGTCTTTAAATGAAAAAGAAACGATAGAACGTTTCTTTCTAATAGAATGGTAATAGAATGATACACACCTGAAGCTAATCTGGTTTCACCTAACCGTGCTACATCGGAGAAAGGAAATCTCGGACCAGACAAGCGAGAAAATTACATTCCATCTGCGAAAACATCGAGCGAGAAACCACGATTTCAAATTGAACGAATCGCAATGGCTCTCGCGCGCAAACAATCGATAAGTAATCAACGCGTGCCGGTCCTTTTTTCTACCTCTTTCTCTCTCTCTCTCTCTCTCTCTTCTTTCAGTTCTACATTTCCTACCTAATGTCGTAACCTGGTTTATATTGACGGCAAATAGAAAGCCGGAAGTAACTGAATTTATTATCCGTAAGGTGTGTAGTAGAAGCTGTTAAGTGCATCCATTCATATAAGATAATATTGCATTTGAATTGTGCATAACATTATATTTTCTATCCTTTAAAGTAGAAAGAATCCAGTTTCTACACTGAATTAATCGTAAATATAATTCATATAATCGGAAAGAATATACGACGGTGATATTCATTACCTCTCCTTATGATACAAAAGAAAGTAACTGCACATGCGATTACAATGATATTAACGAAACAGTAAGAAAACGATTTCTTTTCGATCTCTTACAAATTATCTTCGATAATGTTAGACTGAACGTTTGATAATTGAAAATTAAAGCAGATAGAGGAGAGATTTTGGAAACTATTCTCGCTTCCGAGTAATTTTATAACAATCTATTGCTGAGTTAGGTCGTCAGCTGTCAGATTCAGAACACATCATCTCTTCGAAACGTTATCGAAGCAACCAAAAATATTCGGAAAAATTGACACAGATACCTTTATATCTGCTCTAAATTATGACACGGCAAATTGATGCTTTAGTGCTTCGGCCAATTAACGTCTTGATTGATTAATATTTTCTAAAGTATGATTAATTGCTTTCTTTCCTTGCGAATGCTCGAACGTCTCGGGGTGTTAATTCTTTTGTCCTGTCTTTTCTGGATCGCGTTATTCTAAAAGACATACCGAAGGTACGTGACAGAACATCGGCGAGTATTTTTGTCGTACGCTGGCGGAAGTGATTATCGCGAAATGAGCTCACTTGATTGAACAAAGACGTAGCAGAGGATACGTTGATCCGCAGATCCGTCTCGCGGACAGGGGAAAGAGGGCTCCGATGAAATATTACCGGTGACTAAGGACGTTTAAGGGGGTGAGCAAACGAATTTACGGTTCGCCGTTAAATCCCGTGAAGAATATGTCTGCCCGTGGGAAAGTCGGGGCTTGGGGCATCCACGTTAAGATGTGTGTTTCGCGAGAGCGACGCGCGATGAGTCCGCATATTGTCGGCTTCAAGTTCCATTTCGTAAAATATTTCTATCCTGCGTCACGGAGCGAGCGAGCGAACGTTGCAACGACGACGTGCTCATCCCCAAGCGTTACGAAAATTGTACGCCCCGCACGGTACCAGAGTGTGGATATGCGCGCGTATACGTATGCGAGCGTGTATTCGTGTGTTCAGCAGGTTCCACTTCCATTTTCGCAGATTCGCAAACGAGAAATGTCAGCGCACTTATTCGCGTGTACCACGAAATTTCGTACGCGAAGCGTTTCATATAGCGCTCGATTACGCTTTGTTGATTTTATACTTCGTTAGAATTCCCCCGCGTTGTCGCTTTCGTCGGCAGTTTCATTACCTAATGGTGTACGTGTCTTTATTTCGGGCGTAAACCGGAATTATTTTCAAAAACACCGATCTAACACTTTGTTAAAATAACCCGCCGCGCGCCGCTGTATTGTCGGAGAGAACGTCGTCAAGAGACACCTCTTTGTAAAAACGTCAGCTTTGCAGATTCGCCGTTTCAATATTCACGAGCTTGCAACGTATCTCCGTGCTAGTAAAAAAAAAGAGAGAGAAAAAAGAAAGATGCAAGATCTCAAATGCAAGGAGAGAGAGAAAGGAAATTATTAAATAGCTGCAAACACTTTTTGCTCTTATTCGCGCGTACACATTCCCCGTATTAATATCATCATGCATAAACGTAACTTGCCCGAACAAAAGCCCTTTCGGAACTTTCCTGCCGCAAGCGCGAGGTATATTTCCTAAAATTACGTATAATTACGCAGGATATCTCTCACACAAATTTATCTTCTCGAGATACACGAGAAAGAATAGGAATTCGAATCGAGGTGGTGTCGACGATATATAAGCTGTCATGCACCTGGTAAAATTTTATCACGCTCGTAATAAATTAAATAAATCGCGGTACAACAACGGAATACGAAATAATTAACTCGTAATTTTATGGACTCGGAATCGAGAGAGGAAATGGAGCTTACGGGTGGTAACAAACCGCGACTTTCGCGGGCAAGCATATTTTAAGGCGCGTCCTTCCTTTCTTTCATTATTTTAATATCGTCGAGGGATAAAATAGCCACAGACGATCGCGATAATTATGCCGCACAAATGGAAATTTATTCGATATTTATGAGCACAAAACACAACACTCCATTATTTACAACATCTCGAGTGAATCCGCTTATTGGCAATCGATTATTTAAATCTGCGTGGGATAATATAAAATCGCCCGTTACTTTCGAGCACCCAGCTTGCTCGCTTACTGACCGCGTTATGAATATTCTAATCGACAAGTCCGTAAAAGTATGGCGATAGATCTCGCTGTTGCTTCGCTTTATAATTCGATTTCTCTTCGCCAGGTCAATTGTTTTTGTGAGATTTCCTAATTAATGTTTTATCGTATTTAGACCGTTCGATATCTTTTTCTTAAAGCGTTCTCGAAAGATTTATTTAATTTTTTAATATCGCGTTTAATATCAAATTACATCGGCTTGCAGATATTAATGATTTAATATCGATGTACAAATTTTTACCGCTTTCAGAAGACCTCATAATTTTCGGGGAGATTTTGAGAATCTCGTTACCACAACGTCAGCTTTCCCAGCAGGCCTGATATTTTAAACCAGTGATTCCGAATTGCGCCTCCTTCCTGAAAGCGACAGCCGCAGCTTTTTGTCGGTCTTACCACTTGGCAGTGTTCTCATGCGCGCATAACGGACGGGGTTGAGCTTGCATTTTGCGTTCGCGGATACAATTTAAATTGCGGTAATTTAGAGCAAAATCCACTAACTCCCGCGTAATCATCGAGACGTATTTCTTACTGCAAAATGAGATATGTATAATCCGCCGTTCACCATCGTCGCTTGAAATACTTTTGAATTTATTACGACGGAGCAATAAAAAACATAATTTACGACCAATGATAATTCGATTAAAAGAAATCTGGCACAGTCATTCGAATTCAAGCTGCTCTCTGTCGAAATTGAACATTATAACGAAAGTTCTTTGATAAAATAGATAAAAGACGTAATAGGAATAGTAATATTCTGATATTTTAATGTACTGTGAAACACAATAAGAGAAAATTCAGCCATATATATTAAATGATTCAACATTTACAAATCTATTCATTAATACTCAACGGTCGAATTGTAAGCCTTTAAATTATTTATTAAACATACTGGCACCGATATATATAGAAAAAAAACAGCAAATAAAGCATTGGCCGTAGCTTCAAGTTAAGTGCACGACCGCCGTTTCATATACATATTGTATCAGTATTCTTCGGGGCATTTTTTATAACGTTAGCCGCGCAAATTGCTTTCCGCAAACGATACATAATGGAAAGCGTCGCGCTTCAGTCACGGGTCTGGCGAGTTTTAAAACAATGCAAAAAATTCTGTAAAGAATAGAGATTTGTAGAAAAATATAAAATTAATAAAGGCACGGTATAAATAATAATAAACAATTAGGTTATTATTTTAACGCTGCAAAAAAATAAAGGAGAAATGGATGAAAAAAATATTTTTTGTCGTAGCTGTTATTTTTAATGCAATAATATCAACTATATTCGTTTGAAACTACATGGTGTGATAAAATTTGCATTCAAACCGGGACACTAAAACAGAATGTTTTTTTTTTTAAATCCAAATTTTATTTAAAATACCTTTTTAACTGCATACGGTATCACGATGAGAATTGAGTATGATACATAACGAGTCTCTAGAAAATCTCGTTCTACTTAACTCAGTTTCCGGGATATATATAATCTTTAAAACTAATCTGGAGGGTGATGCTGCCCGGGCGCAATCGAGTTATCTTCACGTGTAAGAAATATCGGTTATTATCGATCGGAGATAAAGCCTGACGCTATCGCGCATGCACGGAAAATTACGGGATGTAATTTTGATGAGATATTAAAGACGACCACTCTCTCGTCGGAGAGAGGAGGAGGAGGCCGATAGCGCGATCGTAAGCGTACCTAAATACGTTTCCGTGATTTTATACGAGAGACGCGCCGCGCCGTCATTCCAGATACTTTCGGATTCAAAATACCTTCTCTCTCTCGAGTAGGCAAAAGGGGATCGATCAGCCGAACATTTTAATTTTGGCGAGAATCATATTCACGACCGAGGCCGGATTGGAACGAGTTCCGGGCGCGGTTGGCGAGTGGCGGGTGTGGAAAAATGCGCGACGACGCCGGATGGGAAGCTACAATTCCATTTGTCCCATTTCAAAGTGAAATAGCTTATAATGTCGAAATAAAACGTCCCCGAACCGCCCGGTTCTTCGAGGGAGCGTCTGAAGTCGCTCACGGTAAGAGCCGAAAGAGTAGAAAGATATTCCAGACCGCGCGAAGATGGGGGCACGGGATATGGAAATCTCCCAGCAATGGCTGGCTCCGGTTCTCTCTCCCGGCTATGATAATCCGATCTAGAATCGCATACTCTATCGCGTTTTTTATCCGGTAATGAGAAGTTACCTATACGTATATATTTAAGCGGATACATTTTTAGCCGAATCATAGTGCGGAGAGAATTATCCTCTAACGCGAAAATTTCCTTCGTTCGTGCCACGTCTTGAATTTTACGAAAAGATTCCTATGTAAACGAGAAAAAGGAACGGTGCAAAGCACTAAGCTATACGAGTAGTAAATTTCTAACAATTTTCCGCGGCAGCTCAAGTTGTATTTCGTACCCTCCGTACCATTTGTAAGATTAAGATTTTAAGTTTTACGCTGTCTGATCCCTTATTATTAGCCACGTAAATAGGGCTTTGTATCCCGCTGCCGCGCATTTTGCTGCATCGATGCTCATGCAGGAGAAGGCATTAAGCGCGGAAATGCCGCGCCGCCTTTGAAAGAGAGTAAAACGCGTCGCGCGACGCCCCGGCCCCGGCACGGCCGAAAGACGACGACGGGCGTAATGAAATTTCCCCGGCAAACGAGCGGCGCCAAACTCTACGCGGTAACGCCGTTGTTACGCTCCTCTTTTCGAACTTTCCGCATTTGTTAGCGCACGGACGAAGTGATTCACCGTATCTGCCGGCATAAAGAGCCGCCGCGAACTTTCCCCCGTGTCTCGCAACCCCTCCTGCCGTCTCGGCGTTCCCTCGTTGTCCCGGGGTATCTCCCCGGATTCAGCGGAAGGGTAGGAAAACGCGTCCAGCAAGCTGCAACCGGAAGTGGCCTCGAGAATCCCATCCGTTTATACGATTCCCTCGGATCGCGCTAAAGCCGGAAGTGGGGTAAAGACGGAGTCGGTCGGATGGAAAGTCGAAGTTTCAGCGCGACGAGATGCGATTCGTGAGTCTTTTTCCCGATCAAACTTGTGACGGAGGAGAAGAGGAAGGTATACGAAGGGATTGCCGGTGAGGGATAACGACTTCCCCGCGAAAACGTGACGTTAATTGGAAGAGCGAATCCGATCGATCGCGTCGGCTCAATACCGAACGATCAGCGATTCCAGGGGAAAGAACGAACCTTTAATCCGTTTCGCCCGGTTAAGAATAATTTTCCACTTCTAAGCCGCTGGGTAAAACGGCGGACACCTTTCCATGACTGCTTCTCATCTCCAGAGTTGATTATGATAAATGGGTTATACAGAAGATCGCGTGTTTGTCGACCTAATTTCAAGATAATCGAGCCAGGACTCCCACGTGAGCCAGGATCCTTTTATCCTGGACGTGATTTCTTTAAATATATGCGTGTGATCAACTTCTAAACGCGAGCATAGAATAATTTTTTATTATAACCGAGAGGTTTTTTAAACTTTTACATAATAGCAGTCAAAGGCAACGTTAAAATCGATCTCCTGAAAAATTATGCAAACTGCGTTTACTATATGCGTTGTATCCATTAGTATATATATTATCCGAGAACGCGATTCCCTACCCGGCTATCAATTTTCTATGGAGAAATGGAAGAAGGTACGCTGCGCTGCAGGAGGAACCTCAATTTTACCGGTGGGAAAGGGGATATTACGTGCGTCGTTTCCGCTCAAAAATATTTTATCGAAGGAGAAAGAAGACTTGGAAGAGGCAGCGTAGCGAGGAGGAGAACGGCGAGGCGGAGAAGAAGGAGGAAGGACGCACTTCTTTGGGCGCGTACATCCTTATTGTGTCCAACTCCCGTACAGAAGCCATCCCCTCGCCGTTCTTCAGCCAGCCCTCGGCCAGCGTAAAGCTCCCTCTAACCTCTAAGCCAGTTTCTCGTGTTTCACAATCCCGAGTGAAACAATTGAGTGCATTCACGCCGTCCCCTGGAGAGAGAAAAGGCAAGTGGGCACCACCAGCCCCCGGATAGAAACGTACAGGCCCTGCAAATCCACCGACGAGGGAAGGATAGAGCGGTTCTCGTTCAAAGCGGACAGAACGACGCTTTACCTTCCCCGGTGCGTTTGAATGGAACCGACCGAGCGCGACCCACCTCTCGTTTTCCGCACCTCTGCGACCGCGCTTCCCGAATACGTTTGAGCCATCTCTTAAACGAAACCAACGCGAGTCGGCGATGACCGATCCTGATCGGTCTGAAATCGATGGCGGAGCCGGCTTCTCGTCTCCCTTCGCGAGAGTACGTGGAAACGAGAACACAGACTCACACGATTTATCCTCACATATTCAAGAATCCAAGAGAAACCTGCGAGATGCGTATCTACAACTTATGGGTTGTCTTAAAAGAAAGCACTCTCCGTGATATCGAAGAAGAAATAAATTTTGTAATAATCTTCCAACTGCATCATATTTTCTTTTTAATGTATATCCAATATAAATGGATTTGTAGATAAGGTAATAAAACTGTTTTAGACGCATATTCGTATACACTAAAAAGAGAATATGATGTAATCGGAAGATTATTACAAAATTTCTTTCTTCTTGTAGATAAATTATAATAATAAAATTGTTCTTGTTACATATATAAATATGCTTCACTTATCGAGATTACGTATATTTCTTATTTGAAGCCGTTTTTAGTCCCACAACTTCAGAATTTCGATGGAAATTAACATTTTCTTAATATCTGACAAAAATTGCCAATTTCATAATGTATTGTTATTATTACACACCGTCTTTATATTAATTTATGCGAAATTGCTCAAGAATCGGCGGAATTTTCTTTGTCACGTCCCCATCGACGTTCATAAAACTAAGAACCAAAAACAATCTTCATCTTTGACTAAACGCAAGACTCCAGAAGAACGAGGTCGCGAAACAACGTCCCGGCGTTAATCGGGATGAAATGTAAACCGAAAGTTCCGGCAGTAATCATCGTAGGAGTCGCCGGACCGCTCCGGAGGCTGCGTCTCGCGCTCGTTATTTCAAGATGGTGCCGTTCTCAGCCGTCACGGGGGAGTCGGTGGAATCCCGGCCAGACGGTCAAACGGTCTCGCCCGCGCTGGCCGTGCCGCTGAACGTGAAATATCCGCGCAGGCGGAAGTTATAAATCACTTGGCGGAGGCGGCGGCAGCGGCGGCGACCCAGAAACAGAGGCGGTAAGGGGATTCCGTCGCCCATTCCGTTGCTCGAGGTCGCTACGTAATTTCATTTTATCTAGAAGTCGGCTATCTAGCCGAAATTCTTCCGTCACCTATCGGTACACAGCCACATGCACACGGTCTCGCCGGTTACACAACAAGTAATCGCGAGGATTGTTCTTTCTCATACGTATACATACGCGTAAATAACGCGGGGGGGGGGGGCGAAACAACCAACACGTTCCGCCCCGGCTATTTTGCCCCGTCTTCTTATTCGCTTTGTTACGTTCCTCAGACGTAGTGCAAGCGGACCGAAATGCGGGCGTGGATACGCGGGCGTACCTACTTACCCTTTGACGGAGCGAAGTTGACGTCGAGAAGAGCGGGTGGAAGAAGAAAGAAAAGGGGTGGAAACACCCGCATGCGAATCGTGTCTTGCCGTTTCGATTTTAAGTATTGAGCTACCCCCCGACAGGCTCGACTGACAGCTTTAAGACGCGGTCCTTCCGCTTGTTCTTATATATTCTATTGTAGATGCGCGTGCATATATTGATTACTATTGCAGAAAGTAGCTTCAACCGCTGTCTCGCGGATTCAATGATGTAACGCGAAGAATAAACGGGGGCATTTGATGGACGGAGCGGCGCAATTCCGCGATTCCGCCGACGACGCGGAGAGAGCTATACGCCGCAAAGAGCAATCCCGCGCGAATGAAGGAAATGCGCCGTGAACGTCTTTGCATTCAAGTATAATCAGAGGGTAATTCATTTACAAGCCGATTTAAATGCGACAAAATGCTCCGCGAAGTGCAGAATTTCTAAAATGTCTTCGGGACAGTTATCTCGATTCACAATAAAAGAGAAAGAGAGCGCGCGGGTAAAGCGAATCCGATATAGCAAACGGAAATCTCGGGGATAAATGCATACAATAAAAAAGGAAAACAACCACCCTCTATACTGTATACCATTAAGGTCGTCGCCGAGTGATTTTCTTTGCTGAACGGGAGACAAAGACGCGAAAAGAAATTGCGCGGTTACCTTTGAGATGATGTCTCATTTTCTATTTATTCGACCGGCTTGAAAAAGAAACCGCTGACATTATTGATTTATTAAAGTAACAAGTCTCGGCGACAGGGCTCTAATTAAAAATTCCCCGACGAAATTCAACAGCGTCGCTTCATTTTATTTAATTTTCTCACTTTTGTAAATTCATCGAAACCTATAAGTTTTTAAATCTTACAATCTTTCGATATAAACCGATGCCAATTCTAATAGACAGTTGTCTTCAGTTAATTGTTGCAAATACGAATAGCAAAATTTCAAATTAAATTTAATATAAATAATGAAACTGTTCAATCGATAACTTTATTATACTTTTCTCATCTTATTGTGAGCCTGATACTTTTATCTATAGTAAAAAAATTTATGCATAAAGAGAGATAATGCATGAGATAAATAAATAGCAATGAGAGAAACAAACGATTCTTTTGCATCGTGTTAAATATTTTAAAGAAATTTCGGGTGGAAAATCACATCTCTTGCAATCTTGCGTAAAGTTACATAACAGAAAAAAGCGCGAAAGCTGTTAAAAAATCGCAAAACGGAAACGTTTCGAACTTCAGCGCGGTAGCTCCAAGCTGATGCTGCTCGGTATCGAACATGTTAAAAGTTCTAACATTCGCACCTAGCGCAAACGGCCGATGTAGATAGTTTTGCAGCCCCGAGGCGAGCGTGTTAAAAGTTACTCTCTTACCGCTGCTACAGGAAGTCGATCATCGTTACACCACTAATATCCAGTTTTCGATAAATGACGAGCGACGTTCTTCGCGCACTCGCTCCTCGTTTTTCAATCTTCAACGTGAGTGAAAGTAATTGCGGCTAACGCCAATTAATCTTGTCGATTTAACGAACGTCGATCATTCCTGTCAATACGTAAAAGGCAACAACGTGCTAGTGGGGCTTGAAGAACGCGGCTCTCCTAATAACAGCGCGGAGAGAAAGTAAACTCGATAATCCTACAAACAAATCAATTTCGCATCGGCCAACTCCTGTCTTATTTATCCAATCTAGAGATCATAAAACTGACTGCTTTACATATTTGTAAAACGATAAATTCGCTCGTGCGATGGAAACCGTATAGAAAACGGCACGTATGTATTATATTTATAAATATAGTTCGAGGGAAAAGATAGCGAAAAGCACGTGAGGTATAGGTACGTAAACTCGTATATGCATATACGTATACGTATGTCAGAGGTAGGTCTCGGCTCTACTTTAGCGTAAAACAAACCTCGCGAAATTGCGAAAGCAAGCAGCTCCATGTCATCTTTGAAACTGACTGCTTGCTACGTGCGACGAAAATTCATACAGAGCGAATATCCTATAGCCGGGCGCGTCTCTGGCGAATAAGCCAGCGAGGAGAACTCAGGTAGATAGCACGGTGAAACTTCCGGTCAGAAGTTACACCCGTCGCCGGAACTTGGCGGAAACTTACTCTCACCTTGAGAAACGAAGAGAGAGAGAGAGAGAGAGAGAGAGAGAGAGAGAGAGAGAGAGAGAGAGAGAGAGAGAGAGAGAGAGAGAGAGAGAGAGAGAGAGAACGAGAGAGAGAATTGAGAGGATGGGCAAAGTAAGAAAGGGAGATTACAGCTCGAGCAACAAAGTGGCCGCGGTTCGATAAATAGTTTACCATAATACGGTTGCTTGATAAATTTGCGTTTTTATCTACCTGCAGCAGTAGGCCGCATCAAACAATTTTACATATCAACTACTCGAAACATTTGCCCGATAGGCTTGAATTTGTAAATTAAAATTCTACTACGTCAGTTAAACGATTTCAGGAATTTCTTCATTTTCTTCGAAATGATAGTCTATTTCCGTTGCTAGAAATTACTTCGAGAATTACCTTTGCAATTTCTGCCGCTTATTAATTTTATCGTTTAATATTAACTCCCCGGTATGCACTTGGAGAAATTAAACTTACTTATTAAAATAATTCTGCACATGCTATATAATTTTCTTGTTGCAACTTAGATATTAATCCGGAAACTTTTTATATATTAATTCTGAAACGTTGCTGTCCCAAAGTTTTATAAAAGCCTAAGTTTCAAGCAAGTTGAAACTTGAATTTAATGACGCCGGATGTAATTTCGAATAATATGCAATTTCGAATATTTCGATATGCAAACTTCTTTTATAAGGTCTTCTTTTTTTATTTTGAGCTCACGTATAATACATGCCGTTATTATGTTAAAAGTAAAGTGAGAACCCAAAGAATCAGTCAATTAATATAACTATTATAACACATGCGGAGCTATATGTGCCTAATTATACATATTAAACTTATCTCATGAACAACTCAGTTTAGCAACTCCGGGATGGTTTCTTAAGTACATAATACGGTATTGTGGCGCTCCAACTTCTGCCTGTGTTCTCTTCTACCTCTATAAATTGTATGCGAGTTCCCTAAGTTAGCATTCTAATAATTTCCTTCACTTTGTGTATCTTGAAAATTCGTGACACGCGATAAAGAGTGGTAATATCCATGCGCATTAACACTAATTATGAAAAAGACAAATAAGTCGACATTAATCGAGATAATAAAATATGTAAAACACAGCAAGTTTGTGTGTGTGTGTGATATCGATTTTTATTCAACCGTACATGATACTCTGATAACATTTCTTTTCATTCAACAATTATCTACGACATGAATACGCGTTGGCATTTTCAACGCACTTGCCTTAATTCTAAATTTTGTATCGTTTAAAGTAGCATCTTTAACGAATGAAACGTAACTGTACAACATTTGCAACTCGCAGTTAGTTTAATATATATATTTATATGATTTAAAAATACATTCAACATTCAGTAATATTGATATCACTAATATATCACTTTTGTATTCTTTTTTTTTTTCAAGAATTTATTATTTAGCATGATTGTTAGGATCCCTGATATAATTATCCACAATTTCTTTTCGCTATTTACGTTATCAAAATATTAATACGAAATTTTCAATTAGCCTGTGCTCAATTTAGTATTAATATTTCTCAAGACAGCGAGATGAGTGGAAACTTCGTATATAAACTGCACAGTTAAGATTGATTATACCCTCTCCATAGCACGCATAATTCTATAAGCTTACCTGCTTATTTACGCTCTCAGCAGCTCATCTCGTAAAGTAAAGCAATTGAAAGCGCTAAGTCACAATTAATGGCATAATAAAAATACATAATTTTTCATGATAACATTTGTTAAATATAAAGGGTTTCTACAAACATCGAACGCTCTTTCAAGTTTTATAAAAAATTTAATTTTAATACTTTTTGAGCGAAAATTATGAAAGAATTTTGTGAAGAACAATCATTTGCTATAATTTTTCATTTTCAGTTAGAGATTTATAATCTTAAATTGGATTCTTAATCAATCATCTTAAATAAAAATTTGATTAAAATTAAGTGATTATCTATTTGCATTGTTGAGACTTATATGTCAAAGTTAATTTTCCATTTTTAGTTAATTCTCAAAAAACTTATACTCTTGCTCGTAGTATTATTTGTAATTTTGTAATTACACCTTTTGTGTGTAATTTTATCTCATTATAATTATAGTATATGAGTATACATTTATATATGTATATAATTCGTATAATACTTACAATTACTAAATATTCTCTCATAACTCTGTTTTAACATTAGTAGCATTTGTTTCATATAGTATACTGAGGCATTAAAGATTATTCACAACACACAATGACTTATAGTTTTATTCATATAAATATCACAAGAGATTAGTTTGCCGGTATACGCGCGTTATATGATATCCCAGTTATGCTCAATATATTAAAATCGCTTACAACTAAATATATAACAATTCTGATTGATTATACGAGTATAATAACGTCATCAAAAATATGTTACATACAGTCAAAAGTGATTCACTTTAACTTCCAAAATTTCTGTTGCGATATATATCGCCATATCACACTGTTAGCAAGTAAGAAAAGATTGACTTATTGAACACCTTGTGCGTATAATAATAGTGATAGAAAAGGTCAGCAGTTTATCGCAGGGTAAAAGACACTTTTAAGTGACGTTATAATTCGGTGAACATCGTCACTCGAGAACAAGCAACATTGGAAGACGATAGCTGTATAAAAAGAATTTTATAAGGCAAGGTAGCTCGTTAAAGAAAACAATAGAGAGTTGTCCGCAGAAGACAGTATTCAACGTTATTATTGTATATAATCGAGAGTTCATTGGCAGATGCATTGAAGTGATGTTTTTACTCGATAATAAGCGACGATGGAAGACATTTAATATGTGCAGAATAACAAGAATGGATGTCAATATATATTTTCCCGTAAAACTCGCGGGATAGCCATGTTGTAGAAATATATTTATCGTTATTATATAGAAATATATATTAAGCTTACTTAACATGTTCGTCGCGCTGTTATTACTAAAATACATGCAAAATTTCAGAGTCAAAACAAGCTGAAATATTAAACTTGAAATATTAACCTAACCTGAGCCAATATTAGGCAGACCTGTAAAATATATTGCAATTGAGACAATTTAACTATAGTCTAGTATATAAATGACAAAAAATAATAGAACATTTTATTACTGTACTTTCTTGTAGATATTATTCATAATGAGATTCATATAATACTGAGATGTGGATATTATTGTCAATTAAATAATTAAATTAAATACTTCTTTATCATTTTCATTTAAAAATTTTCCTTTAGTCGATTCTTTCCCTTTCGATTATTACTTATTCCATTTAAACTTTCTTACAAACGTATGAGACAGATGGTAAACGCAAAATTAATCAACGGAATTACCCTCCGATGTTCTGATCTTGCAACGAACATGCTATTTGAAAAAATTTATGACGAGATTGACATTTGCTTCACAAATTGAAGACGCCAGTTTCGTAATACGCTCTTTCTTTTGATTTCGACAGAAAGAATGTAGTTTGGATAACTACATGTACCGGCACTGTCAGCAGTAACAGGAACTCCTGGGTGGTGGAGTATCGCGCTCGTGACATCTTAGAACTTTTTGATGTGGTAACGGCGACTTATCCACCGTAGTCTCCATTCTGCGCATTACGCGGTCCAATAAAATTTCTACGGCACGCTCGATATTCTGCCCGGTTGCAGCACTTGTCTCCAGGTAAACCAAGCTGAAAAAGGGGCACAACAACGCGATCAGAAATTAGAGATCATAGATTGAAAACAAACATAATATTTCTCTTTTTAATGACGTTAGATATTGTTTTATTATTTCTAACTTACCCGTGTCTTTCTGCAAGATCCCGCGCTTTGTGTTCGCTGATGACGCGTTTATCTTCAAGATCGCATTTATTGCCACAGAGAATTATGTCTGGATCATCACAATATGCGTGTGTCTACACGTATATATACACAAAAATATAATATGTTAATTCAATAAATACGAAAATCACCCGAGAAAATTAAACTAAATTAAAGTAAAATTTTCAAAACGAGATATGTGTTATTAAATTTTGTAATTAGATTTAGGCACATTTAATCTGAACATTCAGATTAAAAATAAAATTTTTAATCAATTTAATTGATTTGATTTTAGTTAATGATTTTAATTCAAAAGTTAATTTCCTGTATTCGCTAATAAAACTGTTATTAAACATTTATTTTAATTTTTAAATCGAACGATAGCTTGAGTCATAAAATATAGGAAAAATATATGCTATATCTATTCTAAATATACATTCTAAATATATAGTCTAAATATATACACATACTATTATAATCAACGAGCAATAGTATCGATCAATACTTAATTAAAGCATCGCGGAAGAATTTCCGTGCCGCAAAAGAATTTAATTTCCATAAAATGTTATATTACATAAAGAATTAGAAATATAATCATGCAAAATAATACATGCGAAAAACGCAAAAAATTCTTTACAAGTTCTTAGATATATTATTGCATAATTTGATTACTTATTCTTTTACATTTGTCTTTTTTGCTTGTTATTATTAATATAAAAATGTAATTTTATAATCTATATAATTTTATATTGTTCTCATATTTCTAATATCTCTCATATTCTAACGCATCAAACAATAAATGTAATATTCGTTTAAATAAATTGTACATTAGTGGGTAATCTTCAATAGCCAATTCTATCTACATGCTACATCACCATGCATCAAATCGGTAATTTAAAAAATAGAAGAATTTAAATTTACTCAAAAAATCGTTCGATTAAAATCCATGCACGATTCTGCCAACGTGCGACATTTATAATAATGCTATTAAATGACGAATACCCTAAGCTGCTCCAGCCAGTTTCTAACTTCGAGAAACGATGATTCATTGGTCAGGTCAAAAATTAGTAGGAAACCCATGGAATCCCGGTAAAAGGCTGTGGTTAGACTTCTGAACCTAAATATTAACAACGTTAAGCTACTTGCGTGGAATGTTAGATTGAAAGTCTTAAGCCTCTGTTTGCGCATGCGGGATACATCATTCATATTGATTAGATGATTAGAACACCTCACATATCGTGTACATTTATGCTCGAATCTTTGCAACAATTTATCCTACACAATTTAGTAAATGCAAACTTTCACAGACGTAGTTAAATTGAGATATTACAATGCAGAATATGATAACAGAATAGTATCTCAGGTCTATATTATCTCCATCATATAAGTGCAAGTATATCTCACTCGCTTGCCAAAATTTAATGCCAATTTGTCAAAGAATGCAGCAAATGCATGTTAACTATTGTACGTTGCTCCTGCCGCAAAACTGCATTCACAAACTCCTCTAGCATTATTTACCTTTCTTGACCAGCCGTGTCCCAGAGCTGCAAGTGCACTCGTTGGGTTCTGCCATTTGCCGTTTGATATATCTGTAATAAAACAAATAGCCGTTACTTCTCGATGCACAAAGGTACATTCTTATCATCTGTCACTGCTGAAACCTGATATATATATATATATATATATATATATATATATATATATAAACACACAAGCGTGACTAATCCATATCCCATACTTTTCACTTACAATTAGCTTGCGTGAGATCATTAATTATTTCAAGCCTGTCATCGCAGCTCTGTCTCCTCAAAGAGGCATGTAACAGACCCTCTCAAAAATATGCAGGCTTGAAACAATCAACGCTACCACCCAAGAGGTTGCCTCGCTCGTTCTCTCACCACTCGTTTCTCCTTGAAGTCGATTCCAACGGTGGAAATGAATCTGGAGTTGAACGTGCCGTCGGTGTACTGATAGAGGAAGCTCGTCTTGCCGACCCCGGAGTTGCCGAGCGCCAGGAACTTCACCAGGTAGTCGTAATTCATTTTGTCCCAAGCGCCTCAGTCGAGGATGTCCCGGAGAAGATTGCGTCCAGCCGGGGCGATCGCGCGTCTGCCGTCGCCGACTTGTCGTCTGTCGTGCTGTCAACCGTCGGGAGCGCGCGGCGGTCAACGTGGACACCTGTTGCCTACGTGTGCCAATTTCGAAAAGTGATCCGCGCCCCCGGTTGACGCGGCACGCCGCCGAGCTGCGCCGAGCGGACCGGCCGATCGTCGTCCGAGAACTCAATCACTCGGCGCCCGTGTCTCCAGTTCTCCAATTGTCCACTCTCCACGCCGACTTGACCTGACGCGTGTTAAAGGCGTGACGGCAGACGACAAGCAGGTCCACGCGGAAAGAAATGGCGCCGACGGCCGTTGCAGGGCTGCCACAAGTGCCGCAGTCGCTAACCATAGCTCTGCGTCTGCGTCAACCCTGAGGCCTCTGCCTCTCTCAAGCTTCTCGACGAGCGAAGAAGAGAGAGAAAGAGAAAGAGAGAATTGTTACGAGTTACGAGTTATAAGTATGTACATATGTACATGCATATGTAGTACGAGCAACGATACGTTCGCCAAACGAGATAGACGAATTTACTGTGCGCGACTCCGATTTTTGTTTTTATTATTTTTTAACGTCACAATATGACGAAAATGTCTGTTTATCGCGCGTAGTCGCCGTGTGGGATTTCTATTTCCGACAGTGCATTAAAACGTGTGTCAACAAGGTATAAAAACAATAAGAACGGAGCGCGTCGACGCTTAAAGTATAACAGTACTATTTTTATTACCGATTATTGTTCGTAAACATGGATTAGGTTAGGTTAGGTTACGTGCTAAGCGCTGCTTTTAGCGGATGGATGGTCAATAATCGGAGGTCGGGGGGCAGATACGCTTACGCTACAAATTATACGATTATCTCAAAATGTGATAAAAAAGCAGAGGAGATGGACGTAAAAATTGACGTTGAATACTGGTGAGTGCACATACAATCGTCCAACAAAATTCCTTGTTAATCTAGCTAGATTCTAGACTATAATTAGATCAGAGATTATAATTAACGCGCATTCAGTTCTACTTAGGTACACGATGTCGAAATTTATCCACTTAATATATAAAGACACATACTAATTTGTAATGGAATTATTTCTTTACAATTTCTGTAGACAATATAAATATAACATCAAAATCTCCTAAGGAATAGATTTTTTGAAGAAAATTTCTTTTGAAAATTGATATCTTGTGGCTGGATGATAAAGAAATCATTATAATTTTACAGCGGCTCATGTGGGCACAAGAAACAATTTCTTCAGTTGGCGGAGGAGATAAAAAAGAATGTCCCCAATGTTCGGGTCACTGGCACAGCAGGAAGGCAAGGTAAGTTGTAAATGTATCATAAATATGAATGAACAAACGTGAACAAATGGAAATATATCTGTTATCTTGATTTTAGCTTCCTTCGAAGTGCAAGTAAACGATGAATTGGTATATTCTAAGCTCCAAACACTTGCGTTTCCCGATTTTGTTGCGATCGCGAATATGATCAAAGACGTATCCGCGGGTAAACCAGTGAGGAAAGTTGACCAACAACAGGCCGCGGACTGTGTACTATTGTAAACACGTTTTTTTTATAGATCAGGTACAGAACGACAAGCTCATTTTATTGATATTTATTACAGAAATAAAAAATGTATTTACTATAAACTTTTAAAATACTTGTGTACTTAATAATATATTTAGTACTTAATTATATATTAGATATTAATATACTTTTTAATACAGTAGAGATTCTTCTGTAGTTTGTTCATGATGAGTTACGCATAAAGTTTAGATAATTAATCTAGAAATCATTTGTTTAAGAATAGTAGATATGATCGCCAATCTTAAGTGTACCTTGCGTATTTTCCAATCTAGTTAAATAGATTCCAAATCTCAACTTTCCATGGAACTCTTCCGCTAACGTTCTTAATGGCTCGATAGTCTTCTTGCCGGTTGTTTGATCAATGCATATCATTTGACATCTCGTGCAAGGACCGTTTACCTGCCATTGAATGCATTATAGCAATGTACTTCAAATCAATATCTTAGTCATTATAAAAAATCCATACTTTAAATTTATTATTTCCAATTCGAACATGTTCCCACTGCATTTCATCAAAGGCCTTGCAGCCTTCCATAATGATGTTTCCTCTGAATCGATGCACAGCTGTGTTCTTTTCGAAATCTAAGTCGTCAGATACCTTGTCGATAAGCCATGACACACTTGCTTCGTTTACCGCTAAATACTGTGCCTGACTAGAAAATGATAATTCTGCCTTATCTAATCCTGCAAGAGAGAAATAATAAGTTCTCCACTAATCTAAGTAACCGCAACTTTGGACTTAGCACAACATTTTCACATTTATACCATACCTTTCTTTTGTCTCTTATGACTTTGTCGAATTAATCTAAGATTTGGTTTGCCCAATGCCAAACTCAGCCACTCGGAGACTTCTGATCCGCAGTCGATACCTTGCACTCTACTCTCACATACTCTGCTTTGACATATAGGATGTTCCACTGACTTCTCATAAGTATCTTCTAAAAGGATTTTAATTGTTGGCATTCCTAAAACGATTTGTTGTTATTTACGCTAAAATAACGCTATATTAAACTGTATTGCAGAATGCTTAAATCATAAAATTTAGCCATTATTACCTGGATATGTTAGTTTCATAAGCTTTTGCTTTTTAAAAATAACAGGCTTGAGCAAACATAGATTCGTATGATGTTTTTGCGTCAAGCAAGTTCCAGAGGATGTCATTATCATCCATTCTCTGTCATATTCCAGACCCTTTGAATTTAAATTCCATGAATCTGCAATTTCATATGCTCCACACGATTTGATAGGGTATATAAATAACCGTTGTAAGGTACATTTGTTTATTTGTGCATTTATTTTATTAGAATTTATAGAATTTATGATGCGATCAAGGCTCTCACGTTTATCATGAAAATCATTTTGCAAATTAGTGTTTATAATATTTTTTTCGTCATTTGTAATACGTGGAATAGAATATTCTAAGATGTTGGAATTGTAAAAATGTCTGTAGTTTTTATGAAGTCTCGTCTTGCGGTTTTTCCACCATTGCGGAAATTTTCTGATACACGGTTCGTCGATGAAACATTTGGCAATCATAAGTAAGACTGTCTGAACGTCTTTAATCGTGGACATATATCCGAAAGAGATTCTCACTGCTCCGGTCGGTTTCCCATTTATTAAATCTGCAGCACCGCCACACGTGTATCCCGCTTCGTAGTTTTGAAGAATTTCTTTAGGCGAGAGAGATAAGTGTCTCTGACATGCACCGGGATTACAAAAGCAGCCTGTCCTAAGGTGAATCTTAAATAACGCTGCCATATTTACGACTTCCATGTATCCTACGTATTCACCATTGGACCGGATAAGATTAAACGCAACAATCCCCCCTTGCGAGTTGCGATCCTCATAATCAGAATCGGAGTAGAGTTTCACAACTTGTTTACCATTACAATGATGTAATGTTAGCAGGGAGTGATGCAGAGTCTTGGCGAGAGAAAAGACATGTTTCGATATTTGGTCCATAGTTAGCTTCGAAAGTATCTCAAAGCCATATTGTAACGACGCGATAGATAGGAACGGCGCGGTTCCATCTTCGAACCTGCGAAAGATGTTTCAGGATAATTTATTTGTTTCGAAGTCAAACGCGATTCTTACTTTACCTTTGATGCAATACTTGACGTTTTCTGTGAAATCTTTCAGAACTGAGAGTGACGTCCACGGTACCGCCACCGTAATAGATCTTCTCTAGAACGTCCGAGCTGGCATTCTTAACGAGTAAGACGCCGATACCAGTGGGATAGCCAAACATTTTATAAAAAGACAGACACACGAAGTCCGGTTTGAAAGTAGATAAATCCAAATTATTCGTTGGCGCAAAGCTGGCCGCGTCGAGCAGAACGTACCATCTGGTCGACGATCTATCAGCAAAAGTAGAAAGTGCTCCAGCATGCGCGTCTCTAATCCATTTAAGGGGATACTTTAATCCAGAAAAATTGCATTGCGCGGAATACACGAAGAGAGAATTGCTGCTCTGTCGCTCGTCGGGATCGCGAGGGCTTGAACGCTGGCCGAGAATCTGAAACGCCTGATCGTGGCCCAAGCAAATGACCTCGGCGCCTCTGGCAGCGACCACGTCTCGCATCCCGAGGACCGACGTGTGATTGTCCTGCACGTAAACGAAACTGCCCGAATGCGGGGACGTTGCTGTCCCGTTGTCCTCATCCGTCCTGAAACGGAATCCTTCCGCGATTATCTTTAGACTCCCCGTGGCGCCCGAGGTGAAGATAACGCTGTACTCATCGGGATTCGTGTTGAAGTGGCTCAGAATGCTGAGAGAATGATAATTCTAATCAACTATAAATTCATTATCTGGCACGCGCCCAAACCCCCCCAATTATCTGTAGTTATGATCTCTCACCGGTATCTCATACGCTCGATAACGTCCTGTGTCGACGAACTCCCAATACCGATAGAATGCGGATTAGCGTAGAGTGAGCTATGCAGATCGGCGCTCACATTTCTGATCTGTGCATCCGAATACAGAGTTGCGCCCGCATGATCCACGTAACACTCGCCTGAAGAAAGAACACGCGGAGATAAACTAACAATACTTTTTATATTACATTTATATTATAACATTTATTTCCCGTACGGTTCTCTTGCATTAAATTAAATTTAAAATATTAAAACAAGTGTGTTAAAAAGATCTTTTTGTTATCAAATAAATTTTATTCTTAATCTTATAATGATAATAAGTCAATGATCCAGTATCAATTTTTTTCGATTAATATTCAACGTAATAAACAGATTGCCAAATATTAGTCAAGCCCATATTATGTCTGTAAATATTTATGCAAGACGTCTCAAAGTCCTCGAAGACTGACTAATTTGGAATTGACCTTTCTTAATCAAAACATTAAAGCGTCTATAATTTTTGCATTAATTAACGATTGAAAATGAGAGACTATACAAGAGACAACAGGAGAGAAAACAAATGATAAATTCTTTATTATGATTGAATATATCATTATAATAGAGATAAATAATTATCTTTATCATAATGACCTATTCTTTATTTGACCATAATTTGGATTGAAGTCACGGAATTATTTAATGTTAAAAGTCGGAAGGGTGCAATAAACAATTATAAATAATTATAATAAAATTAATAAAATTATTTTGTAGCGATAAAAATTTACTTTGTAACTAATAAATAATTTATTATTTTTCTCGATCCTTTCGTTAAAACGTCCGGCTGCTTTGAGACGTCCTGTACGATAATAGAGCCCCATTATGTAAATAGCTGTTATAACAATGTCATCACCCGTGTCCTTGTCACGTCACTATCGCGCGTCACGGAGTCGAACACGCCGCCGTGTCACACGCGAATAACTTCTATTGTAAACGCAAAGGTTTCAAGAAGCCATTAATGGAAATGCGTCGATATCTAAAATAAACTAGCCACCCAAGTTCCATTAGCTTAGCAAAAGCGGTTCTTGCGGTGCGGAACCTCTCTCCCTTTTCACTCCTCTCCGAGTACCGTCTCACCTTCAAGCCTCGCGAATTCGCTCTCGAGCGTTCGCACGGTGACGTCGTCGTAAATCGGCGTGAACTCCATCATAGTCTCCACGGTGGTCTCCCCCATATCAATTCCGGTGCCGGATCCTGGGTCCACGTAGCGCGCACTGATCGCCAGAGCTCCGCTGTCGACACGCCGGAGATCGGAGATACGCGAGCGATTGCTCAACCGAGTTTCTACTGCAGTCGCCGCTAACTATCTGCCGTCCAAGGAATAATTAATGACGCGAAGGAGATGGACGGAAGGAACCGGCAGGCACCGCGGCGGCCACTATCGGCGCGATTATCTTCCGCGTGTTTACGTCGTAACGATGTAATTAACGTGGATTAAGATGTCCGCGTGGGATAAGACTGTCATTATCGAGCGGAGCAGCGATTCTCTCAACACGATATCTTTCATATTTACGATATACGATGCAAAAGAATCTCTGATATATTTTTTTGTATTGTTGCAATCACCCCGCCCGAGGGTAAATAAACGATAAAGATTTATCGTAGGATTTGCGACACGAGAACTCTGCCGTCACTGTATTTTTTTTCGTTACACGCGTGTCGTTGTGAAATGGTTTGCTAAGTACACGCCTAAATACACATATTACGGATGCTTTAACATTTGCTGGAACAAGATTTATCGATACGCGTCATGTTCAAATGTTGACATAGTGAGAGGAGTAGCCGATTGCTCGGTAATTGATATTTAGCACTTGGTGCACACGGTTACCCTGTTTCATACATTTAAATGCATTTAAGTAAACGGTATCGTATTTTGTAAATTTAACTGATTTTAGATTTTAATAAATAAGTATCTTTTAGTCGATCTCTCGTGTTTTTGTATAAAAGATTCGTGTATTATATGATGTCACGATTTCGCGATATGATATGATTTTGCGATGAGACTGCATCGCGAAATCACGCCAAGTTATTTAACTCGATAAAAAGCAAAAAGCGACCTTTTCACATACAGTTATATAATTTTGTTTTTTTTCTTTTCTTTTCATACAGCACACACACGTCAGTTCGCGATCGAACCACCGATCATTTGAAACTGCATTTTGAAATGCACACGCCACGCCGTACACTTGCAGACTAATGCTGATACATATCGGATAGTAGGTTTTTTTTTTTAATTACTTGGGTCTTGTGTAATTTATGAAAGTTGCAGAGTAATGATATCGCGAGAAGTCGAGACACCACGGCTTACTACGAACATTTCGAACCCTTCAACGTGCGTGACGAGGTGGCCGAGTGGTTAAGGCGTTGGACTGCTAATCCAATGTGCTCTGCACGCGTGGGTTCGAATCCCATCCTCGTCGTATTTTTTTTTATTTTTATTTTTTTTTTTTTTTTTACTTTCTCGCAGAAGGCAAATTTAATGTTACATAAAGCGATATCTGTAATGATCTACAATTTAAACTTTATGCGACAATTTAAACAAAATAATTTCTGTGAAATGATCATGCCATGCAGAAAATTAGGAGGGACAACTGTATATTTCGTATCAAAGATAATTATATCAATCGGTTCACGTTCTATAACATATCATCATATAATAATCTTATAAATTTAAATTAATCACGTAAAAGATATCCTGTCAATGATAACTCATTTACGAGCCGTTTCAAGATAATATTGTTTGCCGAGTGGAAATTTTGTGTGAACTCCATACCTATGCCTCATGTCGAAGTTTGACTTAAGTATCAAATAGCATATATATATAACAAAGAGAACGTTAAACCGCTTTTGCATGTGAGATATTTTGAGTAAGAGCTAGTTGACGAGTCGTCGACGTTCCTGAAAATAAAGAATTTACTGGGGTGATACTGGGTCACGGACGGAAATACGTAACCTCCGCGTGTGCGGTGTACTTTTACAAAGGAAAAAATTCGACGACTTATGCGAAGGGATACGCCCGTCCGTGACCTAGCACCATCACCTAAAGCGCAGTGGTGACCAACTTTTACACAACAAAGGGGCTGACGGTGTTATATAATTATTCAATATATTGCATCGCGCAAATTTTATGCGTCTTTCGCTCTATATTTATGAGCGATTCAATTGAACCTTCAAAGATTTTAGGGATATTTTCGAGTTTGTTGGAAAAACAGCTTTTTTGATCGAACATAGCGTGCGGTTCTACAGTTCTCGTAAATGTTGAAACAAACAATGAGAATGAGACACCCTAATTGAAATATCGCGATTCATATAATGAGATTGCACAAGTATTTATAAAGAGTAATGATGAGCATGAAAGTAATAAAGTATTTTCCCAACCGTTGGCAGGTTACGCGTGTTCCCGAGATCATATTAAAAATCCATTAAGCGTAATTTATAAGTGGAACGTCGAGGAGAACCGATATCATGATTATTCATTTTCTCTCGTATCTCTTATCGCTGCATTTATCATTTATTGGCTTTAATCTGTTCTCTGATATAATCGCGTTGATATTACTCTGTATTTGATATTACTGTGTATTTACGGAGAAGAGAGATTAAGTTCTCCCGTAAATTTGCTCGAAATTTTCCACTTGTTCATTTCTAGCTTAAGATTAATCGCATTATTCGTTTTCATTGTGATATAACGATCTTACTTGTAAAATTGGCGAGACAAAGAGCGAATTGATAAACACGATGCCCACTGTTTTATTTTAATTTGGAACCAATCGTTGTTTTTTTTTCCAGATTGAGAGAGTACACCATTTAATTCGAGTTAGAAATAAAAATGGAATTTATTCCTCAAGGCTTGACGAAACTGTCCACAGGCGATATCACGCCCATTTCATATCTAATAACTAGAGCACCTAAAAAGTGTTACGTATTTCCACTGTTACACATATGACACCGCTTGTGCCGATACGGGAATTTGGAGAAAGTGCGTCCTTGGCGAGTCCTACAATATCATATGGTGAGTTTATATAAATGTATCATATATTACGTAAGGAGAGACTTGCAAAGTTATATGCGAGAATCGCACCGCCGGGTTTCCTTCTTTCCAAGTGAATTAGATTAATCTCACGTACACTGTCATTGCGTATTCGTGTGTAATTAAAACATGAGAGTAATGTCCATTTCTACTAATTCAGATTAACTTTAATCTTTTTCCAAATTCTTAGAACTAGTTAATCAGCATTGATAGAAATAAACATAAGGCTTGTAAGAGGATTTAACTTACTTTCTATCTTTTTAATTTTCAGAACTAGTTAATCTGCATTGGTAGAAATGGACATAAGGTTTGTAAGAAGAAAACAGTTGCCTAATTATGACGCTCGCATCGGAAAAAAATTCAAGATTGATTCACATAATTCATACGAAATATCATAATTTCTATATTTTGTACAAGAAAAAAATTACTGCACGCAGGATTGGTTACGTGAGTATTTGTATCTTTTTTACGCACACTATTAAATATTAAAGGATAAAATTTAAACCAAAACCTTGAGTTAAATAACATTTTGTTATTTTTGACTACCATGTCGAATTTTATTACTTTGACACAAAACACTATTACTTTAACTCCTTTGGTCTAGTTCAATTAACATTGTTTCAGTAAAATTAACGACATATTGAGTGATATTGAGTAAGAGCAGTGACGACTTATAGAAATAGTTAAAAATGATTAAAATTGAGTCCAATTTAACACTCCGAACTTAACAGTGCAAGAGAGATATTGAAATATTTCATTTTTATTGTTACAGCTAAATGTTTATTCAGAGAAACGACACGCGAAGAAACGAGAGTAACAGGATAATCGATGAAATCGAAAGTACAAGCGCATGACGATATTATCCAATTCACCTTATTTGTAAAATATTGTGCATATTTGTCGGATGCGTCGTATCGCCAGGATATCAAGAGTGAGGAGTAATTATCAAGGATAAGTGTGTTGTGCCCTCGACGTTCTCTAATAAACCGTACAATGCCAGATCCGCGATCTGAATTTCGTGGGGAGCCACGCCCGTGCAATTCGTCCGTGTTCCCCCTCGAGCGGCTGTCCTACCTCTCCTTTACGCCTCCTTTCGTATGCTCCTTTCTTGATGATTTCCCACAAAGAAGTCCCATATACGTCTCCCTCTCCCATCGACCATGCCCAATCACCTCGAACAAGGTACCCAAAATTCGATCGAACCCCCTACAACTTCACCCGCGTATAAATAGTGGCCGACAGCTACCATTTCGGCAGAAACCCAGTAGTTGTTCCACCTCAGACGAGCAAAATGGCATTCAAGGTAAGCACGTCAATTCTGTTGGGAAATTATTTCGATATTTTATACCAAGTAACATAGTGTAAAATCCTCGGTAAAATCTTAAGAAACGAGATGCATCTCGCGTAAAACATACAGAAGGAGGAATCTGCGAAAGAACTTGACAGTTAATACATTTCCAGTTACGGATAATATAATCAAAGCATCTATTTCGTACATTCTGCATTCTTATAATCCATATTATAGTAAAATGTAATAAATAAGTAGTTTAAGAAGAAAATCTAATCTTATTTTCCAATCGAACATCTTTAAAAGTTAAACCTGTAAAAAATAGTGCAAAAATATCTATACATCATTGATGAGACCAATTCATTTCTCTGCAGTTCATAGTGCTCGCAGCCTTCGTTGCGATAGCGAGCGCCGGCGGACCGGCGGCCTACGACATCGGCACGATATCCGCCGACCACAACAGCATCGGCTACAGCCAGGAATCCACGCAGAAGGGTTACGCCGGCCAAAATGTCGTGTCCTCGTACAGCCGTGCCGAGGACTCCGCGCACTCGTCGGTACGCGTGAGCAACAGCCACGTGAGCAACGACGCCCTGCTGGAACAGCACGCCATCGGCTACGGCTACGGATACGCCGCGCCGGCCTTGGCCAAGCCCCTGATCGCCGCGCAACCCGCGCCCCTGATCGCCAAAGCCGCTTACGCCGCGCCAGCCTTGGCGACATACGCGTCATACGCCGCTCACCCTGCCCCGGTGCTCGCTAAAGCCGCATACGCCGCGCCCGCTTACGGATACGCTGCCGCACCAGCTTATGGATACGCTGCCGCACCCGCTTATGGATACGCTGCTGCGCCCGCTTATGGATATGCCGCCGCGGCCGCACCGGGTCTCTTGGCCGCGAAGACGGCATATGCCGCGCCCGCTGCCTACAGTTATGCCAGCCCGCTCCTGGCCAAGACCTATGCCGCCCCGGCCCCGCTCATCGCTAAGACCGCCGCGTACACCTATGCCGCGCCAGCAGCCCCCCTGATCACCAAGGCCGCTTATGCCGCTCCGCTTCTGTCCAAGACCTATGCCGCGCCGATTGCCGCCCCGCTTTTGGCAAAGCCCGCTTACGCGTACAGCGGCTACAGTGCTCATGCCGCGCCGCTAATCGCCAAGACCTATGCCGCCCCTTACTCGTACGAGACAGCTGCACCTGTGGTGCACGCCGCCTTCAGCGGCTTCGGCACTAGCTATTCCTGGTAAACGATTCCGAGAACTGTAGATCTCTCGCGGTTCAGCGCAAGTCTCCTCGACACAGTATATCGTATTCCCTCTGGTACATGCGCAGGATTATCTACGTAGATGTGTATATACATAATATTTATAGTATATAATATTTTTATATTTATATACCTCATTTTGTATGCACTGCGTATTCTGCTCTCTATCCATGAAACCTTCAACAGAATCCTTTACACACAAGACACCTCTTGACGCGGAACACATTTCTTAAAGTACAATACACTCGTATTTTGCAGATTAATAGCGAACAGACATTTTTTTGTATTAGATATGAATAAAGCGAACTTTTGTTAACAGGACGAAAACATCTTCACTTTTTAATCTACACGTAAGGCATTGTTTTTCGCGCGGTTAAGCAGGCGGCTTAACGAAAGTGATCTCTCGATCAGTCCTCTTTACGAAATCGACACGAGTATTCTTTGTTCTCCCGTTTGCGCGTTCTTCATCTGCGTATGAATATCGTTAATCCGGCACGTACAGGAAAGAAAGTCGCGTGCGTGCAACGAGAACGATTGAACAGCGAGCACAAAAGACTGAGAAAACGAGTTAGCTGAAAGCGTAACTTGATGTAAAAGAGAATAGACGCGTATCGCCTAATTTCCAGTTGTAACTCAAAAGAATTTGCATACAATGGATAATCGAAAAATACGTCGATCGCTCCACGACATCGTTGCACGAATCCGCTTGAATAGTCGACTACAGGCTGACTTTCACGTATGACCGGTTTTCCCGTAAACAGACGCGATGATGAAATGATCGATGCGTGATCTAGTTTCTTATTTGGAACAGAATTCGTTGCGGTTTATTTAGCCGACTCTATTAGGTTAATTCGCAAATAAGTTCCGCTGCAGGTAACGACAATCTATACTGTGAATTCGTAGGGTGAAGTTATATTCAATTTAAGTCGTTTTTAATCATTTCTTATAATTCATCATTGCGCTTACTCAATATGTCGTTAATTTAACTAAAACAAGAATTAAAATAATACTGTTTTGTGTTAAAATAATAAATTTCGACACACACGCGGTAGTTAAAAATAACAAAAATGTTATTAACACGCCGCAGCTCATTGTTTAGAAACCGTTTTTTAAAAAACTCGATTAAAAAATGGAACTTATTATTATGAATCAACCCAATAGAACATTTATTAACGCGGTTTATTAATTTTGATAAATAAAGTCAAATTGCGATCTATTTCCTTTCTCTCTCATTCTTCGATTTTGGGAACTTTCCAGCAAGCGACACAAGTCGATACAAAAGTGTCGTTTTATCTTTGTTACTCATTGCCAAAAAAGAAAGATAGAACGACGTTTGCGTCGACTTGTGTCTTTTGCTCTCATTGGTAATTGTATTTGTTAATATGTCAAACAAGCGAGGGGAATGTAATTGTGGCGTGGGAGCCTAAATCGAGGACATAATATATTTTTTCTGTGCCTTTACAAATCATAACATTTCTCTTGTACATAATTGCCGCCGTCATGCGCAGAACTTGATCGTCATCTTTCTTCGCATCGTGAGTGCGTGAGCGACCATCAGGCCATCAGCATCAGCCATTCAAGTCAACACTGGTCAACACAACACTGGCGGGAAACGCTAGTTTAGATCAGCTGTTCCAGATACGGTGTGTTTCGTCGCCTGAATTACCTGAAATCGCGATAGACCGACAGTGATCGCACAAACTGACCGTTCGCAACTGTGAAATCAATTCCATCGATCAGGATGGAACCAATTTGCACGAGGAAGTTTTACGGCGATAGGAAACAAATGAAGCCATCACCACCCAGGTCCAACTGGGTGAAAACGTACCGGGTAATGCCGTCGCACATACTGGGCCCGACTCAGTACAGGCAGGAGTTTTACAAACAAGCTGATGCGCTGGTCGCGGCTACCGAACACAGTACCAAAACGGACACGCTATGCACCTTCGTGTACCAGCAGCCCAGCGACGGCAGTCGCAAATTCGTCGTCGCGCATCCGGAGGTCTATTGGTGGTATTACAAGATCAAGCCGCCAGAAGAGAAATGCTCATACGAGGTGAGCATGCTGACTGCTGACCTACAATTCCACCTTGTGCTCACAGAAAAGGACCACAAAGTTTAAGAGTATATTCTAAATACATAAACATTTTTTTATAACTTAAAGTTGAAATTATTTTATGTACAATCACGTTTTAAAATACTGTGAATCACATTTATAACAGAAAGTTTTAAATAAGATATATTTTTTTATGTTTGTTAATAATATGTGCTATATTTACTTATAGAAAATTATAAATCCAACAGGTAATACCAAAGGATTCGCCGTGTTGGCTATATCTGGACTTGGAATACTCAATCGAACTAAATCCCCTTTGCGATGGGTCACGTATAACCAGGACGCTGATAGATATCATACGAGCGTACCTACTTAATCACTATTATCTGTTATGCGACAGAAGTAACTTTTTAATACTGGATTCTACATCCAGTAAGAAATTCAGCAGACACATAATTTTTACTCTGAAGGATGTGGCTTTTAAAGACAACTTCCACGTTGGAAAGCTCGTCAAAACTATATGTAATGATATCCTGTTTTACTTGAAGTCGGATAATCCGTCACATGGAATTTTGAATCATTTTAACAAAGCGGACTTGAAGGAAATGCTTGTGATGACACAGCACGGCGAAAAATTGTTCGTTGACACTGGTGTCTATACCAAGAATAGACATTTTAGAGTGTACCTGTCCACCAAATGGGGAAAGCAATCGTATCTAACAGTCTCTGCAGATTGCGTGCATAACCCAGTAAATAAGTGCAAGGAGAAGGAGCTAGGGATCTTTTTGGATTCCCTGATATCGTACTTTCCAAACAAGCAGAATTTAGTTATGCTCGAGTTTTCGAATCAAAGCGACGTAAAAGCTCAGCTTTACTCAAAAGTACCGAGACAACCCAGTCACGAGAATGATAACCAGACTTCACCATACCCTGAAATAGACAGGTACATTAGCAGTCTCATTGAGCCTGGCAAGATACGTAGCGCCAGATATTTTGATAAAAACAAAACGCTGAGATACGAAATTTATGGCAACAGGTAACACAACTGTATTCGATAATCTAACAATTATTACAATTTTTATTTTTCTATGTACATCGGTCCGGCTATGTTAAAGATAGCGCATATAATACTTTGACATAATTTTTTTACAGATACTGTGAAAACATTGGTAGGTATCATAAAAGCAACAACGTATATTGGATTGTAGATTTAAATACAAAAAAGATATATCAGAAATGTCACGATTCAGACTGCGCGGGTTTTGCATCTATGCCAAAAAGTTTACCGGAAGAAATTGCATTCAAGTTAGACGTAGAAGGTGATACTTTTATATCCGGCGTAACAGTAGATGAAGATGTTACAGAGAGAAGACATAAAAAGTATTAAATATACATTTATAAGCAAAAATATAATATATATAATATGTATAATACATATATATATAATATGTATAAAAATATGTATAAACGCCTTTGATTACTCCTCAATGAATTTATTTTTAGCATGGCTTTCTGTAATGCCTTTTGAAATTATACATTGACACAAGTAATTAAAAAATGATATGTTAATAACATTTTCTATTTACGAGAAATAGATATAAACAACATTATTATTTACTATTAACATCATGTGATTGACACACAGTTTATTTACATAACATTATTTCTATAATGAAATTTATTACACTTACATATATTCTCTATGATCATTTCCTTATACAATTCGAAAAGCGTGACTATTTTCTCTCTCATATATGTAATATATAAATATATTATATATGCATATATATGTGTATATATATATATATTTATTTATACATATATATAGTTATATGTATTTACAACATGCATATACATATATGTGTTTTATATACAATACGAAATACTGAAGATATATTTATATAATACATATGTATAACATATTTTAAAAAATTGTTAATGTTTCTTAATAAAATCGGGAATTTAATGGAAAAATTTTTACTAATTAACTTTTACAGGATAGGCGTATTTATATATTAATCTGAAAAGGTTAATATTAATAAAAATTTAAGAAAAGTATAGCATCAAAAAAATTGAAGTTTTTGTCGTAAATTCACATTTGTGACAAATATACACAGATGAATTAAATAATATATAAATATATCTTATGTGTCTCATACTATATTCAGAGATACGATGAATTCAATTTGCTTTGTACAGATATTTTTATACTGTATAAATTATCAAATTTAAACGGTTCTCAACATATTAACGTTTCCACAACCTAAAAGTCAGACTTTGCTTGCTTTTGTTCATTACCTTACGACATATAATGCAAATTTTCGATGAACAAATGGTTAAAGGCGATGACATACCTAATCAGTCTCACTTCTTGATTAATATATTTTTGTTCCTTCTTATAAAAAATGGAAATCATACTTTTTTAAAAAGGGACGGTGAATAGTTGATCACATCATATTCACAATTCCTCCTTATCATCTATGAAACCAGTATTATTTGTCCAATATACGTTAATAAAATGTCAGTTGTTCCACAATGTTATCATCCACGAATTTGTTCTACAGCTTTATCGGCAGATTATTGTTTCCTCCATGCGAAATCACGTTAAAACATCTACTAGTCAAAAGTTACTGCATTAAATCCATTTGTCAAAAATCAAAAAATGTAAATAATTTCGCAAGATAAAAATAATGTAATAAACCTTGCTCTTCTTTAGATGCAGTAGGGATATCCTTATTTTTACTTTCCGTCAAGTCACTTTCTTGCTGTACACCATGCGTTACATCTAACTTGTTAGTATCGTTAGTATCGTTAGAATCGTCTTGTTGATCTTTATAATCTCTCGATGTTTCATCATTCTTTAACTTATCTTCTACATTGACTTTGATTTGCTCTTTCGAAATGCCCTCTTCAGATAAAGTAAGACGATTACTGTCAGGTGCATTCTTTTTCATTAGTTTATATTTTTGGTAATCTTTTGAGGCCTGTCTCATACGAACTAGAAAATCTGGTAAACCTAAAGATAAATGTTACAATTATTATTATTACAAATACATTGAAAAAGGTATTGTATAATTTATTTTATAATTACGACAAACCTCTCAATGCTACCCATGCAGTGACAGCGGATGGTACAGCGACGCCAGGATCATCAAAGTAAGTAAGTCCAAATTCAATGCCTGGCTCGTGGAATTCTGTGTAAGGTTTTATCACCATGTGCGACCAATATGTTCTGACTCTGTTATACACGGACAGTAAATTATTTATTATTCATTCAAAGAATATTTTTCTCTTATTTTGCTATTTTTAATATTCTGGTAATTCAAATACTTAGTTATTAAACTAATTATCAAAGTGAATTGTTTCGTTAACAAAATATAATGGATATTAAAGAGAACTGATCAACCGACTTCATATTTCGTACATATATATTTCTATATGAACTCTTGACTTTATATACCTGCAAATTCCTCTTCTTTCTGGCATATCGGGATGTTCCGTCACTCGACTGACAATGACTACAAGTCCCTTCTCCCTATCCATGACCCATCGCCGTTGATATACATAATCTCTATTAGAAAATAATTTCTGCACAAATGCAAATTAACGAATCATTAAGTGAGATTTATCCAAAAATAGCATACTATGTTACACCTACAGGCCAGATCATTTCCCAATGAATAACATCAGTGCTATGATTAACAGACGATTCGCACTTCGGATCAGTCTCAATAATCTGCAACTCCTGAGCAGTGGGATCCCATTGCTTTCTATAATCTACATCGATTTGTACTTGCAGAAAATCTTCGGCAGTAACGTCCGAGAACGAACCGTACACTTTGTAGGCAAATAATCCACCCGAACCAGGCTCTATTTTCCTCCATATCAACATATCCTGACGCTCGATAAAAGGTTGCCAGCCGTCTCCTGCACACATTTTGAATATTATATATAAACTTCGCATTCACATATTAACAATGTATAACATAAAAGCACATATACAAATAATGGTAATAAGATATTTCAAATAACAAGATATCGAATAGTTAATAGAAGAAACACCTACGATCTTCGTGAGAAGCAGCGTGCGGCTGAACTACACATTTACATTTACAGTATTTTACATCAGGCTGTACAGTGTCAATAATAATTCGCAAATGGCACTTTGCGCAGACCACCGTGGAGTCTCGCAATCTGTAAATTCCCTCAATCTCACGATTATACCTGCAATGCAAAGAGTCAAAAAGAATTATCCTGGAAACACATCGCACGTGTATCTCGTTCCTATAAACATCTCTCGCAACTACCTATTAATCTCTTCGTCGCTTATCCTGTCGCGATCCCAGTTGTACACGCTCACGCCGGCCGCGCTTATCAGGAAATTCCTGGCGTTCTTGGCGAGTCTGAGCCTCCACTGGCGCATGAACTCCCTCAGCGCTATCTCGTCCCATATCCTCGTGTACAGGTGGAATATCTGGATGCACCTCCTGATCCTCTGGGCCGCCACGAACTCGAACTGCCTCTTGCAGGCCTGGGCCACTTGCGTGCCCTGCTCCCGGACCCACGAGCTTATCTTCCTGCGGTAGCTGCCAAGTCTGCCGCGACCTTGTGCCCTCGGGCCGCAGTGCTGCAGGACGAGCGCTAACCTACCGTTACCGTCGCCGTAACCGGCGTTGAATCTTCTCAGAACGTGACCGGTCAGCTTCCACGTGTACATCGTTCGCTCGCGATACGCCGCTACGTTACGAATCCCCCGCACGGAGCGCGACCAAGCTGTTCGGTCTCATTTACGATCGTCGGACCTCCCGAGACGAGACAACCACAAACTCGTGGCGGATACTGCGTTAACACCTCGTGCGCCGGTGCCTCGGGTTTTTTCCCTTCGTTCTCGCCGCCGATAAAACTGATCACGCGTGCGAGAAGTGTTTTTTTTTTTATTTCAAGGTACTCGCGTACTCGATCGGGAAAGTCGGGAAAATAATTATAGGAGGAAATTGTAATCGTCACCGTCCGCGACGCATAACCGCGCGTACATAACCATCGATCGGCGGCGGGCAGAACAAGGACGTTGTGCCCGTCTGCCCGTTGTGGTGTTCCGGTCCGGAGCCGCGGAGTGGCGCGGAGCGGAGCAGTCGCGCGACGCGCGAGCGCCGCGAGCGCCGCGAGCGGACATGTGCCTGATGTGGTGCCGCGCGGCCGCGCCGCCTGCCGGCGAGATCGGAGCGTCGCGCCGGCGCGGAGAAACCGCCACTCGGCTCGCGGATTTCAAATCTTCGTGGATGAACGCCGCGGGAGTTGGCGCCGGCACATCCGGCGCCAGCGCATCCGGCTTCCCGACTTCCCGCTCGTGGAAAATCGCGTTGCTCACGTTCCGCGCGCGGTGTCGTCAATTATTGGTTTGATATCGAGTGGCGATGCGCGCAAGAGAGAGATCAGCTTGTTTAAACGTAAAGAGGTAATAATAACGTGATTTCTTTGACGTAGTAATTCAATCGACGTGGCCGCGGCTTAGAATTCCTCAAGTGAGAGCTCGGACGCCGTCAGACAATTTTTGATCATCGATTTGCAATTTGGTTTCAGGCTAAGAGAATTTACATTCTATATTATTTATTTTATAGATTTACTTGTTATATATATATAGAAATAATAGCGTATTATAAAAATAGTGTTATATATAGATAATACATATAATAATAAATCAAACGGGGAAGTGTGCCGTGCGGGCGGTAGTGAAGATGTTCACAGCCGGAGGGGGATTTCGGATATCGTTTTTTTATTAACGTTTTATCAGTTACAATTTTGATTACATACACATAATGTGGAGTCGTCTTTAAACACACGGCTGCTATGATACAAATGACGAGGATAAAAATTTTGGAGTGCGTAAAAATGTGATTGGATGACAATTCGCTCTTTGCTCCTATCCTTCCCCCTTTTACCCCCCCCTTCTGCCCCCGCTCTCTCTCTCCTCTCTCTCTCTCTCTCTTCCTCTCCTTCACTACTTCATTGGTCATGGCGATGGGCCAACCTTGAACGTATATTAATATAATATACCGAGTTTTTGGCCCATGTCCACTAGAGTACAGGGTAGGTAAGGTTTTGTGATATCCTTGAAATCGCAATTAAATCGTCCCTAATTCGCTAATATTTTACACGCAATGTCGGTGCGCGATCATCGCTCAAGACTGGCCCGGCGCGGTTGACGATCCGATATCGACGACCCCGCCCAATCTCTCCGGACTGCGTTTCTCCGCACCGAGACCACGGAGAGAGGCCACCGGGAGGCCTCCGTGCCAAATTCAGAGGACGGTATTTACAGAGGGAATTTATACGGGACACAGCCGGCCGAAACCCGGCAAACGCGCGTTCCCGCCGCGAGGGATATTACGTTTGCACGGAACGTCAGCCCCCCCCCCTCCCGACCCTCCTCGTCTCTCGCTCGTAGACGTTCAGGGAAAAACGAAAACGCGGCGTTTAAAAGACGTCCGAGAGAGGCCGAGGCGTCCTTCACGCGACTTTCGTGTGCGGCCCGTGGAAATTGCGGAGATGCACCGACCGCCGTGCATTAATTAATTCCGACTCGGCTCCAGCTTTCTGATGTTAAATAGAAGAAGAATTTTCTATCTAAACTAATAGTTACGAAAGTTAGCCTCGACTGTACCGACGTTCTCGAAGCGGCCTCGGCGCGAGCAATACTCTCTCTTCCTCAATTATAATTTTAACGCTAATGTAAAATGTAATTTGAACCATAATAATTATTTGATGAAAATATAAGTAAAGTTGTTCGAAAGTGCCTGATTTTGCGGCAAAATCGCGTTCTTCTTGTCGCGATTAAACGATTAAACGATTCAAATTGTGCTTGCAGCCGAACGTGTGCTGGGATCTGCAAGGACGAGGCAAAATCTCGAGGAATGCCAAGGTGCGATTATACGCAAACGAGAAAAGGTCCTCTGAACTTGGAACAATAACGGTAGGTTGCCTTCGCGCGTGTACGTTGTACTCAGCGACGAGTGGCACGTCTTTTTTTTTGTTCTCTCTCTCACTTTACCATTATACGATTGATCATCTGTCAACAATTATTTGGAATATTATACCTTAGGTAAACAGTATCGGGGTGGACAACAGGACGAGACGCTAATCGGTCCAGGATCGCGGCGCGATACACGACACCTCCGTAACGCTAATCTGCTTCTCCTGAGACACGGTCGGTGAGTGTGATATGCAATTTATTTCGTGGAGAGTTTTCTAAATTGTGCGCAGATCGCATCTGCGATGATAGCTGAACTGCCTATAGATCCATTCGGAGCGGTACAAATCACACCCGGCGTTGACGATCCAGAGCCAAGCTTTCCAAATGTATGTACGTACATATGCGGCCGACTTGTACGAACGATTAGAAATTTCTGCGGGGATTCATTTGACAAGATAAAGCGCGTCCAAGTATCGAGTTTTCTCCATTCTCGTATTCTAATATCGCTCTTGCTGTGTGAAAAATTGAAAGCGGATTGCCGAGAAGTCTCCGGTATACGAATTTGAATTTATTTGAATTATTTGAATATTGAAAAGTCTAAATATTTTGAGCGGAGCTGCTCGACCACTAAAACGCTGAAATGAGAAACTCTGCGAAGATCAGTCCTACTCGGAGATTTGCGATAATCGACCTGGCGAAAAGGAAATGGTCAGCACATTAGATCGCGGTGGCTCGCAAGCATTCGGCTGCTCAGTCCAAAGCTCGCAAGTAATGCTTTTGAATACGACACACTCTTCTCCCTGAGTCAAAATGTACTCGAGATCTTTTCGACTCAGAAACCGAACCGTCGCGTCGTGCGATAAAGATTCTCGTACGCGAAATTCACGCGCATGTAAACGGTCAATCACGTTTTCGGACGGCATTTCTGTCGGAATTAGCCGAATTATATTTTCGATTCGTTTCAAGATAACAATCCTGTTTATGGCGCGAAAAAGGAAACAAGTCGTTGGAATCTTTAGACTCGACAAAAATAGCTCTGCAGTTCGCCTTTACAATTTCTCATTTTCTGACAAAATACCAATTGTTCCACCATAGATCGTGTATCATTAATCAAGCGTCAATGCGAATGTAGTGAATGAGTCAATTAAAACGAACACGGTACTCGCGGCACGCTCACAAACGCTTAGATGAACAGTTTCGTTTATTAACAGTCTATCAAATATTAATCGTGAATTACAACGACATCGCGGTAATATGACCGGCAAATGTCATTCGTGCTAAATCTTGTTGATGAATAGAAATTAAGCTAATCGAGCGCTGATGGCTGTTTATCAGCCGATGGCTTCGTGAATCGCGCGGCGCGTTATGCACGATCGCAAAAAGTTTAATTGAACGTTATCGTTTTAGTGCGTTTAATGATGCAGCTTACCACGAGAATCCGACGTGAATATACATTCAATTTCCCCGCCGCGTGTAATTACGCGATATCCCGTGAAAACTGCGAAATAAAAGCTTCCGGTTATTAGGTAAAATAAAGATTCAAGACTTGATAAATATTTAATAATTGTTTTAATACACCGATTATAAAACTTCGAAATTAAAATCGACTTTAAGTGTATATTGGCTTTAATTTAACTTGATTTAACCTGAAAAGAAGCTCATGATTTCCGTTGAATACACAATATTACACATTAGAATACGGAAATTTAATATACTCCACAATCTTAAATGAGTTTGTCTGAAAAAGTCTAAATATGTGCTTGAGATCATAAATTAATAATTATAAATAGATATATACAAATGTGGTGGAATAAACATTTCCAAAGGGAGATGCAAATCGGGAAATACGTGAAAAGTGCTGCATTCATGCCTTGAAGCTGCGTTACATTGCGCAATGTGCGAATCAAAGGTAATTTCAGCCGAATTAGATGAAAATAGAATGACTCATTAACGAGAAATTGCAACAGCCCTTTGATTGCTCGCGAGTACTGAGGATCGCGCAACAAAGACCGTAATTAATACGAATTTGCGTTAAATAATTAAGAGTGATTCGCGTATTGGTGATACTTTTCGAAGTACATTACGCCTATCTTTCGCTCTCGTAGTCCTTTACAACAAGACCAGCTGCGCATTTCGTGCGGAAACGCAAAGCGCGACTTCAAAGGCAAGCGTTTAAATGTCATTCTGGTCGTCAGCGTGAGGGACTCGTATTACTACATCGTTCAAAATATATGTTTCCTTTTGTACGAGAAATTGCGCGCGTTTCCACACCTCGCAGATGCGTGTCCGTAGAAAAATGCATGGGAGAAGAAAAGATAAGAAGAGTGAAACTCGCCCGAAGCTAAAAACCGCATCTTCCGCAGATTAATACGCGACCCCGGGTCATCAGTTTGCGATCGACTGTCACTCATGAATTCATGATACTTGTCACGATTACTTTCACCGCGAACCTGCGATCCATTCGTCTCTTATTGCGCATAATGCAAAAGACTCGTGACGAGTCTTCTGATTACATACGGCGACGAACGATCACGACTCTCTCGCAGGACTTTTGTTCGAAGCTAAAATAGCTTTCGGTGAAGATGCGGCCGAGTTTGGATGCGTGTGCATGATTATATACCTCGTCTCGCATTTCGACTATTGTCGAAGTGCATCACCGCGACTATTCGAACGGAGCAATCGAGATTTATCTAACAACCGAAATGCATACTCCAAGGAGAGACGATTTTCGCGGGTGATGACTTTTGCAGGAAAAAAATAATAAAATATCTAACGCATAAACGAGAATATCTAATGATATTTGCTAAACCTTTATCCAGTCTGTTCCAATGTCCGAGGACCAATCTCACCAGAGCCAGCTAGCTAATTCGCTTCAAGCGGCTCTTCATCCCTTTCCGAGGCTTCGAGCTGTGGAAAGAGGCGAGGAACCGATAAAGGTATCCCGCGATTAGAGTCCATCATCGTCGGTAAAACCGGCCGTAAATGTTCATCGGTACACGCCTTACGATTGTTGCTTCTCCCTGTGAATGTGACTAGTTCGACACTGCGGAATGTTTTCAAAGATCTCGCTTTGCGGCGAGGCGCCGTTAATCACGCCTCGCGAACGCGTTACAGATTGGAACGAGGATCGTCGAGAATATGTCCTTTCCTTATACGGAGGGCGAGTCGTGCCGCTCGAGGCTGGGCGATGCACTTTCTCCCGGCAAGGATTTTAAGTTTCCATACGTTCGCCGCCTCTCCGCGCGACTTTGCCGCAACGTTACACGTTTGGTGCTTTTACGCTCGGTACTTTCGACTCCGTCGCGCGGACCGGCCTGCTACTTTCGTGTTTTCGGCCCTAGGCCCGTGGGGCGTTATAATTCCGGCTTTTCGTGTGTGCTTCGCTAACAATTAAAAATTTGTTCGCCTATTACTTATCATTTTGTGTATTTTTTGTCGTTTAAATTCAATTCACATTATTAGGGTATAATAATTAATTAATTAATTAATTAATTAATTATAATAGTGTCATTATAATTCGTAATAATATACAACATTTGTCAATAGATCATTTATGCTAAAACCCACTGCATGCTCGTGTCGAAATCACTCGCATTCTCTCCCATGCTCTCCCTGCACATACACACATACACACACACGTGCACGCACTGACATGCATACATATGCGCTCCCTACACACATGCGCTCTCCTCTTTCTCTCTTTTCTATCTCGCTCTCTTTCCCCACGACATCGCTTAGCTTTCTCTCATTCTCTCTCTACACGCTCAAGTGTATTTCACGAAGTACACCTTCCTCCTACTTTCGCACACTCTCACGCCGTGGGACTGTACTGGCTTCACGCGTGGCTTATCTAACTAATTCATGATTTACGTGTGATTTCGGGGTATACGTGTATGTGAATGTATGTGTAAATGCACGTACAAATGCGTGCACGTCGGCACGCGCGCGCGCGCGCGCGCGTACGCGTCCCCTCTTTTCTTTTTTTAAGATTTACAATTACAAGCGACTCGTCTCCCGTTCTCGGTACATTCTATACGTAAGCCATACGTATGTGTAGTCTACTTTGTAATGAAACAAAAAAAAAAGAAAGGATACAAGATCAATGTGCGGCAATACCTTTGCATTAAAAACCGAGAAAATAACGAAAGAGCAATGGCATTTTCTCTCGAAAAGCGGAGGAGAGAAAGATTATACGAATGATGCTCTTGTGTCGCGTATTGTGTGTACTATGTGAGACAATGATCTTTGTACATATTTTAAAATGTATTGCTGCGCGATATCGACACGACAAAGATGCGGAAGACGCAGAGTTTACGGACGTGACAAAACGCCGGCACTTATATGCTGCCGTCTTTTTCCTCTTGCTGTTCTTTTGATAAAATCCGACGAATGAACTTTAATCCATCCGCTCGTAGGCTCTCTCGAGAATAGTTCAATTAGAATTTCGCAGCCGCACAACGCCGCTTGTTCTCTATTCTTTGGACTACCATCAAACAAATAGTAAACAGAACGAAACGTAATTCTGACTTGAGCTTCGTGGAGCGGAGGGAACTGAAAGCTAGAAACGTCCTTTCCGACTACGACGGCGCAGACCCGTTAATGACAATGATATGGAAGCGGCTCGCGCGATAATCCGCGAGTGCGCTTCGCGATCTACATCGACGGAGTATTTGAGAGAACGGAGCGATTCATGACACGCAAATTACTTGTGTGTTTGTGTCTTGTGTATTGTGTGTATGTTGTGTGCGAAGAGCTTGTATTCCGAAATCGAAGCAGAGCTCGTACCTACGTCGTGCTCAAGCGCGTGACGCGAAAGAGTCACGCGGGAAAACACCGACAAATCGCAGTTTGTGTGATGTATAGTAATTACCAACTAAAACGATGTTCCCCTTTCTTACATTTCGACGCATGTGTAACTTCGAATCTCGT
The DNA here is from genome assembly GCF_048541705.1 of Temnothorax americanus. Lineage (NCBI taxonomy): Eukaryota > Metazoa > Arthropoda > Insecta > Hymenoptera > Formicidae > Temnothorax > Temnothorax americanus. The sequence continues at coordinate 436,036 of NW_027509307.1, read as the reverse complement.
CAAAACAAATACTCTTTCCACCGAATATATAGATAATGTATCAGAAATACACAATATGTATATCAGAATACAGGATCTGCATACGAATTACACTTTAAAGCTATTAGATTTCTCTTCAATCCAAAATTGGAACGAATCATTTGTAATGACACCGCACAAAGACAAATGATTCGAAGACCCGAAGGGCACATTGATCGACAAGTAATATATCGATGATTTAAATAAAGTTTGTCGTTAAAAAATCTTATAAAAATCATCTGAATGCTAAAAGAAGGGAACATAACGAATCACAAAGAGCAATATAAAAATAGGAACATATGCGACGTATATAAACAAAATGAGGAACATATACATGATGTTTAAAACGTAACACGCAAGGAACTTGGTTCGGATTTACGTGTACATACTGTACGTGTTGTGTGCGTTATGTGCCTTCAGCTGACATACATTGTATAAAGTATCGAATCACCACGCGCATTACTTATGTATCGAATAAAATGATAAAATCCTAATGTTGCTGTTAAAAAGAGTCTCGTTAAAAATCAAACCACAATCAGATTAGTGAACGTAAAGTATTCACCTAAATATATAAAGTTAGAATTCGACAATTCATAAAACGTGGGTACGTGCTGTGCTACGTGTCGTACCGCAATGTATTCTAAACATAAAACACGAGGCTTGTTTACAACGAATGTTAAAAACGCTTTTACAATTTTCTTTTTTTCTGCACCGTGGGGGGTTGATTCCGTGTCTCGGTTTTGAGAAAGCTTTATACTTATGTTACATATACCAACCGTGTTGAACCTTTGGAACGAAGTCTCTCTCTTACATATTTAGTGTGCAAAATATTCTTACGCTTTCCGTGGTTCGTCAAATAATTATTATTATGTATAGTAATAATAAAGGATAAAATTCTACAACGAGCCCTCGGGACAATCAACGAGGCTATGCATTGGCGTTCGGTCGGTCCCCGCGCTTAAAAATCTTCGAGTCGAAGGTGACTCTAACGCTTCGTCTTCCTCACTCTTTCTCTGCTTCTCTGTTTACCTCACTCACACCCTCTCACATTCATTTTCTCTTTCTCTCTCTTTCTCTCTCCCATATACCCCGAACTACTATCACACCACGCATTCGGCCTAACTTGCACACTGACGTTTGCACAAATACGTACTTACGATATATATATATATATATAGTGTTCTTACAATATATTTTATATATATATTCATTTACTCTATTTATTATATCAATACTGTTGACGGATAGAGATTCATTCACAGATCGCACCAGAGCGGATAATCGTCTCTGACGCGCGTGGCGTTAACATTCCTCCTTCTCGCTTCTTCTTCATTCGCGAGCGATTCTTCACTCCCTCCCCCCAATCACAATCGTTCCACCTTTCATATTTAACATAATTTTTGACATAAAGTTTTTTTTATCACACGCTAAAACACTTGATCTCCTCTATCCCGGAGATCGTCGTCCGTTCGCACGATGTCCCGAAACGATATAGCGATCCACGAATAAACGGGTGGCAACTGCCGCTCTCCCCTTTTCCTATCTGGCGCTCCCATCATCCAGTTTCTTCCATAATCTTCCCGTATCGTCGTGGTGGATTCGGAGACACCGCGCTACCTCCCCTCCGTTCGAGAATTAGAAAAAACGGTACAAACTCGAGCAGATGCCGCCGCATATTGTCCGTCCTCATTCTCGACAGCGTCGCAACATCAACGGCGTCAGCGGGTCGTACAACAATTTGGCGCGAAACCGAATCAGCAGTATCAGAGCACTTTTGCACAAACACGTTTCCCACTTACATCGAGTTCCAAACGTCGCTTCCCGGTCTGATCATCTTGTTTTCTCGCGCGAAATGACCCCTATTTACGTACTGTAAAGTGTACTCATTTGTGACCGCGCTGCGCGAGGAAATACTCTATCTGCTGTAGACAGAGCAGTTGCTGCACCAAGCTCTGTAACGGGTCCTGGCCCGGCTGGAGTTGGCCCTGCTGCCCTTGGAGCCCCTGCGGCTGCATCAAGCCTCCACCAGTAGGCTGAGCAGACGTAGGCAGCAGCATCGTGGTGCCCGGACCTGACTGCTCGGCCAACAACTGTCGTTGCAGCTGTTGCGCCTGATAATGAGCCACCGCCATCAGTTCCGAGGACTCCATGCCCATCGAGGCGGCGGCGGCGGCGGCGACGGCGGCCACGTGACCCAACTGCGGATGCTGCTCCGGATGATGGTGGCCCGGTGCTGCTATTGGCAAGCCGGGCTGGCAGGGCAACGGCGGTAGCATGCCGACATGCGACGACAACCTGCCAGTCATGGAGCCGGCCGCGGAGGCCAAATAGGCGGCGGCAGTGGGGAGGCTAGGATTCTCGCCCCGCTAGGGAGCCACGTTCTTGGGCCTGCGCCCCCGTCGCCCCCTGGTGGGGGGGCGCGGGGACTCCTGGCCTCACTGGCTCACCGCGGGGCTCTTCTTGTCTTGCTGCTGTTGACTGGCGTCCTGCGTTCCCTGTACACCTGCGGCCGCACCCCCTTGACCACCTTGAACTCCCTGAAGCACACACACATGCAATATCATGACGTGCTCTGAATAGTATTCTGAATAGTATTCGAAAATGGAATCAGTAATACCTTTTTTTTAAACCTTCTATTTTATTTGTCTTTAATCTTCTGTCGAGTCAAGCATCTTTTAGTATTGGTTTTTCCGAGATATCAACGGAATAATGACACCTATCTCCGAATTCAGAAGTCAAGTAACTGTTTCAATATCTGATATCAGTTATTTTAATGAATATTAGTTTAACTGATTTGCAAGATTTGAAACTTGTTGAATATCCACATGTATTCTAATGAATTGCGCGCGTGTAATAGGCGCATTCTTCGATTTAACGCTTTGGGTTCGCTGTGAAGAAATGATTACCTGACTGCCAGGACCTCCCTGTGGTGGACCAGGACCACGATCTGGCGGCCAGGAATTACCCGGTGTCGGTTCTGAGTGGAACTGATGAGGATGTGGCGGCGGTCCACCGGACGCGTCATGACTGTGAGGATCCAGATTATTTGCGGCGTCGTATTGCGTATTTTCCAACCTTGTAATTAATCGCTCATCCTCATCACCGAACTCGCCACCCATCAAAGAAGGTTCACCCACGACCATCACATCCTAGATCAAAGTAAAGAAACATTTAGTTATCGCCTGTGTTTGTCGACGATCGTGCTACTTCAATTGAAAAAACTAATCGAGAGATCTACCTGCGACGCTAGAGAAAAATTTGGCCCTGGTGAGCGTTTTTTGCTAGGTGCGGGTGGTGCGTTGTTGCCCGGTCCGGACGTGCTGCCCTTCCGCTTTCTTCTTTTGCTAGCCGGCCGCTGGGACTCTGGAAAAGAAAGAAAATTGTCGTGAGCACGACGCCGCGCGCATTCGTCGGCCACGGTTGGCCACGTGTGTAAGCTACACACTGATAAACTTAAGAGCACTACCCAGCTGTGGACCTTTCTCATTATCAAAGGTCTCTGACACGCACAAGCACAAGCATGCATTGATAGACAAACAAACACATAGGCATATGTGTCAAGTTTATTTCTATCTTTCTCTCACGAGCACTCTCAAGCCACGTTTACAGAGAAACACGTTTGGCATCATACTATTTGGTGTTATACGCGCTTGGTTCCACGGTTTTATCGAGTTTGAACGAATACCGGGTACATATATCCGAGCTATACGAAATCGCAAGTGAAATGGAAAACGCGGTGCACGTACAAGCACGATAAAGATAGCGACAAGCGGACGCGAGATGCTTACATATCACGTAACGTTAAAAGCTCAAATAATAACTAAGTCATTAATATCAATTGATATAATTTGTAAAATTAAAATAAAATCAAAGTTTCAGTCATAGTAGTGCTTAATTTGACTGTAAAATAATTCAAACAACGTTTGGCTTAAATTTGATTAATAAAACAAGCAACGCAAAACTGTCAATAAGGAAAGTGCATCTAATTGTTGGAAGATTTCAAACAGAATCGCTAAAATTCACGCTCGACAAGGAAAAACCGGTGGAACCAAGAATCGTGGCAAAGAGATAATGAAAATCGACGACAAATGCGTCATTTCGCGGATAGCAAAAACCGATTTCACGTTGTCTATTAGGACGGCCGTTCGGCTCCACTGGCTGGTGCTTCTCATGTAAAGCAACTGTTCTTCTACCTCTCTTACCCGGCGGGGCAACTATCCTCTGCCATTTCTGGAACAAGGTTGTCTTCAGACAATCACGGGGTGTCAACGCGTACGCCTTGTGCCTCGACATTAGTTCCTGCATTGGCTCCAGAATAACGCATAACTGTAAAAAGAATCGTATATAATTTAACTCGAATGAAAAGTTACTAATTTCGATAGCGCATAAAAACTCTTTCAAGCCAGAGTGTACGAACAAATGTGTGTAGCATAAAATTTAGATGGTTCTAAATATTTCTACAATATTCTAATACATGTAGTGCAAATTAAACAAAATAACTTCTTTGAGTCCTAAAAAATTCATGAAAAATGTATTTTACGTTCCATATACATTCTCAAGCCGGGAACTATACTCGCGTACACGCATTTTCGCGTGAGTAACACTGTTACATCACGTTACGCGGCGCGCGTAAAAGGTGAATAACTATCATTTAAGAAACGACCGGAGTTTCGCGCGATAACGACACGTTCATCCGTAAATCAATCAAAGCCTTTCTTCGTCGTCGGCGATTCTCCGCCCGTGTGGAGAAATTATTCGAGACGCGACCGTTCCTACGCGTTTCCGAATATCGTATACCAGTTCAACAATGGGCGAGGACTTTCCCGACGTAACAATCGACGGGCTTTTCAACTGGCTCGAGACGATACACGCGGAATGTGCGGTTGTCCCCCCTCCGGTGAAAGCGCTTCCGAGCGCGGAAAAAAGGTGGCTCGTAACCCGGATAGCTGGAGATACTTTCGAGAAGACAGGCGTATACCGTGTTTCCGATCTAGCACCGACATCGACACACCTTCTTGCTGCAACAATTTTCTAACCATCACGTTGGTGATACGTTTTTCCGTTATAATTCAATTATAAATCAATACGCAACGAAATATTCCTCCCTCGTCTTTCGGCATATTGATTTACACGCGTTCACCGCTAAATATGCATGTAATCATGTTATTTTTCTTTGCTTATTCTAAACTTACGATTTAAATATCTGAGGAGTTTGCATTTATTTATGCCAAAATAATCGAGAAAGCACAATTCGATTTATACCTATTTCTTATCTATGAGTTTTTCGAAGTTGGTCCCTTCGCTAAAGATTTTTTTATTGTCAAGGAAGTTTAATAAAACAAGAAAATTTCAATTCAATTTAAACGCTGTCAATCCGATGCACTGATGCGTCAACGTAAAATTAAGACAGCACTGTGGAGAATACGTACTCTAAGGTAGTTGAGAGTGAAGTTGGACATGCCCTGCCTGGTGATGTTTTTGCTAATCTGCTCAAGCATCGTCGGGTCCTGCTGCATACTGACAACGCTCCTCGGTACTAACTCCCGATGCGTCCTCACCGACATATGCCACGACTTTATCCTCATGAGGTCGTCGAAGGTGAACTCCAATATTAACCTACCCTCCGTTAACACCTAAAATAAGTTTCAGATGACAATATCTGCCTCGGCTATTTCGAGAGCGCTTGATTTCGCGCGTCGCTGTAAAGAGAGTTTGCAGAACTTAAACTTCCTGCTAGGAAACAGTTTTTACAGAAATTATGGAGATCCAATTCAACTTTAAATCTTTCTTATCTTTATATATATCTCTTTTTTTAAATCGTCTTTTCCACGTGTATCAACTCACGACGCGCAAACGGTAGTTTTTATAGCGATATAATATATATTAATTAAAAGTATATATTATATAATATAATAATTAATATGTACATAGTACACATAATAATAAACTTTTCTATTACTGATCAGTGATCACAGTCCATACATTTCTATTTAAACTATGATAACGTAACAGATATATTTCTTCGATCTATTTTAATTATTTTTGTTAGTTATTTTCGTTTAACTCAACAATTAGGTACATAAATATCAAAAGCGTAGTTCTATACAAGTGCAATGAATTCTGCAGAGTAGTTCGTACCTTAGTGTACATCGGCTTTCCGTACTGCGTGACCATCGTGCACTGATCACAGTCCAGCGTTATGCTGGTGTTATGAAACGACTCCTTCTGATTCTTCAAAGTGTAGTAAAGTTCCGTCACTCCGCCATCGAATATCGAACGAAAGTACCTAGGTATTAACGTCCTTCCTATCGCTGAAAGGATAAAGATGGAAACGATTAGAAATAAATACCGCGAGCCCGTTGCGAGAAAAGCAGGGCGATGATTAAGATCGACAGCTTAAGTCGATCAATATTGAGCTCTATGTTGAGCGCAATATTCTCCATGGTATACGTATAACGCATGCACTTTTGCAAAATTGATATCTTCCCGAATAACTAAAAAACAATGCTAAATAAAACAAACTGTTACGTTTAATTTTCAATGTTTAATCCCACAACAAATTCTTGTCACGAAGAATATAAAACGGAGGAAATTTTATTAAGAAGAGGGACGCAAATATAAATCGAAAACGTAATGATGGCGGGGAAAATGACACATGTGAGTGAGAAATATCTTCTTTTTCCATTTAATTGCAAAACGCATCTACGCATCGCACCGAGCTCGTACCGGGCGCGTCTTACCGCGCGCGGATGGCGGATGCCCTGTCGTTTATACCCGGATGACGACGGCATGCATCCGCACGACATGTAATCACGTTGTCGTCGTATATTTTCGAGACGGCGTGTGGAACAGACATTAAAATCTACCGACTGCAAGATTGCCGCGCGGTGGCAGTGGTGGCACGTCATTATTTAGAGGAGAGACGGTACCCGCGTGAGCTTGCCGGCGATTAAGTATCGGTGACAATGTGTGAATCGCGTGCGATGTCGCAAAGATGTAAGAAATTATCTCGCGCTGGCGAAAATCGATTGCATTAACACAGATAACGATGAGTAGAATGTCGGGGTAACTCCGTCCGAGGGTTTATCACCTTGCTCTCGAAAAGATACTTTGCTTACAATTCAACTTTTTTCTTTGTTTTCGTCTCCTTTCATGAAAATAAAAATACCTCGCTCGTCTACTGCATTATTAAGACTGCATTATTGGACATGATTATACGAGTTGAAAGAAAGCAACTTCTTTGTTACTAATTAGAAATAAAATTTCGCACAATAATACTGGTCAAAAGTAAAATGTCATAGTTGGGTTCCGCCTACTTACTTTCATTATGTACAAAACATTTTTAAACGTTTCCTCGAATCGTCGCTGACTGTACGAAACGCAAATATGATCAAATAATCGGTAATACTCACAATATCTCTTCGGTCCGTCTTCCAAACAGACGTGGAGGGTGAGGGTGGCGTCTTCCTCGAAGAACTCGTTCGCGAAGGACTCCCACCAGTGGTTGTCACTGTCCTGTGTACAGGCCAATAGAGAAAAGATTAGATACGTGGTGCGAAGATCTTACAAATTTCGTGCACGTCTTGACATCATTGCACTGATTATTATCGCGGTCGGTCAACTTTTTTCGCGAGTCGCGAATCGGAAACGAATCGTGGATAATGAATGAACGATTAAGAATTAGGCAGAGAAGAGGGACCAAAGTGCGACAAAATGAAAAGGGAGAAAAGAGAATGAAGAGGTGGTACTTTCTCCCCTTCAGAGAATCGCAGAAAAGGCAAAGAAGAGAGGAGGAGAGAGAGAGAGAGAGAGAGAGAGAGGGAGAGAGAGAGAGAAAACTTGTACCTCAACGCTGAATAACGCATGACTGTCTGGCTTGAAATTATAGCATTCCACCCCCTCCCAGTCGTAGGAACTACCCCTTGGCTCTGTTCGCCACGCTTTCATTCAATTATGCATCCACCACTATCTCCCTCGCGCGTCTCCCCGCCTGGTCCATCTACACCCAAACCCCGCGGGCTCTCCTCTTGTTATTATTTTCCCGCGTGTGGCTTGGTCTCTCGTCGGCTTTTCTTACGCGCGAAAAACCGCCGTCATCAGTCGCTTTTGTGACGACCGCGATTCCCGGGAAAGGACGAGGGCATCGCGAATCATTCCGCGATCGGCTTGAGATTAAGATTCGTTCGACTCTTATGAATAACGAATCGATCTCCCGAACGCCCAATTCAATTTCGACATAATAATTCAATTGTGCGTCACGTGTAATATGATTTAAAATGATATTCTTATATTTGTCATGAAATGCGATCCGTAATTATAGTTAAGTAAAATTCTTAGTAAAAGGATATTTCTCCAATATCGCATACTTCTTCGGTGACGTATTCCGCAAGGTGATTTGCATTCCCAAAGTGCAATAAGAATATAGATCGAAATGCGAACGCTCCATGTTTTATTCTTTTATTTTATTTTTATGATAAAACACTCAAAATTTTAGAAAAGATAAAAAATAGATAATTTATAAACACTCCGTAATTTACGGTTATATTATATCATTTTTTAAATTATTTTGCATAGAATTATGTTTACTTATTTTTTTTCCACTACTGATCCCACCGACAAAACAGATATATTAAAGAATTATTTATTTCATAATTTTATAAAAAAAATCGATAATCAGATTAAATAGGTACACGCAAAAACAGTAGAAAGAGTTGAAAAGGTAAAAATGTCTAACAACATTGCTATACATTCCAAAATACCAAACATGCTCGTACCTAGATTGTTTTCTGAGCACATTTACTTCCACGCGACAGAACGCTCATTGTCGCAGCAACAATTACTGTGTTTGTCGTTTTAATTTATTATGCCGCGCTTGTATCTCAATGGGCACCTTTTAATTTTACATCGGAGGGGAGGTACACAAACTCTCAGCGTTAGTGTAACGACAGAATCGCGCATTAGCGAGTTTAAAGAGAACGATTAAATAGAACTTTGTAAGTAGATTTTCATAACGCGTGGAAAGCGCATTTATTTATTTATTTTTTTGTTTGAAATATCGATCAGGTGGCCAGATAAATAAGATGCGAGTCGAGACGCGAGGGCGAATGAGATATCGTCCGCGAAGCCGCGGGACGAGTGCGCCACTCATGTCAAATCCGCATAGACAATCGGTTTCCGGGGCGGGCACCGACACTGCACTCGCGAAGATTTATTTCGGACGTAAGCTACGCCGTGCCAAATCAAGCAAACTGTTACCACTCCCGCGCAAATTGATATTTCTGGCAAGCGCGGCTCGGCCCGGACGGAGGGAGGCCGAGATAGAGTAAGAAGGAAAAGTCGGCGAAACAGTGACGCGATAAGCGCGGCGGAACGAGCAAGAAGACGTTGCTCGACAAATAGGCGATATTCAATAATGTGCAGAAGCGGCCGGGAAAGAGAAAAATGCCTCCTGGGGGTTACGAGCCGTAACTCGATCGCCCACGATCGAGTCTATATATTTCGTAAAATCATTCTAGCACGCGGCGATGAGAGAGAGAGAGAAAGAGAGAGAGAGAGAGAGAGAGAGAGAGAGAGAGTGAGAGAGAGAGATATCAGCATTTACGCGCACGCGATATGAGTTCTGTCATATAGGTCTAATGTGAATGACATGCGTTTCGATACATGTGTAATCTATTTCGATGTGCGTTATGTGCAACGCGCATGTACGCAAGTTGGCATAAATGCAGATATTATGTTGCATAAATTTATATCTTGGATATCCTCCTCCTCAGTCCTATTACTCGAATCCGAGCGTGGTGACTTCTCTTCATATACATGTGTTGCGCACCTGGATTATACACATTGTATATGGAACCTACAGTTTAACGCCGATTTCGAACGGCAATTTTTTTTAGAGAAGTTATCGTGGCAAGACATACTCTCGGTGGTTTGCCATTGCCTTCCGAGAGGAGAACGAGCGAATAAAATTTTCTAGCTCTACCGGGAATCGAACCCAGAGACCTTTGGCTCAATAGACCAGTGCGCTGTCTACTAGGCCACGCTCGTCCATCCGTATATCTTGGATATACCTGCTAAAAATTTATTTGCTCGTATTTTACACTGTTTCTAACATTTGTATATATAACGAATATGCCAACGCGAGTTCCTTCCCCGATAATGCGCACGGTAATTGCTTCAGTCGCGAAGAATCTTTATGAGCGTAAAATGACAAACTTCGCAGACGCGTTTCATAATCAATGTTTTCTTGTTCACGCTAATCTTGTTCAACGAATGAGAACTGAATTTACCTCGAATTAACTTCGAGCTTGGCGCGAATGAAAAATCGCGCAAGTTTTACGAGTCATATAATTAATGCCTTTCGGCCTTAGCTTCGCGATTCTCAAAACTGTCGAATATCGCGAAAGTTTGTCATACATATTTCAATACGGTAATTAAATGCTCATTAATCATTCGATCCTTCCGACCGACACAATGCGGATCTGACAGTTTTTCTTAATATTCCCGGCGACGTCAGTACATTTTCTAGCATATCGGAAACGGTATCGCGTTATATATCGGAATAACGCACGCAGATCGATGATTGAAGCCTAATAATAAAATAAAACGTACGCCGCATTCATGCGCGGTACTTCGCATTCCCGATTTAGCGAAATTAATTAACAATTATTCAAAATGACAATCCGAGAAAAATTTATAGCTATTATGGGGGATGTCTGAAAAATTCATTTGAAATGTACAGTCAAATATTTGTCAAAATTTCTTATACGTTTCCATAAATATGTGCCAAACACTCTAATAAATTAATAATTGTTATTAATAATTTTTCTTATCCATTGCACCGACATGTTACCTACTAATAAATTAACATATTTCGCGAATATACGAGGAGTATTTGATATCCCCGCGAAACCTCTCGTCATGCATGAAAGAATAATAATATATACCTGTTGACACGTTGATTGATGGATAGATATCCATCTTGGTAACCGTTTCGGTACAGTTCATTTCGTCATGTAGCGGCTAAACGCATACGTTTTTAATTCATACTAATCGCGTTAAATGGTTTCATTTCTGACATGGCCTTCTGTATTTAAAAGTTAAAGAGTTAAAAGAGAATAACAAACAATCTTTTTGTCATTCACACATACTAGCTTCATCTCTTTATATTTTTACATATCGAGATCAAAAGATGAAGAGATTCAGAAAAACGAGATTCAAATTCAGTTGTATTTCCCATACTCTTATGTACGCAGCCCCTTCGATATTAATTAACGAGTCATGCGATCGACGAGCGAATAATGTACGATACGTACGGAATCATGCTTTTGCAATTTTCTTACAATTCGATTCGCGTTTCGGCCATTCTATCTGATTCTGCATATTCCGTCCGATAATTCTCTCGTTTTAACCAAAAACCATCTCTCCCGGCGGCGCGCAAGAAATTCGCATTTGCGTCGTCCTCGCTGCGGCGAACTGTCGAAATTCAATATTATTCCCGCAATAAAAATTGGTTCCCTCTCCGCCATAAACTATACGCCATGCGAGTGACAAGGAAAATAACAAAAAGCGACGTTCATACATATACGTACCGTATACTTTCATTCACCCAAGTTAATAACAGCGAAAATTGCGATGGTCGCGGGACAACGTACAGAAAAGTATACGACGCTTGAATCCGCGCCGACAAAAAGAGCATGGCACTCGCAAAAAAAGGCATACGGGTATTATACACATTCCGCAGTGTTTTTAATATTAAAATGTTAAAATATTAAAACTTATTAATAATATTCAAAATATGTTTTTAACATCATTAACAAATAATTGTACGAAACCCCATGTCGCGCAACTCTCTGCATTTTTAACATATTTCCAGTTTTCCTGCAAAATTATTTCAAAAAATTGTCGAAAATAGAAAGATACTTTACGTAACGCTCGGCTCGTCAAAATAAACTGTAGCATTAACGTGTCTCTAACGTTACGTAGAAAGAAACCGACGCAGATCCCGTAAGCGGCGAGCGCGCGGAAAAAAGGGCGCGGACATAAATCGCGGCGTGATTTTCGCGCGCGTTCCGGTCGCGCGCGTTTTTCGGAGCGGCCCGGCCGTATTAGCGGCGGAGTTAAATTCAATTTGTCCCAGGGCCTCGTAACAGAGAGAAGGAGAAAAAGGAAAAAAAACGAAAAGCGCGGAGGTCCACCACGCTCGGGCTGATTCGTCCTGCCCGTCCGTTCGGACGCGCGTCGTAATAACCACCGGGTGGCAGCGCGGAGGCCACCGCGCTTCCACCGGCTCGGCTCGGCTCGGCTCGACGTCTCGCCGCCGCGTCGTGTCGAAAAAAAGCCCGGCATCGAGTCTCCGCGAATTCCAGCAGTCCGATTCCGGCATACCGGCGCGACGAGAAAGAATCCGTTGTAATTCCACGGTGTTACCAGGTAGCGCGTCGCGACGCAGCGTTACCCCGCTGACACGGCGCGGCGGCAGCGGCGGCGGTGGCGGCGGCGACGGCGGCGTCGGCGTCGGCGTCTCAACGTCGACGCCGTATTTTAAACCCGCCGCCGGCGCTCGCGACGAATAAATTTCTTTCCATCGATTCGGCCGTGCCGACCATTCTCGAGACTGCCCGCGACCGATGTGTCTTTGCCCCCTCCCCCCATGTCCTCCGGTCACCTCCTAAAATTCTCGCCCTTGTCCCCCTTCGAATGCTCGCCGGCTAAGCACGATTGTAACTTACGGCCGTCTTTTGATTCTCATCTCACTTTAGCACCGAGACTCCGCGACAGCCGCGTTTAACCCGCGTTAAACCGATGAGATACAGAAATTGAATAGTTGCATTTAGCGCTGAATACTTTAGATCTTGATCTTGCCCTCTGCGAAAGGATGCTGCAGCTAATCATGATTTTTCTTAAGGCTAAGGCTGATGTAGTTGGATGTAGTAATTGGATGTAATTTAGATCAATTTAACTGTTATAAATTTGGAAAAATATATTTTACATTTATAAGTTCTACGTATGATATTACACAGAAATAAATTAATTCGCATAATATGTATAGAAAAGAAGAGAAAGCAATTATAGCTACACGGGCAGTATCAAATAGTATATTTTAAAATTAACTATTTCGCGAATTAATTTATATTCGTGTAATATCGTTTAACAATCGCGTTTCTATATACTTGCAAATATAGTAGAAAATGTTCTCTCAAGCTCGTAACGTGAATGCTCGAAGGCAGAATTGCATCGGTTTCAGTTCCTAATTTTTTTCAACCTGTTCGTCGCGAATCGACCGTCGAAATCCGCCTTTTTCATCCTACGCGTCCATTCTTCACTTTTGTGATTTTTCGCGCGTCCCGACTGGCAGCGCGGACTATACGCCGGGGTTGCCGTCGGTTCTTCGCCGGGACTGTACCACCCCACTGTTGTTAGGGGGGTGTGGGGAGACTAGGGGTGGTATATGATCGTGTATATACGCCGCCGCGAAAGTATTGTCGGCGCGCTCCACCTCTCGATTTTCTCGCGAAAATCCTTTTCGCGGGCAAGCCCGTAGCCCAGGTGATCGCGCGCTATATCAAAAATTTGCAAAAATTCCCCGCCGCACAACCACCATTTTTGAGAAATTTCGGGCACACGGGTCGCCGACAGATAGATTCGATAGGATTTCTCTCTAGCGCGACGAGCCCGGACAAAACTCTTCCGGCCGATCGAAGTATATACGGCCAGGGGCGGCGGCGCGAGGGACGAACGTAGGGGGGAAGTACGAGGGGATGGGGGGTACAATATGGGTTATCGAGGGGGCCCCACCCCCAGGGGAGAGCAGGGGCCCTCATTTTATTACCCAGGCTCCCATGACGGTTCTCAACCTTGGCCGAACTTGATCTTCTCTCCGCGTGTCTGGTATAGCCTTGCACGCTCGTACTCGCGCGTAAGTTTCGCGTCAACACATCCGCGACAGACCGACCTGTACTTATCCGCGGCCTCGATTAGCCCGCGAAAGGTGCATCGAATTTGCGCGTACGCTCGCGTCTCGCGACGTGAAACGTGCGTGCACGCGAGCGCCCGCGCGCCGGCGGAAGAACAACCGCGATGATATTTGCCTCTAGCCTCTATTTTTATCCTACGCGAGAGTACGGTAGCGCGAGCGAGCGAGCGAGCGAGCGACGTGACGGATGTGCGCGATGGAAAATGTGAAAAGTGTTCGATAACCGTGTAACGGAGGCTTTTGCATTCGATAACGTCATCTCGCGCAACGACGTCACCGCGCCGACACCCGCACGCTACGGACTCGCTCTCTCCCCTGGGGTCTCAAGTTATTTCTCTCGCGGAAAAAACCAATTTTTCCGTAGAAATCCGTCATTTTTACAAAAAGTTACGTCGTCTCCTATAAACGCGACGCGTTGATGTATCAATAATCCTTATTAATTTCGTACTTATTAGCTCGCACTTGGATATTCCGGATGTACCGAGGGATGTCTCAGAAATTCGTTTTTTATAGAGAGTTCGCTCAAGGGAATATTTTTCTTCAAGCAAAATTTTCGGGGGTGTTTTATGTACCTCAAGTATAAAAAGAAATGAACTACGGAAGGCTGATTACTTCGGGCAAAAAATTTATTGACTTTGACATTATTCTATCTGAGACGTGTCTCTCTATAAAACAAAATTTAATATATGTATATTCACCACTGTGGTACTGGAAATATTCAAAAATTCAAATAATAAATGATAATTTTTATCTCTCGATATAACAAAAATAATTTGTCACAAAATTTATAAACCTTTGTTTGTAAAAGTGTTTCTTCAAAATGCAACATACCGTTTATGCTGTTTACATACATCGCACCATTTCTCTTTCATCTATTTTCTGTACAAATGCAATCTGATCATACGAGTTTTCATTTTCAATCGTAAATACGTTAAAAATCCAAATTAATTTCCCTGAGTTCCATCGTTAAAAGTTACTTGTTCAAACATAATTATTTTCACGTAATATATATTAACAACGTAATTACTTTAAAAACACATAAATCAAGATACACAATCAATTTTACGATCTTAAATGCATAGGTGAGCTCAATTACTTAAAATAAAGATAGATTCAAATCGCTAATCTTCAGTCGAAAAAATATTCATTCGGAAAATCTAGAATTCCGCTCTGTATAAATCGTTAACGAGCCATGACGCTACTTCGCCGACGCCGTTCCTTACGCTGCCTTATCGTAATCGTGAAATTATCGCGTCCGCATGACGAGATACGCGAAAGTCGAAAGGGAAAAAGGGCCGGAAGGGCGCGTTAGCGAAAAGAAATGCTTGCGCGTGTAAAATCGCATAGCGGGTGTGCAGGAAACCGCGCGCGGAGGGTAAATGAGGCGCCATCAGTCACAGTCAAAATGCTCCACGTCATAGCTGGGAGTGGATATCTCTCGCGTACGTCAAAGTCCAGCGATGGAAATTAATGCACTTTCTTTCGCTGAATAACGAGTTATACCGAAACGGGGAATGCCCGCGAGATCGCGCGCGGCGGAGGAAGAAAAAATCCCCGGCCGTCTCTCGCGGCATCCCCGTCCCTTTAATCTCCAATTTGTCGTGCTTACATGTAAAGCACGCTAAATACGTTTCTACTTCTACGTTAAACTACGTAGTAATGGACTCCGGTATGGTCGTATGTCCGCCGTACGTTCTGTTAGCTTTTTCTTTATATATAATAACGAAACTACGAGAGTAGTTACTCCGCCCGCAAAAACCATACCTAGACACAACTGGGCGACGTCGATATATTTCGAACCGCGAGGAAACCGTAATCTCACCTAAATATCTTTATGATTCTTGACGGATACGCAGTATCGGTGCGTGATATCATTATATCGCAGTGGCCCTTTGACAGTCCGATTTATATGCGTCTTTTTTTTTATCATTCCTATATCTCGTAAGTTATTTTCTGCAGAATCGCGCAGGCACAAACATTATAGACATTTTAGACTCGGACTGATATCGTTCTATCTTGTCGAAATATAAATCATACATATCGATCGAAGATACGTGAAAGCTCTGGAATTCGCGACCTTAATTCCGAGGGCAAACTCTCGGAGCCGGAAGTAGAAAGATGTGCGTTATCTACGCGGACGTAAGACATTTTTCGCATTCGAATCACGGAGCTTCGCTCCTCGCAGATTGTAATCGCTCCGAGGTATTGATATGCCGTAACGAATATATTACGGTCAATGGTAACAAGATTACTTCGCCGCAAGATTTACAACGATCGGAAACTGCACATAAATATCTCGGATCGCTTCATTAATTCAACGCGGCGTAAAAAAAAGTCTCTGCATTATTACGACCGGGTCATGTATCACCTCGATAAACTGTGTATAAAGGGTTACATGGAGAAAATACACATAATCCCGAGAAACTCGTTTTCATATCGGTGGCGAACCGGTTAAGAAACTTCTTCTTCTTGCGCCGTTAATTACCGTTCAGTATATGCGCCGAATACCGCCGCCTGCCTTTACAGTGTATCAGAACTCGTTTAAGAACGTTCACATTGTACATGGCGATTCTCGTCTTTTGTCTCGTAGCTTTAATCATCATCTCCGTTTTTGCAGTGCGTCTTCCTTATACACGCAGAGTCTCTCTCTCTCTCTCTCTCTCTCTCTCTCTCTCTCTCTCTCTCTCTCTCTCTCTCTCTCCTTCCTATTCTTTTCATTTTTATCTGCTGTTTCATTCGCTCGTATCATTCTCGCGTCCAAGACAAGATAATATACGTTCCCATCCTTCCTTTATTATCTTGCATCCTCTTTTTTTTCCTTAATACTCCCCGCTATTCGCTTTTATTTACGTTTACCGCCTCAGCTTTACGCAAACCGGCCGCCGCATAACGCCCAAGATCGCGGCCACGGCGAATAAAAATGTGTACCCATTTTCTTGTTTCACGCCCCGATTCTCTGGCGAATTGGCCGCAGGTAATTGATATTTGGAACGACGTCCATGCAATCATTAGTCAATCGCTTAACTAAATCTTCGCCGTGATAAAAGGCGATTTCGTTTCTATTACATGATCCTGAAAAAATTAAAAAGTCGTCTATTTGCGATCAATAAATGCGATATCTAAAAAAAAACGTACATGCACGGGACCGAAGGACGTAGCTGCTATTAATTAACGGCGACGAGTGACACGAAGATAGTTTTCGCGTATGGTTCATCAGGAAAGGTGGCACGTCGCGTCGCGTCGCACGGAGAAGAAATGACGGCCCCGAGAAAGTATCGAAGAGAAAGCACGTCAAGTTCCGCTCGGTTCCGTTTCGTTCGGTTCCAGGACGCGAGCGGAGAACGCGCACGCTCAGAGCCCTTTCTTTCTTTTCAAGCCTGACCGTCCTCGGAAGCTTCCCTTCGATGTGCCCTCCATTAAGGCTCCATCGGTTTCATTGTTACACATTCTCTGACGTAATACGACGTAATACGTTCGGAACTGAGTAGTGGTTCCGACGCAGACGTGACGTTCGTGAACGCGATCAGCAAACGACCACCAGAGAGAAAGAGAGAAAAAGAGAAAGAGAGAGAGAATGAATGAATGAATGAAAAATTGCATGGAAAGTACGACCGTGGCATACGAGAGTCAATCCACTTGAAGATCGCCGATTTGGCAGCAACTTACATCCCTTCGGCACATCTGTTTGTTCAAATTAATTTAAGCGATTCATCTCTTAAGCGAAAATCTCTTTGTCTTTGTCTATCACGTCTACGGAGAGGGGAGTTTGCGAGTTTTATGATTTTTCTTCGCCTTCATTTGAATTGTCGCGACAGCTTGCATTATAAATCTTTTGTGGATGCAAATAAATACAGAAGTTTTAAAGTACAATTCTATGCACAGATAACTTAATGTCTTTTATTACAAAATGTACCCGCGCCATGTATTTATTCCATAATTTTTCGCGGAGTAATTAACTTTCTTCTGTTATCGATAACATTAAATAAGACAATAGATGTATCCAAAACACGAAATTCACGGCGTGTCGCTAACTATGTGCCAACGTTGTATATTCAGAACTCGAAATAATTACTTCGCCCCAATTTCCCGAGCGGCGCATTCCCTCTATTAAGTCATTATGCACATTCGGTCCTGGCTCTCTCTCCCGACTTCATCCCCGTCCATTAAACCTTTTTCTCAGTTTCCAAGATAAAATCGATGTAATATACATCGAGACCAGCTTTATCGTAGATATAGTGTTTCCTATTGAACCCGAGGTACCACGGTACATCCAGAGCTTTCCTAGTAGGTCATTATATTGCTTTGAGGCTTCGTTCTCATCCGCTTTCGTTAAGATCCTTCCTCGATTTTATTATTAGATATTTTTGTCTTCGGGAGTCATATTTCGGAACTTCGGCCACTGCGATTGCCCGGAGCTCTAATATAATCCAACAGGCGAAGAAAACACGTGAAAATCGTGCGGAAAACTCGCCTTTGAAACCCTCGTTTGATTCGATCGCGCCCCTATATACGACGCGAATACATTTTTCTTATTCCGACACGACTGAAACTTTATTCATAATTAATTTTAAGGCACACGAACTCACCTTGGCCGTCCCGCGTTTCACGCAACCGTCAATTCTGGTCCGAACCGTCGTCAACTGCACGCCCACGCTTCGTAGTGCCGTGTTCTATCCGATTGTGCTATAAGCTTCTTTCAAGCTTAGATCCTACCGATTCGAAGCAGTGCGTTCGGAAATCGATTTAGCCCTAACCGGTACTGACGAACAGAAACAGAGAGAGAGAGAGAGAGAGAGAGAGAGAGGGGGGGGGGATAGAGAGAGCAGAGAGGGGTCAGAATCTTCTCTTATGTACTATCGCATTTGTCCGGAAGAATGGACTCATCCATTTTGATTCAAATTTCATCGATCTCCATACATGTTCACTTCTCTTGCGTACATTGCAGATTTCTCGATCTCCTTTCGGGACGAGCATTTATTTTATTACTCTTCCTCTTTGCTTTAACGCATTTGCGAACTCCTTAATTAAATATTTTATCTTAGCGATTAACAATACGCATCATATTCGAGAGTAATTGTACAGGTGCCTCGAGACTGAAAATATTTTTAGAAGTATTCTCTTTGATAAATTTGAAGACGATGTCTTCTCCGCACGAAGTGTCTCGCAACCTCTCTCAGTCTTTAACTTTCCTAGCAAGTCTCAAATGAAATTTCCGTTAAAGCAAAGTCGCGAGCTGAGATTCGCTAATACTCTGAATTGAGAACATCGAGAATTCAAGTAAAAGTGGCCCGGTTGCCCAAAGGGTCTCGACACTAACTTTGACTAACACCAGCGACTTTAATCTTTTTCTTTATTGTTTGTATTATAAATAAAATCACAGAAAAGTTATACATTAAAAAAAAAAACAGTCGATTGCTAATCATAAACCAATTTTACTCGATCTTCCGATTTCTGCTTATCAATGTGAGTACCAAATATTTAAATCGATCGTAATTTTATTCGTCCAACGTTAATAGATTAACAAATCTTCACGCGCAAGAGGACTGGAGGAACGTGAATTCCTATATAGACGCGTACTCGCGTACTTCTTCTTATACCCGTGCCAGCCAGTTTTTTTTCTCTGTTTTGTTCTAGCCGGCCTTCTCGCTCTCGACTTTGTAAATCGGTCGCCCTCTCTTTCTCTTCCCGCTTTTCACTCTCGCTCCTCCTCGTCTTCGTCTAGGTAACTTTAGGCAACACTACGCCAAACTTTGCAGTAACGCTACACTTAGCTGCTCTCCGATCATCGTTCTCTCTCCGATTCCCTTCCCTCTCGCTCTTTCGAACCGCAGCGTAAAAATGCTGTGCAAATGGCATTTCGGCGATCGTTAGTAATCCTCTTACGCATCGAAATTAATATTTTCTTCTTATCGATTGACAATTAATAATACCTAAAAATATTATACAGCGCTGCAAGCGAACGATCAGCATAATTTTAGCATTATTATTAACATCGTATTATTAATATCGCAATATATTTATAATGTTATTATTATTAATACGCAGCGCGTATATAAAGTTCAGCAGTGGGATCAATGCGGCTGGATTAGAATCAAGTGTTGAATCAACGTCGATTTGTTTCGTAAGCGATTCAAGGCGAACGGTCAGATTCTTGAACTGGATGGCATTTTACACGATTTGCGCCGATTGCCATTTAAATTAATAACGCACGAAATTTTGCCCGCGCATATCCCGCGATTACGCGAGATGCTAATTATGCGCGTGCGCAATTACGGGTACATCGGAAAGCCGTAGAAGAGAGATTTAGTGCAAGTTTGACTACGAGCTAATCGACATAGTTCATACATCTCTACTGCAGGTCACACGGCTTTCTAATATAAGCTTGCTTATATGTACGATGGCGGCCCCTTTTTTCTGGTAGAAATGCTATTTATTTTTTATTCTTCTTTTATTCGCCAATCATCGCGATTCTATTTCCTGCATATGTGTATTTAACAGACTCCTTGTTAAGTACAATAGTTTTTTTTAGATAATCTACGCGAGCTCTTTTCATTTTCACTTCCTTCTTCTTAAATGACTGCGTCATTCTTTATTTACCCTCCCATCAATCACTCTTGTATATACATTTGACGAAGCAACGGTAAACGGTAAATATATTTAATCACTGACTTGACTTCAACATAATCAAACAGCGTCGCTGTACTATACCTGCGAGTGAGTATACGCAGAATGATTCGCGCGACGAGGCATTCGCAACGCCCGGCGTATATCTGCGCCGGCTTCTTCTTTTCTTTTTTAGATTAGATTTTGATCACGAATCGATCGAGTCTTCATTGTTTCAACATCAGTATCATTACAAATCGAAGGATGGTCAATGACGGGGGGTCCGAGATACTCTTTTCTCGTCTCTGCGGCGACGTTAACACGGAGCTGACGGAAGCAGCGGAAGAAATGACGGTGAACCTTGCAAACGCATGCTGACAACGCACGAGATGCGACGATAGCGCGAGAAAAGATGATTTATGGCCGTGGGACACGCCATGTCGTTTGCTAAACTTCGCGAACGGGTGCGCGGGCGTGTGCGTGTGTACGCGTGTGTCCACGCGCGTGGGGGGAATATAGAGACTGGTCGGAAGAGTGGAGAGAGAGAAAGAGCGCGGAGAAGGACTAGAGTAGAATTTATTTCGTGTTCCAAAGAGAGAGAGGGAGAGAGAGCAGTAAACTCTATCAGGATACTATACATGATATATGAGTATACACGACAAATATAGTAAATACAAAGAAAAACATATAAAGAAAAACTTACAAAGAAAAATGAAAGAAAAGTAGATAACAACGTGTACGTTACAAGCGAGTAGTACAAAACGAAAAGAACGTCGTGTTGTGTGACTAAATATCAAGTTAAGAGTACAGAACCCTACGTTACATACGAAAATAGAATGGTTGTGCAATGACCGAGACTAACCTGGAGTGAACTTTTAATACACATGCATAATCATTCATAAGTTTAAGTTATGTATAAGAAGCTTCTAACGAATTTAGTTTCCAATTAAAATAAATAAGCATTAAAATTTCAATAAGTAAACTTTTCTTGAAATTTAATTTAATACTACTAAGACATGTAATTCGCTGCATATTTAAAAAAAAAGAGAGAAAATTGACCAAATTAAATTTTTATTTAAAAAAACTCGATAATTGAATCAAAGGATTGAATTTTGTCTAATTTTGGAATATTCTACATTTGGAAGAAGTGAAATGATGCCGAAGCGAGTCGTCACGGTTCGAAAGGATTGTAACATTGAAATTTGGACCGCTGTCTTTGCGATGCTTCACGTCTCGTTTGCTCCTGTCGACTTTTACGCGGTCGTGTTCAAAAGCGTCTTGTACGTACGCCTGTCGTCGTGAGACGCACAGGTCAAAACGCATGAGTAGCGGCGCGACTCACGTGCACAATCGTTGCAACTGCAGTTTATGGAAGCCGCTCGTCGTGATCGCGTGTTAGATCACCTGAGAGACCCGCGATATTTTCGAGAGAAATTTATAGTTTTTTTTATCTTGGCATGTGCTTGCTGAAAATCAAAAGAGCTTTGTTCTCTGTAACTTCTTTGTATAACTCGCTATCGTTATATGTTATATTTAATTGCAAAGTATTTTGTAAAATGTCGATAAGTTTCTTTAAAAAAACTAAATTTTTTTTTGCAAAATTCTGCGGTCCTCGAGCTTAACGCGCTGCGTCGACCGTATTTTCCCGCAATTTTCCCCGACGGACGCGTTTGACCGCAACCTCCGGTTTACAATTAAACAACGCGTTTACTGCAAAAACGATCACCGGCGATTCGTTCGGGGCAAAGAGATTGCACGGGGTTTGCAATCTTTGGCCGATGGCCGCGGCGGTAATGGCGCTTCGGTTACATCGTCGCGGTGAAAAACGTTTTTTTTTTTGTTTTTGTTTTTACGCTCTTCTCACTCAAAGTCGCCGCCGGGCGCGATTCGTAAAATAAAACTGGCGCTGCGTGCAAGAGTGTCCGATTGGCTTGTCGAAACGCGTCGCGGGCATTAAAAGGTGGCATAAACGCGCGCTTGCGAGCGGACGCGTTAACTCTCTTTGCGCTCATTTTAACCGTCATACGACACATCGTAATTTCACCGAGAGGCGCCACTTTCACGCGCGCGCACTAATATCCCGATAGTGTACGTAAATGTTTTTTTAACGAAGAATTTATTTTCGCTTTGATCTATCGGCGCGCGCCACGCGATTTCGTTCTGCTTGTTGAACGCGCACAAACGCTGTCCGGACTCGCCGCGCGCCGGATTTCAACCGCCGATTGCATAATTCGTTTGGGATAAAATCGGCGTTTGCTTCAAGGAAGACCAATTGAAATTGGTAAAAAAAAAAAAAAAAAAAATGGAAAGGATGAATTTCTCTTTGCGAGAAAAAAAAGAGAGGAAAGCCGATAATTACTTACGTTGACGGCCTAAACGCGAATTCGGATCGAGTACGCGGAATATATGGTCCGAGTATGCATAAGTAAAAACAATTGCAATATGCCGGTTCGATTCTGACTTTTTCTTGCCCCTATCGCGTAACGATCGATGCGGTCCACATGTATACATGCGTATACAATATATTGACAGGTACGGTCCTTTCTTCTCTCTCTCTCTCTCTCTCTCTCTCGCGCGCGCGCGCGCGCGCAATCTCATATATGCTTGTGCCAGCGAAATATAATTCGCACTCGCCCAGTCCCCAGTGCGCCACGCGCGAGAATGACCAAAGAGAGAGAAGAGCAAAATTTCCCGAATAGCTCGGCGCTCGCCGAGATGATTGTTGTACGTATACGAATACAGTCAGGAAAAAATGTCTCCTTTCACTGCAAAGTACCGTTCGCGTAGGTACTTTTCAAACATGGCCGAGTAAGATGACTTATGCATTTACAATCGCGAGAAGAGCAATGTGTTTCCAAGATAATCGAAGATAATGAAAAGAAATCATTCTTTCTTCTACCCCTTCAATAGAATATATGTTACGTATTTCTTAACAAATGAAAGATGCATAGAAAAAAATTGATGTATATCTTTCGTAGAATTTATAAAATTACAAATCTGATGGCGTTAAAAGATGTCGATAAATGGTAGCTCGATAAGAATCCTACTCGGATATTTTAGTTGGCGCAATAATATCTGTAACAAATTGAAAAAGTAAAGCAGGAACTTAAAAAGGAAACCCTCGCAAAGTGTCCGCGTCGTGACAATCTGCTCCGAAAACTCGTCGAAAACAAGAGCTAAACACGCGGTAAAGTTTTTCGTGCTGGCACGCGTATATACAATCTCGAAATACACTGACAGCCGGCCACTTCGCTTGTCGCTCCTCTCTTATACGACGCTAACGACAGAAACCAGAAGAATTTATTCGGGCCGCTTATCGAGACCTCCCAGGGAAAAAGACCGGTTGTCCATCCGCGACTCGAAGATTAATGAACGCGGTACTAGAAGCGGAGGCTCATTAGAACGCATTAACCTCGGGCGCTTTCTTTTTTTCTTCTCTCGCATTACTCAATCCTAATGACATATTGACCACTACTCCGCGAAGTATCAAACCTTCAAAAAGGAATATATATGATCACTGCTGCCTGTCGTAAATTGCGAGTCGTTGATGGGGAATAATTTTCGACGTGTATACCTAGCACAGACTTATGAGTACCCATACAGAGATAGCGTCGACAAAGCGTTTTATATTCAGAATCGTTACAAAATGTAGGGCATTACTTTAAATGTATTCCACTTAAAACTATCGTAATATCGTGTGCAGAAATTTTAGTTACATTATAAAAAATATCTTGTAAATTTTTGGTGTTATTATTCTGTTATAATTTTTAAAGCTAACTTTAATTAGATATATATTTATCATTATATGTCATTTTTCTTCATTCTATATTATTTTATCATTTTTATCATTATATGTCATTTTTTTTTCATTCTCTATTATTTTATCATTCTATAAATATATTGATGGAACAGCATGTGATTTATTTGCAAACATCAAAATCAAAGGTAAGCTAAGCTCACGACGCGCGATAGCATACAGTTTTCTTTAGCATGTAACCTCGATTAATCTTCGACGGTCCAAAATCGACCCGATGAATAGAACGACATGTGCGCGAACAACAATGTGTTCCCTGGATCATATCTTATCGCCATTATCGTGAATCTCTCAAAAGAGGTTGGTTTATCTGCCGGCGGAATATGGGCCAGATAATTTTATAGTGTAACAAAAAGCCGCGAGCGTGGGGCTTTAGAGGAGAAGATTTCCCTTATTATGTTTCGGACGAGAGCATTTTCCGCGCAAATAACTCGTCATTCATCTTGTGACTTTGCTAAAGGCGAAATAATTGTGAGATGTGATCAAAGCTATACGCACTTATTCATATTGCTTTCGTTTGTTAGTCTCGCGCATTATATATTTCTTTGTAAATAATTCCATTAGAATATGAATAAGACTTAGAATCTTTCTCGTTGTATTTTTCGCATAAATACGACAGAAAAGTTGATTTTGAAGTAATGCTCAAGCTTTTTTCACAACACAAACGCCAGAAGCGGATGAAAATTGCGAGCGATTTAGCAAGCGCGATTAAACAAAACGGCGTGCAATAACCTTTATCAAAATAACGACATCTCGAATTGCGATAAATATAGCGCGTTCGATTAAGCATACCGTAAATTTCGTCGCGTTGACCATTTCGATACCGCAAATATTTTTTTCATCGTTTCAAAGAAATATTTATTTTCCAGGTTTTACAAAAAAAAAAACCCTTTCCTCTTTGTTTACGTGATAATCGGAAAATTGACAAAACCATCGCGTATATAATAACTGTAGTCTATTAAGTATCGGGAATTTCGGGTCCTGCATGAGTGTGCCGCTAGTGACAAAACTTTTTAATTTAAATCACACACAAGAACGATATATTTTACAATTAAACGCGACTGAGTTTGGCGTCTGGTGTATCCATCAGCCTCGTTCAACTTTTTACTTCGTTTTTTTTTTTAAATTGATATTAAAAACACGTTTGTGCGGGATTTGTCTCGTGAATAATTTATGGAATCGATCGCGCATCAAACATGCGAA
Source organism: Temnothorax americanus (assembly GCF_048541705.1). NCBI lineage: Eukaryota > Metazoa > Arthropoda > Insecta > Hymenoptera > Formicidae > Temnothorax > Temnothorax americanus. The sequence continues at coordinate 410,426 of NW_027509307.1, read as the reverse complement.
CGTGATCGCATGCGTGCGCGCGCACGGATAAATCGCGCGAGTATACGAAGGGTCGACAAAGGGTAAGTGAGACTCGCCGGACTCTCGTACATCAAATACGCGCAATAATACACGCGAGTCGAAACAAGGAGAAAAGAGAAATGAATTCGAAAGTGTACTTACCTCCGTGCGCTGCGATAACCTCTTGTTCAACTCGTGGAGCCTGTAGTCCGGTTGGCTGTAGCCGTAGGCTGGAGTATGCCTCCTGGGGACAGGCAACGATCTGTCAGATCAGACCGATCGCTCATGTTAGGTGTGCTGTGTATAGCGTGTTATTTTCGCGTGTGTGCGCGTCGCGAATGTTTCATGCATGCAACACGTCGTCCCGGTCGCGTCGCGCGTCACGCGTCGCGTCGCGTCGCCACACTGCGCGAATTTTCGTAAGGCCCCGAGGGGTACGTGATTAATACTACCGGTTGGTTGGCCCTCTCCGAGCGCGGGCACGTCGCAAAACGCGCTCGGACATGGCACAGATTCGCGAAATGTAGTTTACGACTTTCACCACGACCGCGCCAATTCTCACAATCCCTTTAACTCGCCGCGTTACGGAAGCGGAGGTTTCAACCGGCACAGTGTCGAAGGTCTCGGGCGCAACAACGCCGGTCTCTAATTATTACTTTAGAGTCGCTAGATATTATCGAAATCAATTTTCCAGAATTCTGGAATAAGGATGCTAGGTTATTATATTGTAACAATTTAATTTTTGCAAGTTCCGATTTCTCTCAATGACATTTTCGAGATTCAAATATTCCAAAAATTCAGGTTTGTTTGTCCCTAGTGAAAATCACCGTTAAAAAAAGTATTTTTCAAACATATATGTGTAACGTTCTCTCATCGAGGCAGTTCGGACGCTCCTTTAAGATAGAAAAGCACGATTTAATAAAGTTTTGGCCTAGAACTTCGGTACAAGTTATCCTGTGAATGTGAAGACTTTTAAAACTGATTTTTAAATAATGCATGCACGTAATTGTGTATCGACGACGAAAGTTTAGTCGCTCAGCTGGTGAACTAATGCTACATCAAATTCATATAATGACACGTCGAAGGTCGTCATGCTTATGCTGTCAGTTCAATTGTCGGCGATCATTTAGACGCCAATAATTTAATGTCACGGATCAATTATAACATTATCAAACATATATTATACCAATTGGATGGTATGTCCAATTTTCACAAATTAACCGGTACAACGACGAACTGATTGCAATAACTTTGCAATGACGAACGTAAACGTAAATTTATTCTGTATTTTTTTATCTTGAATGTTGTGATATTTATCATTATTGTAAAATCTGTTAATTATATTTATTTAAACAAACGTTCGTAAAAGTTTCTGAAACGTTTATTCTAATCGTAAGTCGAAATAAATCATCGGAACAACATTTTCTATGATCTCCTTTTCATCTGCATAATTTTCAATACAAGAAGCACACCAGGATACAGTTACATGCCTTAATCAATGCGGCTTCCAAATCATCGAGGATCAAACCCTCGGCTCCCGGTCGGTCCCGTGGAGTAGCAGTTGGTTAACCCGGCGGGTAATTAACGTCGCGTTGATAATATTTAGTGCTCAGAATGCCCGGGATGGTGTTGTACCGCGCGCATATTCGCGCCCCGAGGCCGGACGAGCGATCATTAAGAACCGAGTGCGGTGCGGTGATTAATAACAAGAGTACGCAGAATATTCCAGCAACACAGAGACTCCGAGCGCGCCGCATTTCCGGCATACGAATTTCAGGAATACGTTCGACCTACGATCGATACTACATTTAACACGTTACGCGTTTGCTCTCGCGACATTTTTCACGCGACGCGCGTAACATTCCGATCTACGAGAAAGAGACGAGTGGGTAAAGATCGAACGTTCAGAAAAAAGTGAACGCTAAAGCCTATCGATACAAGATCATGTGAGATCTCCCGCTGCCTGGTGCATTCGGACGAAGTCGGACTTTCCCCCTAACTCGTGATACTCGTGCCATGATTTCTTCCGTGTATCAGTGACCTTGTAAAATCGCTATGCTAATTATAACGCGCTTAGCTACGGCGAGAGACAAAGATAAACAGAGTAGACACAAAACGTTCCCGTAATACCTAATGCAGGAATGATAATTGCGAGCGGACTGCTGACGTATGTGCGTCTCGGACTTGTTCCTTGACTGACATTGCAGAAGTATACGTTATTGCTTCATTCAGATTCTATAAAAATCCACCACGGAACGATTTCTGTGATTTTCCACCGGATTTGTGATGTCACGATATCGGTGCTAAACATCCGGTAATGCGAATAATGCCGCGAGAGGAAACGATAATTTTTTCCGCCGATTGCTGAGCTAGCTGGAATTAGTTTTAATTAGCTAAAACATTGAAAACGTGCTCAAATGGGTTTCGACAAATCAGGATGTCAAAAATAGCCTTCGACGAAAAGATAAGACGGTTCCTTTGACTCTTCATTCGACGCGATCGATAAGATAAATCGCTTGAGCAAAGATTTCTCGAAATCTATGTCACGAGAAAGCATTAAAAACTGCATTAGATAAGCGTCTAACTTTGCGATCTACATGATAGATAAATATATGGACAAACAGATCGCCAACTTCTCCTATATGTGAAAGTAAAACCAACGTGATTGATTAAATTGAGAAATATGTTTAGCGATAACTTGAAAAGAAAAAGATGACAGAATATCAGATAAGACAGAGTCAAATAATAGAATGAATAATTGCAAATGGTTGACAGATCGGATCGAGACGCAGGAGCAAGTTTGGCATGATTTTCTTTTTTCACGAGAAAATACTGTCCCAAGATCGATCGTGTCGGAAAAGAACTTGGACTTTCTCGTCTCTGGAGAATCGACGCTATGGGACCCCGGCGAACACGTCACTGCGTCGCACGCGTGTACACGCGTGCGTGTGTATGTACGTACGTGTGCGGAGCAGATTTGCCAGGGGTGAGTCGAGATCTCAAGGGTTGCAGGGGTAACTCACTATCGTGTACGGTTTATTGGGGAGTGACGGGACGCGTGGACAAATCTTTCGTCTCGTTCGCTGTATCGTTCGATCAAGAACGATTGCTCGACGCAACATACCTACTATGACTAATAATTCTAAATAAAAAAAATTATCAAACAAAGAAATAAAACGTCACAGTAACTAGAAATTTTTATATTAACAAAATCACGAGTTATTTTAATGCATGTATTTAAAAAATCAACATGTTCTTTTAAAATAAACCAGATGTAAAAAGTTTACTTAAGAATGGAATTAAAATTATATTAATTTTGTTTTTCTGAAAAATGGTCTAAACACCTAGCCGTTTATTTCATTCGACACTCGCAATTTGTCACGTCGAATAGTAATCGCGCGTAAACTGATGTAACGCGACGACGGACGCGGATCACCTCCGGAACTGGCGGACACATCGGAAACAAGTGCGCGCCGCCTGACGAATCGGCCGCGACTTCGTAAGACGGTATTGAATCGCGCTAATTTAGTTCGATAATGTAATTTCACGCGGGGCACGTAGCGGCCGTAGAGTGCCGTCGTGCAATAACCCCGGCGTGCGCGCATGTAACGCCCCGGCTTTTCATTCAAGACGTGCCGCACGATCGAACTAATTAATTCGTCGCACGGCACCACGGCCGGTGCGGTGCGGGTTGCGCGCGAGCGCGCCCGCCAGGATTTTTGCCCGCCTTCCTGCATCCCTGCTGTCCGTCTATCTCGAATCCCGGAGCAGAGGATCGTGACAGATCATTCCGTCGATACGGAACTAATCCGCCGAGTGAAAAACTAGCGCCTAACACGGGCGCGCGCGCTCGAGTCGGCACGCGGCCTGGAATTTTTCAAGGCTGTGGCCCCTTAGAAACGACATGTATATACACTTGCTGGACTATAACGAAATATTCAAAGGAGATTTATTACTTTCTCTATCATTAATATTTTCTTTTGTAGACTATTATCATTCCTACGTTGTATAACACGTATTTTCACAAACGTCCTTGCAGATGCTTCGTGGAACACGTAATGTCTATATCTCGCATAGAATACGCTAAAATTGTGACATTGTTGTGTGAAGACATAGTTGCTTAATGAATAAAAACACAATTTCTTGATATTCGCCGCGTTCTGAAATTATCTTTTCAGGTTCTATTAAAGAGAAAACCTTTCTCTCGATGCACTTGAAGTGACTAGTTCAATGCGAATTTATTCATTGCACGCCTAATACCGCTAGGCTACCATAAACACTCAACGCAGATAAGATAGAGCCATTAATCGGAGAATTGATCGATTTCAAGAGCCGTTGCGGTATATTCATCGTTGAAATATAATAATATTCAGCTCGACGTGAGGATCTGCGAGTAATTTTCCTTTTCTGACGAAAATGACCTGAATTTTCCTTAGAATTTTATGCTCGTCAAAGAAAACAAATTTTTTTTAACTATAATTAAACGTAAATCTTATGTATGTAAGTCTTATATGAACATTTTCGTTGAGGCAATTTACTCTTCTTGAAGACGAGCATAATTCATCGTTATATAGTTACTAAAATAACATTGGCACGGGTATCGATCGCCATGTGGTTATCTTGCGCGACGATTCGTTCCCATCGATACTCGGTTATGGCATCGGACATTTACGTTCGATAAGTCCACGACCCTTCCTAAAAGTTTAGACATTCCGAGTTTTCGAGAATCTGTTTACTTCTCCAACGTGACAATATTTCAGATTGTATATAGCACGTGAAAAAGTCGCTAGCCAGTTCTTTCCCTAAGTTCGCAAATATATACGTGTATGTCGACTACGAGCATTCGACAAATTCATTAATTATTAAAAAATCCGTGCATACGTAATATAATACATATAGTCGGAGTCGAAATAATCAAGAATGATATGCTTTCTATTCTACAGATAATTTATTTAAAACTTAAACAAAATTTTCGTGAGATTATTTTGTATTTTCTCAGCGCGATTAAGTGACTCTGTACTTTCTACTTTTGACGCATGTTTATCGACCGTGTTAACCGCCGCGTGCTTGAAAGGGTTAAGGTAAGGGGTCAGGCCGCGTCCGATTACTCCGGTCGGCACCGTACGACGCCCCACGTGCTCGCGCCGGAAGCGGCATCGGCACGGCGCGGCGCGGCGCGGCGCGGTGGCGTGGCCGATATCTCGTCGCAACCCGTCGGAGTCCGCGGGATTTGCAAACAGGTCGCCGTGGGTGGCTTCGCCCGTTATTAAGCCGCGGTAGTTAATGGCTTTAGTTTAGTTCGCGTGGCTAATGGGCGTCCCGACGCGCCGCTCCGCACCGCACCGCACCGCACCGCACCGCTTCGCTTCGCTCCGCGCCGCGTCGTGCCGCGCCGTTGGGAATCAGCTGACCGGCCAGCTGGCCCGCATGGCTCAGCTCGGCACGTCGCGTCGTGTCGCGTCGCATCGCACGGAACCGCTGGTTGAGAGCCGCCGCCTGCAGGGGTCTCAGATTGGGTTAGCAAAGGGCGCAGTTTGGAGCGAGGGGGCGGCGGCGCCGAGGGAGAGGAGTGAGAAAGAGAAATAGAGAGAGAGACAGGAGAAGAGAGAGAGAGAGAGAGAGAGAGAGAGAGAGAGAGAGAGAGAGAGAGAGAGAGAGAGAGAGAGAGAGAGAGAGAGAGAGAGAAGCGGGAACCGGGGAAACGGGGGACAGCAGGAGGGTGTTATTAGGGGTTGCTCATGGGGTGGCAGTACGATCAATGCCAGGGAGTCATGCTAGCTCTCCCAAACCCCTCCCGCAAAGTCTATATATAGTACGCGAGTACACACATGTATGGAAGTTCGCACGTAGCCGGGCATGTCGAAAGAGCACGCGTGCGTATGTATGCACACACGGGGTTTGTCTACTAGCTAGAGAAAGAGAGGAGGGACGAGATGAAAACGGGGAAGGAAGAATGAAACGCGCGAGGCGTATAAACGCACGTGTGTGGACCGGATATTTTGAACTCTCGCGGACTCGGGGCATTATCCGTCGCACGCGGCGTGTTTTCCGCGTGTCGCGAACGAGAGTTCGCCGGCAGATTACTAAACGACGACACAACGACAATATCGAGTCCATTGATGTGCCCGCGAAATCCGACGAATTGTTCCCCGTAATAATATCTCGCGGTGATATTTTACGTGCAGATCGCCCGCATCGGCAATTATTAAGCCTTAAGTGGAAATGGAATCGGTTAGTTGTAGCAGCAAATCTCAGTCTCAAACTAATTGGCGACTAGGAAAATGATTAAGCGCCGCTTGCTTACTTTTAATCGTTATTAACATAAAAGAGAGCGTTTCCTTTGTATCGAAAGAAAACTGACATTGTTTTTAATTCGTCTCTAGAGCGTAATGGCCTTTTTCTGCAACGAGAGGAGAGAAGGCGCGAGGCCCATGGTATAATCCGCGCGTGTCGCAACATTCTTTTCCATCTTTTTAGAGGCAGGATGGTAGAGCTAATTGCTGTAGATGAAACTGTTAAATTGACCCGAGGACAAATGCGCGACGCTTCGCGGACAGTGCCGCGGGGCACTCGCGTATACACGGTGCATTATGCGCTTCAAAGTGACGCACCGCGTGTAATACGCAATCTGCATGTCATAAGGATAATAATGGAGAAAGGGCACGAGCAAGCTCGTTCGGGGATGTTATCACGAGCTTTAGCCGTGTGGCCTAACTGTCGAAGGACGGCGCGACGCAGCATTCGCTATTAACGAACCTTTCGTATTGATCGAAGGGATGGTTCTGCCGAATCTAAAATCGCGCCGTCACCACCGCAACCGTACGAGAGAGAAATCTGTCTCATTTAAAGTCGAAGCACAAATAATAATTTATATGTTAAGTGTATAAATATTTTTTTCGTCAAATATATATACGCGATATGATACAGCATTGTGGCAGAAAGTAGTTTAAAGGAAGAAGTAATTAAATAATCAAGTATTAAGTACTCGAAATGTTGAGGATGAGTAATTGTAATTCTGGATCATCTCCAATATAATATATATAAGTAAAAAGAAAATATCAAAGTTATACGATTGAAAAGTGTAATAAACCGCGGTCGTCGTTATTATCGTCATTTCTAGTAACGAACACCGGAGCAACTCTTTTAAATTGTTAGGTCTTTTGAATGCCACCGTGAGCAAGCATGATAAATAAAATCTCTCGGATCGTAGATAAGGGCAGCGCGTGGGCTCCTCTTAATTACACGCAGAAATTCACTCGCTGGTCCAGGTTCGGAATAACAGCCGACTCAGCTTCGCCGCCGCAGCAGCAGAAGCAGCAGCAGCGGCAGCGGCAGCGACGACCGTTGAGCCACCCACCACTCTCGCAAGGGCTTTCCGTCGCTGGCGCAGCAGTAATCGTGCCGCCACGCCAGCAATTTATCGCTGCCCATGACGGCGTTTTATCGGCGATATTCATCCCTTTTTCCGCCCAGACCCTGTATAATTCACCTGGACCTGGCAATCCAGCCCGCTCTCGCTCCTCTTCCTCCCACACGGAGATGGATGAGGAGCGGACCACGATTCCCTCCTCAGGCATATTTTGTTGGCACCTCGACCACTGCGATTCGATCACGGTCAATAACTCCCCCGAGGCTGCCATGCGATCGAGTTACCCGCGGATACTGACGACGGATTGACGGACAAGCGTGTCGTGGGAAAGGACGAAAAGCGGTCGTTCGGTCGACCGGAGAGAACCGCGTCGCACCATCGTTTTGCCCCAGCAGCGCCATAAAAGAGCAATAATCGCGACACGCGGCTCGCTTCGAACTCGGGCAGCTCGGGCTGATGGCCATTGCTGGAAAAGTGAGCGGCATGAGCCTCTCCGGTGATGAAATCGCGCGCGGGCAGCAGCAGCGGGTTACATATGTAGTTGCGCTATCGAACAGGAAGAAACGACTTCGAATCGCGTGGGACACTTGTGACCACTGCGTTCAGACGGGAAATCATTTCTTGAACGACGATGATTGCACGAGATTTTTATCAATTTTTATCTTTGGTTCTCCTTAGAAGAGCTTTGATTATTTGGTTTTATAACAAATCGTGAACAAAACATATCATGATGCAATATTATATTACACTACGCTTCATATATAGTCCGCAATCGTGACAAACTATATACATATTTTTAAGCTTTCTTGTACCATTCACTCTCGGTCGAAATGGCAAACAAAGTGGTTAAAAAATACAAATTGTTTGCTCAAAAATGACAATAATCTATAATATACAGTTGCTGACAATACAAGTTTTCAATTACCTTATGTAAAAGACCGGGAAGCCTTTTCTTTTCCAAAAATAATCCAGGAAATAATTTTTAATGGCTAAGATCCGCGATTTTTGTTATTCTTTTTATTTACTAAAAAAAAAACACAAAATCAAATTTTTAATCGCACGAGTAATCAAATAATAAAAACGTGAAAAATAATCAATTATAACATGATTGGCTTGCAATATAAATATGCAGTAGCGCTAAATATTTGGTGCGCGATGCCGATATAAGAAGTTTCGTCATACTCTATGTCGAAATCCACGCAGCAGACGAAACACCTTTAGGACAGCTTATTTCGTTACTTACGGAGAGGCATGTATTTATAAACAGCTTTAGGAATGACCAAAGAACTTTCATTATATCGCACAATGTTCTTCTGGCTTAAGTATTATATGTGCGTTTAATTATTTCCGTATAACTATTTCCGTATAAATAATTTTAATGAGCAAATCTCGCGTTATATCAGTTTGTCGTTTATTTCATTATCAATTTTAAATTATAGATCGATAAAAAAACGTGTTAACATCGTACTGTCAAGTAGCTATATTTTACGATTATTGCTTCAATATTGTTGCAAACAATAACGACACGCGAGCTATCGATGTAATGATGATATGAAAGAAAAAAAATATATTTATATTTATATACGATCGCGCGTATACTGTGAAATATAAGCAGCGACCTTTCGTGATTTATGCGCACCTCGATAAAGAAAATGCTCCTCTGGATACGAGCAAGATGCATCTCGAGGAACGTGAAAAAGATAAATTTTGCAGTCCGATCGGCTACTGTTTTGCTCCGATTGCCCCTTGACCCCCGACGATTAGGTATCAATTAGCGGTACGAGCCTTCTTTTAACGAGAGTCCAAAAAGCAAGCTGAAAAATTGATAATTAATACCGAGCGATAAAAAAGATAATAGAACGGCCTCGCGATCTCACATTTTAACCTTCGCCGCAGAAATTCTCGCGATCATGTCTTCGTGATTGATGAATATGTGTACGAATGATGAATGTGCTAAATCCATCCATTATGTCTACCTTTTTTTTAAACAACATTTATGTCATAACATAGATAATGATTATTTAATTACTATCTCGCTTTATGTTCCAATTTATCGATATTAATGTACTTTGACGAAAAATTATATCAACTTCTGTATTTTCAAGTCGCTGTTGACGGTGAAATGTGTGGACAGCGTTTCTAAAAGATTTTTAAACTCGAATAACCTTCAACTCTAATGAAATTTTTTCGGCGACCGCGCGCCGAAAATCGTTTTGTCGCTTATGGTGCTTCATAAAATTGGGAGATAGCACATTATAATTACGGTCGCGGCATACAAAACAATATAAAAGCACAGATATATATCGTACAAGTAGTTTAATGAAAATATTAGATTAAATTTCTGCTGCTAGTAACAAGGTTTTACCGGCGCACATTGGAAATCGCATTATCGCTTGCTTTGCTCCGCGAAAATTGGTAGACGCGATATTTTAACTGTAGTAAATATACACGACGCAAGTAGTGTTTGGCGAGCGTGTTAGATTGAATTTTTGCTGCTAATGAGATTTTCGCGACGTACGTCGAAAATTGCGTTACCGCTTTTGCTTCGCGGAAATCGCCGGACGGTGCCTTTTAACTTTGCCACGATGACACATTTAAAAATTCGATTTGTAAAGATGTCGTAATCGATGTACATATATCTTCCTAAACTCTGAATACGCCAATGACAAAATGATTCATTTGTAAGAAATTGTTTGCAACAATATCAGCTTACATATTTACTGTATATCCTTGCGATAAGAAGGCGAGAATACGATTGTCGAGATTGAATGATCTGTGCATTCGAACGAAATGGTGTCGGAAAACGGAGACACATCTGTTCGGGCTAAATTGCCGTGGGATTACCGCGCGGGTTTAAAGATGTTACACGATCTTGAGGAACCGGTTCGGTCATACGGTTGAAAAAAGACGTCGCGGATCGTTTACCCCCCTTGTCGTGTCAACCCCGTTTCGACCTTCGTTTTCGCCTTCGTTTTCTAGTCTGGACATCTCTCCGCAACCAGTTTCGCGAATAACACTTCTGTGTGCACGCGCAAATGTGTGTAGTTAAAAAATCTGTGTTAACGTAAATGCGCGAGGATCAATAATCGTTACGTCGAACACCTAGCGCAGAGAATGCCTCGCGTGGTAACCCATAATGCTCTTATTGAAATAAATGGCGGGTTGTGCGGCGCGCGGTCAACGATTGCGATAATCTCTACAATCCACGAAGAAACGGAGAGTATCCGCGATGTAATCGTAGTATCAAATTTCATTGCAAACATATTATTATCATCGCTCGATCTCGACCTCTCGCTGATTGTAGGACTGGTTGTACCTGTGGGTGAACGCGATACAAAAAGTACACATCTCCGTTATGAATTAGTTTACTTTACCTATACACTGTACTTTGTATCACCCACTTGATTTTCGTTTTTTACTCTCATAGCGAAAAAAAGAGCCGTCAGAGAGGTCGATTTGAGTTCAGCATATTCGATCGGCCGACGGTAGCCGTGGCATTAATAAACGCGTGTCGCGGATAGTCACGGCTTAAATCCACTCGGGCCGGCTCGTCGTTCAAACAGGACGACACGATTACGCGCGGCGCGGAACCATTCAACGCGCACGCGACATATCGCGCGATTAAAACGGCACGGGTAATTTATCGTCGCAAGGTAGAGACCCGGGCGACGACAAAGGAAACGCAAAACGAAAGGCATCGCCGTGGCACACCGTCTCTCTTATTACCGGCGCGTTAGCGGCTGTTTACACGGAAATGACGGCGCGATAAATCCGTGGTGTCACGGCCCATCGTGTTGTCCACAGGGCTGGAAGGCTTATACCGGTTTACGGTAGGCGGGTACCCCGTCGCGGCTCTACGCCGATAAACCACCTCCTCCTCCGGTGTGTTTATTCGGCTATCCTCTCGGAGCGATTTAGACGTACCCAATCAACCCGCCGAGATTGATTCGCGAATAAATTTACGCGCTTCCGCGCGGTATGATTACCGCGTACGGACGCGCGATAATTGCGCGTGCCGCGTCGCTCTATTATTGATAAAATAATTATCGGCCGACGACATCGCGAGGGATTAGAGTTCACGCGGCGTGGGCGACCCGAATTTCGCGTCCGACAAAACGTGGGCTGTTTGAAAGAGCGAAGAGCGCGACTGTCGATTTAAATTGGGAACGTAGTATAGTCACAGTAGTGGCCAACGCTATTAGTTTTTAAGAGCGCGCGGATTAATTTGCGATCGATTACGCAGCAATCGCGCGTTGCGTCCAGATGTTCTTCCTACTTTACAAAACGCGCGGTAGCAAAATGTGAATTTGTCCAAAATATATACGATAATACATATAAAATATGTTGAATATAGTTTGCGTGTCTAACCGAGAAACTTGTTCCATTAATATAGCATGAATTTGTGATTCATATATAACGCGTGGCCGTGATACATTCTGACTTCAGCCGACGACGATCCTGCAGAACGGCGCACGTGGCGATGACGCATCGTTACTATTATTATAGATAATTCTAACCACGTGCGGCCGGTAAAATTAATTTTATTAATTTAAATTGTCGAATTTTATTAAATCGAATTATCACCTGTGATGTCTTTATCAAGATTTTTATCGAAAACCCCGATGCTCCGGTAAAATTTTGTAGAACGCCAATGACGGATTCGAAAACGGGTCGATCGTCACGCTAGAGATGCATCTCGCAATTTAACAGAGAACCGAGATGTGTCTTTTTGGCACGAAAGCATAATAAAACGAACATCGACCGCATAGAAGGAAAGAGAGAGAGAGAAAGAGAGAGAGAGAGAGCGCACGCCATCCCCTTAACTTTTTCCGCAAAGTTGAGAGCAACACGTCGCGAAAGTAGCGCGCGACAAGTCGCCGCGAACGCTCGGAGCTCGCGCCATGTGTGTGGGAGGCTGCTAATTTATTGCACATTAACGTCACTTGCTTTTGACGAGCGAGCGGACGAACGCGAGCGGGGAAACCACGCGAATGCGTCTTCGGCGCACGCGTCTCGCGGCCAGGGGAATTATTGGCTAACACGGGCGACACGTGAAATTTTGGCCGAAACCATCGAGAAGAGATGCCCCGGCCGATGCCAGAGCGACGAACGCAAGACGATAAAACGTTCCAATGAGCAGCGGTGAATCATGCTGTTACCGTTTTAATCTGTCGTCTGTCCCGCGATGACATGCGCGAACGCGCCGAGTCACCGAAACGTGACTTCGAAAATTGCCGTGAGGCGCATGACACATCCTATTCAGAATACGATCTCCCTCTCGTTGCCGCTGATAAAAGACGCGAAGCTTCGAGACAAGGAGCGCCAATTTTCAGCGAGTTCAATTTCCGTATAGATACACAATTACCGCGTGGATACAGGAGAGAGCGAGCTTTACGCCAAGCATTCAGCTTCCATTGTCGCGAACGCGGAATTCACTGCGGCGTCGAAATACGAACTTGCCGAAATTAAATCGGTTCCAATCCCCGGTTTTAGCACCTCGCACGGTCCACGTGCGGCGACCACGTCGGAGATCGCCCGCGTTCAACGGATTTATACAATTTATAAGGGTCCGTGATTAAGTTAATATCAAAAAGCGACCGTGTCGCTCCGTGGTTACCATTACGCTATACAAAACACTCGTCTTAATATACATCCTGACCCGGATACTCGCGCGCGCGCGCGCGCGCGAGCTGACGCCGTCTGATGCACCAACGTGAAAATAACAAAGTTGAAATTTCGCGTACGCGGCACGGGTTAGCGCGTCTCGCTATTGTGCCCCCGCTATTCTTGGCGTGATAATTCGGGACGAAGGACGGGAAGAAGGTTGGCACCAAATGCTGCCGTTTTCGCCGCGCGCGCGGACGCGGTTCGTGACTTTTGACGCGATCGCGAGGAAAATCGCGCGCTCTCGCGTCTCGCTATATCGTTACCCAGTCTGTTAAAAGTGTGCGCAGCGGCACGCGATGACGACGAGGAATCCCTGGCTTCCTCAGCCGCGCACTCTCCGTCGTCCTTAATTGGGTTCGTGCACCACCGCCGTCGCTGCCGCCGTATTAATAAATACGGCCAGGCAAGTGCATTCCGCGCATCGCGAAGTCCAGCCACGCGCCGCGCGCGCTTACCCCAGCGGGCCCTTATAAAGGCTCAATCAGTCTGATCCCGATTGAGTCATTAATTGCCTTAAAGGGGGCAAGGCCTTGCCTACGGCACTTGGAGCGCAAAACCGCGTCCCCGAGAGCGAGCTGCATCTCATCCCTCGGCTTAGCTCGGATAAACCGATGCGAAGCGGACGCGTTGCCGCAGGATGCTCGAGGAATTTACCGGCGTTTTCGAAAAATTTTTGGAGGTCGCCGAAAAATTGAAACACCGCGCACGATAAGAAAATTAAAAAGTGTAAATCCGCATTGCGCGGAAATAAGCGGCTTATGAATTATTTAGCGACATTTTTTAATTCTTTATTTACCAGTTACTTAACAGAAATCCAAATTAGCATCAACTTTTAATTACGCTAGTTACGCGAAGTGCAAAACTATCATCGTACATTTTCGAAACTACAGAATCAATAATATTTCTCATGCTTATATGCATGACACGTGCTAACGCAATATCGAAAACGATTTGATCGGTCGAACGATTTTCTAATAATCAATTATTTTCGTCAATTATATATATATATTCATACATTTATTATAGCTGGATTTATTATAGGTATATAAATATACGAATGAAAATTTATTATATACATAGTACACAAGCAAGAATTTAATACCACGATATGATATTCTATCGACTGCATAACTTTCGAACTAACTTTTATTGCTTTCCGATGCAATAAGACGAAAAGATGGATCATCTCAAGAGAGAGACCTGACGGCGGATCGGCAGCTATTTCCGAAAGAGTTAATACAATTCGAAAACGGAAGAGCGGCAGAGAGAGAGCAGATACGTTGACGATACGTGAATGCAAGGCCGAAGTTACTGCAAAAATTACATTTTGCTGCAAGCACCTATATTTGTTCTACGCACAATGCGGCTCGCCGAGCTTCCGCGACTTCGTTTGCCTCTCCGATGCGCGATGGCACCGTTAGATAACTCGCTATTCGTTATCCTCGCGACACCGCGCGCGTTACTCGAGGATAGATAAACAGATCGCGGAACGATCGCGCGACACAAACTCGCGCTCGGACGCCGAATTTGCAAACTGCAGCCAAGATCAACAATCCACAGATGACGAAACTAGAAATCGAGAACATCCGCAGCGATCAGTGACGCAAGACGCAAGCAGTTGTTACTGGCCGACGTATCGTCGAAACACGATACGACACCAAAGACGCGAGTCAATTCCATTAAGTTAATTTAGGTTCAACGTCGAAATGGAAAAAGGATGTGTGTTTTGAAGCGCGAAATATGCGTAAATCCGGAAAAATGTAATTGGAGGTTTAGCTAAATTTATCGATATTTATCTCTTGTTGTGTAAGTTAAACAGTGTCGAAAGACAAAAGATAAGTGGAGATGAGCTGTAATAAAAATTGGCACAACTAAAATAAAAGGTAAGAGAAGAAAACTTTCTTGTTACTTCGAAATAACAGATGCAAAATCATATAGTTATTCACTCTTACATTTTATCCGATGATTTTTAATTGATGTCAGAACAAGTTCAACCGAGCGAAGATCGCCGCCGCTAAGAACAGATTATCATTCGAGGGTATCATTACACGATGTCGCCGGCAATGCAACGGTTGAGGACACGATATTCTCTCGCATGTATCACATTGAGGGAGGGAGGAAGAGACGGTGGTACTTCTCTCTCTCCACATCGCTATCCCTTCGTCTATTCCCGCGCAATACGCCTCCAGGCGCTTCCATAACTTCGCTGTTGCAAGATTTCTCTGCCCTTCGTTGGCATTCCGTTTGTATATAGGGTGTCCCATAGATCCCAAAGGGTCTCTAGCGTCCACACACACACACACACACACACACATCAATTTTCGAGTTAAAAACAATATGAAAAAGGGCTTTTTTCGAACTGAATTTCGATGAAGATTGACAAATTATATATTTTTGGAGTAATTTTAGGCGAAGTTCAATAAAATTTTTATTTAAAACTTTATTACCAAGATACATGCAAAACAGGAATGGAAGATTGCAATAGATGGTGACCTTTTTCGACATCTTCGCGATGAAAAAAATCGACTCTAAAATGCCAAAGATTCTGTCATTAGTATATAAGTTGTGAGATGTCTTATACATATATCCAATAATTTTGAGACGCCTTATGCACGCATTCACAAAGGCAACTTCCTCCGTGCCGGCAATCCTTCTTCATTCGCTCTGACATTCGATGTATTGTCAAGGGGTACTTTTACTCTTTCTTCTTCGTCTCGAACATGCTACCCCCTCATATCGACAACAGTGGCAAAGCCATCGTTATGACAGAAAGACCAAGCTTTCAAAGTCTTTCTATTTCTGTATTCACATGCCGCTTCCTATATATCTTGTGTGTATGTGTGTGTGTGTGTGTATCTTCTACTGTGGAAACCGATGCGAAATTAATGAGGTGCTCAGGCTGATCGGGAGTGTCGTCGTGCATCAACGGCCGACGGCGCGACAGACGCGCGTTCCCGAATGGTTAAAAACCTTCAAACGCGGGGAACCGCGACGCGTCGAGACGCGTCCATGATTTCGATCCCGGTTCTATTATTAATGATGATCGGTTAACCATCGCCTTCCACTAGGCAGTACAAACCCCACACACGCGTGCAAAATCGCGTGTCGCCTGCATGCGTGAATTTTGGGATTATCCATGCGCGTGCGTGCGCATTGCGTAAGGAGCTAGCTTGCTTGCTTGCTTACTTGCTTGCTTGCTTGCTTGCTTACTTGCTGCTGGCCTCCGCTGCCGCTGGACGTACGCACGTGCGAGGATGAAATTAGCCGATACCCCTTCCTCTCCTCAGCCTCCTCCATCACCATCGTCTCCTCTTCCTCCATCTTCTCCTTTTCTACTCTTCCCTTTTCCGCCGGTTTCCCAAACCGCGTCCAGACTATGGAAGCCGTTTTCTTCGCCGTTTTCCTTTTCTTCTCCTCCTCCACCCTCCCCCTTAACCCTGCCTACCGTCCTCCCTCTCTCCCAATGATGCGTGTAAACATAGGTCGTGCATGGCGCGCATGAGACCAATTTTAGAAACGACGTTTTGTCTCGCGCGGTCTAAGACCGATGTCTCTATCAGTCGTCTGCCGGAAACTTGGAGGGTGAAAATCGGGGGGGGGGGGTGTGAAAAGGAAAAAAGGTCGGGAAGAGAGAGAGAATGATTTCCGTCGCAGCTGTTACCAATCCCGTCTGCCTAGGGTGCTCCATTAATTCCAACAATTGTCTATAGTATCGCTTTGACGCGCAATTATTGGCTATTCCCGACGTGAAAAAAAGATATGGTGATTTAAAGGAGTTACCTAAAGAAATTCATTATGACCCTTTACATTGGAGCGAGCGCGTGGGTACCCATCACCCGGAACTATTCTGTTTAATATTTCGTTTCGCCAAAGAAATCCATAACTTAAGCGATCCTGAACGAATTAACATTGTAATATCACGTTCAACAAAAGAATGTAAAAGTAAACGTGCGAAAGATTTATTTGAGAAAATTTCATAGGCAATGTTTCGACGAAAATAATGGCCACAAAATTGCGCTTTTGACTCACTACCGTTCGAGGGTTAAATTTCCTTTGAAGAACGCAATCATCTTTGAAGAACGCGATAAAACTATTGAAGTTCTAAAGGGAAGAATCTCATGTTTAATTCTAATGGGAAAGATGTTTTAAGATACATATTTTACATTTCCTATTTTTGAGAAGCACGTGCTGTTGTATGAACTTAAATATAATGCAACGATAGATATTCGACCTGCTGAAAAATACAAAAGGGAGACTTCCGGTTACTTTACATAACAAACAGTGAGTCAGCTCGTATCCACTTGCGCTGAAATTTCTTAAGACATCCTACCATTCCAAATAGGTTAAACAATCTATATTTCCTACAGTAAAATTTTATACTCATGTATTTGTGATTCGGCATTTGCAACTATTTCTCAAAATACATAAAATTACTTTATTTATTTGGAGAAATCAATAGAAATAATAAAGTAGCATTAATTTTAATATTATTTTCATTAATATTAGTTTCATTTTAATCTTGTACCATTCCAATGACATTTAAACTGAATCTTTGGACAATATCCCTCTTGCCAAGCCGACGATCAGGTCCTAAAATACTTCTCTTCCTTCTATAGATATCTGTCCCTTCAGCGACACGATACAATAGGTATTAGAGTACCTAGAATTTGGGGTGCGACACTTCTTTTATCTGCCCTCCCCCATTGTATCCCATTCTCTTTCAAGAGAGATTAAACCTTCCCAAGAAAGTCGTCTTGACTGCATTGGATAACAACAATATAGGACAAAATAGGAAGTAAAGCGTTTTCTCATTATTTTTATATTGAATATTTTTTTTTAGTTTTTTAAATGGTCTCTTTATCTTAGAGGGTCAAATTAGGAGCGGGGTAAGTTAAATCAATTTTCTTTTTTTATATCTTTTGAAAGACTGTCTTTTAAATTTCATTAAAAAAACTCGTCAAATTAGTGATTATAAAACATTGATCCATGACCTTAAAAATGGGTCTGATGCCTAATGGTAAATCGAATACGGCAAGTAGAGTATTAATTTTCTCGACAAAGACATAGTAGAGTTATTGCGCATACTTGTGTTTATACATGAAAATTTGAAAGTTGAAGCTGAATCGGAGATGTATTTACTGCGCCTAAAAAATTGTTTAAAAAGCAGCTTTTTTGAGTGTTTGTTCATTCAATGAAGAATTTTTTATAATACAGACCATTTTTCAATTAATATTGATAATCAAAAGTTGGTCCGCAAACAAAAATATTTGCGTATCGAAATAGTCAGCGAATTCATACAGCAGATAGACATATATATATATATATATATATATATATATATATATATATATATTGGAAAGAATATTAATTTAATATAACAAGAAAGATCTAAATAGAAAAAAGAGGAACAACCAGCTAAATTACTGAAGAAATTATTGAAGAAAACTAAAAATTTATCGTATAATATATATTGCTTTAACAGAGCAAATTAAATATAAAAGTGGAGAAATTTTATTGAAGATATATTTATGAAACTTTAATCGCGTTTTTCTCGAATTGGCATTTCATGAATTTAGCGATAGCGATTGTGTCCGATATTAGTTCGGATTTCGCTCACTTTATATACTTTATATCAAGAATGCGTCTTAATGTAAAATGACATCAGAATTTAGACAGTCCGCATTCAATGATAAATACAAGAGAATGGTTTCGCAATCGACACACACCTCCGGTAAAATCACGTCGGCGTCGGTCGATTGGCGGCTCGTCGCGCCTCATTATCCTCTTCGGTTTCGCAAGAAAGCCTTCCTTATTCCGAGCGCGTCGTTCGTCCAGAAGAAGATCGGCCGACACGTGTCTTCAGGTAATAGGAACGGCCGCGCGAAGTACGACGCAAGAAGGTGCAATGCGTGAGAAAAAAGACCAGGAGGTGGACGAGAGTGGAATCTAGCCGGCGGCGCTCAACGCAGAGAGAGAGAGAGAGAGAGAGAGAGAGAGAGAGAGAGAGAGAGAGAGAGAGAGAGAGAGAGAGAGAGAGAGAGAGAGAGAGAGAGGAGAGGGGGAGAGAAGAGAGAGAGAGAGGAGAGTGAGAGAGATTGATCTGAGGCGAGGAAGTGAGATAGCGTATGAGCGAGATGAGCACGAGAGAGAGATGATGAGAGAGGGGGGAGAGAGAGGAAGAGAGATGGAGACCAGCAGAGAGGAGAGAGAGAGAGAGAGAGAGAGAGAGAGAGAGAGAGAGAGAGAGAGGAGAGAGAGAGAGAGAGAGAGAGAGAGAGAGAGAGAGAGAGAGAGAGAGAGAGAGAGAGAGAGAAGATCGCTGCCACACCGTCGCCACAGTCGTCGTCGATTCTCGAGTGACGATCGCGAGAAATCGGAAGCTAAAAAACGTTTAAGAATCGCCCGAACGATAGAGGGCTGGGCTGCTTTACATTATCCGCGCCGCGCCGTAGCGCGGACATGACAGGCGTGAAAAAGCACGATCTCTCCTATACGTTAAAACGAGACAAGGTGTCGTCTCCTGGAAGATGAGACGAAAGAGAAGGAGCGCGCGCCGTGATATCGCGCGCGCGCGCGTGCCACGTGGCCGCCGGCGCGTGCCACGTGCGCGTCGTGAGAATGCGTGCGGGATCGGCAGCGAAGAGATTTCGCGCGGGACTTGTAAACGTCGGTCGCGACTGATTTATCGATCGCGGCTCGTGGCCGCTGAGCGCCGATCGTTTCTCTCTCCGGGCGGAAACGAGCGCCGATCGAAGAAGCCGAGACTCGAAGACGCGACTCGGTTGGATTGCTTCGTACAGAAAATTTTGAGTGGAAAACAATTCTCTTAATTTTGGCTTTTTTTGTTGATATTCATAACACTTATATGTGAACGATCGTTTAGTACATGGGATAAGCGATTAACAATAAAGATAAAAAATTATAATTATTACTATCGCGAGCGTAAGAAAGGCGTTCGAATTAATTTTAAGGGTAATCGTTACGATAAAGGTATTTAATTCAATAATTTAACAAAAAACTGCCAATTTTATAAAATTAATGGCTAGGTATGTAAGTAAAAAATTAAAATATTTTATCAGAAAATTGCCTGTAATTTTATGAAATATTCTTTTCAGAATTTTTTATTTTAACATTTCATCCCTCACACAACTGGTTACAGATTTTATCTCGGATTTTATAGAATTATCCATTTTTAATTTTCACTACATTCACAATGTAGTTATTCCATAGAACGATAATTCAGGAAAAAAATAGTAATTGATATACTGTTAATGTTATACAGTATAGCATTGTTATAAAAAATGCATTATTTTCAAAAATTTATTTTTCTCAAAATTAAGCTCGACCGCCTCTTCTCTTTAAATTCATATGGTTCTTTCAGTCAAAATTAAACGTTTTGGATAGATGCGATGCAACGCGATATAACCAGACACTCAAGTATGCCTGTGCGTTGATCGCGATCGAATAATCGTGTCTCGCGATTAATTCCGCCGAGATCCCGATGATAAAGTGAACAACAAGAGCGCCGCCTCACCCGACACCGTTGGAACATGAGACGCGGCCGAGACGCCGCGCCAAGAGGCACGTGCCTTTCACGAACACGTGTGTAGCAGGTGCGACACCACGGCTTCCCTCCACTCGGTCACCCCGTTGATGCACATACGCGGAAATGACGTCGTGATTCGGGAAGCGTAGAAAAAGATCCGCTGCGCGCATCTCGCACCTGGTTCAAGTACGTCGCTGTATTCTAGCGATAAAAACCGAACGCAAGGTCAGATATCCCTGAGAGACAGGCCAAGTGAGAGAGAGAAAAAGAAAGAGAGAAAAAAAGAGAAAGAAATTCGATAAGATAAATAAGACGCAGAAAAGTAACTTTCGACGACGTATACCGAGAGACATTCCATTGTCCGTTTGTATAACACACATGAGTTAGTTGAGAGAGAAAAAAAGAGAAAGGAACCAAATTTCTTTAATTAAAAATTAAATTTTATTTGATAATTTATTATTATTTTAATAAACAGACACACACATGTTGTGTCTTTCTTTCTCTCTCTTTGATATTAAAATATAAATTGCTAATTAAGATATTAAATTTAATTAACTGGAAATTTCAATTATCTAGACAACTTTTCGTGTTTAAGAGTCTGCTATATATCCTTGCTTGTTTGCCGGCAATTAATAGCCGGGACGAAAGGGGCACTGTCCCTGAAAGTACATCGAAGAACAGCGGTTTTGCGGAGCGATTTATTTTCGACCGGCTCGTATACGAGCTATACGAGATCGCGTAGCGAAAGTTATGATTTAGCGAGGAATAATCATCGGCCGGACCACGGAGCGGATCTAAAAATAATCTCTGTATATACGCGTTTCGCCGCTACTCCACTCATACACGCGTAATCTTTGATATACGCGCAACACGCCAATGCGTACGTGATGCTAAGATAAGCTTCGCACATTCTCTCCCTCTCTCCCTCTCTTTCTTTTTCTCTCTTTCGCGCTTTCCCTCCACGCGGTCATCTCTCACTCCTTTGTACCGTAGAGATGGGTCGACTGTGATGAATGCTTGAAAATTTAACAGCGGCGAGCAATGAGCGTTACGCGACTCGTCCGCGATCGTCTTAAAGCATAAGGGATACTTTCACATTCCCGAACACGTCGCGGATTCGTTCCCTCAATTAAATCTCAACGTCGAGAGTTATACGCGATCGTCATCGAGCGACAGGATTTTTTTTCCCTCCGCACGCGGCCACAATAAAATCCAACGACCGAGTCACGCGACCGCTTTCACAACAATCCTATTTTTATCGCGCGTAAAAAGAAGACTTTTTTGTGTGGAGCGAGCGAGAAAGATTTCGAAAGCCTTCTAACAAATTTTCAAACTTATTTAAAATTTATTTATGTAATATCAACGAGTGTTATAAATTGCGACAATATGTCATTGTAACGCAAAGATGCGAGGCAAATTGCTTCGTAAACTAGGTGATCTATACTGTCAAAGATTTCGCCAAAATCGTGGCATTCGGAAATATTTAGAAGACAGATGGAACATCCTCCTTCACGATGTGCTGCAAATATCGATAAAAAAAAAAAACAATTTTTCTAAATATATACATACGTTACTTGTCGATTTTACAGATACTTGAAATCTTCGAGCTGTACTCTGCTCGTCACGCTCGTACCAGATGACATATGATCTCGATAAATCGGAATGTGACGCAACCGAGAGATGTAATCGAATCACGGACAGTTAGGGGTTATGAATTAATTCAATTCCGGCTAATTCAGCCAACATGAGAATGTACGCTTGACGGAACTCGCACGGGATCGTGGCTTAACCGAATCGAGCCAAACGAATCGAACCAACTTGGAAGTGCGCGCCGCGCGCTGAAAAATAGGTAAAGTTTTGCGAGAGCGCGCTACGCTTATCGGCACTGATGACGCGCGTGTACGCGCACATGCACACACGTGCGCGCCCGCGCGCGCACATACACCGAGTGCGTAAACAAGCACGCTCGCACAAACGTGCGCGCGCAAAATTATGTACGAAGCTGTGTACACCGAGGAGACGTTCACCGTGGTGTAACGTCGCTATACAGGCCACCGACAGGCTTTAGAAAACACCGTTCCTAAGACGTCAGTCAATCGTTTACGCAATCTTCGAACAGAAATCTCGAGTTTCGCTGTATGCGCGAGCGTGTGTCAGCCACGCACACGCAACACGTTCACACGCACCTTGCCGTGAACGCGAATAGCGGTATTACGAGATACAGTATATGAAAAAGTCGGACCCGCGCTAATTTTACGCACCGAAGTAATCAGTTGCGACAGTACATACTTGCGGTATTACACTAATTTCAAAATGCAAATAAAATTACGTATATATAATACAGTATAACACTGATGATTTGGCAATTTAATGTAATATACCAGACGTTAAATACCGATAGAGCTGACGGTAATGAAAATTTCACTTTTCGTGTTATACACATATATATCGCGAATTTACGGAATGTTACGCGAAGGAAGGAAGACTCGACGATAGCCTCGCAAATCTCGATCATGTTCCGTGACTGGTTCTCGGTTGGGAGCGTAGTGGCTCATTACGTCTGTCACATGGTAGCATAGGTGCGGACGGCGAAATGTCGGCGTAAACAGCGGCACGTCAATCATTCGTTTACGCAATACACGACAGCGCGCAGATCGGTGTATAGCGGCGCGCGCGCGCGACGTTACACACAGCCGTTGTTACGTGTACGTGAGAAATTTCTCTTTTCCCACGTGGCATTGCGGAAGAAGCTTTCAGCACGCGTAAAACTGACGTACGTTATAACAAAATGGATACGACGCGTACGCGACAAGTTCCTACTATCCCGATTAGATTACTGGGCGCCTAAGAAAACACGCTAAATCGGTAGAAGTTCGCCCGATAATCGAGTACGAACGTGAAAGACGAGATTGTGTACGACCCTGTCGCCCGCTCCGCGAAAAAGCATCACTCATTATCGTCGTCATTATCGCGGCTGTTGTGCCGCTGGAGCCTTTGTCACTGTTATCATTGCGCAATTCGGACCACCGGAGACGCATTTGCGCGTAATCGTCGCGGCGATGCGCGATCTCCGAGAGCGGTTCACCGCGTATCTTTACGAGCTTTCGCGCTAATTTAGTTCAAACGTTTACGTTACGACTTATAATGTATTATTCCTAATATTAAGAAAATAACTGTGGATATATTGAGGATGTTATTATAATAAACTTGATACGAGGATTAATCGATACTGACGAATTAAATAACGAGGAGGGGGAGACTTCTCTCTTAATAAATATAAAATCGTATAAAATATTTCTAACGCGCTTATTACAAAAAATTTGCATTTATAAAAAAAATCCATACATTTTTACGCGGACAATATTTTGGTAGATGATAATAGTTATTTATTCCGGCTACGGAATGGAAGCCGTAAATAGCCTCATTTTAATTATAATTGATACGAAATACTTTAGTATTGCGAGATAATCGATTTCTGATGCGATAGTGGCCGCAGAATACGCCAATTGTTCCATTAATTTCGCTAATAGAAGTTACCGATGTGTAATTATTTCTAGATAATGACATAAAATATATTATTATCATTTCGATTCTTGGTTGCGATATCAACCGTGGATCGACGTCCACCAATTAAAAAGTCTCTCTTCCCTCTCCCTCTCTCTTTATCCTTAGAGCTCGTGCAAACATATATTCATTATTCCCGTGCGCTAATTATATGTAATCAATAATTTACTGACCGATCGTCTTTTATTTATTAATAGTTTCCTTATTATTTATTATTCATATTTCCTACTTATTCTTTATTCCACCTTGAATTCTAAATATATCTCAGAAATATGGAATAAATTGCTCTCTGTATTTTTTTTTTTTTTTTTTTTTTTTTATAGAGCTCCGGAAATCTTTCGCTTCCTACGATAGGTCGCCTGGATCTTTAGCACCTTTCGTCATGGAAGCACCGGATTTGTTTCGTGGATTTACGGTCGGCGCGGCACGCGCCAAGATGACTCAATGAATAATCGCTAGTCTCTCTCTCTCTCTCTCTCTCTCTCTGTATTATATATATTCGTCTCTCTGTAAACTTGAATCGACGAAATGGGGACGCATTATATTTCCGCGCTGGAGAGTAGTACCTACCGACTTAATAAGGAATCTTCGTCGATCTTCCTGCTGGTGACTAGGGTTTCGAAAATATACGCGTGCACGAATGAATATTTACAAAGCGTCGTACGAGACCGACAATTACCGCTTTACAGTGTAAGTTGTAACACATTTTATCTCGCGGCGATCTGTTTCGCGGTTTTACGGTTGTCTCAGCAAGAAAAGCCCGACGATCGATGCTCGAAGTCGATGTCTAATTCGAGAATCCAATAAATCGATCAATAGCTGCGTGTGGCTGACGCGTAGCGATTGTCTCCGACGAAGGTGTCTCTCAATCGAGCGTTGCACTTATCCTTCACGCCGTGTAAAATAATCGATACGTTGTAATTGGTAATTGCGATTCAGTGTTTGAACTTAAAACGGACGAGCGCGAACGCGGGTTGGCATCTGACGATCTCACCGCGAAATTACGAATCTTTTGTTTGCCGCGCGAGAGATTAATGGTCATTCATTGATCGTATTTGTTAAACGTTACATCAGAATCTGTTTGGATATTTTATTACGGGGACAATAATCTGTCTTCCTCCGTGGATTTACAATGCTCGGGGCACGAGCCAATTCGGACGTACAGTCGAAAAAAGTTGGTACTAAATTCAAATTCCAGTCAAGTAAACGGTAAATAGCAATCTTTTAGCCGCGTGACGTTTCTGAAAATATAACGGTATCTTTATCCTCCGAGACACGGCGTCCCGGTTTATCTTCAGCCAATTTATCGCCCGATGGCTCCACGGGGAAATGGATTGATAGAAATGAATACACTCCTACGCATAATTTCGAAAACTATATGTGTGACGGAGTAAAGCATTTCGCGTGAAAATTAGTTTTTACGCCTAAAAATTAGAGAGTATTTACGTTAGCTAATTATTATTTTTTTAAGTTACAAGTACAATAAGGTTACATAAATTATTGAAAATAAAGTTGCAGAGAATAAAAAGATGCTTATATGGATAATCCATAGAAATATCTGTTTACGACAATTTTGATTGGCAATTTTTTTCCGTCGTTGTCGCTACTCGATCGCAGATTCCTCCGACAAAAAAACGTCTCTCAGGTTTAGACAGCTATCAGCCAGTCGCCACGGGCATTTAGGCCTTTTGTCACGGCTGCACCGATTTGTTTCGTGGATTTACGGTCGGCGAGGCACGAGCCAAGGAGCTGAGGCTCGCGTTCTCTCTTCCTCCATCGGTCTCGCAGTCGTCGGTATAAGTTTAAATCGGGAATGGCGGGCCGGGAGGCCGTCATGCGGGAGGCGCGATGGTATTTTTATCGGGCTAAATATAGGTAAACCTCCTATACGGAACGCCATACCAGTGGCCGCCGCTCCGGTGCGCCGCGGCGGCCGATCAAGAGAACCGCGAGAGAGGGAGAGAGAGAAAGAGGAAGAAAGAGAGAGGAGATCCGGGGCGTAACTACTCGTTAACGGGCCGCACCGCGTAAGCCGGCTGGCTTCTCCTCCGGGTGTATCCCGGGGGTGTCCCGTGACCGCAAAGGAGCACTCGCGGAAAAAGAGAGGCGGGCAAGATCCCTTGATTAATACCGCATAAACGAATGACTCTCCTCCCGCGAGGTCGCGTTATCCTGGTAACCGTGATCGACGTGCGATCCTTGAGGCAATCGCGGCATCTTAATTGCCGCGAGGCGTAAGCTGGTAATAACGCTTAAACCATTCTCGATACGCGAGACACGTAAGACATTCGCGTTAATCGTGAGAAATCGATGAGAACGACGAGAAATCGACGAACTCGCGGTGCTTTGTCGAGGAACTGACTGCGCGAAAAGAACACAGAGTATACACGTAAACAAGCGTATATTGATAAACTTCCCACGGTATCCAAAATTACGATAAATGTATTATCATTTGTTAAATTGAGATGTATGACAGTTCCGTGCAGCGTAATTCAGGCAACGCGCTAGATCCAATTATCGGATATCTTGATGCGGAATTTTTTGAGGAAAAGCCACGGTACCTCGTGAAATATGAAAATTAGAGGACTTTGGTTTTAATGATACATTAGAAATGTATGCTAACCGAATCGCATATTATGCGTGACCGAAATGAGCCGTTTCGATGAGTCGCGCATGCACCACTTATCACTGCTTCATGTGGCGCTTTGTTAATAACGTTCGCCCTTGTTTACACCAATCGTTTGTATTGCGGCAATAACGCGGACATTTTTCGGACGAGCGGTCCGGCTCCTAGCCGCTTTTAGCGGACCGTACAATATAATCGTACTACCATAGGGCGGTGTCCTATGACCGCAAAGAGCTTCCGCAGAGGGAGATGGAGGGAATGTAATTTGAATTCGATTCGAGGGCGAATCACCCGGCAAGCGCACAGTGGAGTAAAGCTCCACCGCTGTCGCTGCCGCTCGACACAGATTCGCGTAAAAACTCCTGTGTTCTGTGTGTGCCAACGTGTTCCCTCTTTCCCTACAACTGCGAACATTTGTAGTCGCTTCGGTCTCTAAATACTGCCTCCTATATTCGCTATATATATCGCTACGCGTGTAGTATTATAAAACGCTACGTTGTGCTCAATTTA
Organism: Temnothorax americanus; assembly: GCF_048541705.1. NCBI lineage: Eukaryota > Metazoa > Arthropoda > Insecta > Hymenoptera > Formicidae > Temnothorax > Temnothorax americanus. The sequence goes on along the minus strand of NW_027509307.1, from coordinate 383,144 downwards.
CATGTTCCCGCTAAACGATTTTTAAATACATAGTACTATATTAAGTAATTTTATATTAATTTTATATTTAATATTAATAATTATTAAAATATAATAATTATAATTTGATATATAATGATAATTTTACATTTTATATTAATTATCCGGGACTACTTCCCACTTAGTGATTCGTTAACATTTGTTAGCTGTAATAGATGAAAAATTTATTACTAAAAATATTTTTAGTTCTTGGTGGAACCTTTTAAGTATAACCGAGAGATTCGAGGCTTGTACGTTGAAGCAGAATCAATGGCCCAACCAACAACCTCGAGAAAACCGGGAATATGACCTTCTAGGAAACGTCCAGCAAGTCTGGTGGGTGGTCAGGTGTTTTCCGAATAGCAACGACGCAAGGTGTCATTCCATTCGGTACAACGAAAGATCGTAGTATTTCACGCCGATATATATATATATATATATATATATATATATATATATATATGTATATATAGCCATTCATTTATTCCACATTATTATGCCGCTCCTACGTATTTATAGCATAATATATACGTGTTGTTTCACCTTTGCCCCTCGCGTCTAAACAAACATGCTAATTATGCATTTTCTCTATCACGAGCGATATCGCATTCCGCAGCAATAAAGTCGTTGAATAAAGAATGGTGATTCAACTTTACGGTAATCTAACAATTTTCAATTGTAAAAGACCAGACACATCACGTCGAATTACTTTTCTATATTTATGTGAGAGAAAACTTCGATCAATTCTTAAATCTTTAAACTCTTTCTTTTTCTTTCACTTTCTTCTCTTTTATTTATAAGTGAATATTATATAAAAATCCAGAAATATGATATTGAATATAACGTCAGTGTCTCTCGTCTCGTAACGACGTTAAATTACAAACAAATCATCGCTGCAACCAAGACAGCCACATTCCTCAAATTGCTGGCAATGTTTCTTTCGTCTTGACTTCGTCTACATATACATGCCGGCCGTCGTAAAACTTTAATTTTGAAGTAAGCGGTTGAAGCATGGGAAAAAAGAATTATAAAAGTATATAAATTCTCTCATTGACCGTATTTTATATTCACGAAATAAATGGGAGAAGAACGCGACTGTAGTTGCATATATTGCCGTATATATAATATTTTGAAATATATGAACATTTTCCCAATTGCGAAATAATTACTGAAAAATAATACGGTAAAATAAAATATGACGGTTTGTAATTTAAGTTTTCACATAATTTACAAAAATGATTAATCAGTGTGCTAAATTGAAAATAGTAAAGACGGCGAGTGCGTTTTACAATTATTTCCATCGTTAAGCGACTACAAATTTCACATTATATTGCAATTTTCTCTATACAAGTATACAAAACACGAGTGGTCAATGTGCCGTAATGCGAAATATCGATATTTCGCGTCGATATTTTTCGCTTCGTTTAACGAGAACAATCGCTATCTAATTGTTATCGCGGGGACTAGCAGAAAGCGGTTCAACGACGATTCTGATAAAGGAGGTATTTCAGATAAACGCAGTATTTCACATTTTTAACGTGGTTATCGATATACACGTAGACGCAAGATGCTGAAGTATGTCACCCAGCTGTAATCAAGGCTTCGCTATCGCGGTCTCTGCGTGATTTCAGAGTGACCCATCCACGACGTTTCCGGCCAGAGATAACGAATAGCTTCTAAAAGAAAAAAAGGCAAGAAGAGAGGGCAGGATAAAATCGGAGGGACGAAAGGAAGGGTGTCGTTAAAATTGCTAAGCAAAATAATTCTGTCGTAATCGGTGTTGGGGACTGATCGGCTTGCCGTCAGTCCGGCCGGACTCCTTTATCCTCCGACGTGCTAGATTCCCCCAGACAAGCGACCGTAATGTCAAGATCGGAGGACGGGTTTGCTTTTAATCTGGCGGCCGGATCGAGCCGGATGTTCCGTTACTCTGCGCGAGTCCAAGTGTCCCGTGGCATTTCCTTCGTCGCGATATTACCACGCGATATGGCGCCGTAACGCGCCGATAAGATCGCGAGAGAGACTTTCGTCCGACCACCAGCACCGCCGCGACACAGATCGCGAATCGAACGCGCGGCTGGAAAGTGCGCACGCACGACGCGTGTGAGATGCGCCAGATACGGAATTGGGTTAGGTGAATGTTTATAGCTGCTCTTACCTACTCGGCTCGGATAGACGAGATCTATCGTGGCAGTGGTATTAAACATAGTTTTCGTCGATTCTCTTCTAATACCACGTGACGCAATAGAATACAACTCGGCTCGTTTGCCTGTCGGCCAAACGAACGTAACGGATGCCCGGACGAGACCGCGCGATCCGCTCTATTTCAATTTCTACAATTTCAAAAACACGTTATATCAAACATCGAAAAAAAAAATCACTGCTTTAATGAAAGATCAATATCTCACTGATATATATATTATATATATAAAATTAAAAGAAAAAAACAGATCTTTGATAATATCGAGTAATAAAATGAAAATAAGCGAATCTATTGTAGAAAATTAGAAACTCTGCTTTTACATATCCTGTGAATTTCCAGTGCATATCTAATTGCAACAAACACGAATTCTAACAACATCAAGCTAAGTATCAAGAAATACTTTTAATAACTGGTTTATTATTATTATTACTATTATTATTATTATTATTATTATTTACATACGTATGATTACTATCGCCACGTAAAAAAGACCTAGCGATGCAACAATATATTACCAATTGCATCTAAATGTATATAGTATATATTTTTGAAATTATCATCTGTTTCCAAGGTAGAAGCAGTTACGAGTAATTTTTTTTCAACGGCTGTTTTTAGAATTAATTTAACTTGCAAGGGAATGTTTCGAACACGATTAAACGGGAACCGCCGACGAGGATCGCTCGATCGTCATAAATTCGACACGGGTGAACGTCCGATGCAGCGTCGCGACGTTTATTTTACGCGAACGCGCATCCCTCGTACCTCGTCGCGTGGCCAACGCGAAAATCGACATGTTCCGCGTACGACGGACGCGATAATAAAAATAGAATATCCGTATAAAAGCGTCCTAAGTGCAAACGTTTACCAATCCTCTCTCTCTCTCTCTCTCTCTCCCTCTTTTCCCTCCCTCCCACCCCTTTCTCTCGCTCTGTCTCGCAAAGGAGAGTCGGCGTAAAAACACGGCCTTGCCCGGCACGCGGTACATGCGAACTCACCCATGTGAGGCAAGAGTGAGTCATTTCAAGTCACCTCGTGGAGAATAAGAGAGTGGATACGTGCCCTGCGCGTGTGCGTGAGAATGCAGGAGAGAGAAAGAGGGTAGGTTTAATTTGTTCTGGGAATATTTCCCAAAGAGCAAAGGCATTTGTGTGCATGAATTCGAAAGTGACACGGCGAAACATAAGATAGTTTTAATACTTAATTAATGAGTTGAGAAACCATTTATCAAACGTGCCAGGTATATCGCGAGAATACACCAAGATCAAATTAAACATCGATTAATCATATTAAATAGGGTATGTAAACTTCAGAAAAGTGTATTTTTAGTTCTTTTCGTGCACGACATATTTAACAGATAAAATGTTGGACTCTTTATGAAGAATCTTTTAAAATTCGAACTCTGATAGTCTCACGAGCTAACTGATCTCAAGATTAATTCTGTTAAAAGATTCTTAAAATAAATGACGGTGAAACAAATGGAAATGGAAATTTCGTATTCTTGAACATTTTCCTCACGTGCTATCGAATCAAAGAACACACATTCTCAAATTTATCAAATAAATATATACGCGACAAAACGTACATTTTCTCCTAGCATAAATCGTATTTTTGACACAAAGAAAAAGGATTATGATCACGAAGCAAACGAGAGCGAGTCGAAAGAGAGGAAAGAATTTATACACGAAACACGAAGAGAAGAGAATCGCTGACTATCGACCTCGAGGTCGTGGCAGAGACGTTCCCCGTCGCTTCCGGGAGAACAACGCACGTTAGAAGGCACATTGCAGGAGGAGATCGTCCCGCTTGGTACAGGACGACGAACTCGGGAGCGGCAGGAGCGGCCCCGTTCGCTGCATCGCTGCCGTCGCGCGTCGCTCCGCTCGCTCGCCTCGCATCGTCCTCCTGGTCGACGACTCGCGACTGCGCCGTTATAACTGCGGCTTGCGGTCGGAAACACGTGGGAACCCGAGGGAGAGGAGGTTCCTCCGCCTTTGTGCGTATCGGCGGGTGCGCGCGTGCATACGTGTGTCGACGTTGCATCGTGTGTGCGCGCAACGTCCCGTGGGAATCCATACCTCCGCGCACAGGGAAAGAGAAAGAGGGACAGAAGGACGAAAAGCGACACAAAAGCGATCCATCCCAAACGCGGAGCGCACAGCCTCCCCCCGATAAATCCCTTCTTCTTCCGTGTTTTTCCTCCTACGTGTGGCCCCGTCGTTTTACGACGCTACGTGGAAATCGCTGTCCTTCGATCGTGAATCCCGTCGATCGGTCGCCTCCACAACCGCCCCAAAGCTGCCAAGATTAAACTTCTTCGGGGGATTTTAATTGTGTATAGCTGTAGCAGAATTCGTCGGAAAGTTTTAAAGTTACATAATGTCGTTTATGTCACGCACATATATTTCATGTTAATATATATATTATAGAAAATAATATATCCTCCAATAATGATAACATATATTGTTTTTACATATTATTAATGTATTGAAAAATAAGTAATGAAAAATAGAGATATGCGGCATTATATACATTATCATATTATTTCTTGTGTATATTATTTAAGTATTTTTATTCAAGTATTTAAATTTATACGTTTTTCGATTTCGCAAGTTCCTTTTAATATACCGCATGATTATTTTTGCACATAACTAAAAATGCATTTACTTTGAAGTCTGTGCTCTAAAATTCATTTATAGAGAGAACGCGTATTAATTAACAATCTAAAGGCCGGTTGTTTCAACCTGTTGGTAAACTAACTAATAGTTAAATCATATATGTGTCTTTGTTTTTCCTTCAAATTAAACAAGGATAGACATATGATTTAACTATTAGTTTACCAACAGGTTGGAACAACCGGTCCTAAGTCTTTTACTGAAAAATAACATATACAAGACTCTTATAAGAGAAATAAGTTTTTCTTTTGTCATTCCGAAAGGATTGAATGCGATTCGATTCTACACTTTACTTTAACTCGCTTGTGAAATAGTAAAAAAAATTTCTATTCTAAAAGATCCGTTCTAGATCCTAGAAAAATTCTAATCTTAGAAAGAGAATTTTTTTTCTTGGTTGCTGTGTTTCTATCCAGTTCAGCCGTAAGGGGAAGAATGCATAAACAGATCCGCGAAAATTACATCGAACTCGATATGTCGAGGACACGGGTAATCGATTCCGAGCGAGCGCAAAGCTCCTAAAATCTATAAGAATAAAGCTCGCGCGGCTGCTTGCTGCTGCATAAAAAAATAGTTTTGCACTCGCACGGGCGTAATCTCGCGTGGTACGCGCGACGCAGCGACGAGACGTAAGACGATAGACACGTTCGCGTGAAGGGTTCGATAAAATCCCGCCGTTTTTTTCCCGCCGCGCCGCCGGGGATGCTCGTTTTACGAGCCAACGCGAAAAATATCGTCGTCCCCACGGGGATTTCTTTGATCGGTCATCCGCTGCTTTGACGAGGTTCGCGGAATTTACAATTAACGAATTTTTTCCTCGGAGCACTCTTCGGTTTCTACATCATTTCGTATAAGAGCCTATTATCCAGACTCATCGTTTCGCATGTACAATCAGCGAAACAATTCTGGCAGAGACACAAGGTGCAAAGTCATGCATTCTGGCGCGCCGATAAATCCTTTCCGCGTTTATCTTAATCCGTTGACGTGAAGATCGCTTTCGTGCGAAAAATTGTTGTACCTCTGCCAACATTGATCGTTCGTGATAGCTCCGAAGTTAAGTTGGAAAACTAGCCTGCGCTAGAAAGGCAGTTTGGACTTTTACATCGTTGAGAAACATATTCGACAGTATGTATATCCAACCGAGAGTAAAAAGAATAACAACCTACCTCCCTTAACCACTCCGTTTTGACAGATAGCAAATTAAAATATTAGTTGGAAAAAACATAATAAATTTGAGATTTAATATTAACGAATAATAAATTTCAGTTTTAAAATTAACAAAAAGTTGACTTGGAAAATGTTTGACATGATTATAAAAGCTCAGTAAGTCGATTGCATTACAAATGAGCAAAAAATTAACATTGTATTCAATTCTAACTATGAGAAATTATTAAACTTCTATTTTTATATGTTACATTGTGTTTATACGATTGTTTTCTCGAGCTGTGTTTCTGGATTTGCCAATGTACATTGTCACTGTCACTGAGAAATGAAATTACAATTCATGTATTCATAACAAGTAAATAACAAGTAAAACGCATCGAATGCAAACCACGTTTCTTTGCGGTAACGAGAACGATTAATGAAGGCTAATGTGACAGGAACGACCATACGCATAATCTACGACGATTCGTCTCTCGCGGAAAATGGCCGGGGAACAAAATATGACTGGGGCTTCGAGGGCTATGAAAGTTTGAAAAGCTGGCCGCACTTAGAGAACTATTCCGCGCGCGCTAGTTCCACGTGGCCTCCACCTCCTCACCGCTAGAAGCTTTAATCCCTATAACGGAAGTGAAGGAGTAGACTTTAGTACACGTGCGGAACTCACGGAGCACTTGAAACGATCTTGTGCTTTTAGCGTGTACTACACCGGGATGTTGCGCGTTGGGAAAAATGCGGCAGGCATAACCGCCTGGTTAAAATCTTATTGTTATACGTATGAAGGTGGTGTAGTGTAGTGCACGGAAGCAGCTTTATCGCTTGAGATGTGCGCCAGCTCTCGACTATGTTTTAGCTAATTTTATAACAAGAATTATCATTAACTCCTAAAAAATTCAAAATCAAGTAAAGTAAGTGATTACGTGAACCCTTTTCGCTTTCCTCTAATAGGTACTACGTTCCCGAAAATATGTCTACATTTGCTATAGAATTCTGCATAAACTTTTGCTATAATTATAAAATCGTACATATACTTATGTATGCATTCTCGCATGCGAGTGTGTGTATGACTCCTATTTCAGCATCAACGTTAAATCCGATTCAAACAAGTCCCATCGACAAATCGATACATTATGTCATTATATCTCACCGTGTCCATATGATTCCAGGAACAAGACACTATATAATGCGTACGTAATTGCTAATGACTCGAGTTAGATACGATTTCTGAAGTTGTAGGCGCGAGCGATCAACAAAGTTGATCGGACGAAAGCAAATAATCGCGTAAAGTCTCGCCGTTTGTCAAGTACGTATAAGTGGTATTAAACGCAATTGACTCGAGATTCCCGATTACTTCGTAATGAGGAGAGAGGATCCATCCTGGCATTTTATCGGACGCCGTTTAACACTCGTCTGTCCGTTCGCATCGCGTCGCATTTTCGCGTAGACGTATCGCCGACTCGCTCGCATTTAATAGAAACGGCTGATGCCCATCGACCTGTCAATAATATCAAAATTGTGTACCGCGGTATTCCGCGAGTTAGCTACAAACGTAATTATTGGAATAAATTTGCATGACTAGAATCGGGTCGTTCCATCTCTTGATAGATTCATTCCATCGGTGGGCCAATCACGGTACACGCTTCCAATGGAAATACGTTCTAATTGGTACAATAGGATGGATTCGGCTGTCACGAAGTTTATAAACTTTCCGCGTCCGCGTCGCGCGTATCAATTTCCACGGAGTATATTTTTCAATTATGCCGTCCGCTCAAATTTATTCGTAATTATTCGATCAAGAAGAATACTACAAAATGTAAATACGATTACTTATAATAAAGGAAATTCGAACATTATGATATTGTGATACGACATACAATCGTCAATCACAAGCACGTAGTATTTTTTGTAATGTAAATAATACATAATATTTTTACAGATAAATTTTATTTATTATGTTACTTTTATTTACTTTAGTTTTTTTACTTCAACTTGTCAATATAAAATAACGTTTTCTAATAACATATCGCTGATCACTGATTAAGATACTGCCGTCATGTTAACTAATTCAACGTCATTTGCCGGTGCAATTATCTACTCCGAATGTGTACATTTATCCGTCGGAAAATCGATCGATCGTTTCACGCAAATGTGTTCAATGCGATGCGAAATCTCGGGAGCCGATATTTTATAATTTCCCAAGAAGCGCGACACAAAAGTGGAGAGCTTTGCTTCTTTATTCGCGGGATCAAACGCGAAAAACAGAATGAAGATGTAGATCCTCGTGAATCGCTCCGCCGTGACCCCGAGCACGCTGGAAGGATTAATCCTCGCTGGATGATCTCACACACACACACACACACGGCGGGGACCTAACAACGAGGCGCTTCGACCTGTGGACCGCTCGGAACTGGTTTCCGAAATGATCCACCCGACTCGACCCACACAACGCAAGACAACGGCGAGACCATTTCTGCCGCGCGCTCGCGATGACGCGAGCGCGAACGCTTCTCCGCGCAAAGAAAGAGGTCTTCCCGTCGCTCCAGTCCCGGCGGAATCAGATACGCGAGACTCGAGTCCATCGCCATAATTTCATGAATAAAAGGCGTCAAATAAATCTGGCTCAGAATAGAAACGTAACGTCAGAATTGACCTCTCTCCCCGGATGATCTACCGGATCACATTGCAACGGAACACATCCTGACCTTTTCTCGGTCTTTCACAAGTCGCGGTGACAGCGATATACATTACCGTTCAAAAGTTTGGAAGCACTACCTTCTTAAGAAAAACAACGGCGGTGCTGATAAAATTCTTCAAATGAAATATTTCCTTGGAAAATGATTAGAAACAAATAATACTGTGTTCAATAGTTAAAACACAGTAAAGTTTCTCATATATGTTTTTCTTTAGAAGTATTGGCACCACTGCTGTTTTTCTTAAGAAAGTAGTGCTTCCAGACTTTTGAACGGTACATCGAATGGACAAAATATCGTATTGACTAGAAATTAGTTTACTTTAAATCACAATTAAAAGCTGAGTGAAGAATGTTGGAAGAATGATCGTAGTGTTACCGCTGCGTTTCCTGCAGCTGACACTACGATCATTTTTCTGATCGAAAAACTGCTCACTCTGCAACTTGTAACATTTCTAATTCAGTTTCGCGATTGCAACTTTTTTTCTAACGGAGTCGTGATATATAAGCCGGCGATACATGAAAAAAAAATCGATTAATAAGCACAATGTGAAGTTTTCGATCAAATATGCTTGCGCGTCGAATAACGCCGCGGCGTATCGCAGTTATTAAGTTCGGAACGGGGAAAAAGCGCGGGACTCGAAGAAAATTACGAGCGAACAAAACGCGCCGGTCGCAATTGCAGTTATAGTTGAAAACAACATTCAGCCTGAGAGCTGCGAAGCGACAATGCGCCGAAAGTCACTTCTACCCCGCGTGTGCGCCCCGATGCCCTTTTTGCAAGAATAATTACGCGCTATAATTTATACCCGGGGAGAGAGTCAGTGTCTCTAAAATTTATGCGCGAAGGTGCATACAGCGCGGCGGCGACGGCGGCGGTTCGCGATCGCCTTGAAAATGCATGCCCGCGTCCTCGCCACGCCGGAGGAAAAGTGCATCGAGACACGAAACCCCGGGACTTGACTTTTCGAAGTTTCCTGCGCGCGTCGCTCGAAGGGCTTTATCCGACGAACGGTTCGAACGACGAGCCACGCGACGTACCTTTCAAGGTGAGCGGGATTCGTCTTCCCGCTCGAAAAAAAAACATCGACGAATGGACCGGCGGAGGTCTCTCTCTCTCTCTCTCTCTCTCTCTCTCTCTCTCTCTCTCTCTCTCTCTCTCTCTCTCTCTCTCTCTCTCTCTCTCTCTCTCTCTCTCACCCTCTCCCGCGTGCTTCAAGTAGCTTCGGACATCGACGCATACGAAATTTTTGTCCAGCAAAACGTAAGACTTTCGCGTTGAGTTATATAAATAACTCTCCCCTTCGATAAGCTGCGAACAGAAAAGTGTATCTCACGCGACGATACAAAGTATAAAAATTTTAATTTGAACGGTTATGGTTCGTAACCTCGTGTCTCATAACTCCACGCTAAGCTCCCGATTTAATTCTGGCTGAAATGCAACGTGATTCAACGTTCTGATTGCATTGTTAATGCGACAGCTCTTATCTCGACGGTCGAGATCGCTCGTCCGGTAAAAAAAAAAAGTTCTGCGAAAGAGCCTACATACGAACGTCTTTCACGGTATAGGAATTATGAATCGCGATATGTAAAATCGTGATATGTGCTGAACAGGAAGAAGGGGAGATATACCTGCCTTCGTTTCGTTGTTATATGTAAAAGCGAGGAATAGTCAGAAAACGGACGTAAATATATACGCGCGTCTCGTTACGAAATAGAAACAATTATTTTAATTTAATTCCTCGCAACTTATCCTAAATATCTCATGTAAGATTCTTAAATAATTTTATTTCTACTTAAATATTTATTAGCTTCTGTTCTTTTACCCATAAATTACAAAACAGTAAAATTTTGCTACAATATCCTTTAAAAAACCTTAAAATGTTTTATAAATTGCTAAAAAGAAATCACAGTCTCCACAATTATTATTAAAAAACCGATCAGCTTGAAATCAATTATAAAGTCTGCGAAAAGGCGCGAAAGGATCGTAAATACTAAAAACGATTATCTCCAGCGTCATACGTCAAAAAAAATGAAGAGAGAGAAAAGAAACAAAAAGAAGAAAAACGAGGTGAAGCGACTTTCGAATCCATTCGGAAGATTCGCAACCGGACCTACTACCAGATCCGACGCGAGCAACCCGGTCGTAGAGCGCGAACTGGTCAAACGACATTTTCCACGTTGCAAGGTGCCTGCAATTTCTACCGGAGAGATGCATCCCGCCGATGCCTCGGTGCCTCGGCGGCAAACTTAAACTACGATCGACTTTGAGCTCACTCAAAACTTCGATGCGCCGTAGCGCGTGTAGCTAAGTTCTCTCACAGAAGCTGAGAGACGTGAGAGAAAGAGAGAAAGAGAGAGAGCGAGAAAGAGAGAGAGAGAGAGAGAGAGAAAGAGAGAGAGAGAAGGGGGAAAGGGGGACAGAGAGCGAGAGAGGAGGCGACCGCATCGAAAGATAGAGATAGGTTGAGGTGAGATGGAAGGAGACGAGAAGGAAGAGAGAAAAAGAGAGAGAGAGAGCGACGAAGAGGAAGAGGCTGAGTTGGAGGTGTGGAGGAGGAGCAGGAGAAGACGTGGAGAGAAGGCGAGAGGCGAGGAAGGAGGATTCGAGGAGGCGGCCTTGAGAACACGGACCACGGAGAGACCAGTGCTGAGGTAAAGCGCGAGAGGGAGAAGAAGGGAAACGCACACACACAGAAGGGAAGACGGAGAAAGAAACGGAGGGGAGCGAGAGAAGAGGGAGGGGAGCGCGGGACGAGAGAGTCAGAGACGGGAGAGACCAGCCGAGCCAACTTCAACGCGAACGAACTGCTTCACTGGCAAATCATTCGCGGTTCTCATCTCGCGTCGTTGCGATTCTTTTTCGAAATCGTAGCAGCGAGGAGGGAACGAGGCGGAGAAATCCTCGCGTCATCGTCCAAGTTCCCCCGAGTAATCGGGGTCCAAGCTTCGAAATCTACGGGGCGTCTCGATATCCCGCGGATCACTCTCCTCCGAGTATCACGAAAGGGTGCGGGATCGAATCGGAGATTCGCGAGACGAACAACACTCGCGCGAAACACTTCCTCGATCTGGACGTGCCAGCGAATTCCTATAACATTTTAAAATCTCACGCACCGACGCGACGCGCCGGACACGCGGTTACGCAATCGAAATGATGCAAGAATGGCGATACGGCGAACGCGCATCAATGCGAGCCGACTTACACGTCTTGTACGCCGCATGACGCGAGAACCCGACGATTTAGGCTGATATCTCTCGCGTTATATATACAACAAATTTGTCGGATAGCCAACAAGCTGGATGTAACTCGCGAGATTATAAATTATATAAATATCTTGCGACGGATTTGCCAACGTCGGTTAAATTTATCTCTCTTCTGCCTTTTTATGTAATCAGAAGTGCAGAAATATGGAAAGCGAAGGAATAAGTAAAATTACGTTCGACGATATTAGCAAAATCCCAGTCCCTTTATGTCAAAAGACACACTCTCGTTCGACTTCGCGCTTCACGTCATCCTCGCGATGAGAACCGCTGAAACGAAGCAGAGCGCGCGCTCTCGGCGCAGGTAGGTCGCTTGAACCCACGGCTCTCTACGGAATATACGGACACTTGACGAGGTTCGCGAGGTCGCGTGCGCTGCATTTGGACAGGCAACGATAATCCCATTATTTATAGCACAATGTTTGATTTCAGTCTATCGGTCGTTATTTCGGCGCGCCGACACCGGCTACACCCGCATAGCTTGACGCCGAAAGTGTCAACCGGTCTCGACACTTGATATAATCCAAATTTGTATCGTCTTCATGCATAAAAAAAAAAAGAAACTAACGATATATTTTCTGACAGTTTTGACAATTATTTCGAATACTAAGCTAAAAAAGAAAAGATATATTATTAGTCTTTTGTTATGCATGATGAGGACCGATACAAATTTTGACTGTCAAGTGTCGAATTTGCGAGCAAATACTTTTAACGGACTGTAATAGTTGACGATATAGATCATTTCTTCTTTGCTAAAGAATTTTTTCTCTACCCACTAAATTAACTAGTATTACTGGTCTACTAGTAAGTACGCGTAATACGAGAATAGCGGACGTACTACGAGCTTATTCACAAATGAATTATTCGTTGGAGATGAAAGAGCAGGCATATAAGTGCTTCTTTATTTACGGGAGACCATCAAGTTGAAATAGCGGCGCGTGTAAAAATAAACCATCCGAATTGTCGTGACAGTGTCCGTTGTTGAACCGGCCACAGAGAGAGAGAGAGAGAGAGAGAGAGAGAGAGAGAGAGAGAGAGAGAGAGAGAGAGAGAGAGAGAGAGAGAGATAGCTCATTTGCCGCGTTTCTTTCCGCCGCGTTTCCGATGCGAGGTGACGATGTTAATCGCGCGAGCCGGAGACAGGTCGTTAGGCGCATTCGCGTGGCCGGGATCTGGATAAACGTTCGCTGTCGAAACGGTGAATGAACGAGCGAATGAATTAAACGGGCGCTTTGTCGCAACACCTCGAGTGTGCTAACGAAGTTTGTGACGCGCGAGCGTATACACGCGCTTCCGCGCCCGTAACGCCGCGCGCGACATTTTATAAATAAAGCGCGGCAACACACGCGTCGCGCTGTCGCCGTTAAGAGCGGGACAAAAGAGAAACTGTCACGATGAGTTAATCAATGTTTAGTTTAGCCTCGAAAGAGAGACGCCAATGCTTTCGCAACATTAGCGAAACACCGGCTGTAAACACTGTTTCGAATTCGCGTCCAAAAGATTTCGAGGATAAATTCCTTGGCTTATTCATGCGCAAAGTTACACGGCAAATTATAACAAATGAAGACGAACGATCGATATTTTTACCTCAACGTAGCGTCGTATTTAATTCTGAAATGATTCTGAAGAAACAAAATGTTTCGTATTGCTTCGAATACGAAATTAAAGGCCAATTATTTTTCTATTCGAAAGTGATATACAAGCGCTAGCGACAAAAAAAAATCATTACATTATTTTTCAATATAAATTCTTTGCTTGTCAACACACTTTTTGCAGCATTCTATCAGCTCCCTCATACTTCGTACTCTTAGAATAAAATGTTTTTGGTTAATTGTGTAGCCAGGAATGTACCGGTTACTTTATCAAACCTTTCTATCCGTTCATACTTTCCTCTGTATTATACAGTTATCTCCGTACTATATTACCACTCCTCCGTAAATTTCAATCAGTTTTACGCCTTTGTTTATAGAAATGATCTTATCTTATTATAACGCGCTGCTCGACCCTAGTGCGCACAGCGAATGGTGCTCCCAATACTTATCATTGGTTACAAAGCTAAATATACTACAGATCTTAGAGTTGCAATTGACATTATAACTTCTAACCAAATATTTTGAATAAAGAGAAATCGCCCTTACTTTTTTATTTATCCTCATATAAGCAATCCAAATTGAAATAGCGGACGAGATAGCGTGAAGAAACTATCACTGACGTCGAAAAATAATCAAGCGAACAATATCGAGCGTATCGTTACGCATCATCGGGCACGTTCACGAGATCCTAACAAACCTGCAGTCAGCCGATCGTGCATCGGCTCGAGGGGGGGGGAAGTCCCTTCGCGCGTCGGTGACATCCGATAGCGGATTCGTGAGCGCTCGAAGATAAGAGATGTTTACACTGACGTTCGAGAAATGCAGCCTACGTGTAAGCACGCGCCGCCGCGCCGTTGCAGTGATTCGTGAGAGATCTTCTTTAAGTGGGTGTAATCGAGGAACCTTTCGAGGCAACCTGACCCATAAAACTTAACGGGTACGTACGTGTGTATAGATCGACTATCGGGTATCGGGCCAGATAAGGGAGTAAATGAGCGGGGATCGGGTAAATCAAGGGAATCTCGTGGCGCCATTGATCTCGGCGCGAGCGCGAGAGCGCGCGGGTGGCTCTCACGTTGTTTCACGGGCGAATCTGCACACGCGAGGCGATTATGCACGTTGAAAACATAATCGTCGGGCGAATATCGATTTGTAAAGCCCAATCGGTTCGCTGAGAGGCTGAGCATTGATCACGAGTTTTATCAACCTCGAGATTAATTCATCTATATTAATTCCGCCGGTCGTATCTGTGCTATGGTGCCGGATAATTATGTTTCATTAGGTTTGAAAAATCGTGAAAGAAATGCGCGTGTGGCTACAAAATTGATTACGAATGCCATTTCTCTCATTCTCACGCGGAAATATTTTATAGCCCGCTAAAATATTTCGTCCTTTTATTAACGAAAATTTTTAAATCGCGGCACGTTGTACGCGTTGTAAAGAAATTCATGACGCCGACAGAAATTTTGGCCACGGCCGTGTTAATTAAATTAAAACTAATTACCCAGCAAACCCTAGTAATTTACATTTGGTGTGCTATTATACACTGAGGTTTCTAATTAAAATAAACATAGCTTCGTTTGCTAAGTTCAGCGCGTGGTGCCGGGACGGATGCGGTCCTGCCTGCGCGAAGGAAAGCTTGACAATCCGGGGAGACGCGTTTGCCAAATTACACCTGTCCCAAGAGACACCTGCATCGATGTTTCTAAGTAAACCGTGACTCAGGGAAACCTTTCTCCTCTTTGTCTGTACTTCGCCTATCTTTTTCTCTTTCAATAATTCTCGGTGTGCTAACAATACTGTCCGACACTCGACATTCAAAGAAGAAGGAAGACACTCAACTCTTGTATCAATGTGTAGATGTTCGTTTCTCCAAGAAAAGATAAACATGATCTTTCCAACTCTCAAGAACCTCTATTTGCAACAATTAGTGTATTGATGCAATTGAATGCGAATAAAAAGAAATTTCAATTATATGGGCTCCGCATTAGGAAGAAACTAAAGACCGAATTTTATTTGTTGATAAATGAATGAAACATGCAAAATGTAACTTTTCACGGTAACTTCTAAACTGGAATTTAGTCTGTAATTCATGCAACACCGATATCTTCTTCCATCGCCATGCAACGTGTAACACACGGGATCCCAATAGTTTACGTGCCGCACAAAGTTCGTACATGTTCCTCATCCGTAATTGGTCACCCAATTACACAGATTGAACGTCACTCTCCTGACGGGCGGGCGCGGACTGACTATTTATTAAAAAGATTAACATCCACGCGTAAGCAATATGAGTTGCTGATTGCACGGAAGTTAATTTCAGGGGAGAATAGAGGAGAATAGAGGAAACCTTATTGTAATACAGCAACAAAATCATTTCGCCGGCTCGATAATTCTTTCGCCGCCTCGGCGACTTCCGGCGCGCGCGATCCATATGCATCATGCGCATACGTGTGCGTATGCGCGTACGTGTACATGTACGATCCCCCTTGCCAAGCGGCGGGGTGCGCGCCTTCGCGTATGCTCGCCTTGAACCTGCCGGGCCGCGCGGAGAAGTTTCACGAGAAACTGGAACCGACCGACGCGATACGGCCTGATACGCTCTCTGCGCACGGCTTTATGCACAACAACGGCGACCGGTGCATCTCCGACAGAATAAGCCCTGCCTCCCCCTCATGCCCTGGACTTGCTTCATCGAAGGAAAAAGCTACCTTTTCCTTTCAAGCGCGGATTCGATGTTTACCGTGTAAAACTGACGAATATTTCTAAAATGTTGCCGTATGCCTGATTGTATACGATGAACACAGTTGCATAAATTCTCGCGTATCATTCAAAAGGGTTAGAATAAGAAATGCTTTTAATTTCTTAAAATGCAATAAATGTAAAGATGTTTATGGACACTTTCTGTGTTTTAATATTTCGAAAGACGACACTCGCTAAATCAACTATAAGGTAAACGGCCCAGTTATAGGCACCTTTATAGCAGCGGCCCTGATTTTCTATTATTTACGAACGCGATATATTGTTAAACCCCAAACAAACTATTTTAACACGTGCATTAAAGCTTTCTGAGTAAGATTCACCTATATTTTTAGTTAAATCATTCAGTTCTAATAAATAAATAATTATTTTTATAATGCTCGTTACTGCCGGCGTTTTTGGCACTATCGAAGTGCTCTGCCGCACTTTATGGCACCAACGGGCCCAATTTTCGGCACTTCGAGACGTCACAGTTACTTAAATTGTCCTGCGTATAATTTTAGCTGTAATAATCAATGTTTAATTACTAATTAGCTCTCTTGTAGGTATTATATTTTGTCAACCTCTATGCAAAAACTACATATAATATAAGATATATGAGATAAATTAGCTACCTTCGAAGAGTCCAAAGTCTCCATCACTTTTTTCTCTATCTGTGCTTACTCTGTTACAACAGATTTTTTATATATTACATTAAAATACAAAAAATAAGACAGGTGAAAATAAAACACAGAAAACAAACTTTATCTGTAGCGTAAAGTGTCAAAATGTGTTGAATAATTAATAAATTTCAAACAAATTTCATAAAAATTCATTAGAATTATTTTTTTCATAAAAAATGTTTTTTATCATAAATTTTCGAGTTACAAGTATCAATAAATCTACCTCAATTTCTAGAATAATAAAGCAAAATTGATGATGCAACATATTACAAACTCTGTGCCAAAAAGTGAAACATAACCTTCATTACGTGACGCACTTCTTGGCATCGGGAATTTAAGGGAAAAACTAACATACAGATAAACTATTACTTATCTAATCGATAATGTGATTCGTGCTGAACATGTTCATATAACCATTATGACGTTTTAATACTTACATAATACTAAAAATCAGCAGTTTGACGTTCGCTACCACTAAGGTGTGTCACCTAGGAATGCCCTTCGGGAGCCACTGAAACGCGCGAGTCGCCCCATTCACTGTCGGTAATTTAAGTACGAAACATTTAAAAAAAAGTGTTTATGCAATAATCAACAGTAAAAAACGCTCTTTAATTTGCTTGTAATTTTTTTAATATTTGACGAAAACTTTATTTATTACAAATATAAATGTACCGTCGGTGCCGGAAACTAGGACAGTGCCTGTAACTGGGCCGTTTACCTTATTATGGATATAGGAGGTTCGACAAAAATATCCGAAACGTCTAGACAGACAGCGATTGAAGATTCATTGGTTCAGTTCGACTGGATATGGTGTAAAATACAGAATTCAAAAAGTACAGTAAAATATGTTGAGTTAATTATTTCTCGGCAGAAGAACATTTTTACTTGAAATACTTTCATATATCAAATATGTAATGTAAGGATATTACGTAATGTAGAAAGTTATACTATACGCATATACGATGCTTCGGCAATGGAAAAAAAATTCTCGAATGACTGAATGACGAATTAATCGGGCAGACCGCAATGAATCTACAATTCCACTCAGTGGTAGCTTCTTGCCGGTGTAAAAGTAGATCGCGATCCGTACAGAGTATCTTGCTGATACTCTAAATGATTCGCACGTGCGCCGGTTATATCGCACCGGCGCGGCGCGGCGCTTACTTTATATACCCCTGTAACATAACTAGAGAAACACCGTGCGGAGACGTACGTGCCGCACGCTAATCCAGCTCTAGCCCCGCGCTAGCGGAAAGCCGCTAGAAAGACAGCCCGCGGCTGTCTCCCGCTTGAAACGAGAAACGACTATGTTGCAAAAACAAGAGGAGAATCGTCTTGCACCGAAGAGCACGGGCTGTTATTATTGTACGCGCTTAATTGTAAGGAGTGTTCTGGTAACCGGAGATAGCTGCATCGCCGTTGATACCAAATAACATAATCTCGTGCATATCTATATAATGGGTCTGTAGCCAATGATAATCTATCCTTGCAATCCCCCTACTCCGCTTTCCCTGTATAAATTACATTGTAAAATTTGTATCAAAGTTGAGCATATGATTCAATTAATATACTTGGAAATAACTTGGAATTTCTCCGCAAAAATGTAGGCTATAAGCGTCATTTTTTCTAATTTACAAATCTAAAAATTAAATATTTTCAAAAGCGTAAAAATTAACGAATTATAATTTTAAAAGCGCACTTAAAGAAGTATGAAATAAAATCTGTATACTTTAATACGCGATATTAATTTAAGTCACAGCATTTAAAATTTAACTTAAACGTTTGCGAAATATTTACAATTTTGACAAGTCTCACGAAGTATTTTGTAAATTTCGAAAAATCTCGCCGCGTGAAGAAAATCAACGTTGCGAGACCTTGAAAAAGAGGCAAGGTGCCGATTCGCTTTTGTCGTGAGGCGATCAAGGTTCTTCTTATCCTATATACCGAGAAGGCCCGCGATAAGATAAGGCCGCCGACGGCGGCGCTCGTACTTCCGATCATGCTTTAAACGCTACGCCCGCGCTCGATATTCCTCGTCGAGCTGTTCGCGATTAATTTTACTTTACTTACCTCACATCGCGAATCTCTAACACAATAAATATTTCTTTTACGATGACACTGACGTGCGATAATGCCTACCAACGCGTGAAGCTATCACGACAACTCGCGTCGACTCTGTCACCTTCGTAACTGTCTTAGAAACACTTGAACACGTGCTCCAGACGTTTTACAATGGTTACAAAATTTCGAGAACCCGGGGTTAGACTACCCGATACGTCATCGCTCATTTCGCGATAACGCTTCGTGTATTTTTCTCCCAAGCAAATTTGAAACAACACCTTCGCGCGCATGCACGCGTAATCTCAGTATGCAGCCGGTGCAAATATTTGAATGATGTAATGTACGTTATACCTGGGGAATTTTAGAACAAGAATATCAAGGTTGCGCTTTGCGCAGATTATCCAAATTCTTTTTGGCGTTCTTTTTGCTCTCGAGGAAAACAAACCAGAACTAATCTTCGTGTAACGTCTCACTCTGAAATAAAAAGTTGTTCAAAAGCTATAAAATTTAAATAATAATACAAAAATTTATAATTATATTTTCTTATATAAATTATCGCACTTCAACAGTAATCGTATCGTCTACGATAATTCCGATAAAATAATTTTCAAAAAAATTGCACACTGCTGTAGCAGAAAAATTAACGATCCAAAGTTGATTCAGAGAAATAATTAGAGACATATAGAAGAATGCTGCGACATTAAAGCAACATATCTCCTAGGTGAGACAATGGTCTGGGTTTTTCCAAGTTACGAAGTTGCACATATGTTATTAAGAAGCTCAGTCAAGTGTTGCAAGCTAGTAGCAATTCAGCGACAGTATACATAAATGCGGGTCTTCTTATCTGCATTACATATCGCGATTAATCTTGCGAGACGATACTACCCGAGTTTAGCTCGATTAAAAGCAAATTCTCTCAGAAAAATACGTTTGCGCGAGACATCTTAGAGTCGGTCGAAAAATACTTTAATAATCACGCTTTAAAACTTTTCATAAAATTTCATGATAAAGAAGCTTCATGATGAAGCATTAAGGCAAAACTCCTGACAAAACACTCGGCGTGACGGTCAATCAGAAATTACCAGCGATGGCGGGGCTTGAACGTTTCGCGTATGTTAAGTGGAATTGTCGGGTACGAACATACCTACTTAAAAAGAAAGCTTTGGCCACAACTCTGTGAGCAAAGTAGCATCGTCATTCGTACAAATGTACCAGGGTGGAACGCTTATGTTAATGAGCCCGTGCGATTACCAGACAGGGACGGTGAGCGTAGAGATGATGCCGAGGTGATAGAGACGTCCAGACCGGATACGAAGAAGGCCGAGGAGGAGAAGTACCGGATAATCGTCGTCATGCACATACCGAGGTATCGACGTTCTTAACCCCCGACTACTTTTTCCTCCGCAAGGCGAGCCCCGGCGAAGGAGGAAGTCGCGGACGGACGTGCATGCACACCTGCGCCAGGGGCACCTCCCACCTGCGGGGCACCTGAGACACACCGAGAGATACCGCGAGACGAAGACGACTTCTTTTTCGACGCACCTGACCGACAGCGAGCCACTCGCGTATATATCTGGTGAAACCGATAGTCGTTTTTCTCCAATCTCGCGCATGATTTTACATCCGAATTTCACCTAAGAAAACGGCTACTGCTCGAGAGCAAGTTCTATTTTCGCGGAGAAGCAGATGGAGTCTGCTTTTTATTACGTGTCTTATTATAAACTCGCGTAAACGAGCGAATTTTGGGCGGGCCAATCGGTCGATTTTAATGGCTATTGGAAACGTGGTTTTTGGCCGAACCTGCGTTGAGATCGACGATTTAGCGATCATATTATTCAGAAAATCTTCGCAGACTTTTTTGCGGATATCTATACATTGTATTATTCTCAACCGTGTTGCGCGGAGCCAACTGTGCAACGGTGACCAGGAAGATCCTAGCCGAGGTAACGGATTCTCGGGGTATACTGTTACTACGCCTGAGAGAACGTACTAGTGAGCGACTACCGGACGATTGGCACGGAACGAAGTATCGAGCCGTAAAACAATTGTCTAAAAATACCCGCGGTGGAAAAAACTCGCCGGCCCGTGATCGAGTCACGGGATAATCTTGAACCAATCGAAGACAAGCCGTGAATAATCTTAACTTAATATTGTGTCCGGATGTTTCCTATCCGCTACCCCTTTCAATTTATTCTTCTCCGTTCGGATTATACGATGCGCTGGAATGGCTTTTCGACGATAAATTTAATAGGCATTAAAATAATTATATACGTATACAAATATACTCATTTAGAAATCGTTATAAAAACATCAAACAACGTATTTTACCGTTAAGAAATATTAGCGCACATTAATCGCAAGTGACCGTGCATCTTCCCACTTTTTATCCAATAATTTATACAATGTAACGCTATTGTGTTCTTGCAAAAAAAATTGTAGATTATGATCTGATTCAGAAAAAGAGATAGAAAAAGAACGCATGGTCACAATAAATGTGTAAACTTTTTGTCACCGTTCTGTTCTTCACCGGTGGTATCGATTACACGCTGAAAAATTACTTTATCGATACTTATTTTTTCTCCAGCCCGAAGCAAAGCGATTGCTCGGAGCGATCTAGAGAAAAAACTCGATACGTGTGGAGAATTTATCGTTGATTAGAAAATAATTTCATATGAATATTGGAGCGTGTCGCGATTATCCGCGAGGCAGAGAACTAAGATAGCGCACAAGCGGCGGCAAGTGCTGAGCTTCGCGGGAGATTCCTTCGGCCACGCGATACAATTTTTCGTGAAACCTCGCGTGACTACTTTCCAACCCTCCCCCTTTCCCTCCTCCATCTACCCTTCCTCGCGCGAGCCCGAGAAAAAGTTTACATACGCCTTCACGCAAAGTTCCACCCCGACTGGCGAGACGCACGTGCGAGTGTTCTTTCGCGTGACGGCGAACTGTTATGGCCGGTATGTGTGTGACGACAGATTACCTATTTATATCACTGTACAGGGCGTCTCAGAAACTTCACGTTTTCTATAAAACATGGAAATAAAATTTAAAAAATATATATCGAGGTGTAACAAGATTTCAAATGACTTAAAGGAATTGAATGTTAAAACGACTGAATTAATTAATTCCAATGTCGAAATACAAATAAATAACGAAAAACTTCAATTTATCTTAAATCTGGCTTACTTCAATAACATTTTGATTTAAAAATTTAGATAAAAGTATCGACGATCAGTGCGCTACTCTCGTTGAGTAGCAATCAATTTCAAATTTATTAAAAAGTTAGCAATTGAAAGAAAATTTCGGATAAATCCTGTATAATTCGATTTCTCCCTCCCCACAGCAATCCGCGAAATTGCCTTTGAAATATCGAAGATCTTTTCTTCGGAGAAAAATAAACGGAAACACGCAGCGGTTTTTCGATGTCGAGCGCGATATCGGCGACGCATGTATTTATTTTCACGTATGATCGAGTATGCAAATTATTCCTTCTGTCGTAATTTTGACGTTTATGCCACATTCATTACAGTTGCTATGGCAGGAAAGCACTATTAACCGTATCGATCTTATGAAACGCCTGCCAAAAACGCGATGAAAAATTTGTTCGCGACTAGAACGTAATATCGATTTTATACGCTAAAATCTTGGAATCACGCTCTTTCCAGCATAATCCCGTAATCATCAGACAATTGAAATAAAAAAATTAACATTTAGAAAAACGAAGAACCGTAATCGATCATATCAGTCTGTCGGTAAACCACTAATCCAAGAAAATCGCAATGCAGATCGCATAAAACTATTTTTAGAATCATCTTGCCAAGTCAAACAGTCATAAAATCTTGTTTGTTTCTAGTAATGTGAGTCATGAAGAAAATCGCGATTTTCGAAAAAGAATTAAACAATAAAATATTAAAATTTAATTTAATTCGAACTTTGCTTTTATAATGCGAAATGTCACATTTGTATGCGATAGAATAAATCTTGAAATCAATTATGTACATCTTATGGATTATCGTTATGTTTTATATAGAATGTGCCTATTGTCATCAATTTTCGTTTAATTTTATACAGACAATCAAAGTGTTAATACGTTTTAATATGTCTTTTTAGATCGTCAAGTACATAAAGTTTAATCCAATATTGAAAAGCACAAGTATAATAAAATAAAAATAACAGTTTAAGTAAGATGATATAAAACATCTCAGTTTATATATATATAAATATATAGAAATTATTAAACAGCTTTTTTATAGCAATATTAATTTCAAATTTAATAGTATGAATATGTAATTAAAAAATGTTTAATTCCGATCGAAAAATTGGGATTTACAACAGCTTCTATCGCCTCTCGAAACTTTGGGGCGACAATCGACAGAGTCGTTGGTCGCAATTCTTTCTTCCCTTCCCGCCCTATTACCACCTCCGCTTCCGTAAGATGTCAAACGTATCAAACGCATCGCATTGGCCCCCTCGCGAATTTACCTGTTGTAGTAGTGCGACGGAAAAGGCTGGCAGTTGAAGAACGGGTCGTTGTGCAAATGCGGTTGTCCAGGTACCCCTGGTCCCTGCGGATGCGCGTGCGGGCCCATCGGGCCGCTGGGTCCGGGGCCGCACATACCGGGCGCGCCTTGGGGCTGCATACCGGCCGGCCCCATCATGCCGGCCGGCCCCATCGGATGTTGCGCCGCTGGATGATGCGGCGAGCCGACCATGTGGGGCCCCGGATGATGGGGATGGGGCGAGGGTCCGCCGCCCCCCATGTGCGGGTGAGGCGTGTGGGGCGAACCGCTCATCATACCGTGGGGCGGCATCGGATGGGGACTCGGCGATGCGCCGTTGAGATGGGGCGCCGCGCTAACCCCGCCGTGCGGGGTCGGCGGCCCGCCGTGCGTCGGCGTCGTCGCCGGCTGCGGCGGCGGCAGACTCGGCGGTCCGCCCGGGCCCGTGCCCGCGAGTGGCGGCAGTGGGCCGTTCGCCATGTTGTTGAGCTGCGTGAGCGATGCCGCCGCCGACGCCATCGCCTGCAGAGGATTCGTGGCGCCGCTCGCCGTGTTGATGCCTAGGTGGTGATTGCTGTTGGCGATGTTGTTGGGGTTGCCGCCGCCGAGCGAGTTGTTGCTATTGCTGCCGCTGTGGTTAATGCTGTTGGGGTTGACGTTGCTGTTGCTGTTAGTGGCGACGCCGCCGCCAAGGGATTGCAAGGACGGCGGCAGCGGTGGCGAGCCGGCGGGGGGCGCTGCCGGGCCCCCGAGGCACCGGCCCGACGGACCGGGGGCGGTTACGCTGCTGGGAGCTACCGGCACGCCGGCGTGGAGTGGGATTCCACCTGGAGGGCGCTGTGCCACGCTCACCGCCGGCATCACTCCCCCCTCCACGGCGCTCTTCACCCTCTCCTCGAACTCCCGCTGGGATTTGGACTAGAGGACGAAGCGTGTTCCTTCTTCTCTCTCTCTCTCTCCCTCTCTTTCTCCTTTCGCCTCTTCACTTTCTCCTTTCCTACCACGTTCCTTTTTCCCGCTTTCGTACAATATCTCACTCTTCTTTCTCCGTCACTGTTTTTCCCGCTCTTTTTCCTTCCAAATTTTCCGGTCTTGCCCGAGTTTGGATGACAAGTTTAAAGCACAACTTTCCTCAGACATGTGCAGCAACCACCACCACCTCGAGTGTTTTGTATCCTCCAAATATACGCACTACGAATTTTTTTCAGTCTTGAGATCGCCTTGAAATCGATTACATCTTCGAAACTCCCGTTCCTCGAAATGCCGACACGACGTTGCTTGATTCCTCTGTCACGATCACTGCGAAGGGACGTTACGTATCACTGCACATCGTAGGAGTATCCTTCCCCGGCGTAAACGAGGGGGGAGTCACGCGTTACCCCGAGGTGCACATCGGACGGAAGGTATCGCGGCGGACTTATGTTTACACGTTAACGCAATCACCCTCACTGTATCGCTGAACTCGTGGACGATCCCGGAGAACCTCCCCCACACAATCAAGCGAACAAAAATCTTTCACATATTACCCCACGTGTGAAATAACGGCCCACCTCTGTTCTCGTCTCAAAAAAGGAGCAGCTCTTTTCGCGTGCCCCTCGCGTCTCCCGGTCACTCGACGCGAGTACTCACTCCTCGCGGATCCTCCCGGGCCCGCTTTTACTCGACGAATACACACGCGCGGCCATGCGTGCGTGCACGCGCGCTCGCTCGCGAGAGTATACCTCCGTTCTGTTTATATATACGTCGGGGGGCGCCTGAATATATAGCGGGCGAGAGAGTACACTCCGATCGCGTGTTCCGAAACGCGCGGTTACGACATGCTCGGCACGCAATCACCCGGTCACGATAAGAGGGGGAGAGAGTTAATGCCACTGGCCAACGACGACGCGTCCGCTGCGGCACGTGGCCGTCACGTCGTGTCGGTCGGTGTCGCGACGCGCAGCAGCGGCAGCAGCAACAGCAGCATCAGCAGCATCAGCAGCAGCACCTACTTTGCGGATCAGCGCCGCTCGCCGCCAGCCGGCCATCCTCGCGCGCCCGAGAGAGAGATCACCCTCCTCCCTCCTACCCGCTTACTACCGCCGCCACCTCCACCTCCCCCCCGGCACCTACACGCGGCACGCCGCTACCCAACACACCGCGCCGGCTGCTGCTCCCGCGGGATGATCCCTCGCATCCCTTCTCCCTTCTTACCCCGGCCCCCCTCAGTCGCCACTCGGCGACCCGAAAACCAAACCGGCGCGAGCACGCCGCTGCTCCCCGACCGACCGCGTCACGCGTCCCGGCATTCTCTTCGCGTTCGCGCCTCGGCGACACAAAAAACTCTTTCTCTCTCTCTCTCTCTCTCTCTCCGGGCGGACACACCGGCTAACGACGGTCACACACTTTCGTGATTTACCTTCAAGTCGTACGCGCCGGTTTTCCAACTCATTGACTCGCTCGGATTCAGGCCGACTCTCTTTACTCTTTTGTTTACCTCGACGTATACACACGGCTCCGAATTGACGCGCGCGCGCGCGCGCGAGGCTCTCTCTCTCTCTCTCTCTCTCGATTCACCAAAACCACTCGTCTAATGTCGCGACGATTTCATTCACGGGGAACGCGCTCGGCGTACACTCCCGGCGTAAACACTTGCAAACGTATTCCAACGCGATACGACGGGGACAAAGGTGGATAGAACGCGACGAGAGCGCGTTGCCGCCGCGCGTTGCGCGTTACCACGACGACGTACGGCGCGCGAGCGGCTGAGAACGAAGGATACCAAACTCCACGAAGGCGCTCGCGTTACTGAGGAGTTGAGGAGCGGCAGCGGCGGGCGCGACGCGCGACGGCGCAGCGGTCGGCTCTCTTCGGCTGCTGCCGAGTGCCGAGGACGCTGCGCGCCGAGCGGCGTGGCGGGGAGCGACGCCAGAGGGGAGGGGGAGCGAGCGACGCGCGGTAGAGCGACGAGAGCGAGTGGGGAGAGAGAGGGGTGGAAGATCGTGGGACCGCCGTCGTTCGGGTGGTAGATCGGAACACGAAGGTAGAGGGAGGGGGAGGGGGGAACGCAGAGAGAGAGAGAGAGATGCAGAGATGCCGGGCGGCGAGGGAACCTCATGCACGCGATGTTGCCCGCGAGAATGAAGAAGGTGGTGTGGAGAGGGGTGCCACGTGAGCGCCCGACGCCCGGCGTCCACGCAAAACGGCGGACACGGTCCCAACCTCACGTGTGTCGTGTGCCCGGCGAGAGAAACCCCTTATTTCCGAAAGGATTTCGGGAACTCGAGAGCGACCGGCGCAAGCTGCTTCGTCCACTTGCGGAGCGGAGCGGAGTTTGATAAGGCTGATATGAAACTTCGGAGTAGGAAATATCTAGGAAATATCGTGCTGCTCGTGCGAGTTCGTGTTCGGAATTAATTTACAGGCGGTTGATGAATTCGGTTGAAATTGCGTGGAGTGGCGTAATTTTTCTTTCCCTTTTGTTTCTTTCTTTAAAAAAAAAAAAAAGCTAAATTGCTGTTTAGTCCGGGGTGTCGTGCGTGTTAGCATAGCCTGATCGATCCTGTCATATTCGTGTGTTCCGATTTCTTCGTCACGTGTGAATCGTGTGATGCCTATAAAGAGATTACACAGATATATCTTTTTTTCTTCCAATCCGTAAATAGAACTCGCGAGGTATAATAAAGCACTTCCCTATAGCAACGTCGCGAGTTGCATTTAACGCGGCCGTGTTTAGGAAATTCGAACGTACGTACGTATACGGGATGTGGCCGCGTAACGAGATCCGGAAACGCCAGTGTCCGATTCCGTTTGGTAAATTGTTGCTCGTGAAGGAGGAAGTCGGTATCTACGGTCAAAGTCGGCGGGTGGATACGAGAAGTTTCACTTTCCGTGCGATTCGAATCGCTCGGGCTTTCCCCGCACTTCTCCCCCCCCCCTCCTCCCCTTTCCACCTTCTCCGTTTTCTACCTTCTCGTAAGGATTGATTCGAGGGTGTCCGCTAGGATCACCGTAGTCCGGAAATCCGATTCATCGTAATCGGGGTCAAGTTGAACGTATTTGTACGGCGCGCGAGGAAGAAGAATCACCCTTCGCCCGTCTTGACGTGCACCAACGTGCCGAATTGACCAATCGATCCACGAGCGTAAACACCTCGCGCAACTGCGCTCACCGGAAAATTCGTCACAGTTCTAACATTATTTCGTTCATACATCTTTCGGATGGTATTAGAATAATAAAGCGGAAAATAATGAAGAAGAAAGTCCTAATCGTAAGCGACTCTTCCAAATATATCTACATCTGGAAGTGTGACTCTTGTCACACGGACTTTTTAATATAATTTATGCAATAATTTAATAATTTAATAATTTATTCATATAATTGAATTTAATATTGTTTATAACTGCCTAGTCTAGTCATGTTCCTTCGATTTGAAATGAGAAATCGAGGAAATACATTTTTTAAATAATTTTTAGAAACTGTACGGTTTGAAACAAAGTTAATCTTACCGTGATAGCAACGTGCGGCAACGCATTCGATGCGCGAGATGGAGATTTAATACAGAAATCCGCTGATTTGCGGTAGGAAAATCGCATTTTGAGGCATTAAGCACCGGATATTTTCCCGATACAGTGAAAATGTTCGTTGTTACCGAACCCGTGTCATCCGCAAACCGAAAGGTTGTTCTCTCGAAAACACGGGTCAATTTTCGTAGCCGTGTGCAATTTCGATTTCTTTCTCGCGATTGCCACGAGGAAAATCTCGCGAATCACGAATATCGAACTCGCGCGGGATGTCAGTTCATGCGCGCACAGCGACAATATGAAATAAAGAAATTCGATATTTACAGCGCATATTACAGATACGTCAAATGCGATATAAAATCGTAACAAAATTCTACAATTAATGAAAAATGTGTATAACTTGATTATTGTACAATATTCTTATACAAAGTTATTCAAAGTTTACATGGTTTACTTTGCGGCAGACAGATTTGAAATTAATACAAATGAATTAATAATCGCAAGAAATATCCGCGGATTTGAAGTCCAACGACTAACGAAAGCCTCATCCGCGACAACCGTTGTGTACGCCGTTTTTTCTGAACGCCATGCCAAAAAAGCCGCGCCAAAAGAAGCTTATACTAATTGGATCACCGATAAAGTAATTTCGGATTAAAAAGTAATCGATCCGCCGCGTCGCCGTTCTCGCAGTTGCGGGTAAGAGAACTGCGAATCATTGTGCAGCGGACGGCAGATTAAAGTGAATGAAGAAAGATATAGAAAAGACGGAAAATTGTATAAAAATCCGCAGTTGGAGATTCGAATGCCGCTGGAATTATTCGATTACGTTTCTTCTATTTCGTCGTCTAACACGCGATTTAATGCTTATTGTAAGTAATCAATTTTTAGTTGGTAAGAAACAAGATAGAGGATACTCCAATCCATAAAGATATTCCAATAAAAATAATATAGGATTATAACTGTAAAGAATTATAAAGCAAAACAATTGTATATTCTACATTCTTTGAAAAAATGTTTGATTACAGCATATTTCGCTATCTCGGTAATAAGTGGATTTCGAAAAAAGTGCAAAATTCTGAAATGGCATGGCGTATGATGCGATCGAACTAGACGAGTTCGAAACAATATATAAATAAGTCAACAACTGCTTCGCGATCTAAGTTGATCGTAGCATGGAGTAAAGGACTCAGGTAACTCCAGTGCCTGGCTACGTAGGTAGAGTTTGAGATAAGAGGTATCATTGTCCGTGCGGAGAGGCCGCAGGTCGACCGCTTACAAAGCGCTGGAGAATTTCCGGATATCTTTCACCGTTTAACGGAAAATACGCTGTAATCCTTTTGACCTTCACCTTCTCAATTCAAAGATTCTTCGCTTGTTTGTTGGAGAAAGGGGGGGGGGAAGAAATAGGAAGAGAGAGAGAGGGACGTCATTGATATATTTAACGCATATTTAACTCGTCGTCGCAAAACATCAGCGTCGAAAATAGAATGACTCGCGGCATTCAGGCATAAAACTAAACGCGATCACAGGCATCTTTTTTTTTTTTTTTTAAGAATCAGAATCGCGCCAGTCTAGAACCCGTTACCATAATAACATTCTCTACTTCTCGATCCCGAGTTCATCGAACTTCTGCGTTACCTCGCTGATTTCCTTTCGTTCACTACAAATTGTTTCGCGATCTCCAACGATAATTAGCAATTCGTTCACCGGATTAACAAAAAATCTTGACATCATGATCTTTGATTCTCCAAAGGGCAACTACTTCGATCTCGAGAATCTCTTTCTTAGATTTTTTTTTTATCAACGAACGAGTGAGAGAGATGACGCTTGCTTTAAGATTAAAATAAAATATTTTTTTTTACGTAGATGATGTTTCTAGTCCACACATCACGTACGACCTACGGGTAGCCTGTGGCTCAGTATTAGAAGAAAGAGGCAGTGGTTGGTGTGGGGATGGACTACCAGGAATTCTCCAGGACCATTAATCTGTTTCAGTGTGACACCCGGGGTCTTCTCTCCCCCAACTTTCCCTTTTGTTCCCCTATAAGCCCCTTGTACCCCTGCTCACGGTCTTGGCCGGATTCGAGACAGGTAGGCATACCTAACCCAGACCCGTCTTGACCCAAGGGAAACGAACGACGTTCTTGTACGAGCATTTGTAATGGATCGAGTAGTTTCGATACGATACCAATGTTCAGTACTTATTCACTTATTGTTCCGTTTTCGAAAACGAGCAAAGGTGAATAATGTGTGAAACGACGCTAAATCGCCACAAGGGGAGGACATGCTTATCGTCGAACGCACTGATTTCCGGTGGATCCGGTGGACAGGGTATAGCCGCGAATGGCACCTGTTTTACCTGGGCTCGCAAAAACGGGTTACGCTTCGAGCGAGAGAGGCTCCTTTTTCCTTGCGGTAGATCGACCTCTCGGTGGATCTATACCCCGGCATAATTGATCACGGACGGCGGAGCGAGCGCCTGCGTAAGAGCGATGTGGTACTTTGTGCCTCTTTCACGCTGATTTGTGGTTTGCACCCCGGCACGGCACGCAGGTTGGCCGAGCGAGCGGTGGGAGTCGATTATCTCTCCCTTCGCGGAGAGAGCGAACCGCTCACGTATCACGTCTATACATGACGTACGGCGTGTATTTACCTTCGCGCTTCGCGGCGAGTTAATGCCTGACGGCTTCTTCGGCAGCCGCGCGAATATGTATACGCAGTTGAAAAAGAGTTCGCCGACACGATTGTAGAGAAGCTCGTAAAAGAATTGTATGGATATCACAACCGATGGAAGAATTGTATTATAGAAAATATTAACGAATGTTTTTTTAACAGACAAGATAATATAATTCTCGTATATAAGAAAAAACTGGATGGTATTTCTAATATTTCTAAGAGGAGTTATTCAGTTTGAGAATTTAAAGTATTTTATAAGGAATTACTAATATATTAACAATATAGTATATTATTACTATAATAAATTAATAAAGAATGACAAAATCAACTAATGATGGATCTTAGTTGGTAATTTTTCAATTAAGATTAATAAACCTATTTGATAATTATAATTATTCAGCAAATCTAAACTGATTTCAAGTTAAAATATCTAAACACGATTATTTTCAAGGTAATTTACAGAATCCATATAAAATCGAAGATCGGTTTTATTCCAGGAGAATGGATCTCCCCGCGGGAGCTATACACACACGTTTCACCTCGAATCCATCAAAATGCCACGCGCCAAGTCTCCTCGGAGCTATCGAAGGCTCCGACGAAGCGAATCCTTACGCGACTCCTCGAAAGTTCGTCGTTCGGGGCCGGCACGCTCGCGCGCGATCGGGACCGGCAAGTAGACCAGCGGGCGTCGCTGAAGAAGAAGGAACAATTAGAGGCCAAATAAAGACGAGGAGAGTCACAGTCGAGTGGGTTCGCAACGAGCGTGTGTGTGATTTCGGTCACGCCGCGCGCCTGTACGTTGACCTCCGCTCGACAGGAGGAACGGAGCGGGGGAGAAAGAAGAGTAAAAGAGACGACACACGGCAGAATGAGAGAAAGAAAGGAAGAGAGAAGGGAAAAAGGGGTAAGGAGGGACCGAGAGGATAGCATTTACTCAGCGTTCGTTTCTCTCCCCTCCCTCCCCGGTCGAGAGAGCCCTTCGACTCACCTCGATTCGAACCTCGCTCGTTGCCACCATCGGAGAGACAGGCCGAGGAAAGGAGACGGAACGCGGACACGCGTTTGAGGGAAAAGACGAGGAGACAGCGTGAAAGAGAGATAGAGAGACCCTACGAGAGAGACAGAGCGCGCGCGAAGCAGCCGAAGCAGAGCGGCGCGAGCAAGTCGGGGATACGTCGTGGAGGCTGAGAACTCACTCTTCGAGAGACCGAGCAGCAACCGGCGGTATATACGTTTCTCTGTATGCAGGTAAAAGAAAGAGAGGGAGGGAAAAGAGAGGAACTCATTCTCCGTGTTCGATGATGTACGCATTCGTGAACAGCCGGGAAAAACTTTGTTGTCGCCAATGCCGGAAAAG
Source organism: Temnothorax americanus (assembly GCF_048541705.1). Lineage (NCBI taxonomy): Eukaryota > Metazoa > Arthropoda > Insecta > Hymenoptera > Formicidae > Temnothorax > Temnothorax americanus. The sequence continues at coordinate 351,031 of NW_027509307.1, read as the reverse complement.
CGGTCATCACGGCCGCGCCACGTGGCCGTTGAAAAATAATGCACCATAAGTGGCCAAGATTGTTTACGCGGAGACGAATCTCGTGAAAGTCTCGCAGTGAAATGAAATTTCAACCGAAAGGATCTCGGGAAACGTGAATACTTGGCGAGATTGCACGAAAACCGTGTCGCTAATATAGCCACCGTTCCTTTCCGCGATGAACTAAAATAGAGGACGGCCGGGACGATCATTTTCTTGTGTGAACAGATACTATATATCGCTTTAGTATTCGCACAATTCACAGAACGGTGTGTTAGGGTGCGTTTACGCTGGAGCAATGATAAATGATAAGAACGGCGATACTAGCGAAGCAGTGGAAATAAATGCATTGATTTATATGTAAGTGTTTATATTATATATTACATACAAATCAATGCATTTATTCTCGCTGGCTTCGCTGATATCGCCATCGCCGCTCTTATCCTTTATCGCTGCTCCAACATAAGCAATAAACGAGCTACTGATCTTTGAAAGAAATATTTTTCATAACAGCTATATAATCATTATTATTTTAATAATTACTAATGCTTATTTATAAACTGACTTATAGCAACCGCAAATTATTAAAATAAAAAAAAACAACGTTAATTATAGAGAGGTACATATAAGAGAGAGATGTGATGAAAAATTTCTTTTCCACAAGGGAATAATTTTTACTAATGCTGTGTGAACGCCGCGTTAGAAAATTGTATTGCATCATCATTGATGAAGCAGCGAGAAAGAATGCGAGACCGCAACATGGTACCGTCGTAAGAAGCAGACCGGTATACGCGGCTTGCGGCATTACCGAACGATTACACGCATCAATGCCGAGTCAACGTACGAAAATATTCCCTTTTATCAAGACATCGCGGTTCGCTCCGTTTACCTTCAGAAGGTCCTCGCGTGCCAGCTACGATCGGTTACCCTCGCAAATAAAGTGCGGTACTAAAAATACGGGCGTAAATCTTTTCACACCGCTGTTCGTTATCGTCTGTGTTTTCTTTTCTTCTCACCGACACAATCGCAGTTTCCTCGTTAACGTGAGAAATTATGTTTTTTTTTTTTTCTGTCGTTGACGCACATCATCGCGCGTCGCCGGATCGATAAAAGTAAAGCTTTGTACACTTTTTGACAAGATATATAGATATCAATTCACAGTGACGTGTCGTACAACTTGGCGGCCGGCTCAAATTAAATAATCCAAAAAAAAATATCGCTCTCCGTGCATCACATTTCCGCGTGCCAACGTTGCGCCGAAATCGTTCAAATATCGGCAATAAGACCGAGTGGATAAAGGTTACAAAAACAGTGTAATATATACCTCACCATTGTAAATCCTCAACCATCGCGTCACCGTGAGAGAAGTATCAAATGAATTTGAATAATACATTTAAATATATATTCCAATTTGCATTTCAATTTAATATCGCAAAAATGCATAGTTCTTTTCAATCAGCAATGTTCATTGGAAATCTCGATGAGGAATGATTTTTCACGATTTATGTTCCACGTTATTCGAAGAAATAAGTCTTAATTCGTAAAATAATTCAACGTAATTTAAGCGACAACTGGAAAGCGTTCTCGTCTATTTCGACGGTGAGTTCTAGACTTCTGTGGCGCGTCGTCATTGAGCAAACAAGTACCACGTCCTTGTCCGAAGGACGAGAAGTACTCTCTAAGTTCGATATACTTAGCGGTTACCCAATCACCCTCAATCTATAGCCCGCAACTATCTACTAACTCCTCGGTGACACGGTCGCACGCGTTGCGTCGGGTGTATCCGTGAAGGATGCAACCGAACTTCGAGTTCATGGTCGCGGCGCTGAAGGCGATCTCATTATAGATTCCAACTTGCTTCTTTGCAAGAGAGGAACGAGCGATCGGTTGTAGCATCGCGACGACTTTGAAATCATCTAAACGTAAAGAGTAAGCGCTGTTGTGTTTTTACATTTAATTGTATAATTTAGAAACCAAGGATATACTTAAAGAGTATTTTTAATTAAACAATTTAATTAAACATAGATGAATATGGGACGCACTAATTTTCATTGAAAGAAGACCGCCTTCAAAACCGCATCAAAGTTTGAAAAAATTCTACACAAATAAACTGCAATCGTTATTTAAAAAAAAAAAAAAAAAATTGGCTGGCAAAAAACCAGGAAGGTTGTTATGTAATGTACACGTTTGCACCATTATTAGCCACTTTACTTGCTGCTATCGAAGCGTAAACAACCTCATCTTCATTCCCGCGAGCGAACGAATGTAATAAAGCATTCCTCGTACGCGCGCGCTCGACCAAAGATATGGGCTCTCTTATGGAAGTACATCAAGCGCCTCGTTAATTAATTTATATAACGTCATTCATTTTGAATCGGTCCAGTGTCCCCCTCCTGACTCACACCTTTTCCTGTATCGCGCGCGTCATCCGCTCGTACTTTCGATTCACGGACGTTTTATTGAACGTGTATCAGCTGTGCGCGGAACAAGCTGTAGGTATCATTCGGCGAATGTGTCCCTAGTCTTGCCGAGACCCCAATTAATGAACCCGATGAGATAATTGATCAGAGTCACGTTAACATGCACGGCCAATCGCACTCGCGCGCGCCGATCGTATTATCGCAACACGTGATCTCGGCCTGCGCTTTTGTTTTCACTTGTGACAACTGTGCCTCGCGTCGGACAGTACTTAGATCAGTCGCGGATCTTCGGTGACGGTACAGATCCACGGCAGCGCAAAATTGACGCGCGCCGCCGCCGCCGGTGAATAAAGTTACGTCTGCAGTTACGGCGGCACAACGATATTACCGATGACAGTTACACGGTACCGCGATCCGGATTTATACAACAAACGCCAATTAGCTGATCGATCCGTGGGTCGGATTAAATTTCGTTAAATGTGCATGATCCAATTCCATATATACGTGTTTTGCTCATTCATCTCGGGTAATAGATATCTTCTAATCGACAATATTCTGAAACTGATTAGCGTGTACCCACCTCGGCTTTTATGGAATCGACAGAACAACAGTTATGCGCCAGATTTACACCATAAACACATATTTCTCTTACGAGAGCAATGAAAGGATATCTATCGTAAAAACGATGACGCAAAATGTAATTGCTCGCCTTTTATCCTCCACCTACTTTAAAATCGCATCTATTATCAGTAAGGTGTACGTGATATTAGAAATAAAAGTTTCAAAGGGTATCAAGGGGATTTAACTGGATATTTGACAGAATAAAGAACTTGCGCTTATCCTCTGTCCATGATTAATACCCCGCGACGACGTTCCTCTCCACATAAATTAATTGCCGACATTTGCGGACGGTGGAAGCTACCTAATCCATTAGGTTACTTTGGCAAGTGAGAGACTCCTGGAAATATCCCGTTACCTTTCGACTCACCTCAACAATCACATCGTTGCAACTTATAATATTTAATTAACAGCAATATCAATCCTGTTTCTCTTTGAAACTGTACGGAAAAAAAGAATGTTACAATAATAATTACACATCTCTTAACTCTCCATCTTACATTATAATATATTTGTAGTGTACGAATCACAAACTTTTGTAATCTTAATTTTTTAAAGAGACATTCCAGTTTTATGCCAAATGTTTAAGTACAGCGAGAAAGAAAGTTGACAAAGCCAAGGTGAGACTTCGGCGATAAAGCAGTGGGTCTTACCCCCGAAGGTGACGTCCAGGCTCTATCAGGGAATTAATTTAAAAACTCGTAATCTTATCTCCAGAGGTCATCTAATTATGCGGCAAAACGACCTTAATTCGTGGTTAATTTCTTAACGAGATAAAACCATCACCCGCCAAGGTAAAGAGGGAGGGGGGGTAACGTCGTGCCGCGGTTGCGTTAGGACCTCTAATGGCTCCGCGTGGCTACGTCCGAGTGCCCAGTGGGTGGAAGGTAAAAAAAGGCTAAAAAGCAGTGTTAATTAATTGGCGCGTAATTAAAACCCACAGCGGCGCGAGGGGAAGTGGAAGAGGCCACTTGACCAGCTACTTTAAAGAATTCGTGATACTAATCCGTCGTAAGATTTGAATTTCACACGCATGCCACGGAAAATGTGAATCCGCAAGCGACAAAGATAAAAATTTTGCGACAAAAATTTCAAGTATCGCGATAATAAGTTAGTAAAAACAGCATGACAATATTATTTTTTTCTTTTATTAAGAAATAATAAAAAATAGAAAGTTCTATAATAAAAGTCTTGATTTCTTAAAGTTTTGGGGATTCTCGTGCATATCTATCGTGTGCTGCGTGCATAGCGGCGTAGTTCTTGGATACCTCGCAACCGGGAACGCACTCCAAAATGGCTAAACGCATAATCGCGTGCGCCGGATCTCCTCGGTACGCCGCATAATTTCGGCGCAAATATCATCATCAGCACCGAACCAAAATCGCGCACCGTTAAGCCGGTGTGTGTCGGTACGCATACGCGTGCACATGCCCGCGCGCGCACGCGCGCGCGCGAGATAGATCTCATCCTTATCCGCGCGGCGCGGCGATCCAATTAGTCACAGTCAACGTGGCGTGGCGAGAAACGGATGAAAAACTTCCCTCCGACCAACTTCCTATACAACGCGCCTCCGTCTCCGCTTCTCGCCGGAAATTCCGGAAATAATAGATGCGACTGGCGTTATGAATCTTATTTACCGCGCGCCGCTCTACCGGGTACTAGGGCGGCAATTCACTCGCGGCCGACAGACCTAGAACTGCTAGGCTGCCAACTTTAATCCCCGTTTTGCGCAACAATTTTGTAGACTCCAGAACGCGACCATTATAGGTCTATATATTGATAAGAACGCTGACTGCATTAAAATTTATCAGTGTATAAAAAAATAAATGTGTACTGCCTCATATTTAATTTACGTTTGTACAAATTGTCTTTATATTTTTAACTCGATTATTATTTTTTCACACTTTACGAACCTATAGCCTCGCTAGCCTTGCGACCGCTCTGATGCTCTCTCTACGGCAGTTGCCACGGAACGCTTCAAGAATTTCTGCCAATAACGTAAAAATTGCGAACTAAAACTATATGAAAAGTCCATGCGTGCCTTGGAACACGAGTGTGTAATCAGTGTATATATGGTATAATAGAGTCTCGTTGCAAACGTTTCGTTAATATCGAACAGAGTAAGCTTTACCTCCGAGCGATATGAATATTCTTACAACATTAATCACTCTTTTTCGTATACAAGATTACAATTAGCACATACGCACTCTTTACATAATACTTTTGACCATTGCAATTATCTTTCGCAATTGTGGTAATTTCTGACGTAACGGAGATTTCTTAATTTTCAATTGAGTTTTTAACGCAGACTTCCATCAGCTAACCGAAAAAGTTATCGCGGCAAATATCTCATTTTAATTTCTAATAAATTATTACTATGTAAGAAATTGCGATTTCCCCACGCAATGTAGTGGCTTCAAGAAATATGTGCTAAAATAAATTCTCACGAAATGTGTAGTTGGTAGAAGAAACGCGCGCATTACGTCCTGGCAGGGCCAGCAAAAGTGAGGATCGTTGGCACGGATCATATGAAGAAATTTCACGGCACTTGCCACCGTGAATTTATTAGCGTCTAACCATCAGCCACTATAAACGACGTCTCGACGAGAATTATAATATCTCCACGCAGTAATCTCGCAGCACCGTCCCGCGAATTGTCCTTTTCCGCAACAGATACCCTCTCCCATTCTTCGCTGCCAGACAATGAATGATACTTAAAGTAAAATGATTAAGTGAGGTACTCTTGCACGTTTAATGCGCGATCTGCGTTATCGCGAATCAATCATTTCGGAAGCACTTAATCCTACAACGCTGCGATTTACAAATATTTTAAAAGATTTTTAAAGATATACCATGTGCATATAGAGAAATTAAAACAGGACGATGATATAATATATCGCCTCAAGATTCCAGACAAAGTTTCCTCTTATCGTGTTGCGCAATCTGTCTACAATATCAGTGTCGAAACATTTATGACAAAGCAAGCATAAAAGAAAAGCTTACCGCGCGCATAAAACATACATGGCAAATAACGGTACAGATGGAAAGATCAAGGAACTCTCGCGAGACGAACAGTTACACACGCGAATGGCTTTAAAAAAAATTTCCTCTCACAGCAATTGGAAGCAATTATACAGTGCGAGATCTCACAAATTCATCTGGTTACTCGCCGCTGCGTTCTTGATGGAATAATAAAGAGTATTCCGTGATAATTTCGCGCATCGCGTCATAGTAGATTAAGAGAATCAGGAAGGGGAAAGGGGGCCTCACGGAGGGCACGTGTACATTTGTTTTAATTTTCCGCGCGGCGTATCCCCTAAGCGACGTAGATTACCGTGACGCACGGCGCGGACACGGCGAACGACACGAAGACGTCTCTTTTGGGAGATTTGGGGTTGCGATTGCCGCCGGCCCTTCGTCTCCCGGGGGATGCGAGGTCACGTATGGCCCTCGCACGTAAAGGCGAGCGGCGGGCGCAACGCGCGACGCGCGACGACGCTTCTCTCCCTCACGAAACCGTTTCCAGAATCGCGCGAGCCCCGAACCGCGAAATCAGGCACGCGCGCGTCCCGGAATCGTAATTAACATTCCCGGCCATTAGCGCGTGGCCAATGCCCATCGGCACGATCAATCGTCACCGACGAACGACAAAGGTGTTTGTCTGCTTTACGGCGCCTCACTGCGCCGCCTCAAGAATGCCACACGGATTTTGACCTTATAGATCGGCAAAATTGTTGAATAAATTCTAACTTAACAAATACGGGGGACATCGAAAAAAAAAACTCGAAAACCGGTATCCATATTAACGTTAAATGCTAATTTTTAATCGGAGAAGAATATTGAGTCAATTAAAGCTAAAAGTCGATTTTCCAGAAATGGAAAGAAAGAAAATTATTATTTTAAAATACATGAAAAAAAGCATTGGCCAGTAGTGTTATATTTAAATCATTAAATGAAAGAATTGGCATCGGAATCATATATTTATGACGGTTGTGAGAAATTTGCGTTTCAACTGAGATTTTCGTTTTTCCATTGGAGGCGCGAGCGTTCCGTTAGAATTCCCAAAACGTCGGGATAGACGATGTTAAGAGAGAAACGAAGTTGAAGCACGCATGAAATTTTCTAGTCAACGGATACATCTTCGTAGCGAACGAATAAGGTCGGATTAAAACCAGCACGTCGCACATCGCGTCGGCCGGGATATCACGCCGAAATCACGCCTATATATCTCTTTTATTTCGTTCGCCCTGCCCCGCTCTCGCCGCGCCTGCTCTCCCTCTCTCTACGCTCCGCACTTCGTATCTCTTTTTGCTCAGCCTTTAAAAATCGTTCCGCGGATGAAAAAAATCCCGCCATTGCGCCGGTAAATCCACTCGAATATCCGCCCACACACACGGACGTGCACGATACGTGGACTCGCCTGTAATTTCGAGGTTTTGCGCGAGCAACTGCGAACCGAGTTAAAATTTGTTGGCCGGAGAGATCAATGTCTCGAATTCTTGTCTTCGTTATTTCAAATATATTTAAATACTCGATACTACGCGAATTAAGTAGCAATTTATTTCCGTGTTTCATGACATCGAAAGAATCAGGGATTGTCATGCAAAATAACCTTTAGGATTACGTTTAAATACCCTTAAAACCCGAATAATTCCGCGATACGTTTTATGTACACGTGATACATTATACTCAATCATATAGTTAAAAAAAAATATAAATCTCAAATAATTATTATCTCAGATATAAAAAGTTCTACAAGTAACGTAAAATTTGCTGTTAAAATATATTTTTATATAATCTTCGTACATATACATAAATTACATAATTTTGACGGAATTATGATACTGGGAAAACACATAACTTTCGTGGCATTTGGATAAAAGTTATCAGAACTCATAGATATCGTCAAAGTTAAACTTACGTAAATATGAGCACCGTCGCGTGGGCTGCAGCGAAACCAATGTAAATGTAGTTCGCGGATTCTCACATACTAATACCGCCTAAAACCATGTTCGAACGCGTTAATGGTAAATTAACGCAGTCGTTATAGAACGTAAAATAGCTTTAAAAAATTCAAGCGAAAGCAAACTGCGTTCTCGGGGTAGCCGGGTTTTCACGAATTAATAACAATTTACTATTCCAGCTGTTAAATAAAAGTAAAAGTCGACATTAAAAAAAAATCAATTAATATCTATTTTAGTAATTAATTAATACCCCGTATTTTTTTTAATGCTAATTGACTTGCATATGCACAATAATGCAGCTCTATTACATCAAATATCATTATTCCATTATATTATTCTCAATATTACATTATAATTTAATATCATTGTTTTCACGTTCTTCTAAATTTTATATAAAAATTCCCATTTTCTCGTCGAATCGCGATCTACAAGCCCTTGAAGCCTAAACAAACGCTTCGATGCATGTATATTATTTTACAAGACCACTTCATTAAGAAAATTATTTCACGATGAATACGAAATTGTACATCGACAACGTAATTTGCAATGAACAAAATATCGGTCGAAATATTCCCGCGTGAGAGTCACTGGCTGCGCTCGGCTCGGTCGAGGGAGGAGGCAATGGAGGTGTAGGGAGGGATGAGGGGGGTGCCGTGGGGTTGCCGTTGGATGAAGCGAGGGGGTGAGGGGGAGAGGCGGCAGGGGTTGGTGCCAGGGTAGGTTTTGATCAATATCTCGCCCCCACCCCACACCACCACACCACCGCACCACCACCCTTCGTAGCGGTACACCATGCCCCCACTAGAACCCCATCACCCGACCACCATGAATAACCAAGACCATATAGCGGCCTGCAGATTAAATACATCGTGGTACCATACGATCAAACCACCCCCTCCTCCTCGTGCACCCTATCCACCCACCTCTTTCCCTCGAACCTACAACCCTCCTCTTTAACAGCCACCACCGCTTTCAACGTCGTCGACCATCGTGTTCCCGTAAGAACGACTGATTTGCTGCACCACCGACCTGAAAGGGGTAGACGGGGAAGAGAAAGAGCGAGAGAGCAAGAGAGAGAGAGAGAGAGAGAGAGAGAGAGAGAGAGAGAGAGAAAGAGAGAGAGAGACTAGCAGGGGGCGGAGGTGGATGTCGTGTGTAACTTGGATGTGCACGTGTGTGCACGGAAAACCCCCTTTTCCACCGCATTCCGATCTCACGTTTTCCCGCGAGATCTCCTCATACAAACGTACAAGGACAACGTCCCCTCGGAGAGCGTTTTGCAACACCGCCGATCGTAAACGAATCCTTTGCCGTTGCAGCGAGAGCCGAAAAAAAAAGAAAAAAGACTAAAATAACACCCGCGCAACGCGTGATTACCGCGCTGGTGAGAAGACGGTGCGATTCGCGTTACGTCTAAATTGATACGTCGATCCGAGAGGAAGAGATAGAAATCGACTGGCCATTAGTAAAGCTGTCTCAAACCGAACCAAAACCAACATGAATTAAACAGCGTGATGAACTGAAGAATCTCTCTGAAACAATTAGGATGAGCTTAAATCGATAATTGTATTGAAAAACATTTGTATTCATTTGCTGGTATGAAAACTAAAATTAGCATAATGTATTTTTCTTTGTGCATGTATTCAGTATCGAAAATTGTGTATATAAAAATTGGGATGGTTTGAGACAACGTAATGAACTCTGGCATCTGAAAATAATCGGTTATGCGTGTCGGGTCGGCAGCTCGACAGTTCGCTATTAGGCGCTAATTTAGTTGTAAGCTGCGCAGGGTTGCGAGGAACGAAAGGGGTCCCCAGGGACGATACTGGTCCTGACTTGAAGGATCGCTACATCGTATAGTTTCTTTGAGGTCCCAATTGAGGCAAGTGGGAAACCGAGCGAGACCTCGATTTGGTTTTCTCGAACTTTGTACACGTTTCTCAGGTTAGCCCGATATGGTCGAGAGCTATTACTTTATTACTTTTCCCCCCATCCTTGAAATATAAATAAAAAATAACGCAGGATGGAATATTCGCGCACGCGAATGAATTTAAATCAAGATGGTGGGATATGTTTAATTTAAAAAAAATTATCCCCCTGCAAAATTATGAAAATAATACATTTAATAATACATTTAATTAATTATACATTCGAACAAAATCAATATAAATATAATTCTTGAAAAATAGAGATATGAAAAAGAAAGATGATTTTTTTTTTTCAATTCCATACAAAATCGAATATTCAGAAAAAGAATGGGCGCATCGTCATGAATACGTTACTAATATGTTGCTAACGACGAATCTATTCACGTCACATAAATCCTCCGCAATATTTACCTAAATGACCTAAAACGACCGGTTCGACTTAATATTAAAACCGCAAAGCCGTGGCGCGCGGACGTTTTTCTTTTTTTTCGTTCGCGGATTTAAAAACAATCTCCGCACCGCACCGCCGCGCCGTCGCGCAGCGCCGTGCCATGCCGTGTTGCCGCTCGCGCGAGCCGCGGGGCACTTTTATCGCGCAGCAAAAATATGCTACACGCGGCAAATAGAATTTTCCGCCATGGAGAAACGGACAGTCGGAAAATACGAATGTTATGCTAAGCTGGACAAAATGTATGCGCGTGAAACATATTTATGGCATCGACACAGACACTGTCGTCGGCTCTGTCTTCCTCCCGAAACCGCGGACAGCCGAGTCAAATTGGCGAGGCATGTTTCAAGACCCGATCTCGCTCGAGATAATAAAACTCGTGACTATCACGCTTCGCACACCGATCCAAGCACATCCTAAAGTTAGTCTCGCATTTTATTCTTCCTTGTTGCGATAGCGTTAAAGAAAGGGAATCTCGTTGCTGTGGCAGTGACTCGTTGTATCGTTTACTATCCGTGCGCGTGACAGTAACGCACGTAAACGTGAACAGGCGGACCGCGAGGCATGCCGCGGCCGACTCGTTCGGAGACATAAATCAACTATAAACAATGTATACTAAGTATTAGCATTTCAATGAGTAGCGGCACGAGCGGCAACAATGTTAATTACTACGAGCGACGATATGGTTTTTGCTACCTAACGCGCGTATTTGCGCTATCGACACGCGGTACGACACGGTTTCCGTTATCCGCGTGACCCTGTGTGCTAAGTGATAATGCCGTTTGTTATCATCTTCGAAACTAATGAAGCGCGCTGCCCCCGCCGTTAGCCTGTAATCTACTACCGGCGTTGAGCGTAAGTGTCCGAGCATTAGCAAGTGGAGAACGATCTCTGGGGAGGGTAGGCAATATATTCCAAAGTTTCGTCATAATTTTTCATAGATCGCTCGTAATCGATAATGGATAGTACGCTTTAAAAGACAATGCTGCAGGCTAAGAAAATAGAAATAAAAAAATGGAAAACCCATAACCTAAAGAGTAATAAAAAGTGATACAAATCTTGAAAGTAAAAACTTTTTAGTTAACGCGATAATCTACAAATTAGCACAGAAAGATTTCCGTGTGCTATTAACACGCGAATTCGTATAAGACTGAATATGGGTAAGTCAAAAATGACTGCAAAGCGTTAATCAAGTTAATAATTTGACGAAAATCGCATAATTTTTCAAACTTCGCCTAGAATTAATAACAAAGATATTGTCAGTTTGCATTCACTTCTACGGTCACCGTACAAAATTCTTGACATCTTGGGCTGCCATCCTTTGATCGACCTGATTGGTTTGTATACGATTATTGGAATACTTCATCCGTACTTGTTCCAACAAGTATTTGCGATCGGATACTACGGAGAGCGACGGTTAAATGTCGAACGAATAATCTGACAGTATCAATTTTGCTTAGATGCGCACTAAATTTCGCAGTCCATTCTGTGAGAATTGACTTTGGGTAAGTTATAGCTTCTGATTGTTTCAAACCGCAAAAAAAGAACGAGAAGACTATTTCAGTTCCTGGAAATATGTCAGGAAACTCATTTTATTTTCAACTATTTTTGAACAGATTTCCTCCATAATTCATTGCAAGTTCGGAAAATTTTACTACATTAATGTTTCTGTAAGAAAGAAATATTTTTAAAGTTGTTAGGAATAATTAGTCAAATTATAATTAAGAAATATTCCTTGCAAATTTAAAATAATTTAATTGAAGATAAGGATGCTTTTTTTAAACTGAATGCTATATACTTTCGACTAATCTAGTAATAGATTATATATGCCTTTAAATTCTCTAATAAAACATTTTAAAAGATACTATAATAAATTAAAAACAAGAATAAATTAATTGGAAACGTGTCTTCCGCATAATGTATGGCACAAATGCTAATTAATTATTATGCATGTTTGGTGCAAAAATCTTTCTTCAATTTTTAAGTAATGAAATTAATGAAACGCCATTTCAGGTTGTTCGTGTATCGTAACTTCCGCAAATTGTAAATGTCAATAGTCATTTTTTTTGGCCGGTTTGTAAGACCGCTCGAGGTGTCACACACGTCCAATCGATCGTTAAGTGAATCTCTCTCGTCGAGATAACATAAAGAACGATCGCGACCGCGGAATTCGATCGCGCGCGATCCCGTGTAACAACTTGGACACGGTTTCTTTTGCGCCGACCTGGCGCAAAAGCTCGAATTACCTTCAATTACCCTGAAAAACACGTTCTCCAGGTAGCGTTTTGGTACTGCGGCGATGACCATAAGTGATCCATCGCTTTAAGGTTGTGCCCAGGTACGATGGTTCGCGGCTACGCCGTTGCTACTCAGGATTCCAGTTCTCCCATCCCCTCGCCCCTTTACCCTCCCAGCGAGCCGCCATCCCCTTCCCTCCTACTCCCCCCTGATTCCAGGTCCGAACCCCGCGCCCTCCGGCAACCCCACCCACCTCTAGCTGGAACCTGTTCCGTCCTTCCTCTCTCACCTCTCCTGTCGTTCTCTCGCTCTACGTTTCTCTCGCTCTTTTTCCATCTCTCACTCTCCCTCTCCCTCTCACTCTCTCCTTCTCTATTTCTCTTTCTCTCTGTCTCTCGCTCACGTATCTGGCTGCTGCTGCCGCTGCTGCTGCGGCTGCTACCTCGGCATTTCTCTGACGTGTGCGATGGAAAGAGAGACAAAGACAGAACGAAGCATGAAGAGAAAGAGAAAAACAACGGAGTAGGGGCAAAGGGTAAGAGAGAGAGAGAGAGAGAAAGAGAAACACGAGTGTATATGCGAGCGTATGCACATATATATGTTGACGAGTGACAGAGAAAAGAGAATAAAAGGAAAGAGAAGTACCGAACAGAAGATGAAGAGAGAGATAATAAAAGAGACAGAGATGAGAAACGACGAGAGAAGAGAGAGGCACATCGTGCACGCGCTTCCATTGTTTGCAGCGTGTGTCTCTCCTACGCATCTCTCCTTCTCTCCTGTCGTTTTCCTCGTCACTTCTTTTCGCGTGTTTCTCTCCCTTTTCCCCTCTCTTTCTCTCTCTCTTCGCGCTCGACTCTCGATTTTTGCCCTTGCGCACTTTCATCCCTGCCATCTCGCAGCGCCGCTGCGGGTCCTTTTTTCGAGTCGGTGCAATTTTTGTCACGGGCCTTTACATGCAACTACGAGATCTTTATAGTCGGGCCCGAGAGCGACTTTCTTTCTTTCTTTCTTTCTCTCTCTCTCTCTCTCTCTCTCTCTCTCTCTCTCTCTCTCTCTCTCTCTCTCTCTCTCTCTCTCTCCTGTCACCTAGGGGCGCAAAAACAAAGAGAAAGAGAAACAAAAAAAGGGAAACACCGATAGATCGGGGGTCAGAGAAAAAGCAGGCAAGATGCGGCGCTGAGTGGGAGGAGGCAAGGTTACTAGAAGAAGGACGTAACTGGGGCGATGATCCTCCCGGCGAGAGAAATCCCGAGACTCTCCTCGCGTGCGCGCGACCTTTCTTGCGAAGACGTTGCGCTTTTTGTCCATGACGTACCCAACGTGTCTCTGCTTCTGTCCTTTTGTGCCCCTCTCAGCTCCTGCCCTCGTCCGTGCAGCACCCGGGGGCCCCCCCTTTCCTCTCGGCCCCTTCGATGCGTCCCCTCGCGCTACTCTTTCGTTCTCCCTCGTTTACCCTCCCTCGTTGTTCTCGCCGACGCTACGGGAGATTCGACGCCGAGGAGAGACGTTACCAGGACGATGATCTCCGGTAGGATTTTTTTTTCTCTCGGTCTTCGCCGATCAATCCGCCGACGCAAGACGGAATTTTGTTTCGCGCGTTTCCGTTTCGGAAGTGGCCTCGGAAAATTTTTAATTGATCTCAATCGATCGATTACACCTCTCAAACCGTTCAAATCATTGAAACTTTTTAAACCGCTTTTATAAAGCTTCGCCATGCACCGTCTGTATTACCTGAGCAACTTTGAGAAATTTCGAATTAATTTTTATCGATCGATCGTATTCCTTGGACCGTTTGAATCCGCGCGCGACTTTTCGAAACCCTTTTACAAGGCTTAACAGCCCGACGTAAGCAATGAAGTAGATAATGATCTTTCGCTAATGCGAATACATCTGCGAGTTATAAAACTTGTACGACACTAAAATGTAAAATGGTTGATATATAAAGATTTTTAGAGACGTCACTGGAAAATTGAAAACGCCATGAAACAATTTCGAGTTCAGTCAAGCGGAAACGATGAATGATTTATAATACAATGCTTTTCTTCGACGAGGAAAAAGGCATAACATTATCGAGGGTGACAGGATGATAGGGGATGAAATGCTCTCGCCATCCGATTACGAACAGTCTATTTATTTTACGACTAAAATTATGATTATTTTCTCAGATTTCGGCAAAAATAGTTCATAATTCCGAGATTTGTGACAAATCGTGAAAAAGGATACAACGGGAAGAAAGGTAGAGAATATCGCGTTTTTTTCGTCTACGTAGATACATCTTGTGTAAACCAGTTTTCATACGCCTCGCTCTTCGCGCGCGGTAGAGACGCAGACTCATCTCTCTTTCTCGACCAAGACACCAAGGACCGTATTCACCGTTTCATACATTTATCGCTAAACATGACACATTTACATCACGAGTTTCATGTTAAGCGATGGAAACTCAAAACCGGACGGTTACATTCGGACGCTAAATGCGGATGGCCGATTCTCATCTCTCTCTTTGACGCCCAGCGTGCGATACAAAGGCAAGTAACAGTTAGACGTCCACGTTTGGTGGTTAAACGCGTGAACAAAACACGCGGGAGTACGGCCCTTTTGGGAGAGGAGCAAACACGTACACAGAGCGGAGAGAGAGAGAGAGAGAGAGAGAGAGAGAGAGAGAGAGAGAGAGAGAGAGAGAGAGAAGATCTTCTCTTTTTTGCGCCGGCTTTCAAACTGGTTTTACATTCGACCAATATTGTCGGGATGTAAAACGTTCACGTTCGCCGTGTGTCGATAAGCTTGTCGCGTATCTTTTGAGCGGGTGCGCTTGTTTGGCGCCAATGGACGGACGTATTCGAGAGCGTCGAAGCTGGCGAGAGATTCGCGGCGGGAGAGTCGTGAGAAGAGAGAAGAGGAGAGACAGAAGGGAGAGGCCTTTCTCTCCCGATCGTGCGAGAGACTCTCCGCGAGACGTAAAGAGGAAGAAAACGATAAGAAGAACAAGAAGAAAAGGAATACGATAAGAACAAGAAGAAGATGACGATGAAGAAGGCGAAGAAGAAGTCGAAGCGAAGTAAGTCCGAGGGGGCGCGAAGCGAAGGGAGGATCGAGAGCGAGATGACCGCATCGCGTTTTCCTCCGGTTTTTTGCCTCGCGTCTCCTCCTCTTTGCACATCTACGATCTCTCCCGCGTATCTTTTCTCTGCCTTCTCCTCCGCTCTTCCGACCCGCTTCTCGCCGGCGCGCGGCGGCGCGGTGATCGCGCGCCGGTTACCGCGGCGAGTCATCCCGGTGACACGAGGATGACGCGCGCGCAAGCGAGATCGGCGATTTACGAGGATAATAAAACGATAACTAGCGTCGGCATTCCGCGAACGCAAAAATTGTACCTGTTGCACGGCGGAGATGCATCGTGCCGCCGTTTTCTTACTACTATAATATTTCTTTCGAGTGTACGGCAGAAAAATCAGGCCCACGTCTCGAAACAATAAGACTCTGCCCTGAGGAGAGTATTCACGAATATTTGTTATAAATGTGATCTTATATCTGTGTAATACTCTTTAGCAATCCTTTGAAATTGGTGCAATTTCATTAATAATTTCGATAATAATTGAATTCGCTAGCTACTGGAATGCGTACATGGATTTTTTATAACCAAGAATCACGCGAGTCGCATATCTTTCGATGACATTTTAGAAGCGTTCAGCCACACTACTGTCGATTTACTTCACAGCTGATGTATGCTCGATTTTGCTTGTATGTACATTGTCAGGAAATTTGGCGAGATTCAGACAAATCAAGAGATCAAGATGGATCACTTATGCACACGTCGATCAGGATAGACGGACAAATTCGCGCGTGTGAACGTAAGTATTTACCCGTGGTGTACATACGCGTAGGTCGAGGGATGGGATCTTCCAATTCCGCGTATTCCGCACGTCGGATTTTGCGTGAAGCTATGATATCGGTATTCGAAGAACCGCAAGCTAGATGACGTCCAGAAAAAAGCAACAAATTGACGAAAAAAGAAAATACGATGTTAAATACGTGTAATCGCATTTGACGTAATCGAAGTGCGAATATATATCGAATTAGTATATAAAAAAAAAGGTAAAAATTTACAATTTTATCCCGAAATAAACCTTTGCGTTTACGAAAAGTGCAAAAATGTAAGTAAATATTGCGCTCGCGCTCTAATATAAATAACAAGTAAATTCATAACTATATGCACGCACGCAATTATTCATAACGTAATTTGCATAACAAACGGAGGTGTATAACAAACCTGAAATATATAATATAATTTCGCATGACGGCTACGACGAGTACAGTGAAAACAATTATTGTAGGATCGTCAACGTTCTACGTATTCAAATTCTGTATTTGTAGCCGGTTAAACATTCTAATTTTGTTGCACCGTGCGTACGCGCCCATTGTATCTCTCTCTCTAACAGAAAATGTGTACTATTCATAATACTCAAATGTACATGCGCGTTATTTACGGTACGAATATCAAAGCCCTGACTATCCCGAACCTTCGGAAATACGTGTAACTTCAGATAAATGTAATAGCTGTAATAGAAATTAATATTGCAATTTGCAAACGAAAATTTAATTTTTTTATATACTTTTTCCGTATAAAATGTTTGAATATTTTACTCGTATCTAGAAATATTAACTTGTTATAAATTTTTTGCACTCGGACTGTATTCAAAATGTATCGGAAATTATATCGGAAAATTTGTGGCAGCTTAGAAGCGAATAGAAAACCGATTCCGGAATGTTAACATTCAAAGCGTGAGTCGTACTATTTATAAAGTCTAAGATCATTGTACCAATGAGCTAAAATTTAGCTTTGTAAGAGCGGTTTCGCTTAATTTGTGTAACGGTGTACGTTAATAGTGAGATAAAATTTTATTTTATATCGTTTGCGCTTAATAACGTCTTAATCGCGTTACAGCAATGGTAAATATCGAAACAATGGTAATTACATATAATTGTGTGTATGTAATATGCAACATGCAATATGCAATTACATATACCTTTTTCGAAAAACAACCATGTATTTTATTTGCGCCAACTAATTCATATTCTTATTATTCTGTAATAAAAAGTATAAAATATCTCGTAAACTATTGATTTTTTGATAACTCTAATACTCTCTTTTATATTCAGAATAACTAAAAAAATCAAGCATTATGATTGATCATTGTAATTGGTTATATGATTGAATGTTTGTTTCGTCCGTTTCGCTTGTCCTACTTGCTTCTATTTCATACTTATTGTTAGCGACACGAGCGAAAAACCGATTTCGTTCATTCGACAAGATCGCACTCGAAATCACACGTGGATTTGAAACTTGCATTTGCACTGGAAATCGCAAATAATTACATAAATGCCCAGAATTTCGCGATGAAAAAATCTCATTTATTTTATATATCTATTTTTGTACTTCCGATACTTTTGATTTATTTTTCTCCA
The DNA here is from genome assembly GCF_048541705.1 of Temnothorax americanus. NCBI lineage: Eukaryota > Metazoa > Arthropoda > Insecta > Hymenoptera > Formicidae > Temnothorax > Temnothorax americanus. The sequence continues at coordinate 332,934 of NW_027509307.1, read as the reverse complement.
AGAGAAGCGTCACTTGGTAATTATCGCGAAATATTTTAGGCACTGATATTCAAGAAAAATTCAGTAGACGGTACAACGAGCATTAGTAATATTTCGATTTACCGTGTCCCAACGAGTCGAAGGTGTTATCAAAGTAGCCTTGGGGCAAGCGTGGCAGAAGGAACAAGCGAGATAGGAAGGCGAACGATAAGACAGAGAAGGAAATGTTAGTATGTAGGAGACGAGAGTGCATACATGCTCGCGAATATGTAGTTATTTATCGGCGATAAGATACGACCATTACACTCGTGCGCAATGCATGAACTGTTAGACCCAACACGTAACGGAATTGTAACGAAGGGATTTAAAATTACCTGTGTGTGTCTGTTTGTGTTATTTGTATAATTCCCTGAGTAATAACAACATGCATTTCAACTGTATGAAGTTCTTTAATAATATTAATAAACAACACGCATTCAGTAACTGTGAGGGACGTAGATTAATTGGAGAATTTATCAAATAGGCTATCCATGAAAAATTTCTCAGAGGTGTCGAAAAATACGAGCCTCATGCGGTTTCAAGACTAGCTTATTTTTCTATCAAGTACACACGCGTTAACAAAGTTACGAATAGCATTGTACAAACGTAAATATTTCCCTTTCGCAACGTCATATTTGCTTTTATTTTCACATTTCCATCGTAAACAAATATCACAGGCATAAAATTAATTACAGTATAACCGTAAAATCTATATTTTGTTATTATATAAATAATAAGCAACTCACTAACGTAGGGCGGTTATAATGTAATCAAATGCATACGTAGGTACGAGAGACGCGGGGGAGACGGCTAATGGTCGGACAACGGACAATCGCGGAAGGGTGTCAGCAGGGCAAGACTGCAAATTAAGCGCCGATGGAGATTGACCCCCTTAACCCATCCCACGGATTCACCCCAGGTGCTCGTCAGTGTCCGACCCTGAAACGGGGAGCAGCGGCATCGTAAACCCGCCGGCTCGGTCGTTCGTTTTACTGTCGTGCGGGCGGGCGGGCGGGCTTGCTCCTTCGGAATTCCGCGTGGCTCCGCATCGGCTCTGAATCGCGATTAAACATTAAGAACGACACAGGTTGAATCAGACTCTCTCCCTCTCTCTCTCTCTCTCTCTCTCTCTCTCTCGACTTTTTCGCCGCGCTTCTTCGATTAATCTCCGCTCCTGTGGGCCCTGGCCATATCCGTAATCTTGAAACAGCGAGCAACAAACGGCATAAAATAACGCGCCGAGATCATCGACCTCACGTTAGCCGCGTGCGCAATCAACTTTTCGCACGAGGATGGTTGTAACGATTGGAATTAATAGCTGTCTGTAGCTTTCGTCTGGTGATTATCATCGGTCTGTGAGCGCATCTATTACGATTGTAACTAACAATCAAGAAAATACAGGCGGGATTCTAATTTCGCATCAAACACGTAAATTCTTTCCAAATCTGAAATCGCCGGAGCGATTCAATCGGTCTACCTTTCAACTGTTCATGTCGCACGTAGAGATAAATACAATTAAAGAGGGACAAAAGATACTTTCGCTATCGGAAACCATGGCATAAAAAAACGTTTCAGCTGATAACCAAGAACTGACATTTGTAAGTTTTCCGCACAATAAGGTCTGATAGATAAATTTCACCGGAAAATCTGCCCTCTCTCCTTCAACTTTCAGGAATTTCGCAAATCATTCTCAAGAGGAGAGCTCTCTCAAAATTTCCTCGCAGCTCTGGACTACATTAGCTTTATGACACTCAGACTATGGCAACGAACGGACGTCGTGTTTTGCGCGGGGAAAGGCGTAAAAGCAGCACGCGGCGTGCATCCTTCTCGTGGCGCGTTCCATCTCGAGAAGGGCACCGAAGTCGTACGATATCCGTTGCCCATTCATTCCTTCCTACGCCGTACACAGGAGCAGCAAAGGCGAGCCGGCGGGAGGTCCACGGGTAGAAGAGAGGTGCGGGGAAGAGAGAGGCACAGGCACGAAGACTCTCGTGAAAATTACCGCCTCGGCTGTACGGCCCTGAAGAGCGCGTCATCCCCTTTAACCGGGGGATTGAATTTTTCCCCGACGCGGAGAGCTCCTGGCACAGGGTGCGCACGACTCCACCGCCTCCTCCTCCCCTCATACCGTCCCCCCCTCTTTCCCCCTACCGCGCGTAACCCATACCCGGGTTCCAGCAGTCCTCCCAGCCTCCACCCCACCCGCCCCACCGTCCCCCCCGGTATTCCGCGGACAGCACTTTTGCAATCGCGGCGGAGAGTTGTCCGTGGCAACTGCGCGTCGCGACGGAGGCGCGCGGATGCCACGGCCGCGATAGAATTGACTCGCGCCGCACCGTTGTACGCGGTTGTAGAAGGCAACAAAAAATGCAAGAGCAAAGAGGGTGGGCGTCGGGGAGTGGGAGAAAAAAATAAGAGGAGGATGAGAGGCGAGGGGGGCGCGAACCGGAGAGAAAGAGGAAAAGAGCACGGCGAGTAACGCCGCTGAGAAAGGGACGTAAAGAGCGCAGACATGAAAGAGAGAAAAAGAGGAAAAGGGAAACGGTTGAAAATTTCGCGTATCTTCCATATCCGAGGATATTCGCGTTTAATCCTTGGGGCTATGCAAGAAGGAAAGTCCCAAGATTAAGGAACGCGAAAGATACTGCAAAACCGTCGTTTCGTTTGCCTAATAATTTTTCACGATGCATTTTCCAGCGCGATGCTAATAACGAATTGATATATATTAGCGATCCGAAAAGAAACGTTACTGTAATGAGAGAGTGAGAGAGAAGGAAAGAAATGGCACGATCCCCCGTCGAGTCCCGAACGAGTAAAGTGTCTTTAACAAGTTCGAGGATGAGTCCTGCGAGAGTTGGTAATTGTAGTTCGCGCGCGTAGCGAGACACCGCTCGCCCGCGAAAGACAAGAAATGTAAATAAGAACCGCTAAGTATTTTAGAGAAACGGCTCATTAGCCTTTATGACGCGCCGGATAAACCGTATTCTAGTTTCGCGAGATCCGAGCGGCTAAATTAGATAGCGCGTGTAAAGGAAATGAAAGTGCGCGCATCCGTATATGTATGTGTTGTGAAATACATCGACGATAATTTTCCTAGAGCATTACGCGGCATTCTCGTCTATACGCTCATTTTTTGGCTTGTTACGTATGTCGTTTCACGTTGTTAGTCACGGCGTTTCGTAAGTTATTCTCGATTTGCCTGCTTGCGTCGATATGAACTGTATTCCGCGTATATATACAGCGTATATCAATGTTTCAGTGGCTTTTAGCGATACCATTCGTATCTTCTCGCGGATGCATTAGCAATAATTATTACGGCGCCAGCCGGCGTAAATCAACGCGGATATAAACGATCGAAGTTTACATTCGACAACTGGATATAATAAGTATTCCTTAATCTGAACACGAATCGCAACATTAATCTACGAACATTGTAAAATAAGGCTCCATTAATCATTCGCTTAAAAATATTCATTCAAACTCACTGAAAATTAATTTATAAGAAACCTAGAATTTTAAGTTTTATTTTAAGTCAATTTTGCAATTTGTATATACTCAAGTGCTGTGTCTCTACTGCTACAATACCGTCAATGCCTCAGCGCTTTTGCTGATGGAAAGTGAATTCGAGATACATCAAAGAATCATCAGATATAGAAAAGTGCTTCAACGCGAATTATTTCGCTCGCGGACGCGGCACGACCATCGAGAGCACTATTTCAAAAAACGGGCGGCTAAAAAAGAGCGAGGATAGCGAGGGGCCGGCGAGAGAGATCCTGAAAATGAGAACGACGTGTTCCCTTTGACGGGTCCCCGTGTCGCCGTGGCGATCAACCGGATTAACGCCGGATTGTGAGCGGCCGCCCGCAACGGACGCGCGCGGTACGGCGCATCGCGACGCGTCACGTCGCCGCGGAGAGATCGAGGAGGCATGAAGAACCGGAGAGAAAAACAGAAATCGACGGAGAACGACGAGATCCGCGTATAATCGTACACAGGAAACTCCCCCTTCCATTCCGCATTCAATTTTAATGGCTTTGACGTACGTGAAGTGCGGATTGTTGCCCAAAAAAAACTTTCGACAGACCGTTATCTGTCCTTAACCTTTTTTTTTATTGTAAGACAGTATGGCAAATCCCCCAAGTACTATACAACATAGTGTTATTTTCACAGCTGCTTTATCTGTCATTGTAAAAAAAAAAGTTATCATTCTGAATCATACGAATTAAATTGATACAATTTAGGTCCAAGAGAGGATCAAACTTAATTTAAAAGATTCTATTATTTTAATTAATTTTTAGATTCTGAGCGTGTTCAATCTTCATAATAATTAATAAAATTCATTATTTGATTGCATCACGGAAACTTTGCCATGTGCTTGTTACACATATCTAATGTTGAATGTCTTCGAAACGTGGAAATCTGCTAAAACAAAATCCAATTAAATTGGATTTGAAATGGATAATAAGTCATGTCTGTCATTAAAATTAAATTTATTGGGAATAAAAACACTGCATTTTTAAATCAGGTGGCACTTGCGGTCGATTTTGGCAAATTTGGTCCAGTCTAATCCGACGCAATATTTTGACACCGGTTCGTGTGAAATAACGCGAAAAAAAAAGACGGTACGAGCCAAGAAAGACGAAACAGTTACACGGAACATACGTCGACAGAATTGGAGCCTTCTCCCTCTGGAACAATTCGCCGCGGGATACCAACGGTTTAAGTAAAAGGAGACATTATAAGGATGCACATAAATTGTTACGTATACAGGGCGACAAGATCTCGTAAATATTATGCCAACAAAAATCCATACTATTGTAACATGGATTATACAAAAATTTTAGCTCGAATTCAGGTGTCTAATTATGTCTTTATCAATATTTCCTGTTATAACCTTCTTATTCCACGTCATGATTTATCTCCTAGTTGCTTTCAGAAGCTTTTATCAAGAACGCGGATTTCTAAAGCAATTATAGTTGTGCGAATCGCGTACAACTATATTGCCGGTGTAAAAAAAATGTAAAGTAAATTTACATTCTTAGCCTGAGTTTAATTATGTTCCCCCTCAATACTCTCTTTGGACATTATCACCGAGATACGTGAACCCTGAAGGACGTGGCTGTGTGGAGCGTTATTACCGATCGGTAAATACAGATGCGCGAAGCCGATACTCGATTGTCCTTGTCACGCGGCCGCTAGTTATAAGATCAAAATGGAATTTAAAGTGTGGCTTAACGTCAAAGCGCGGGCGATTGTCGGCCGAATTTACGCCCTCGTGTTTCGTTTAAATTTAATGTCGAGACGCGAGGGGGGAACCGGTTCTATGTGCGCTCGGGACTTCATGAAAATAACGTAATTCCGCGCGAGCGGGACGCGCGCGCGACGGTCCGCTGGCCGATAAAGCGCCGCCGAGTAATTTATTCGCGTATATGATCGCGGTCGGTATCGGGGCGGGTACTCTCGGCTGTTCTCTCGAGCGGGATAACGAGCAGATTACAGGAGTGAGTATCATCTCGAAACGAAACAGAGTGTATCTCTCGATACTCTTTCTCTCTCGTCCGTCTCTCGGTTTGCGCTGCGGAACGCGGCAAACGCATACCGGGCATACGCGAGCGCGAAGAAGCGCGTGCACGCGGCTTTTGCGCGCGGGACACGCGAGCGCGAAAGGAGCACGTGCATCGTGTACGACGGGGGAGAGATGCGGTAATGTATACGCGCGCGCACGTATGCGGGCGTGTATATGTACGTGTAACAGCGCCGGAGCATCGTATATGCGCGCACACGGCCCGTGTCCGCGTATACCGGCGAGAGTAGCATATAGAGCTATAGATATCGCGCGTACATGCCCAGCTATGTGCACACGAGGCATATCTACATATTTGCCCGTACACCCGAGTATTTGCACGGATGTACGTATGTGTATGGGCGCGCTCGCTCGCGTCGTACATCGTTCATATATACATACGGAGAGATGGAGAGAACGCGAGAGAAAGAACGAGAGGAGGACTGATGGAGAATGAGAGGGGAGAGAGAAAGAGAGATAGAGAGAGAGATAGAGAGAGAGAGAGAGAGAGAGAGAGAGAAAAGAGGAGAGGAGAGAGAGAAAGAGAGATAGAGAGAGAAAGAAAGAGAGAGAGAAAAGAGGAGAGGAGAGAGAGAGAGAGAAGAGACAGGAGAGACAGAGAGAGAGAGAGAGAGAGAATGTCCAGGGTCGAATGATCAGCTATAAACTGAATCAGCGGGGATAGTATTGTCCTGCGTTTCCCTTCTGGCCGCTGTACCCCCTTTCACCCCGTCTCACTTCCCACAGAGTCTGAACCACCCCACGATGCCTCGACGCGACTCGACGGGCGAGAAGGGCGGAAGGAGACAAAAACGAAGAGAGGGAGAGATGACGCCATGCAACTATCGTGTAGTACGTGTCGTTGTCGCTGGAACTTTGTTATATATTTGGAGCAAGATTCTACCGAACTCCGTGCGAGTTTAAATGGCTCCTACAACCCTTGACCGACATTATCCGTCGGCAAAATAAGGACCCTGTACGTCGTGTGTTACATCAGCCATCAGCTATAATACGAATTAATATAATATTGGTGCATAATTTTATTAACGCAAAACCCAATATTTCTAAATAATGTTGCTCTCTGATCTTTTTCAGCCCTTTAAAATTGAATTCTAAAAAAAAATCCTTCATTCCTTCGCAATGACAGCTAAAATCTTGCCCGAGGATCGCGCCCGAGATTCGCGCGAGGTACATAAATCGCCAAGTTATCCGTGGCTGTGAATCGAGCGCCAGTGAAGTACGGCGTGTCGAAATGTTCCCCGAACTTTCCAACCGACGAATGATTTTAATGGAACACCCTGTTACAATCTCGAGCGAGAGCGTGCGCCTCCGTCGCTGCCGCTCTGTTTGCCTCGTTTTGTCACGTCGCTAGGCGCACGACTTTTAGATAGAAAACGTCGCGGTTAAACTAGCTTCGGAGCCTAGGCTCCTCTCTATAATCGACATCTTTGCCTACGAGTATATTAATATTTCATTCTTCTTGCTTTCAGCGCTTTCAAGAGTGCTTTCGCGCAAAAATGAAAAATTATTCGCGAAAGTATCGATATAAATAGCTACTAACGAGAAAGATGTCTTCCAATGAAACTCAATTCGCAAAAGTGTCGCGAGTATCGAAATCATTCCTCACGGATTCCAGATAAAAGTCGATGTTATGAAATACTAGAAGGCCCCACCCCCACCTACTCTCAAGCTACACATTGTCATTCTTTCAAAATATGAAGTACCTGTTTAATTCATGCTGCGACAACTGCAGCGAAAATCGAACTAACCAATCACTATAATGAAAACTATATAAATTCGTATTAGCATTCAATTTGATCACGTATAATACACTGGCGTGTTGGTACGTAAGCAGGTAAGCCTCTCGGAGGTAATCCGTCTCACGCTCGTGTTACATGTTCGTTAGAAGGGAATATATCGGCGAAATGTTCGATTAATCAATTTCGTCGCTGCATGACGGATTACGGAGCGCGCGCGCGGTAGCAAGGCGCGAAGGGAAGACGCGATGACTTGTTGAGAGTACTTTGTCGACGTCTGGGAGAGGCTGCGGAACACACGCGCGCATCAAGCCCCTGACGAGTGTGAACCAGGCTTAAATCGATCATCGTGAGCACAGGAGCGGCTCAAGAAACACGCCCGATGCATAGCCGGAGCTGGGCCGGTAAGCGGCGGTGGCATGCAACAGGCCACTAGCTTCGCGGAAAAAGGAGGCTCCGGCAACCAGCGCGCCTCCTCGAATCAAAGGCACTTACGACGGTAGTACTTATGGCTGTTCCTTTCGTTCAGGATAAAAACATTCCATTCATCACGGGAGTACATCGCGGAAGCCAATTACCGTGCCGCCCGCTCTGTTTCTTAATTAGAACCGGTCGCAGCGCAAAGTGCAACCCCCGAGTGCACGAGCGAGCGAATCGCTCCAATTTACGGGGTAGCGACGGCGAAAGCCCGCGAAACAATTTCCTAGGTCTCATTCAGTTTCGCGAAGCAAAAGTGAAAGCGTATAGTGCATCATTGAGATATGGTCGATCGCACAGAAATTGATATTTAACTTTGTCGATAACTCCGAACTTCGAGAGAACAATGTTCCGTAAGTCAGAAATCATTTAAGGACGTACATTTTCTTCCGTCGTCCACAATATTTCTTTTCAGCGGTATATTGATAATATATGAACACACTTTTCAACATCTTACGCATAATTTGCGACGAACTTGAAACTTTGATATTTCGATGTCGTTATCGTGATCCCGTGCCGCAAGTACTGTCGATATATTTTCGAGATCTCTCTCAATTATGTGTGTTACGAGTCGTCGTCATATAAAGGCGGCGAGAGTTTTTAGTAATTGCAAAGCGCAACATCCGTGGCATTTCGCAAAGGGAGCTTTAATGTAATAACGTCCAATGCATTCGCGGGACTCGCGTAGGCAAAAGAGGTCCGGTGTGCAGCGAGAAGGCTGGCCTTTTCATCGACGTCGCGCGTAATTGCGAAGACTAACTAAGTTACCGCTTCGCAGTAATGATAACGAGGATGTCACAACCCCCTAATTTGGGTCCACATCAATTGACCGTATCAGTGTTACGCGGCGCCCGATAATACTGTCAGCCAACGGAGACGCGGTATACGACGATATCGACGAGAAGTAATTCTGTAAAAATTCATCACATTCGTATAATTTTCTGGTAAATTATCTCGCGTCATATAAATTCCTCGTTGATAAGTGTATTCGCACGTTAAGAGACGTACAACTATATCGCATGACGATCAAAGTGTGAACTCGAGTGTCGAAGTTCGTCGGTGTATATCGATGAAGTAAAACTCGTGCGTGTGTGTGTGTAGCTAAATTAAAGACGCGCAGCTCCACGATCCGTGTGAAATCGAGAAAACATGCGGGTGTGCGCCTTAACCCGATGATTTGACACCTTATGATTATACCTGGGGTTAACTTATACGTAAGCAGAAGGCGGGGCGATTGAGCGTAGAATTCCATACAACGATGAATATGAGAACGAGATGTCGATCTCTCGGGTGGCTTTCGCGAAACACAAGCGGTCCAATGAACGTGGTTTGATCATTGCGATTTTATGACTTACGTCACCGTACGTACACCGACTTTCCTGGCCAATAGATTCGCCGCCGAGATAGGTATCTCGTGTTGTATACACGAGCAACTGTCCCTAGGGAAAGGATAGCGGGCGCGAGAAAGGATACGACAGAGGAGAATACGGCGTACCATTTCCACGGAAACGCCCTCGTCAAGGTCGCACCGAGGTGAATGATGAGTTCTCTCAGGCGATGTTACCGTGCGCGGATTCTTCATTATTAAGTCACATTGTTTCCCGAGGATGTTGTTTAGCGCGCCACGGTTCTAACGAGCCAGAGACGCCCGGCGATAAAATCAAATAGAACCGAAGTGTATATTCCATCTTAGAGATTTTATCGAGACAGAAATTTACTCTTTCTCGATCGAACGTTCGCGAATGCTCTATCTCGAATTATCTCGTTTTCAACATAAAGGTCAATTGAACGATTACGAAATTATTTTCGTAATTATATATCTAAAGTAAAAGGTGATGTCATAATGCTTTCACTTCTGAGCAAAGGAATGATTTCATGAATAATCATCATAAAGATTCGATAGAGGTTTGATCACACATCGATTGAATGACAAATTTGAGAAACGTTAGATCGCGATGGGCTAAAACAATTTCATAATTTTAATAAAAATAATTAAAAAAAAAACTAAATAGAATGGCTCGCGCAATCTCCTTGAGTCATTCGACTGAAAAAAATCGCGTCTCGATCGGCAACAAGAAATAGAAACACATTCGATGAATAATTAACATGAACCAACCTGTGCAACAACACTGCACGCGACACTGCACGATATTATATAACACCAGTAAAGTCAATCCTCGACCAAGGACATTATTTTCCGCCTTCATCATCATCAGCGACACGAGTCGTCGCGCACAGCGTAAACTGAAGCTCATTTGTATTAAGGAAAAAATATCATAATCTTATAATTCGGTTAGAGACAAATAAAATGTACAGTCAATTAGATAAGTAAAAGGTATATAATTTTTTACCATGTGATGAAACCTTTATATCTTATTTCATAAAATTAATTTCTTTAAATTTTCTAATGAACACGCAATCTTTTGTAACACAGAAAGCCAAATACCTTTAGAATTTGCATTTCGCGTAAAGTGTAATAAATTAAATCTACAAAGGAGAGAAGCGATCATCAATCTCGCGTCACTGCTGGCTGGGAAGAAGAACGGCAAAGGGTGACCAGAGAAGTGTTAATGGCATCAGCCAGACGATCAACGGCGAGATCGGAGTCGTAACAGGGGGGGGGGGGCGTGCGTCGTGGTGCCATAGTAAATATTTATTCGTCATTATTGCGGCAGCGCGTAAAATTGAAAATCTTCATAATGCAGAGCCACCGCGGCGCATACTAAGTCTCGTATTAGCATACATCGCTTAAATCTCGATTCGAGTTTACGGATAACAGGATCGTAACCGCGCGGGGTGTCGCCCGGAGCGAGTGGCTCATCGGCCACTAGGGACTCCGCTAACCGCGACGGAGCTGGACGTAACGGGTTTTGGGGTAACGTCGTTTTAGGGTGAAAGTCGTTACAATTAAGGTGGGCCCTGATAACGTAACGGTATTATTTTACCGTATTCCGCTAAAACGATAATAAAAGAAGCAACGCGACAACGCGAGTTTTTCCTTGCGCGCATGTGTTTCGTTAATCGTTCACTGAAATTTAAATGCTACGGTATGTATGACTGCATATGTATGTGCGCGCATCGCATGTGTATGTGTGTGTGTGTGTGTGTGTTACGCTCGAGTAATATTTAGGTAGAAGCCGATACGGTATAAATCAACATCAATTGTTTATCTGTCCGCGGTACAATATTTACCATCGAAGTATTTTTTCAAACGTCGGCCAAAGTATTTTTATGACGCGCGCATACGCGTTCCGCGAGCATGAGCGATAAACTACGGCGTTACATAATCATGTATCACGCGGCACGTGCAAAAATTATCACAGCAAAAGTCCTTAGATGTAAATGTTCTTCAGCGCGCTCGACGATATGCAGTTGCAAAGAATCATTCACTAAAAATTAGCTTATTTGTAGAAAATTATAAGTTGAATTAACAATAGCGTCTTATTTTCATTTAACTTAATACGTCTATATATAAGTAAATTATATAATTAAGAATTTTGAAGCAGAAATTTAGAAGAATGTATCAAAATTTATATTCAACGCAACAATTTAAAAAAGGTAATAATTTCCTAAGAAAGAATCTTGTCTTGTAATCTTATATTCATCATTCAACAAGTCAATACAAGTTTACTGCTGATGTACACAATTTGTTCGGACTCTACTTGAGATGTTCATTTTAGAAGTATTTGCCCTCCTTAAGGTGCGTTCTGTGGGAATCAGAAAATTAATCGGCAAAAATTTCTCACAGAAATCTCGAAAAAGTTCTTTTTATCATCCCGCGGACGGAATTGGATCGGTTGAGTGTCACTGAGGGACGCGCGGAGCACGGACAAGTGCACCGATCGACGCGTGTATGTGTACATACCCGTATATGTGTACGTATATACATGTATATATATGCGCGTGTACGGACGCTTATGTACGTCGTCAACGTCGTTTTCGTGCACGTGAACGCGCGAGCGTGAACGTGTAGCCACCGACAGCTCCGCCCGCGTCCTCCTTCCGTTCATATACCTAACTGGCCATGTACGAAAGTATCCTGCACATAATGTAGTACATAAGCTCGTTACATAGAGGAGGAGAAGGAAGAGAAGGTAATAAAGGGGAAGCGCGTTCACAAACAGGGTGTCCCCGAAAAAAAATTCGACCTCTGTCTCCGATCGTTTCGTTCTCTCTTTTTCTCTCTCTCTCTCTCTCTCTCTCTCTCTCTCTCTCTCTCTCTCTCTCTCTCTCGCGCCCTCTCTCTCTCTCTCTCTCTCTCTCTCTCTCCCCCCTCGCAGGCACGCCTACGTCGTCAAAAATCGCCTGCCATAGAAATGATCGCGCGACAATTTGTTCCGATCGAGTAATTACGATAAGTCGAGACGGACGACGATAAACACGAGGCCGCGGAAGTGAAAAACGGGGGTGTCCCTCTCCGGTAAATTACGCTCGTTTCGTCTGACGTAAGACTCGCGCAGGGCGTACAATTAAATTTAATCGGGGTACACCCCGAGGATCCCCTCTTTCCTACGTACGGGCCGCGCGCGCGAAGAGTTAAAGCACGCGTGTCGTTTACTTTTCTTCGCCACCACCGCGTACATCCGCGATGCAAGTACACCGTGTATGTGTATTGCGCGAATAATGCATGTATTTCATATATAAGCCATATATATGTGGACCAACACGCGCCTGTACATAATGTGATATAAACACATGTATTCGGCGTGGTATGTACACGATGCCAGCGCGTAGGTGTGGATGAGAGAGAGAGAGAGAGAGAGAGAGAGAGAGGAAGGAGAGAGAAGGAGAAACAGAAAGGGAGGTTAAGGGAAGGGCGGAGGAGAGAGAGAGAGGGGGAGCAGGAGAGAGAAAGAAAGACGAAAAGCTGCAGGGAAACTATTGGCCGGACGAGGTATTAACGAGCGGCAATGCTATTGACAAGGGATCGGTCCGAACATCGAGAAAAAGGGAGATAAAAAACCGCCGGCGACGCAATAGATCCTCGGAGGCAACGAAAAAGCGCGGACATGAATACGGTTGACCGAATTTCTCCGTGGAAAAAAGCGGGGGCGTCGTTGTAACGAGAAGGGGTGAAGAGAGAACTGTCGAGCACAAATCAATCGCCGTTCATTGTAATTCGAACGTCAAACTATGATAATGAAAATAAGAAAATTGCAAAAAATCAAAGATTGGAAATATCCTATAGAAAAACGCTTACGTATTTCAGGCACTTCCTCTTGTACTACACAATTATATTCCTTCTGCGTTAAAAAAAATGCGCTAAGAGAGAATATAAAATATAATTTCAAAAAATATATACAAGATAATAAAATATAAGTAATTTTAAAATTCTTGTGAAGAACATAGAACAGAATAAAAATAGTTGAATTGCAGCGCGTCTAAAAAGTAGCTGCAAAATCGCAATGATCGTTGCACGAGAGAATAAATAATAATGTACATGTATGTTGTTTTCACGCGCACAACTGCAAGTTATATATAACAAATACGCCTCTGTTCTCGACGCGAATATATGCAACAAGCACCGTAAAAGGCTATTCGCTGCTAATTATCGTGAAAAAAATGAACTCTGCCGATGCGGCCCGTGCCCTTTGACGCAACTTTTTTCGTCTCGCGGAACAAGCGCGGAATTGAAAACGAACGAAATATTAAAATAGAATAGCGAGAGAAGAGAAAAGAATAGACGGAGGGGATCCCGGGGAAAACTAGTTTACTCTATCAATCGCGCGCGACGCGACGGTGTGCCGTACGTCGCGAAAAATAAAAACTCACGCCGCGGAGCGCGGACTCGCGGATACGCGATCGAGTAATCAAAAGACGCGGCGGGAGAATCCTTTGCGAATGTTAAAAGGGCTTTTTAATTATTTCCATTTTTCATTTATTTATTCGGGGGGTCGCGCGATGCGGATCCGGTCGGCGAGGACGCAGCCCGTTGCCCTTTAACGGAGGCGGGTAAAATATTGCGACGGGCGCGACGCGCAAACGGCATATAAACGATGGAAACCACCGCGGAGAGAACGAAAGATCGCGGGACAATAGTTTTACCGGTCAGGTTCGCGAAAGCGGCCAATTTCATCGCGACCCGAGCGAGATGGAAGTTGGAAGTCCTATATTTCCCGCGTTTCTTATATAACGATTTTCCATATTTTCCTTACTGGCGGTACCGCGGAGGTGGAATTAAAGCTTCGAGAGAGCGATATCGAGGCTCTCGAGTCCCTCGCGAGTTTTCCCACCGGTATTGTCACATTTCTCACAACAGGGGAACCCGTGTCCTTTGTATTAATTTAAATATTTCGATCGGAACGTATTTTGGCTAAGAAAAAAAGATCGCTCGTCGCTTATATATATAAGCCATGTTTTTAATTCGATGTAATTTAATTGCATAAGTCGCATTAAAAACAATTACTGTACCTGGCGCCAACATGCAGATGGAAATTAGAAAAAACGTTGAGTAGAAACGTAAAAAAATGAAAAATACTTAAAATAATTAATTTATAAAATCGCTTAAGATTTTATAAACCCAGATTCAGTGCCTTCATTGCGTTATACATGATTTGTTCATAAACTTTGTCGTCAGTCGGAGAGATAAATTTTCGTTATTGTTATTGCAAACACCCGGATTAAAATGTCCGCACCCAGCTCTAACGCTATCGCGTTGTAACGATCGCGTGTGAGTTTCCACGTGACCAACGCTTTACGGGTTCTACACGACTTTCCCGATAATGCCAAACCCATATCCGTATGTGGGTCACGCTTTGCGCGCACATTAAGCGTCGCCGATAATTATATTTTCCCGCCTCGTCGCGGCGTCCGCCCGATAAAGCGTCACGGCCACGGACGGCGCCGCGTCGCGTCGGTGCGACGCCCGAAAGATCGGCCCCGCGGATCGTCCAGAATCCGTCTAGAGACAGACCGTATCCGTAGAATCGATCGAGACCGCGTAAGACGACGGAAAGCGATGTAACAACTCCGTTACGTCTCGCGAAGGTCGGAATTCGTTAAAACGCATGGAAACACAAACAAGTGTAAGAAGCGGTGAAGAGTAGGTAGATAGAGAACACGGAAAGAGATGAGGGGGAAGAAAACGAAGGGCTGTGAAGAGAAGGATGAGAAGAGAAGGCTCTCTCAGTTTCTCTCAATCCCTCTTTCTTTCTCCTTCCCTCCGCTGAGGAGAGACAGAGGAAAAAAGAGAGGCGGGCAATGCCGCAACAAAAGACAATAATTGTCCCGCCGGAGGGCAACGTGAACTTTTGCGCCGTCGGACAATGCTATCGCCGCCGGGCGCAGAGCGCTGCGCGACAAAACTTTGTCCGGTTTTACATGAGGATCGGCTCTCGTGGAGGAGGACCAGCTCTTTACCCGCCCCCGCGCTGCCGAACTGCCACCTCCCGCGCGTCGCGCGCGGTGTGCCTTCACCTGGGCCCGTGCCGGCGAGAAGCCTATAGCCCGCTTCCGAGAACGCATCTACATCTCGAGAAACCGACTGAATTTTTATGCTGCTTAGACCCGAAAACAAAAACGTCCGCTTTCCTGCCAATTATCGGAAACAAAGTCGCGGAGCCGGAGGCTAACCGGCGAGAAGACAAACAGTCCGAAAGAGAGAGAAAGGGAAGAAAGAGAAGGTGAGTTCTCCCGTGAGAGCGTGTGTGGATTTATCGCGTCAACAACAGGAGAATGAAAAAAAAAGGAAGGCGGCGGATCGGTCGAGGGTGTCGCAGAGATTTCGGGGCGGAAGTGGCGGCCGCGATTATCGTCTTTTAAGCGGATTTAAGAATCCTCTCCGCGTCCGCGAGCATCCCGATTCTCGAAACGGGCAAAGCCGCGAGTTCAGCGCCGCCGCGCCGGCTCCCCGTCTTTGAAGACGAAGACAAGGTTGACACGGGTAGCGAACCTCCCTTCCACTATGCGAAGTAATAATCCGGCGTCCGTTGGAATTTTCCAGCCAAGAATCTCGACCAGGCGTACTCTACTCGACTTTTGCGACGGCGGCGGCAATGGCGGCTGAGACGAAGACGGCCTGATGATCCCGCGTTTATGTGTACACGTTGCCGAGAAGAGAGAGAGGGTTCGGTGAGCTGTCGGAGGGATCTAAAAAGAAAACCCTCAAGGGGTGAAAGCGTCGAGAAATGCTGATTAAATCCTCTTTGGTGCGGCCGACGGCACGGCGACCGCATTAAATAGTTGCAGAAGAACATTATTCGCGAGTTTTATCCGGCGTACTCGCCGCGTAAACGAAGAAACGCGAGTTTCCGCCGGCCGAAAAGCGGCCGAGTATAACGAACAGCCTTCCGGTACTCCGCGCGAATTTCCTCCTCGTCCCCTGGCGAGGCCGCCAACGTGCGCGAATCAAATCATAAGCACTTATCATAGGCACACAAAGGCAATGCATTATTAAAAATTTATTGCGTTAGGATCGAGATAAGATCGACTAATAACTCTAATTTCTTTCTGCTTTTGTAGTTTTAATCTTAATTTACTATGATTACTTCGTGCACGTTAAATCACGGTAAAAGGTATTTGCAATCGGAAACACCTAATCATATCTTTCTTTTATCTCAGCCGCAAAAATTTAATCGCCGGTGATAGATCTATGTATGAATGCAAAATATTTGTTGTAATATAATGTACTCTGAAATAATTGATAGATTTGATTTTCTTTAGCAAAGTTTATTGCTTATAAGATAACTGAGCGTAATTCGTTTCTTATCCTGACTTTTAATATGAAGTACCGATCAATTCTTCTATGCGACAATTGTCGAGGGGGACTTTTACATATCCCAATAATAATAATTCAACACAAAATAATTTTAAAAAAAGTAAAAATTATTCTTTAAATTCACAAGAATTTTATATTTCAGTCTTCGCCTCAAAGATACTTCAAATATAGCGACATGATTAATCTTACTAACATTGCATTTGGATGTAATTAGTTTTACAGAAAAATTTTAGTTATTTCCGAACATTTTCTTCGTTACACCAACTTGTTCTTATGACTCAAGAACGCTTTAAGCAAGTACAAAAAAAACGGGGAAGACACCAATTTAATCGATATACGCTGAGTTACGTCATAGAATGGCCGCGATCATCCGGGAGACTCTGTTAAAAATAAAGAAACGAAATCGAGCTTTACGATCGACAGCCAATGGCAACGCCTTGAAAAAAAGAGATGAGAGAAAAGAACGGATTTCGTACGCGCGCAAGGACACGGAATTATTTCGCGCGACTGTAGTCTCCATGTGAGAGCCGGCGGGATCTCAAGGACATCGAATACCTGGCCTTTTGTTGAGAGGAGGAGGAAAAAAAAGAAGAAATAAAAAACGAGAGATGAGAAAAATGGCGAACGAGATGCAAATATATTCGATTCACGGCGAAGTCAACGGGGCGAAAGTGTGCAGAAGGTCAGTCTCCGTCAGCGACAGGTGACCACATATACGCACGAAGGCGGAATTCAAGGTGGAGGTGAATTACCTGGCCGGGTTTTAAGGCTAGGTCGCCACCTTCCCGAGTGGCCCTGACTCTCGTCGAGTTTCCTTCCCCCCTGCCCCCGCCGGAGTATCCCCATCGGCACATTCGTATCCTTGATCGATGCGACACGCGCGCGTGTGTATTTCCCGAAGTGTCCGCGATTCGACAATCGATTGAGCGTGGCCCCATATGTGCTATTTACGTGTCGCACGAACCTCACGCGACGTTCTTTCGGGCGTTTCTTTCACTCGTAAAGCAACACCAAACTTTTACAAAGAAAATCTTGCACGTTCAGGAGATACGACGCGCGATTTAAACAATCATGTGCTTACAATTTACAATACTCTTTTATCTCACTTAACAAATTACTGGGTACACGTATACCGTTACCGTACTTGAAAAACATCAAAGTTCTTTTGACCGCAGCTTCGAGAAAGAGAGGTGCACCAGGTCTTACGACAGCGCGGGCAAATGCAACGTGTCGATATAAGAACGAGAGAGATGGCCCAAGTCGGGACCACCAAATCGTATTCGCGTGGCACATAAACTCAACCGTGTTTCAGTTTTGCTCGCGCTAATTGCTCAAGTCTGTCTGAGTACGCGCGCGACCAATCTCCGTGGGGACCGCGCCCACGTGCCGCCGGAGTTAACTTAATTACGGTCAATTAAGCGTCAATTAACCGAGTGGCATGCGCGCATACGCGCCAGCGACCTTCTGTGCCATAAGTGTGCACGAATATGTCCGTCAAATTAACGAGACGCGGCATGACGATCTCAAGACGTCAAACGTCTCAACGTGCGAGACACAACGGTCTTGAGTTCTTTCCTCGCAAACGAAGCGATGGGAGGAACACAGTTTTTTAAGGACTTCGCGGTTCGAAAATAATCGGCCACCACTGATACCGGAAAAACTGACGCAGGTGCACGCCGAAACAACAAACTCGGGTGCTCGTCGCGTATCGAGATTGTAACTATACGCAATGAAAAAAAAAAGATAATTACGTCGAACGTCAATGCGGAAAATTATTCCAGCTTCGATTCGACTCCGCCAATGAAAACTACCGTTTTTAACCATTTTTTGTGCAAGCTTGTCGACGAGAAAATATTCCCGACCCCCGTGTCAGTTACGCTGACATCGCCACACACGCATCACGTATAACGCATTTATCGAAATGTTAAAGAATTTATCGAACGTGTTCGGTCGCGATCGATGATACAAAAATTCTCACGCTCAAAGATTCTTGTAAGTAAATAATACGACTATGTACAAGTTCGCGTAATTTAATTGAATTGTGTATTTACTTAGAAACATGATGCACCGATAGGATTCACCGTCAAGTCGACGGCCTTTTCTTCTACGACGGAGCATCGATATCGATGACGGCACTCGCGAGACGACGAGTCACCGCAATAATTAATGACACTCGTCGAATCCTTCGTAAAAAGTTGATCGCTCTGCCGAGAACAGAATGCGGACGCTACACGTCGTTCCAGAAATAAAGCTGTCATCCGGTGTTCGTTTGAAGTACCGAATAGCGGGTCTTGAATAATAAACGGAAGATAAAAATACGCGCCAATTAGTCGAATTAAGGCGCCGGCACAAAACAGATACCATGAATATAACAACGAGATCCGCCGAGGGTATACGCTGAAGAAATTAAGGAGCGGTAAAATACGCGTGAAACTCAATCGGTTAATTTGAAGCCTCGGCTTCGGTTTCTCGATTCACGGCCAACTTTACGGAAATCTGAGTTTTCGAAACAGATCGAGACTGCCGGAAATCCTGCAAGAAATGATTGTATTCTCTAGTAAACACAGAAAGTTTCTAAAACTAACTTTCTAAAAAACATTCTATACCAATAAGCACCAAAAATCCAACCGAAAATCAACCATATGAGTGAACGGTAAATAAACCAAACGGTCGAAATGGCAAAATCTCGCTGTACTCTGGATATCCACGCTCGAAGAGTGCGCAAATAAAAATCGTTAGCAAATGTTGCGAAATAATATATTACCGGATCGAGTCAAAAAGCTGCCCCGTATATATTTCAAAAAAAAAAAAAAAATATGTATAAATAATATATATCGCAGAGAAATCATCTGGTGTAATATTCTGCATTAATACCCATGTGTCACATGTGTACCTAATATACAATGTATAAATAAAACATAATACGCTCTACGCGATCTAAATATATTTAAAATTTATAAGACATATACGTATATACCAACGACGGTGTCAATTAGCAAACACGTGGTCGCGGTCAAGAAACTTAATTCCCGCCGCAGCTTTTGTCCGTTGACTCACACACTCGTTGCTCCATTTTTTCGCGCTCGCTCAGCGGAGTCTCACTCGGAAGGAAACACTCCCGGAGGCGAGGAAAGGCGAGAGAGCAAACGCTTTTCCTTATTCATACCGGCCATTATCTCCGACAATGTTGCGCGATAAATACCGCCGTGGAACCAATTAAGCGGACCGCGCGCAGCGCAGCGCGTCGCCGCTTTTATCGCCGATCTTTTTTTCTCTCTCTCTTCTTTTTGTCGACGACATGCGCGCCGCTCAATCTCGTGCCACTATCCACGTCCCGATTAATGAGGCGCGACCGGGGTGGAGAGAGGAACCGGAAAGAATCGGCGGTCTGGTTTTCGAGGGGGAGAGGGCCGGGTAGGAAGAAAGCGACGGCGGTTGTAGCGGCGGAGGAGAAAAGTAAGACGCGAGAGAACGACGAAAGTCGCTTGTAAGAGGCGGCCGACGCTAAAAGCGCCACGCGGCCGCGTGAATAATAATCCGTGATTAATAGAGTGCTAAGCCAACAGCGTGGCGCGCCCGCCGCATGAATGGCCGTAGTACTATTAAGCGGCGGCTATATTACACCTACGGTGATACGAGGCGAGCGTGGAGCCCGGGCGCGCGCGGTGTTGTGTATCGGGGCACGGCTAATTTTGTCAGCGCGACGAGATGCCGAAGGTGCACGTCCCGTCCGACCATTATCTAATCCGTCGCATCGCGTCGCGTCGCGTCGCGTCGCGTCGCGTCGCATCGCATCGCATCGCATCGCATCACAGCGCATCGCGTCACATTGCGTCGCATCGCGTCGCGTCACATGAATTCGCACGTTAGACTCCAGACCCGCGAAACGTACAGATAGTACATAAATTTATTTACCATAAAAACAATAACCCCCAGATATATATACACAGTAATCTATTGCAGTCTCACGTAACCCTAACTTCGTCACGCTGCGCGCTGTTAAATTAAACCTGTTATACTGCGTATAAATTAACAATCAACCTGTGATTAAAATAAGTATTTTCTTTAAAACGATAAATCTCCGATTGTATCATTCTGACTTTTCTTATTTTCAGTTAAAGAGATCAATGGTAAAACGTAGAATAAATGACACTATTCAAATCTCTATATCGCGGTAAATCAGCAATAAATATTTTAATATTGAACGTAAAAATTTCAATAGCAATGTACCGTAGACAAAACGAGATGTGACCAACGTTAACACCGTCAACATTGGTCGATAACGACATTGGCCAAGTTATATCTTGACGATTGGAATATCAGGAGAGAATGTTATGTTATCTATGCGTCTGTAACACCTAAGCTGCCCGACGCGCCGAATACCGCGGTGTCTCGTCAGGATTACGGCGCGAAGCGCGGATTCAGAGGGAACCAAGAACGTAATTTCGGAGATAGCCGTGACCGCGGTCATCGGTTGGCGGTTCGCCTACGTAATACGTACTACGTATACGTATAAGTGGTAGGTAGAGGTATGCGCAAACGGCAAACAAGAAGTAGCTACTGGCTGCTTCCACAGGTGGTCGGGTCACGAACTGACCCCACTCCATCGGCCCATCTCTCCCTCTTTCTCCCTCCCTCTCTCTTTCACCGTCTCTCTCACTTATTTGAATCCTTCTTTTTCCCTCCTTTTACCTCTTTCTCCCTTCCTCTGTCGCGTCCTCGCATTTCCTTCCTCAACGATCTCTCCTTCTCTCCCGGTTATTTCTTTTACACTCCTCCGTTCGCTATTTCCTTCCTCGCGTTCTTGTCTCGACGCCCTCATTTGTTTTTCTTTCTATTCTCCTCTCTTTTGGGTCTCTCTCTCTCTCTCTCACTCTCTCTCTCTCACTCTCTCTTTCTTTATCCAAAGCTCACTCCTGCTGACCCACGGCATGTTACATTAGGATGTGTAAGTAGGCAGGTACGTAGTAGGTCGAGTGAGCCGTCGAAGGAAGGAGAAGGTGACGCCGTGAGTATACCTAGCATTCGTAACGCTCTGACGTACCGTAAAGTCCTCCCGACATTTCGACTGGTTTACGCTTGGCTACGAACTAAGGAAGCCCTGATTTCCTGTCTTTCCTAGAAAGCGCGCTCAAATACGTTCGAACTACCAATCGCTAAACGCAACAAATGTAACTCACTCAAGGTTTTTTCTTTACATAATCTAATTTCAAAGAAAAGATGTTACGTAACTCTTTCGACGATGGAAAAAGTTTACAAATTTAACCGAAAGACAAAGTGCAAAATCAAGAAAATTATTTTATTCATAGATAACGCAGTTCAATAAAAATCGAGATAAAAATAGACGGAATCAATATATACATATTTGACCATTTATGAATAAATATATATGTTCGTGTATAAGGAAAGAATAGAAACAAAATAATAAGTTTCTCCGCGAATAAGTTTTTTTCTTAAGCTCGATAAACTTCTTTCCTGAAGAAAATCTGAGAGTCAGCCCAACCGTGGTTTTCACACGACCTAATTTCGGTTATCTGGTAGATAAAAGTTATCTCTGTACAACGCATTGCCTTTGTGAGTCAGTCTCGTGTTTAGTATTTATGATCGCGAAATAGCCATGAGGCTCTCGTGTCGGCAAGAGTTGCGTACGCGTGAAGTGGCCTGGCAAACTTCACGAGGAACTCAAGGCCGTGTTATGTCAAAGCTTCGCGGATATACATTCTGTATCGTATACTAGATGATGTAAGAGCAATTTGTCAAAGATCTTTTGACATACTCGGTAAAATATACAGACGGGAATCTTTGAAGAACAATACTTACTGGATTTGTTGCGATATAAATTTTATCATTAGTAAAATTTTATTATATCGTTTGAACATTAATATAATTATTTTCGCGTATATCGTGTACGCATTAAAATCACAAATTTACAGTAGTAATCACAAATTGAATACATGCATATGGAAATACAATATTTTTATGTAATGTTTTAAAATTATTTATATAAAAGTTAAATTAAGTAAAAAACTACTATTTTGCACTGTAATATTTATATTTCGTTGGATAATACACAGACTGCCTCAGACAGATTTAACAAATATATTTGCATGTATAATAGCAAATAGGTATCTAAGAAAGGATTATATAATTATTGTCAATTTAGTTCATAATAGAAATTGAATTTGAACAAAATTGACCAGATATTGAATTTTGCTAATTAAAAGATTTCCAAAAACGATACTCGCCAGAAGGAACGAGATTTACGAAGAATTCTTGAGTATTTTGTATCATAAATTTTAATAATTTAACTACGATATTTAATAAAATTAGCTCGTAAATGAAATTCATGCGCGATATTATATTGCGCCATTGCGCGTCACTAAATTTCAAAATCGATAATAAAATGTTGAAGATACTAACACAACTCTGCCATACATCTACTTGCCCTCCCTCAATCATTAATTAAACAAGGGACACTTGACAAACAAGAAATATTACCGTGAAATGAAATAATCACGGAGACGAGAGGTATTTTATTAGGGAGAGCTCTCGCAAAAAACGCGGAAAGTACATTCGCGGATTACCAATTCGTGGTTGTTTATTCAATTCCATCAGCGACGGGGTGCGAACAGGGTGCGCTGTTCGCCGACGTCCGCGGGAAACCGTTTCCCGACCGTTTCCATCCGCGCGCGCGCGCCCGGATTCCGAAGTCCGCAGCAAGGGAACCGGGTTGCGCCGCCGCTCGGTTGCTCGGTTGCTCGGTTGCCTTCAGTCGTAGGATGCTGAAGGCACTGCGGTTGCCATGGCGACCCACCACCACCGCAGCCCGATGTAATTATTTGAAAAACGCCCGCCGCAGCCCCATCCCGCCACCCACCACCCCCGGGGGGTTGCCGGGTACAGAGTGATGCAAAAGTAGCCGAGTGGACTTTTGCATCCGTGTGCCGGAGGTAATGATCAATGTCACCACCTTCGCGGTCCAGCTCCTGTCCGGACATGGCGCACGTAAACGACGAAAAATTTCCGACGAGGAAAGACGCTAACATCGCGAGGTTGAATCAATTGAATCGTAAAACGGTCTATCAATTTCCGTAACAATATGCTGCCGAAAATAACTATTGCGTAAGAGCTCTTTATCGCGCGAAGCGGAGCATCGGACATCGACTTCCGGATTCTGTCGCGGACTGTACAATAAATATGCGGGCTTCCGCTTCGTAAATTGGTTCGCTCGAAATAATTAAATGCGAAATTTCCCGCCGCTTTTTTGAGATAGCGAAATTTTAGTCGCGAATTTTTTGCGATCTCCGCGAGGGATCCGCCGAGAGTAGCCGACTATTTTCGGGCGAAAATTCAACTCGCGGGGATTCGGCCGCGAGATCCACAATGTGGCAATCCGTAAATCCGCGTATCGCGCCCGTATTGGATTCTGAATAATCTGAATTTTTCGGCCAATTTTCCCAGCGATCGGTTTAGCGGTTTAACTGCGGCGTATGCACGCACATACGCTCTCGTACGCTACGGATTCTAGCCTTTTCCGGTAGATATGTGATTGGAATGTGACGAACGGAATCCACTCGACGATTATTACATAATGGCGTTCTTGGATTTAAACAATTTTAACGTTTATAATATATACGAGTATATAATATGCGCGTATCCGCGCAATATATATCCGTTACGCTTGTAATCAATCGTAATGATATTAAAACGATTGCTACCTACACGAATGCAATTATTATCATCGCCCATGCGGCATACGAAATTTAACGATTCGACGATGAATATTTTCTTTGCGCTTGTTCCAATCTGGGAAAAATTTTGCGCCCTTATATATTAAAATCTTTATTAAATATACATATTCTATTTTTTGCTTCCAAGATCTCCTCGCGCCAAAATTTCTCGGGAAAATTTTCAAATAACAAATGTAGCCTCGAATCTAGAAGTTAACACGAAATCCAAGACACGAAAAGTTCGTATTATTATGTATCCTGAAAGAGGCCGGCTTTTTCACATCGTCGAGTGCTTGCGCTGAGTATTTATAGGGGAGCAAAAAAATTTGTGAGCAAATGTAAAGTGCGAGAACAAACGATTACGTTTATCATATTAACAGTAGGAAATCTCGGAAAAGAGGAAGGACAGCGGAGTATCCTTACAACTTTTTCTAAAAAAACAGTAACTGAAGAAGACAATTTTTTAAAATTAGTTCTAAATTGCACAGCTACCTCTAATTAGAGAACAAGTCAGCTTCTGAGTCGGAGTGTACCCTCCACCATCCCCCTCGCATCTACCTGAATGCTCAAGGGTGTACATAACGCGGTAGTCGGAGTGTGGGTCAAAAATCACAAACGCGCGGGGATGAATTTCCTACACCGCGGCTCTCACCCGCGCTTGGTCACCTCATCAAGCACCACGTAGGAGGTGTAGATGCGACTTGCTAAAAATTATAATTAGAATTATGATGCCCTGCTACGCGCAACCATTTTACTCGCTGAAAAGGACCGTGACCCCGCTTTATTTATATCTCGATTTTCCAAAGTGCGTTATTGTTAGACAAGAGAGAAGAAATATACCCCCCCCCCTCCGATTGAGTGTTCAATATTCCTTGAATATCAATCCACATTGCGTTTTCTTGCGTATGATTCTCCACTGATTTTCTGACAAAGTGTAGGATATAGAAGATATAAGATAATATATATGAAAATACTTATAAATGAGAGAAAAACAAGATCTCTTTTAAGTTTTCTAGCCTATCACATTTATTAATTCCTATCAATTTGATTTCGAAAGTAATTTTGCACTGAAGATTCGATTAAAGTAACAGAAACAACATTAAGGTCGGGCAAATCGATCGACAATCGGAAAACACGTTCTTCCGCGTATTTCGCGACCTATCTCCGAGAAGACGATGCCGGTCCACGACGGAGAAACGAACGAAGAAGGTGGGCCGAGAAGACGAAGAGAGCGAAGAAGGGAGGAGGGAGACGCGAGAAGGAGAGAGAGAGAGAAAGAGAGAGGTCCGTGGCGATGCTCACTTGTTGCTCGCTCGACTAATTGCTAAGTAATTGGCCCCGTACCCCCGCTCGTATAAAGTTTGCTTCATTGTCTTTAATAACGCCGTGACCTGCGCTAATGACTCACGTCGCATTCGTCAGGAAAGGGAGACGACGGGCACTCAATGAAGAGAATTCAGATTGTAAATGCCCGAAGAGTTGAAAAGCCGATGAAACGTGCATAACGTTTCGTTGAGCGTTGTTCTTAAGTAGCGTAGCTCATAGAGTAATGCGAAAAATACGGCTACGTGTTTCGGATCAAAGATGCGTACGAGTTTTCACTTTTCAAATCGTGAAGACAACGCACATTTGTTGTTGTCCCATTTCTGCATTCTCTTCCTCCTTCGAGATCATCCTCTGAATCGACTTGGCACGCAATTAGCACAAATATCACCGCCAATATTCACATTATACCAAAAATAATACATTTGAAATATTTCTTTTTTATTTCTATTTATGAATTCGAGTCAGTTTCGAACACATCAACGGATACATTTGTGGCAAAGGTCCAATATATATAAGTCCAGAAACAGATTAATAAAAGAAAATCAATTGTATTCACGGACTCGAAGACGAGAGAGTTCGTGACAATTTAAAAAAATCTTTAAAATTTATTTTAAATTTATTTTCATCTAATTTTTATGTTTTAAAAATAAATTGACAAAAATTATTTTGGAGACACATAGACAACAATTAATACGTATTTTAAGCATGCTGCAATGTTTTCAACGACAATACGTTGCGACCCTTTACTATCTTTTTTCAAATTCTTCTTAACACGATCGCGAGCGATGGAAGATCGAATACTCAATAATAAAATATTTAAAAAATTACAAAAATTACGTACTTGGCGCTCGATCCGACCCACTGTCTACTAAGAATTACCAATTATCAGATAGAATGGGGAAATTTTTAAGTGAGCGAGTAATTCCTCGTGAAAGGCGCGGCAATTAAAACGAGTATAGCCTATATTTTTCTAGAGGTGCCGGAACAAATCGCATTGGGAAATTACAGCGGAAAGAACGGGCATGTTATCTAGATACATTATTAATTTACCACTACCATTACTTTCTCATTATTATTCACTATTTAGTAAATGCTCGCTATTGTCCTTAGTTTCTCCGTACATGTCCCACATGACGGCGCATTTAATCAATAATTATTTAGCTCATGGAATAAAATTTCCAATTAGAAAATATCGAGAATAAGACAAGACAGAATGAAAAATCGCCGATAGAATTGCACTAAAGATAAAAAATGTTATTTGAAGATAACAGAAGTTAAGTTGTTTGCGCTCATTACAATGAAAACTTGATTCCCCTACAATTTAGGTACTCTATAGATTGAGAACGGAACTGTTCTGGTTTATAGATCGGAATGAGCGGAGAGATACAACGCGGATATCCGTGTAACTTTCCATCGAGGCAAGTACCTAAGGGATAGCCGACATAACGAGGTACACGTGTCGCGCGCAGCAAGACTTTGGTGCACCGTGTGTGTCACATGTGCGGAAGTAAGAAGCTGGTCGTGTCGCAGCATCCGTGCGACCCCCCCGGCAGTCGGGGGGAACAATCCGTGCGTGACCAGATGTCCGATTGTGCGCGGAATCGCGGAGTGTGACTCATGCCCCGGGCGACGGTGTCGACATAAGGGAGACATCGGAGGACCTATATGACGCGCGCATGACCACCTTCGGCGCGCACACACATTACCGCGCAGGTATATTGCATGTATAGCTGATCGTAACTGATCGCCTCCCGACGTCGCGTCAGTCCTGAGAATCTCGAGAAGGAAAATCGCGCAATTTTCTCTTTATAAGAATAAACATTTTCAGAATTGTTGCAACAGCGATCGACATTTCTTTCAAAAACGTAAGTTTTGATTGGACAGAATTCGCGGGAATCATAGATTATAACGAAAAGCAAAAAATAAAATAGATCGTCCTAATAGTTACCCGATGATGTCTTAAGTATCTAGGTACGAGCACATTATATGCACAGCAAAAGCAATATATAGGGCTAATATACCGTTAAATCCTGGCCTGTCATTGTCGCTGATTAAAAACCGAGATTAAAATTTGCCGAGACTCTTCGAGACCTTCGCCATAGTAAAACGGTTTATGATGGTCAATATAGGTTTATGATGTCCTTCCTCGGTCCTCCATTCCTCTATCGCTCGGCGATCAGGTACCTAACGAGGTAGGCCTCTAGAGTCGGATTAGCAACAGCGTCACCGACGTAATTTTCTTTCAGATGTACAAAAGATGCTCGACATTATAGTAATGCGCATACTTTTCACGCTTCTGGCTTTTCATACGACTAAGATGCTAAGATGATTAATCTGTTCCTTGGGAAGCGCGTTAAGGTGGCTAACAATGTAATGGCGAATAATATAATGGCAACGTGAATCTGAAATTTTTCATTGCTTAAACGATTATATGCCAGCATTTTACACCGAAATTATTTCAAGATAAAAATGTACACGTAGACTATATAGGCATATATATTTTTTCATCATGGCGATAAGTAAAATTAGTAATAAATTGACAATTTTAGATCGAAAGAAATAATTTGTCTTATGTTTCTCGTTATGTATATCTATTTATTTTATTAGTAAGAAAATATCGATTGCAAAATAGAATTAAAATAATAAAATATAAAAAATCTCTTTCAACCTTAAACTATCAATTCTCACGGTTCCATTCTTAAAGCGAAGTATTCGGATTCTGTAAATACTTGCGCTGATAGAGTATATAGCTACATTTGAAACCGATATTTTCGAGCAATTGAAATAAATTCGGAAACAAGCCAAAATCGTGTACCATTACAAAAAATAGCGTTTCCATACAATAAACGCTTTGAAACGGGTTTTACGAAATCACCTGCACAAACCTCGATGACAGCCACAAGTTGCGCGAGAAATTCCCACGATAAACCATAACCGTATAAAACGCGACCAAACGATCCGATATTTGTCCTGTAAATAAAGAATAATTCCTGTAAATAAAGCCCCCTAACCGAATCAGGAAATATCACGTGCTTCCCGAAAATCTCCCGAGGCACGAGCATTCGCGTCTGAGCTCGTGAGTCGGAGGAAAAGCTCGCCGTCGTCGGGCGATGTGCTCTATTCCGAAATTAAGATCCGCTCGTATATACACATGTATACACGCATACGTGCGGACGAGAGGAACATTCAGGAAGGACATGGGGAAAAAGGATGAAGGCGACAGGAGAACGAGCAGCAGAGTAGCAGACGGAGGAAACGGCCGGAGACGGAGAATCTCAGCGACGCGCCGGCTAGACGGCATCGTAAACTCCGGCGAGGAACTTTTGAATTTTAGTAAGAGGCACTCCTTCTCTCTTGCCCACCCTCTCTTTCTCGCCCCGATTTCGGCCGGTGCCGCTTTCCTTCTTCCTCCCTCTGTTGCCTTAGCCCTATAAATTTGGGGTTCCTCCCGTTTCCTTCCCCGTCTGCGACTGTGCTACCTATATACGTTCGCACGCTCTAGCGTCGATTAGGGGACCACCGTAGTGAGCTAACATATCCTTGGAGAGCCCCTCGCGGAGAGTTCCTCGCCGAAGTCGGCAGAGGTCGCCAGACAAAGCAAAAGTAACAGAAAAAAAGAAGAAAAAAATACAAAGGAAGAAAAGAAACCTCGATCTCGAAGGGGTAAGTCTCCTCCGACTGACGATATAATGCGAAAGGGCGAGGAGTCAATAATTTGTCGTTAACGCAGAGCGTCAATCCAACACCTTCACCGAGAACAGGACGTTACGATATCGAGGCATTTGATTAGGCAAATTAGGCGCACGAAACTGCTTTTGAATTGCAGATTAATAGTTTAATAACGGTGACGCATCACGTCGATCAATAATTAATTTTCGCGCTAAATATGCGATAAGCTATACATTCTATCAGAATCGCCGGACGTAGGTTCGTAATCGCGGGGAAAGCAGCGACGCGACGACGACGCGTCGAGAGGGGCACGAAAGCGACAAAACGAGAAAGCAAAATTCGCACGAGGGATTTTTATTATTTATGTATAATTTCTCGTCGGGACGAATTTATATCGCAAGTGTTTCGCGGAGTTGGAGACTCCAGGAAGTAGTTTTTGGTTGCGGGACCACCGCGTTCCCGTGCGAGGAAAGAAACCAAGTTTTTTCGCCATTGCCCAACGCGCACTTAGCATAGAAACGTCCTTCCGGGTCATAGGTATTCAGATTTTCCTATCCCTGGCACCCAGGATTCTTTTTCCTTCGGGATACGGGAAGGGTGCCTGCCTGCCTGCCTGCCTGCCTGCCTGCGGAGGGTGGCTCGAAAGAAACGATAGAGCCAGAACGCGCGAAACGGAAGGGAAGGTGAGCGGAACAGCGGGCGGAGGGACGGGTAGAAGGGGGAAAGGGGGGCTGAAGGGGAGTAAGGGAAAAGAAGGCGGCTGCCATAAAGAGCGAGCGGGAGAGACAGACAGAGAGAAAAGGGGAGGGGGTGAGGGGATAATTCCACGGCTAAATATCGGTAAAAATCAATACTATCTCTTTTCCTCGACGCACTGCCGTCGCAGCTAATAATGCACGCAAAGAGCGCAACTCTGAAGGACGATCAATAAATCATTTCCTTAACGATTTTCCTGGCATCGATCGCGGGACGCGTGCTTCCGTCGCAAGAATTCCTTCGCGCAAAATGCATTTCTGGATAACGTCCTACATAATCGTCGAAAACATTCGTCATCTGCGAAATTACAGAGGCAGAAATTTGCGTTGCCATTTCGCAAAATAATTCCTCTGGATGGAAAAAGATATATATGTATATGTATAAGAAAAGATATATATTATATATACATGTATTTTTTAAATAGAATATTAATAAGAAGAGAAAGAGAGGTATTTTTATTAATAAAAATATATATTATATAAAAATCTGTCTTTCCGCCCAATCTGCAATTATCTAGGAAAGCTTAGGCATATATGATTCGCGAATATTATCCGTGCAGTTTAAACGATTTCACGACGTATACGTGAGATAATCTTTATCAACTTTCTCCGTAACACGACAGTTTGGGAGCCGGGAGTGATTTCAATGCAGCAGAGGAAGTTGGTCGTAAGCGGACGAATACCAATACGACTGCCGTATAGTACGAACAAGTTGCTACCAAGGTAGCAAGAAAATACCCGCGTAAGAAGGGCAAGATATTCGAGCCAGGGGAAACAAGTTGCAGCCCGAGAAAATTATCAACCATAAATTCAAGGCAGGTCGAGACAGTGTCTGATACATGGCGCCTCGTTGCCATTTCCAAGTGCAATGCAACTTATACGCGTTTTCTATGCAGCTGCATCTCTGCGACGCCGTAGCGTATTAAATGACTCCGTAAAAACGCCACCCGCCAGAAATCCATCCATCAGAAATTCCCATGATTTAAATATCAGACAAAATCAAAGTTAATGCGTCGTTTCAAAACATTTCTATTGCAAATCTATTGCAAATTGTACTAAGAATTTTTCAGATTATTTCATAATCATTATATTTGAAAATGTACTTCATCTTGTTACTACTTATTTTTTATCTTGGCTTCAGCGGTAAAGACGACTAAATGTTTATTCTCACAAAAATATCGATTGTTATATTTTTCCGCGGAGAAAAATTAAATTTCTGTGAAATCAAAACAAGACGCAAACTCGTCTTATCAAAAGGGATTCATTTCAAAATGTAGTCCGCCCAGAACCTTGCACAACTAAAATACCAAAGATTACGCCGGAGGTCCATCAGCGAGCTACCTTCGCGTCTTGAACGTAAATCTCTCGAAGAGAACCCATTTCGCGTGTCGCGCACGCGAATGTTTTCCCGGCCGTAGATTTGATACTTTTTCGAGTGCTGGCGCGATTTACGTGTCGCCGTAGCGACCGGCGCGATACAGAACGAGGCGACTTGTCTCGCTCGCTGCATTTGCGAGAGAGAAAGAGAGAGAGAGAGAGAGAGAGAGAGAGAGAGAGAGAGAGAGAGAGAGAGAGAGAGAGAGAGAGAGATCCACGGCGATCCGAATTTCCGCTTGTCCTTTTCTGAAACGCGGCGGGGGTAACGGCGTGGAACCGCGGGCTCGACCACGACCTGAGACAAACGGTAACGAAACGCGCGCCTGCCGCCGCCGTCGCCGCCGCCGCCGAGGATCCCCAACGTTCCGAGGGATCCCTTTGCACGCGAAAGTGTAAACGGCGGTGGCGAACGCACGAGCGAGAGCTGCCTCGGTCCGAGAGACCGAGGGTCCGACCGAGCGACCGACCGACCAACCAACCAACCAACCAACCAACCAACCAACGCCTCCTGCCATCGACGCTCTTCCTCTCTCTTCTCATCTCTTCTCTCTGTCCCTACCGCACCGAAGGAGGAGTAAAAAGGAGAAGGGAACCAAGTGGTTCTCAACGAGTACCTTGTATAGAAAAAAACGATTCTTTACCTTAATTCTCTACCGATATTATTGAGGGTCCTGGCACGAGTGTGGGACAGGGTGCTCAACATATATAGTTTCGTATACATTCGAATAATTGACGTCTCTTTCAACAATTTGAATTCATCATCGAAATAGAATAGCTACCAAGATATCTTTGAATAAGTCTGGCATTATATTATTATTATATTGCACCTTGTTCAATAAATAATAATTGACTATAAAATTGCAACATTAATTTTTTAGGTTTTTCTGACAAAAAAGATGTACTTTATATCTTTGTTTCATATAATTATTAAAAAACTGAAACAAAAATTTATGATGAAATATGATTCTAATTATTACAAGAATTTCTCTTTCTCGACGGTATTGCTCGCAAACACACAACAAGAAATGTATAATTTTTCTCCATCTCACACGCGTCGCACAAAAAGGACACGTCGAGACGGAAAAAGGTAGCGCTTTCGCGAGATTTGTGAAATTGCTGCAATTTTTGTGCCACCTTTAACACGCGCTAACTATCGATCCGTGCGTCATGGTCGCGACAATTGAGTCCTTCGTCCGTCGTCTACATCTCGTTCCCTATAAAGGAATCGACAAAAGAACGGCATCCAGGCGTGTTAAAAGGCGAAGGGCGTAGAACGGAGGATGACAAATAATTTGCAGACAGCAGTGCGGAGAGATATCGTGAAAAATTAAAACACTGGAAATATGAGAACCTCCGTTCACTCTTTCCCCCTCTCTGTCCCCCCCCTTTGCCACCCTCAAACCCCGACCCACCCTCCGTAACCCCTCCGGGGTGGCTAGGAGGGTTTAGGGTGAAAGGGGGGAGAGTAGGAAAGGAGGAGGGAGGTGTGGGTCGCGTACAACACCATACAAAAGTTCACGTCACCTCGCGCGGCGGTACAATCCATGCCAAAAACTCGTGTCCACTTATTTCATTTCGATCTTTCGCCCCCGAACAATGTAACGTCGGGGATACTTATAACGTATAATTTCTCCGCTCCTCCGGCCGAGCGCGCGTATGTGTCCTCTCTCGGAGACCTCTCTCGGAGAGCGGGGGCGACGGAGGGAGGGGTTAACTAAGTTGTGACAGGTGGACGATTATTCAACGTCGACAAAATTATAGGGTTACCCTATAATTTATGTTAGTTAATTAAGAGTGGACAGG
Source organism: Temnothorax americanus (assembly GCF_048541705.1). Taxonomy (NCBI): domain Eukaryota; kingdom Metazoa; phylum Arthropoda; class Insecta; order Hymenoptera; family Formicidae; genus Temnothorax; species Temnothorax americanus. The sequence goes on along the minus strand of NW_027509307.1, from coordinate 299,743 downwards.
AATTAAAATTCATGCTAGCGAAACTGCATCTCGCTCGACTTTGTCGTTTCAATTTCATAAATCCTCCGCGGTAGCACGCCGACCGCCACCGTCTCAGGCCGTGGCTACTTTATAATCTTCGTATATATCGCTAATTAGACTGATTAAAGGCAATCTATCGTGTCTCCGAGGATGCGGCGGGGCTGATTAATGACATGCGCGACTCCCGTGCACCGCGGGGCTATAATAAATTCCATCTAGACGCGCGCCCGCGCCGATTATGCCCGGACAGTGCATTAATTCTTGTTCCCGGAAAAATAATCCGGTAATTCAATACGACGCTATTGAACGATCTCCCGTCGTTATCGCATATAAGTTTGCGCAGAACGCCGAACGAGGCTACGAGGATCGGAAAAACCGCCCTCGAGAGAAAAATGCAAGAAACACAATTCCTAATGTCATAAATTTGTCATTATCAAAACGCGATTCTTCTCACGTGCATTAAGAAGATACCGGAGCGCGCGTCGCATTAATTTCCCGCGTCGCGACTCCCATTTGAAATACGACCGTTATTTGTCTCGCGTATATTAGCACCGCGTTGGAATACGAGATATTAATTCCCATCGGAAGATCGGTCGGCAGTCGCGAGTGCATTTTAATCCGGGGAAGAACAAACGGCGTTTGACTCGCGATATTAATTTCCTAAGGTCTCCCGATGGTGCGGGAAATGAATGTGTACGTCGTCACCCACCCACGTGGCGCGCCTCTCGCTAGCAAAACTTCCTTTTTAAGTTACGTTTATTCGCGGCTCACCTCGTTTCAGCTCCCTCGGGAAAACAGCGGAGAGCTTATAGCGCCGTTCGCTAATGATGTTGTTCTACTTCCCACGCATTCTTCATCGACGTTACACCGAACGCGGATCTCTTAAAATCGGGTTACGTTTTTGAAATGCGCCCCGATATCGTCCATCGTTATCGAATACATAATACGTTGTATAGGAAGTATATGAATATATTCGTAAAATGTCAAAGGTCATAAAATATACCATGCGTGTATATTTCCCGATTACATCGCCCTTTCGAATTTCGCCCTCGCGAATTTCGAGCCGAGACTTTCCCTTTCGGAAACTTACGTGAAAGAATTTTTCGGCTATCTGTTAATTAAACATCGAATTAAAGCTTCGTTTCACGAAACTCCGGAGTAAAATCGCGGAAGAGGAGATCTTGATACATTTACGCTTTTAAGATTTAACGCACCGAAAGTCCCCCAACTTTCGATTTTAAATAACCGATTCCATGTACCTTTTAAAACTCGTCATTAAAACGTAACGCTTCACCGTTCTCAAAATATCTTCTTCATTTGCTGATCTACCGCTGCTCTCCGCCGTATCGCGCGATATATAATTGGAGGTTTTCTTTACCGTAATTTCATCCTCGCACTTGAAAACGCGGAAAATTCCTCGACGTTACTCGCGTACCGCGTCTGTCCGCGTGTTTGACGCAATCGGTCCGGTGGTTCGCCGGAATTTAGAATATTCCATCACACACACCGACGAGCGCACACCGCGCGTTCGCACTCACGCACGTGGGGCACGTGTAACGCACATACATGCGCATACACATGTGCATGTGCGTTCCCTTTCCCGCTCATATTTGACGAGTATGATGTGTGTCGCGACTATGTTTTCCACCGAACGTGTCCGCGCCTAAAAATAATCCCCGGTTATGTACCGCCGGTATTAGTTCCTAGTCCCGCATGCATATGTACGACGACTACTAGAATCGTAACGGATTTTTCCTGCCCCGCGATCCATCTCTCGCATTCCAGCCTCATCGCGCGCATCGTGCAAGTTTCGAATAATACGTTCCGCCTCATTCCCCGATTCGGCCGATCGAATCCGGGGCGCGTAACAGCCCCGGACGCTTGTTACAAAACTATTCGAAAAACTGGTTTCCGCCGTTCGACCGAGCAACCCCGCGTGCTTCTCCGCGTGTGTGTGTGCGCGCGCGTGTATGTGTGCACGTGTGTATACGTGCGTGTGTGCACGCGAGTATAAGAGAAGTCTCAGGCTGCTGCGTGCAGCGCCCGAAGCACGTGATAAGTTAGTCGAGCGTACGAGCGCTCCACGTGCTTGTCTCGGGGAACGGCAATGACGATGACTCGATGCAAACGATTAAGACGAATCCCGAAAAGGCGTAAATGCGAGCGTGCTCGAGCAGGACTATCGGTAAGAATGCGGACCGACAGGGAGACGAAAGCAGTAAATAACGCCGTCGTCTACCTGTGGACCGCGTTATCTAGGAATGTCAACACACGCGACGCGTACCTACCCTGCGCACTCTCGCGCATCGTTCTCGTATCGTTGCCGTGCCCTTTTATTTCTTTGAAAAGGTACATCCACACGCGCGTGGAGTCCCCCTTTAACAATGCAAAGTCTTTCCCACCCGAAAATAATTCTAATGAATATAGATTCAATTTATCTGTCGTACTTTTTTCGGCTATATCTTGAAGTATGGAAGTTTTGGTCTAAACTTTTTAGAGGCATCAGAAACTCGCGGAGAACGTTCGATAGAGCGGCAATTCCTTTCTTTTTTTCACTTTCAACTTTCTCTATTTTGGAACGTTTAAGAGAATGTAATGCATAGAGATAAATTAAGAAATATATAATTTTTGTTTTATATAAAATGAAGGAATGATTCTTTTCTTATCATATCATAACATTAAAATTAGATTGATCAATAAAAAAAAACGAAATAATAGTAGAACGAATATGAAACTTGAAAGCTGCATTAAACAATAAAAAATAAAATATATATATATATATAATTTAATTGTAAATTATTTATATAATCTATATATAAATAATCCAGATATAAGGGAGAAATGAATATAAAATAGATTTTCTCCAGTAAATATATATCGCGAATACACAAAAAGATATGCGTTTCCGCTGATTCGCTACGTTAAAATGCAGATCGTAAAATTTTACGTCCATATTTCCTAAATATTCTACATTCTCTAACCTAAAATTACTGCAAATCAGAATAATAGCAACTTTCACTACGATTAATAATCATTAGCGTAACCGCTGGCTGCATGCAACTTTCTCTACAAACAGCGCTCCATTTCTCAGTGCATAAAATCTTTCCAAAGTTTTCTATATAATTAGAAAATGCAACTTATAATGCAAAGTAATACGTTTTAACGCCCGCTAATATCCATAACGGAGTTTATCGCGATTTGCACAATCGACGCAGGAATAATATTTAACTGTGTTATTGTTCATAGTAAAGTTTAACCGTTCGCCTCCATCCGCGAGCGTAGTGTCGAACATCGGCGATCCGAACATAAATTATACATTCAAAACAAAGCGAGCATAGCTCTATCTCAATGTCTGTTAGGCTATCAGCATAGGAATAGGAAAAGCACGTCTTTTTGTACAAACATTATGTACCAAAAAAATTCCTGTATCTTTAGGTAATACACTGAGAAAAAAATATTTCTGCATTTTAGTAAATATTAGTTTGCATACAACTGTGACTTGATTTTAATAAATAGAGTCACAGTTGTATACAAACTAATATTTACTAAAATATAGAAAATTTTTTTCTCAGTGTAGTAATAAAATTATTTTACTTACTTAGATATCGATGTAGAACAATCACTCGCTTTGCAGGTTCAAAATATACAATAAATCAGAATCAAAACTCACCCTTGGTCCAGCCTATCGACGGGACCGCCGGGTCCCATCATCGCCGGGTGTCCAGGTCCCATAGGTCCAGCCATAGGATGTCCTCCTGGTCCGAACGGGCTTCCAGGTGGGATACCGTACTGCGGTCCGCCGAATGGCTGTCCGTGCGACGGAAAATGCGGATTACCGGCACCAGGTGGTACGAACGGTGGTCCCGAGGAGCCGGGTCGGCCGACGAACTGCGGTGGCGCACCGGAGGGTGACCCGAACGGACTGGGCCCGGGCCCATTGTACGGTGGACCGGAATTATTCGGGGGTGGCGGAAAACCGGTGGAATTAGGCGGCGGTCCAGGACCAGGCGTCGAGGAACCACTCGGCGCGGGGGAGGCGGTGTATTGCGGCGTCGCCGAGCCGGGCGGTGGGCCCTGATACGGCGGTGCCCCGGCTGGACTACCGGCGCTGCCAGGAAATGGGCTCGGCCCTTGGAAGCCCGCATTACTAGGTGGACCGCCCGTGCTGTTGTACGGACCCGAGCCAGGACCACCACCCTGGCCGACGGAATTGGGCGTAAAGGGCGATGCCTCCGAACCGGGCGGCGGGCCCTTCCAGGAGGCTGGTGTACCGGGATCCTCCAGCGTGGTGGTGGCTGCCAATGGCGTATTCAGGCGGCTACAGCCTGTAAAGAGATGAGTAATGTAGTCATAAATTGTTGACACAGCATGTACGCTGAATATTATATTCTTTATATTAATTCCACAATGTAACTATAATAACTCGATACAGGTATAATAAGAAATCATTGGAAAAATAAAATATAGAGAGATACACGTCATACAAATAACATTCTCCAATCATATTCATAGCTAACCTGTAGACCGGTAACACATACTAGCAATAGCATTCATAAATAAACTGATTTAATTACTGATTGATGTAAGCATAAAAGAACGAACCAAATTATCACGTTTAGATCAGATGATCCATCGATACTCAAAACTATCCTATTCGCATCATATTCATGACAGAAAAAGTGACCACAAGCAGTCCATATGAGCTATTATATAAATGAATCTCACGCAAATAATAAAGAGTCTTGTGTTTCATGTTTTTGACAGTTGTAGGAGCATCGAAGGATTTATCCTATGTAAACAACACTCTAACCCATAAGTGTCACCACAAAGTTTAGTGCATTCTTTTCACGTGGAGTAACGACCGAGTCGAAAAATGTATAAATTCACACCCAGACGTAAGCATATGTAAAAGAAAATCACCATTGTTTGTCCCATTGGCCTTCATTGTCCCGTGGTCACCCAGTTCATTCCACCTCACCGATATCACCCACCGCGTAGAAGTCCAGACACGAAACTTGGACGAGGTGCGCGCGAGCTCGTACCCGATCGTTCTCTCGCGAATGATAATAATCCAGGGCGGTGACGCGGAGCTCAGGGGCTCCGGACTCTCCGTGCCGGAGACTCGCGCTTTAAGGTTATGGTGCCGGCACACCTAACCTAAAACCAGTAACACGCACCAGTAGACGAAACGCGCACCGGACACCGCACGTTCCCGGCCGGCTTCGCGGCGGAAGGCACACACTCAGTCGCCGCGCCTCGTTCAGGAGTCCGCGGCCGCGTCGTCGTTCGTACGTCGCGGCGCACCGCGCGCGGTCGCGAGCTCGTCCTCTCGGTGAAACAGCGGCGGCAACAACAACAGGAGCCCGTCGTCGTCGTCGTCGTGCGGCGGTCGCGTCGCCGGCATCTTTCCTACGGTCGTCGCTCCGCCTGGCCGTGCGTGTCGCCGACTCAGGACGCCTCGGCCGGCGTTCGTACGTACACCGGTCGCGCACCCGCTCCCAGGCGCGTGCACTGCTGCGACATGACGCTAGTAACCATTCATCCCCCGCGTCGTCACATTGCAGAAAAGTTCACGACGTTCCAAACACGAGCGACCTCGCGAGTGCGCCCGCCCGCGCGCGCGCGCGCACTCTCCCACCCGTCCGACGGAGAGAAAGCGAGCGAGCGAGAGAAAGAGAAAGAGCGAGCGAGTGCGCGGGGGGGGAGGGGATTGGACGAGCGAGTCGGACGGAGCGCGAATCAACACCACCGGAGTCGACAGACGAACTTGGCGGGTCAGGGACGTAGCCCGACTCGGCGCGAAGCGCGAGGGCGACACTCTCGCGCTAGCTGTCGCGGCTAACTTCACCTCGTAGAAGGAACGGGTATTCTTGTCGAAAGATTCTCATGAAACATCATGGCACGTCACCAATAATCGTGGAGCAAAGGGATGTGTACACTCCGTAGAATCGCGAACACGGTCGCGCCACAGTCGCGATAAAATTCGCGGTCGGCAACGCGCGTCACTGCGCCGTCGTTTCGATTACCTCTTCACCTTGCGAACGCGCTCACCGACTTCTGTCACTCACACGTGTCACGGAGATATGCACGTACGCACGTGCACCCAGGGGCGTAACTAAGCCACGCACGCACCTCGCCCTCTGCAGACTGCTCCCTCGCGGACCACGTGTTCCGCCCTCCTTCTCCCTTTTCCTCTCTCCTTCGACTCCCTTCCGCCGCGTCGTTCGCGGCGGCGGCGTCTCCGTCACTCCCGCCCGCTTTTCTCGGTGTCGGGTGTCGGCCACTCACGCCCGAGTGTCAACTGGACCTCTTCCTCGGCCGCGGACGATAATAGCTATTCCACGCACGGACACCGAAGGGGGTTGCCATTTCTCCGCTATTTTTCCCCGCTCGCCGCGCGCGGGCGACGGCCGTGGCGTAAAGTCAGGGGCCCGGGCCCGGGCCCGGAAGATCGGAGCCTCGTCGCGCACACACCCGCGCCGCGTTCTCATGACGCGACGCACGCACGCACGCACGCACCTCCCCCGAGGAGTAGTCGTCTGCTCTCTTCCTCCACCGTCCACCCCTTCTCGGCCGCCCGCGTGGTTTGTTGTTTCTCGCGCGGCCACCTCGCCGCTGGTCTCACGCGAATGGCGCCGCGCCGGCTCACGTCACCGCCAGGCGACGTGTGTGCGCGTGTCTTTCCGGCCAGCGGCCACGATCGCGACGTACGTTAACCGTTAACCGCTCGAAAGCGCACCAAAGTTCACGCTTTTTTTTTTCCAAACCGTGTCGCCGAAACGTCAACCGCCGTCGAGGGCCGCCCGCTACAACACACCTTCGCGCTCACGCCGGGTATCGATTCTCACTCGCGCCGCGCTTCGCGTAATTTCGCGGCTGTAACGTTCCGCCGGCGGCGCGGTCGCCCTTTCGCGACGTCTCGTTCGCGCTCCGTGTGCAACTACAACTGGTACAAGTGCGCGACAATCGTCACCCTTCCTTCCGCCGCCCGACGAATTATTTTCCCGAGGGAAGGAGGGAAAGAGAGAGAGAGAGCGCGCGCGACGCGGCTGGTTTCTCGCGCGAATTTGGCGACTGCCAGTTCGTGTCCTGCGAAACGGTTTACGTCACTTCGACGCGGTAATTTCCGATCGATTAATCAAGAGGAAACTTTGGCAACGCGGTGTCGCCTGTTGCATGCGAGCGACGCGGGGTATATACGTGCGTGACAGCGGACGTTACGCGTCCAAAATTCGCGAAAGATCGCGGAAGAACGTTTACCTGCCGCCGGACGGTTGAATCGCGAATCCGCGACTTACTTCACGACGCTTCCAGAAGCGATTCCTTCGTCGCGCACTTCACTTCTCGGGCACCGTATCGCGTAAGATCGTTCCAGCATTCCGTTTAATTGCAATCCCACGCGTGCCGATCCGTACCGTCGAATCGTATCCCTCCTACCGCGTTCACATCGCGGGTACTAGCTTCTTGCAAACGATTCCACCGTCGCGAGTCGGCGAAACGTCGTATCCGCGTTGCCCCGAGAAGCCACGTTTCCTGTGCAACTCGTGCGTCACTTGCGTCCGCCAGCGCGACGCCTATAATATACCTCGAAGCCGGGAGAGCGGAAAAACGCGCGGGGTGGGAATAAAAGAAATAAAAAAGTAGCCGGAGCGCGAAAGTGAGAGAGAAAGGAGAGAAAGAGATAAAGAAAGGGCAACGACGATCACTACTGCGGACTCGCCGTCGCCGCGCCGTTCGCTCGCGGGGACTCGCACCCTCCCCCTCGCGTAGTATTCCCCTCGATCGCGTTACCAAGGTGGCAACCACCCCCGACAGATATAGGTGTATCTGTCTTTATATATATATATATACACACGTATGTATATATATCCGCGCCGCCCGACAAAGACGTCAAAGACGAATCGCGAGAGGCGGCCGAGAGCTCGCCCCACGTGGACGGCTGCTCCCACGAACGTGTACGGCCCTGCGCGCCGAGAGAGAGCTGCACCCCCGACCGCAACGGGACTGCGCCGCGGTTACTCTTTCCTCCCGTCGGCGTCGCCGCAGCCGCCGCTGCCGCCGTCGTCGTCGTCGTCGCCGTCGTCGCCGCCAACCGCCGCGACGCGCGGCGAAAAAACGTTGCACGGCCTCGCCCGGCGCGCGTACCAACTAAGGTAGACGGTTTAGCGATCGGGAGACTTTTCTCTACGCGAGCCGGCGCATTTTTTTTTTGTTTCCCTCGCTCGCCGTCGTTTGAAAGTCGCCCGTCGCGGGGGGGGGACTCGACACTCGCCGCCGGTTGACACTGTCACCCTAAAAATCAATAAGGGGTTCACCCTGCCCGTCCTCGCCCTCCTCCTCCTTCTCGTCCTCCTCTCGTTTTCCTCCTCCTCCTAGTTTTTCTCCTTCGTGCGGCTCCTCTCCGCTCTTTCGCTCGCTCCCGCTCTCTTGCTTCCTACCCCCCATGTCCCAGGAACGTCGACAGCGGGGGTCGACCGGTCGCGGAAGTTATGGCGGCTGGACGGTACGTCATTCTATTCTATATCAAGCGACGATGCAACGCCAGGAGGCTCCGCTACTCCCGAAATTTACGTGGCTGCAGCCGGTGATATCGGCGTGAAGATGACATTGTCTTGCGGGAAAATGTTTTTCTCCTCGAAAATATAAGAGTCGAAAAATGACTCGTAAAAAGTATACACCGAAGCTTATTACAATAAAAGAATTCGAATATCATCGTGTGCGTCATACGTTACATTATAGAGACAACTGAATCGCGCGATCTAGCTAGCTTAGAATTACGCTCGTGAAATTGTAAAATTTTGTATTTTAAGTAAAAGCCATTTAATAAAATCTTTCCTCGAGAAGATTTCTTTGAGCTACGCGCTGAATCTGCTTGGTGAGGTTTTATCACGATGAAAAAAAGACCCGTAAGATTCCGATGGCGACGCACTCGAGTGCTTTCATGCTGAATCGCGGAAACTCAAATGTTGCAGCTCCTCCTGAAAGATTTAGTCCGCCCGCTCGCGAGTAAAATTATCGAAAAATATGCAGGAATTGCCGTGTACGTGAGGAGACGTGCGCGTTCTTTTTCCTGCGCAACGCGCATGTGTGTGCGCGCCGTTCGCGTCGAGCGTCGAGGCATTACTCTGTCGCGCTGTTATGGTTCTTCGCTCCTTCCGTGTGCCGTTAGTATAGAACCACACGGCGCTACGGAAAATTATACCGACCTACCTCACTGCCTGGGAAATTTGGAGGAATTACCGTGGCGGAAGTTACGTCGCTAAGGCGTAATTATAAAATATTGCGCCACGATTTTTATGACCATTCGTAGAACGCAAGACAGATACGCACTCCCAGGTGGAAAATTATTATTACATTCGAAAAACGAAGTATTAAACGAAAAAAGAACGAGTATTAAAAAAGATTTTCATTCGCTGCGTTTGGAATTTTGTTGTAAATTATAGATCGTAACGCTTGCGTGAGACACACTCTCTGGTGACAAATTACATTTGAAATACGAAGTATTGAACGAAATAAAACGCGTATTAAAAAAGATTTCCATTTGCGGTTAGAATTTTGTTGCGAATTATAAATTATGTTCCTAATTATTGTTAAACAAATTATGAGGCAGTTACCATGTCCACTATGCCACAAATACTCGTATGTGAATGCCCTAATAAACTCTACTAAAGACGCCACTAAATTTATTATTAAAATGTCTCGGAAACGGTTGACCGTCTGCACCCAAATAGGAGTATCATTACATTCGGAGAACTCTCTCTCTCTCTCTCTCTCTCTCTCTCTTTGTAATCCTGCCAAGTTCCATCGAAATCGGCGGAGTTTAGTTCTGGGCCTTTCCTCATAAGAAATGATCGTGTGACTCGAACATGACATATACATCCATCCAATGGACAGAGAATCTACAAGAGTCGAAGAAAGTATGATCAACGCGTCTCGCTGTGCGATAGCGCGCAGATCTGATCTCGCCACAGATCGTTCAAGGCCGCATTGGGAATATAGCACGATTGAGCAACGAGGCTTGCTCCACGCACCGAATCGTCGGCGCGAAGCGCGGCAAAGCGTCTCGAATGCGTGTCTGCCTGCCGACGAGGCGCCCGCCGTCGCGCGTGGAGGCGCGGACTCGATAACCCGCGATTCGGGGTCAGCACGACGATCGCCTTAACACGCTTCGGAGACGCGAGGGAACTCGCCGGAGGCGACGGCGGTCGATGCGTCAGCCGTCCCCCTCGACCTCGACGATTACGTCGCGATAAAGCGTTCGTGGAGCGACACACGAATCGACGCGAGCATTTCGACGACGCGATTCCCCGTTCGCTCATTTATTACGAGAATGATTTTTTTTTTTTTTTTTGCGCGCGAGCTGGAATACAACGCGCGGGGATAACGCGAACAATTCGTACAGACGGCTTAATGCGGTTTTCTCAATATATATATATATATATATATATATATATATATATATATATATATATAACGAATCGCTCGCCACGAAAGACTATAAGCTTCTTAGTCGGGGTTACTAGGCTCGCATTATACCTAGTTTCGATAAACATTATCGACCCGCGGCCTGAACTCGAACTTTGTTGGCCCTTGTGGGAAAAAAAATAAAGTAGCAAAGCTGCGGAGGAAACGTAACTATCTATCTCTGAGTCTCTGATGCTTTCCGTCGTTGCGAATACTGTCCCCGATTGCCGCTGCTTATCGCGACATCGATACGCATAGCAATCCGCGATTCATCTCGAGAGCTCCGTTCGAATCGGTTCGAGACTTTAATACGTATTGGTAATACGTGTATCGATCAGTCCGCATCGGTTTGACGAGATCCACGCGCGAGATCCGGCGCGATCTCGGATCGGGAAGCATATCCTTGGCATTTACATCGCGCGTGTTCCGCGTGATAAAAATCTCAACTTCTCAGCGCGACAAAGTTTCCCGAGTTCTTCGTCTTCGCGTCCCCATCTCTCACGTTTTGTCCCGTACACGGATAAGGGACGGACGGGAATATCTCCCCCGGTGCATGCACGCACACACACACACACACACACACACACACACACACACACACACGCGTGGTGTACCGCGAGGTGAATGACAGTTGCAGACAGTTCGTACACAAGCACGTTCCAGTGACCCTGCTCGAAACGGGCGATACGACGCGGCGCGGCGCCGGTCGATCTTCGCCGAGCTCTCTCTCGCGAGATCGCACGTGCTTCTCTCGTCCGTGCTCTCCTCGCCGACTTCCCGCGTGTCTGGCCGCCTCTCGCGGCCGCTACCCTACCAGCGGAATGGCCGAAGAAAACCGCACGCCGTTCAGAGATATTAGGATAAGTTTCATTCATACAAACTTTGGAACAAATCTCGACCTTCGGGAACTGTCGGCCACGCGCTGGCAAAGTGCGGAAACGTCTCTCGAGTCTGAACAATCGTCGTTTCGATATCTATCAAGGATCAAATGGTTGTATAAAGATAAGCGATGCGAGAAGAATTACAAGAATTGTCGTAGAATTATAATAACGATGAATATTACAATTAATGAAGAGAAGATGCCATTTTCGGTCGGGCTGGAAATAACATTTCTATTGTGAATTTTGTATATTTTATCCAACTCGGTAAACTACACGCCGATTATTTGCCGGTCGATAAATATGATAGAAGATACCCGCATAGAAATTTCTTTGGGATCTAATTGGGATCCAGTCCAATTTCCCAAAATAATTATGGATTCCCGGTTGGGAAACCTAAGAAGATTCAGATCAGAAGTGTAATGTTTTGTAAATTAGATTCTAAATGGAAAACTTTATCACACAGATTCTAAATGAAAAGTCTGATCAGATCCTAAATGGGAAATCTGAATAGATCTTATTAGGACTTCCCAACGTTTTTCTAGTATTTTTCGATTTTTATTTTATGTTAGAATTGAGCAAAGTATTGAAACACTTCGAATATTCATACTTTATAAGTATAAATATTTAAGAAATTTAAATACTCAAAGTGTTTCAAGGATTCTGCTCAAGTTTTTTGTTCAAATATATTTGTATTTTATAAGTTAGATTCGACTGTAGTCATTATTTGATGATAACTCAGGCTGTGAAGTTGGACTTTCCTTCCGGCCAGTGTATCGAATATTTTCAGCGGAACAGCGAATCATCGTTGATTCCATGAAATTGACGACGCTAATGCAATCGTATCGTTTTGTACTTTTTGTACACAAGATTCGTTGGAGGTGCGACTATCGCACGAAAATAGGAAAAGTCTCAATCCCACAAGAGCGGCTCGCAGCTATTCCTAGCTGAACTCGGAAACCTCGGAGTTCACGATACAGAAGCAAGTTGAATTCGTGGAAAGGCACGAAGGGAAGACCAGAAGAAGCGGGTTCGTGGTTGGCTGAGCGGAGTGGCACTTGGAGGTAGATGTGAACAAGCACGGCGGAGTCGGGGCGAAGGAGGAGGAGAAGGAGAAGGAGAAGGTGGCGGAGAAGAAGGAGGTGGGGGAGGAGGAGGAGGAGGAGGAAGAGGAGGAGGAAGAGGAGAGGGAGAAGTGGGGAATAGGTCGATACGGTAAACTATTGTCTGGCGGGTGAAGTGCTCATGAGAACCGGGCGGAAGAGCGGCTTCGCGCGCATCAGTCACCAATTTTGTACGAAATCCGAAGACTCGTCATTTCACGCGGCTACGAAATCTGCATCTCTTCCGCCCACATGACACCTCTCTCTCGCCTGTCTCGGCCTCGATCGATATCCCCGCGCGCGTTTCACGGGTCTTGTCGATAGCGCTACCGCAAACCAGAAACGGCCACTGACGCACTCCGATACTCGGAGTATCGATCAATGATTCGTCAATGACTTTGTTACGGAGGATCCGCGGCAGTATATCCGTGTCGAACGTGATTTCGATTAATCGGCCTGAAATGAAAACGCTTGCTCATAACGATATTATTTTGGCTTTTAAGCTTAAGTTTTTAAGCGCTCCGCGCGATCCTCCTTCCGGTTTTTATTCCTATTTTATCCTCACCCGTGTGTATGACCGCCTAACGACATCTGTCGATACCACTTTGAATGCATTTGCCGTCGCGTTACGTAATTTCGCACATGCAACGTTTAATTGAATATTGAATATTGATAACTTTCTTAAAATAACTGTCGCGCATCGCGACTATGGCTTTTCTTTCCATCGTTAAGGACAAAAGTATATCTAGGAAATGGACAGCGCATCTTTCGCGATTTTTTCGGAGAAGAATTTGGCGAAGATGCGTTCAGACTAGTAAAACGTTATCGTCATCCGTCTACCATAACATCGCGAATGATGATACACGCTATGGTCACGCGTCCGTCGTTTCTCACCGAGTCGCGATTGCAAAGTTACAAAACGCGTGGTAATAACGCATTATGTTATTCCGAACCTCTCTGAAGAGGTGCGCGCCGCGAAATACGATCAGCGCAAACGTAAATCTTGCATTTTTTATTTACCAGTCAAAAGCAGTTTATTACTCAATAACGTAACAGTAATTCTTAATTGCGAACGAACCACGAGTAATTTAAAAATATTTGAAATACGGAAAAAATAGCTGGCCACTGGATATGATTGGCAATAAAATGTCTGGTCCGCAATGCGTTAACATTCCTTTCTTCGTGATCGACAACCGGACCGCCGCGCCGTTGATTTTTTCCCTCTCGGCTGATGATTCCGGTACTCTGTGCATTTTGCATCGAGCGCAAAAGCGGGAGATACATATCTGATACGCGTCAGGTAAATGTATCTGTTTGACGAACGTGTCGCTTTATCGCGAATCTCGATTACTCCAGTAGAAAATAAAGATTACGTGGGTTGCATGACGTCGTAACGTAGAAAAATATCGCGGGACATTCGTTTATCCGACTCGCTGTTTGGCTTTTGTGAGTGCCGCTATCTTTTCAAACGAAACTTGTACCACGCGACGTCGTACCGGTTTCAGTGCTCCGTTTAGAGAATAAACTCTTTGATCGCTCTAGCTTTCGGTATTTGCATTTGAAACGCGGCTACTCGTCTTTGCGTACTCGTACCGGCGCTTTACCTCCCCCCCCCCCCACGTGTAACTTCGCTCCTTATTTTCGCTCTCGACTCGTTTTATTTTCCTCGAGCGATTAAACGCTCGAGACTTTTATGCATCCGTCTCTGCCCGCGCGCCACGCGAGTCGCGAGAAACTCGCTTATATATCCCGCGGTTAAGAGAGAGAACGCGCCCTCTCGCATAATTTCACCGTCGTTAATCCCTTTTAAGCACGACAAAAAAATAATCCACGTCGTATAATTTGATGATCGCGCGGCGAGCACGTCCGCCGCGCGGGTTAATAATCGCGGCGAACGGCCGATCGCGCGTGTGGCGGTGCGCGAGCGCGATTACGTAAATAACTCTTCCGCGCGACGTCACCCACGATCGGCCGCGACCACCCAAGCTCGGCCATCCGCGCAAGCTCGGTCGTCCGACGTACGGTATCGACGAAGAAATTAAAGCGTTCCCCGCTCTCGGGACTCGCCGTCGCCTCGACGACGACGACGACGACGACGACGGCGACCGAGGGAGGACCGCGGATGCTGCGGCGGATTCCCGGTTGACGAGTGCGGGTCCAACTGCGATCCCGCAGTGTACATAGGGGCGGTTTGGCATGCGGCGGTGCGCGACAATACTACAGCGCGGTGGCCGCGTGTTTGCCGATTGTCACCAAGTCACCAGCCGCTGCTGCCAGCCGGGCTGAATGGAGAGGTAAACATGATTTTGCCCCCACCGCCCGCGCCCGGATCATCGCTCGGCGACGCACGCGAGCGTCCGTACGTGCACGAGGGATTGACACCCCGCGCGTGCATCCCGAGATACCGAGCGTTCGAGTGTACTTTGATTATTGTAGCAAGCCGGAAGTCGGTACAAGTCGAGGGAGAGAGTGAGAGAGGGGGGGGAGAGATAATTCGTTTACCCGATATTTCTGGTTTACTCTATCTTTCGATAAGGCGTCATTTTACTCGCTCTTCAATCGCGCCACACATGATCCGAAGTTAATTGATAAAAAGCTTAGACGAGACGGAGTTGTGTTATTATACTTTGCGGAGTACTAAAACCGGAGCGACCGACGTCGCGTGATACAAGTTTCATGCGAAAAGATGGCGGCACTCATACCGAGTACCGCGAGCAGCAAATCGGATAACCGATAAACGAATGTCCCGCAATATTTTTCTATGTTATGATTTCATGCAACCTACCTTGGCACTATTACTTTGTTTATATCTTCGTGTATTAAAATCGTTTCTTCTCAATATTAAATGCTAAAAATATTAGAAGAAACTTAAATTCTATAATTATATGTTACTTATCTAATATCTATAGATAGTATATATATATACTTACAATTAATCCAAAAAACTTAGCAACAATCATTCGTGCTTGTCTTCCTACGCGCGCATATGCGAGCGGGACTTAATTTTTTCCTCTCTTTCCATTTTTATTCAGCAGATATTACTTCCGGCCCGTAATATCAAACGTAGATATTAAAATTAAGTTGAAGTGACTGAAATTTATGACGTATTTTTCTGAAAATATTATAAAATTAATATCCTCTCGTTTTGTGTGTATCTTGTATATAAGACAGTTATGGAACGTCTTTCTATTTACGACATAAATTAAGGAAAATAATTGAAACGTATAAATTATTTCTCTACATTTTGAGTTTGATTATTCCGGAACGATGTACAGTGATAAATCCCGTGAATGCACTCTTGCATGCGCGGTGCTCAACGTTCTCCGCAACTCGTAAGACATTATTAGACCGAGCGGTAGATCCATATCTCGTAACGCTCATAAAAGAGCCAGCCCCGACTTCCCTACCAGTAACTCTTACATGGCAATTATAATTAAAGCCGTTCGAACTGTGACGGACGGCAAGAGTTTCGCGAAACGAAAAACTATATATCGTTTGTCGCGAAAAACTTTTCACGATCTTAGTTCGATAGCTACCAAAAGCGATCATTTCTCGTTCCCGGTTCCCGCGATTCGCCGGTGGAATTGTCGCGGGCTCGTGGACACGTGACTTCGAGAGAGAACGATGCTTCTTCTGAAAACAAAGCGGCCGACCGTCCCGGAGCAGGAAAAGGAAAAAAGAAAAGAGCGAGAAGGAAGGAAAACGACGGAACGGCCGGTGAAAAAACGGAATAGAAGTGATTTTGCGAAGGTAAAATGTCCGGCGCGGCCCGCGCCGTCGCCAGACTGGTTAAACAGGTTATCGGTTTATGGCAGCCGTAAAGAGATTTTAAATTTCGCGGCACATGTGCCCGTGCATTCCGCGCCGCGCGGTGCCTTTTCCTTCGTTTTTCAGTCGTTTTGCCGAGTTCATAACGTCGCGCGCCGACGGCCGGACCAATGGGAGGCGTCCTCTCGATTACGACGAGCGTATCCATGGGGAAGCGCGTATATATTCGCTCATGACTAAAACTCCGCTCTGGCACTTTAATTTCTTACCGATCCCGTTCGCGATTTCTGTGCCTCGCGCGACGTTGTAACTTCGATGTTCCATCTTGCGCAAACGAGCAATTATAGCATCTACGATTTTAATAATGACGCATGCACATGTAAATTCCCACAATACGTGAGATACAGTTAAAATTAGTAACGAGAAATATTAAAGAGAAAAGGATTATAAATTACTGCTGTGCTCTCTTCAACATACAATACAAATAAGTCTCTCCGTATTGTCTCAGTAAAGCATAAGAAAAATTGTAAATTACTTTATCTCTTCTAAAGAGGAAAGAAATTTGAGGATTATAAGAAATGATTAATCTGTGAAGGAGTACAGGACACCTCTCGTAGGGGAGATAGGTAAATCTTCTCGGAATAAAAATCTGCAAGTGCGCCTTTCAGCTTCTTTTGGAAAAAAATCTAAGGAGCAAAAATATACGTCCTTACGACACGATAGTTCGCTTGGTGTTCAATTGGCAATAAGAAAGAGCCCGTTTGTAGTAGATATTTTATTTCCAACTTAGGAACTGAAATGCCCATATAATAAAAAATATTTTGTATCGTAATAATTACTATTATATTAAAGTGGGAAAACGAGGGTTATGCTAAAATCGTTCTACTAAGTATACAAAATGAAGGAAAAACTTCGGAAAAAAAAAAAAACGAAAACAATTCGTAGACTCTTCCTCGAAACATTCTCCAAAGATTCTCCCACGACTCACTCACTCACACATCGTTTATCCTACACTCGCATGCACGCGAGCGCGCGCTAAAAAAGGACTCGAGATTTATAAAACAATCGCGGTAACAGAATTATATAAACGAAAAATCATATAAAATCTTCCACGTGGAATTCTTTGCACATTGTTAATTATTCTTATCATTTTTCTCCCTTTCGATTCACGTCTCTTAGTTTCTCGAACTGTTAAGGGGGCTCGTCAAAAGCATGTACAAATGACCGTCGCCGTCGTTCGATCTCTCGTAGTCGCTATCTAATCAGTTTCTTTTTTTTTTATGGCACGTATTCTCGTAAAAGCCTTTCCCTTCGCGGAGACTCGACAATATCCGCTTCGCAGTTCTCTTCGCTCGCTTCCTTATATACCGCACGAACCGCGCGATTTTACACCGAATCGCAATCGCATCCCGTATACCTCGACTACCTCCTTCCCTTTTCTTTATACATACGCTAGAAACCCGTGGAGTCCCTTTAGCTTCTCGTTTCTGTATACGTTTATCAGACTTGGACGTGAAGATCTATCTTAAGATTGTGTGTATGTGTGTATACATGTATGTGTGTGTGTACGTAGTTCTTTCGGGCGATCGCGCCAGAGATCCACTGGTACCCAACAACGCCCGTTTAAAATTTTCGAAAAAAACTTACAATAGAATTTTTCGTCGCATAGCACCATGTCGAAAAGCGACGCGACGCGACGGCGTGGTCGCGACGCGCCCGGGTCGCCGGAAGTCAGCCGCGGTCTTACAAAAATAACAACAGTGGTAAGCGTTTTCGCGTCGTCTCCGCCTTCGCCTGACCCTCGCGCGCGCTGCTCGATAATTCGATTTAATTCGATTTCACGACCCGTTGAATACCACTGGAGGCTTTTTTTTTATTATTAATCAAGCCGCGGTCTCGCAATCGGCGCCGGAACGCCTTTGTGTTTATCACGAAAGAACCATCCGAAAAAACGTGAACAATTCATACTCTTGAAAGACATCAATATAGAAATCTGATTTTCTTCTTTTTTCGCCAGAACGATCCGAAACGGATCTTTCTTCCTCTTGTACGTTCTTAGGGTTACGAATGCTTTTAACGTTACTCTCATATTTATTAGTATCTTTTTGATCAGAGTATCCTAAAACGAACAAATTCTATCAATATGTCTACATTTAACATGGATATACCGTCAGTAAATTTTTTTAAATCTGTTTTTTTTTCTCAAAGTATTGTGGTGGCCCGCGATGTTCGATCACGTTTGGTAGCGATCGCGTAAGTAACAATCGGTCAATTGCGCATTCGGTTCCGTTGCTTTTACACAGAGATTAAAAACGAAAGGTCACACTGCTATTGCGTCGACACGGTTAGAAAACGAAAGATCGTCACAAATTGTCTTCCGAGCGAAAAAAGAGACCATCGGAAATATTCTGTAAAATATCGTTTTTTTTTTTTCGTTCCTCGTTAAGGAAACAGCGATACGACAATCGTTGGCCACACGAGCAAGACAGCCTGTGTACACTTACTAAACTTAACTTCCTTACGTAATGTTGAAAGATAATGTAGGATTTGTCTAGCTTAATGATTTACGTGATTATATACATTATATACATTGTCGCTGCTATAACATTGCATGCGTGCGCTTATATCGTTAAAGGTGACTACAGAGCGGTGTATGTGATTGTGTGTGTGTACGAGAGTGTTTCCTTCTTTTTTTATTATTATTATAATGAAAATTGTCTAGCTTATACAGTACATAGGGTTGTCGCGAGCGTTACTACATAAGATTTACCCCGTTACACACAGTAAACAATTATACATTCCGATGATCCGCCGGCCAAATGTTCGCCGTTGCTCTTCCTTTTCTCTTTTTGCATCGGGTTTTATCACATGGTGCATTGAAAATAAATCAAAATGTGCGCTTGCGAAACGAAAATCGAAAATAAAGAACGAATTGAAACTAATGATAACGATACTCGAAAATACGTAATCTGAAACGTATGAAAAGAAAAAAAGTAATTATTCTCTGGGAGCTCAGAGAATGAAACGTTCGGAAGCTCTAGCATGGCATTAAGACAGTGCGAGCTTCCGAATTAGAATGCTTTTTGCCTCGTAACATCAATTGAAACTCAAAAAACGCGCGTAAACAATTTATATAAAATAAACATATAAAAATAACGACTTTCTGTGAATTCCATCGACTGTCTCTCCTTGAATAGCAATACATTTTGTTGCACTTTTATCACAGGGGTCTTTTTCTCAATAACGATAATCCTCCAGAGTCTCGCGCAGGGATAAATTCAAGAACTTAGTTTCGGAGGCCAGGACTTTGTGATATACCCGCATATACTGGATATATAACATATATTATTAATTATTAAACACTAATTATATTAAATCTGCGCGTTTAATTTGGAGCGACAAAAAATGTCGCGCGAGCAACAAGATCAACAACATGTTATTGCATCTCTCATCAAACGCATTATGAATATTTTTGTAATAATCAGAAATCATCTTTCAGGAATAATCAGAAATCAGAAATCTGCGTCAGCCTGACCGATATTTTATTCTACCTCTATACGAGACTCTGTGGGACTATCACTGTTCTATCATGAACGAACAGTGTGAATAATTTCGTCTTGTCGATGCTCAAATCGAATAAAAACAACATAACTGAATATAGGTAATTTGAACGAACCACATCACTCTTGTCAATAAATCGCTTCACTCGCTGATATACAATTCGACAGCGAAGAAGTCCGACGGATCCTTGTCTCTCAAGTAATCAAATTATCTTTCGCTATGCCGGAAACCCTAAATGTTGAGATCCCATTGTCTTACTTAGACGTTGGGGCGGCCGGCTGTTGATGCGGCGGCGGCTGCCCCATCATCCCCGTCAGTCTTGGTTGCGAGGAAGCGAGTAATTCCTTGTAATACGCGCTAAATTCCGGCGGTAAAAACGACGATGCAGCGGCAGCGGCTGCGGCCGTGGGCGGAATCGGCGGTGGGAACAGACCGTTATAGAACGAGTAGTACATGGGGTCCAGAATTGGGAGAAACTTGCCGGACGCGTTTGGCAGTTGCGGCATCGGATAGGCGGTAGAGTTGTTTTGCGGTACCGTCGGCACGAAACCCGACGGTATGCTGGGTAAACTGTGCCGTCGTCCGGCCTCGCTATGCCTCGATTCCTGATGCTGCTGCTGCTGCTGTTGCGCCGCCAAGGATGATTTCTCGCCCTCGCTGATCCTACGATGTTGATGATCCCTGCCGGCCTCCGCAGCCGCTTTCCTCCTATCAATGCTCATTTGTTGCTGCTGTTGTTGCAACGTCGTTGCCTGCATTCTGGGAAACGGACTTCCAATGTGATTCAGGTGATTCAAATTGGGTACGTTCGGTATGATGGGATGACTCGGCTTCCTCGGTGTGTATGGCGAAACCGGCTCGGTTCTCACCGTATACTTTCCATTCATTTGTTGCTGCGGCTGTTGCTGCCTCCTTTGCGCGCTACTTATCACTCCTATCGCATTGCTCTTATTAGGTGGACTTGGTATTTGGACGTGAGGCGGCATGAGGTGATGATTGTTTTTGTGCTTGGGATTCACTAACGTAATCTCGAGGTTATTCGACGCGATAGTTCGACTGTCGATTACATTTTGGTAAGCGGGGAAGGGTACACGTTTTGGACAGTCGGCGACAGGTCTGTCCGACGGTTTGTCCTTGACCGGTGAATTCCGCACGTCCAGATTTAACGGATTAGGCCTCTGTACTACAGGTACTCTGACTATTTCTAGACTGGGCCTAGGGAACGTCGGTTTCTCGTCAGACTTTTGCGTCAGATCGAGAACACCTCCTTGTCCGATGTCGTTGCTAGAGCTCATTTGCGGATGTTGCGAGCGTTGTTGTGGTTGCTGCTGCTGTTGATGCGGATGCGAATGCGGATGAGGATGAGGATGAGGATGAGGATGCGGATGCGAATGTGGATGCGGCAAGCGATATTTTGGTGGAGAGCTAAGAATATCCTTAGGATTTCCATAAACCGTCTTTTCGTTGTGCACAAATATCGACCTCGACTGTGTCACCTTTGGTGGTAATAACCTGCCATTTGGAATATTTGGCGGAACAAAACGGTGGTTTGGATGCTGCGCAGACGGAATCGTCGATGGTGCGACGTTCGCGTTCGCGTACAACTGCAACAGCGCAGTATTGTTCGAGTTACCGAGATTTATCACCCGACTGTTCGTCACATTATTGTTCATCATGCTGATGTTGTTATTGTTATGATGAGCCGGTAGTTGTTTGACCACTGATATTCGCGGCTGATGATTTTGATGGTCGTGCGGTGACGGTAACATGTGTCCTATGTCGGGCGTCACGGTGACGGATATCAACTTAGGAATGGAATTCGGCGTGACTGGAAGCGGATACGGCGAGATCGACGGTTGCTTCTCTTCAGTGGACTTCATTGTGGCCGGCAGAGGTTGTTGTTGTTGCTGCTGCTGCTGCTGTTGATGTTGCGGCGACATGGAAACGTTGGTCTGAATCACGCTCGGTCGTGCGTCCAGATCGACAGCGGTGACTTCGAGACCGCCTTCGCGCAAAATCTCGAGCTTGCGTTTTTTGAAGCTGGGAATAATTATCTTGTCTCGACTCGTGTCGCTCTCGTTTTCAAGATCAATCACTTCGGGCGATCTGGAGACCGGAGGTACTATCGTTTTTTCCGCAAATTTCTCGCCGCCGAACAGTGGTATATTTTCCTTGCCCTGCGCCAGTAGCGTCGTCTGCTTGGAATCCAACTTGATCTCCTTCATATCCTTCTCAGGTGGAGGCGTTAAAGTGACAACCGTCGACGCGTTTGTCGCTACACTAGTCACGGGCAAGCCTGGTGGCGAACACGATGGTGGAACTTGTTGGGAAATTAAAGGACTGTTGAGCTGCCTCTCTAAGACACTCTGATTGTTACTGGTACCATTCGTCGGCGTTGTGGAGGGTGTGCTATTGGGCGTTGAGATAGACGCGTTGGAGGATGGCGGTGGACTTGGCAGTTGGCTAGCTTGCTGGCTGGAAGGTGTCGCGTTATTGGCGATTATTGTATTCAAGGACTTGAGGCGTTCCGGCTTCACTCGCACGCTACGTAACGAGGACGTCTTGCCGGTTTCTAGTTTGGGTTTCTCACTCGAAAGTAAAGTCTGCAAGTGGAAAGGATACGTCATAAATAATTTGAGCTGCATTAAACGTATGTAGATTTCATGATGATGAGACTAGTGCCGATTACCGTTGTTGTTGCTGACATTATTGGTTGTAAGGGCGGTGTTGCGATCGCAGGAATCGCATCTATAGGCGGAGGTGTTTCCGACATGTACAGATCACTCGGTTCCTCCTTGATATCTAAATCATCGGACACGCTTATACTCTTGGTACGTCGTCCGTGATTCAATCTCACTTTTGTCTCCTCGCCTCGCTGATACCTTTCATAAGGTAGTAATAATCTGCAACGAAAATCTTATTATAATTCAAATGCAATTTGGATGACGTATATTTAAAAAAATCTCTATAAATGTACATATGTCGCAGAGATGTTAACGCTAAAGACAATCGTGATTAGAATCCGCAGAAGTACTTCACCTTTCGTAATGTCTACGTGTAATAGTTGCCGCGCTAGTGGAACCTGTGTGGCCACCGATGTCGTCGTAGATGGTCTTCCACATGCGACCAGCGCTGACGGAGTCGTAACCACCGAGCATTTGCACTTTCGTGTAGAACAGGAACAGATCGACTACGAAGAGAAAAAAGGATCGTTACGGATCGTAAATACGGAACCGACCGCGATCTTGGATTTTGCGAGAAGGAAACCCTGCTGTGTCTTAGCTCTCTGCAGTCTGGCAACCGAATCGCCGCCAGGAATCGCGCGGAAATAGAAATTCGAAAAAAAAAAATTCAGAGAAATCGGTCTTGCCCTTCCGGTGGCAAGACCGGTCATCGGATAGCAAATCCGAGGAGAAAATAACTGAGATACTGACTCTGCCTGTAGCCCAGCAGTGGCATCTTTCCGACCGGCGTACCCCGAGAGTTCATAAAACTCTGCACGTCGGTGATAAACTTCTTTTCTTCCGCGCTGGTCTTCCTCTCGCTCCGCCGTACCCCGGACGAGGGCGGCCTCCCGACCGTGGGTATCACCAGACTAGTGCTGGTGATCGCCGACGTGCTCTTCGACGTCGACGCCACCGAGGCCTCGCTCTCGTTCGAGGACTCGCCCGGCGAAGCGCTGCGCTTTTTACGCTTTCTTCGTGGTCTGCCTTTTAGCTTCGGTGCTGAAAATCACAAACACATTGCTCAATCATCGCGCTAGGCTCATTCCATTCGTATCTTTTGCATATAAATTTTAATATCTCGACTGGAAAAAAGGAGGCCAAATGCCATCCTTGATATATATATAAATATATTAGTAAGAATTGTTTATCGCTAACGACGATAAGAATAACGATTGCAAAATGTTTCGTCCCGCTTTGGTCTGTTCTCCTCGATGACAAACTAAATAAATTATTCAAAGAGAATTTTATTTGTAAAATGTATCGTACCGAACAATCAAAAACCTTTCGCGTTGAATAACTAAATAACTTATTCAAAGAGAATTTTATTTGTAAAATGTATCGTACCGATCAATCAAAAAGCTTTCGCTTTTGTATATCGCATTCTTCTTTGTTAGAAAGCTTATGTACATACGTAACATTATTATGCAACACGTAGCACACGCGACGAATTAACGTAAAATAATTTCACGTAAAACAACTGCAACTAAAATGATTTCAACTAAGTAAAATAACAAACTAATTTCACGTAAAATAATTTCAGGCATTAACGTCGTAAGCACGACAGTAAGACACGTGAGCACGATAAGCACACGTGACCTGTTGAATATCCCGTGGCAGATTACAAGGTCGGGGAAGTATTTATTTATCTCGATGCGGAACAATATTATCGATAAACGGACCGGGGACGTCGAAATGGCTCGAAAGTTCGTAGTAACGCGATTTACAACGTCAACCATTCTCAACTTTGTTTATAATTTGACCGACGTTCTACGTGACAAAACTTATGCGTCATAAAATCCAATACGAAGCGTAATTTTCTACTCCGTCCGTTTAATCACACGAGTACCGTAATAGTAATCATATGCGAGCAATATTTATGAAATCACGATTGCAGTTTCGATTTCTGTTCGTTATTGTGGTATCTCGATATTACACGTTGACGTGCGATAATTTGGTCACGACAAAATTGCGCCGGAATTACGCACACCGGCAACTTTTAACCGGGCAGTAACTGCGGGCTGAAATATTAGGCCAATTATCGACGTCGTTCGATTGTCAATGGTCTACGGTTTCCGGAAAAACTAAACGAGAAAAAGGTAGCGCAACAAACACGTGGTTCGCTAAATGCCTCGCGAAAAGGCTTCGCCGACGGCTGATAATCTCATTCAATCTATACTTCATTTAATCTTGACTTAACTTGGCGCTGAAACTACATGTGTTACGCCGGCGGCAACACGTGTGCGCGACGCGCACTTTCAGAGAAAATCGATTCGCGCCGACACGAGATCCGGATTGTTTATTTATTTATTTATTTATTTCTTTTTATAAATTTTCCTTCCAGATTCCACAAACACACACATCTCGCCCCGTCTTACCAGGTATATTCAGGTAAACCACTTTATTATTCTGAATTCTCATCACAATGGCCATTGTTCCCGTGGTGAGGCTTATCCGTCGGGCTACACTCACGATTACCGGTTTATCGACGGCCGCACGATAATTGTAATAATTCTCGGGCGATAGCGACGACGACGACGACGACGACGACGACGACGACGACGACAGCTTTTTCCAACTGTAAAAACTCGGCCGAAAATACGCGACGAGCGCGCGTAACGGACGTCGGAAACAAACGAGTCACAGAGTTCGTTGCCGAGTCGCAGGTTGCATCTCACCCGGGGAGGGGAATTCGCCAGAGAAACCTCTTCCACCAGTGTCCCGTGTCCTCCCGCTAATCGGATATTTTCCGCGATACACGCGGAATGTATGCGAGGGACTCGAATCGCGCGTGTGCGTGCGTGTGTGGCACAAACGATCCGTCGGACCGTACAATTTGCACTAACGTCCGCCCGTCGGGCCACGCACGATGTTTCGCTACGGACGATATCACGCGTATCGTGTATCGCGATGAAGCGTCTCGGTGGCGATGAACCAGATCGCGCTGACGAAAAACAAAAACCGCAATTTGATCGCGGGGTCCGATCGAAGTCGGGCGACGAGAGGCGACAGGCGACCACTAACCGACTAACCGGCGCGGGGACGGGGCGATCGGGATTTTCGACACGGCAACGTCAATACACGGTCACGTGGCGCGCGGGGGGGGACCACGCGATTTTTCGATCGGTTGATCCGCGCCGGGCGGGCACGCGAACGTCGGGCGAATGCACACGAGTCGTCGTCGTCGTCGTCGCTCACGAGCGCAGGATCATGCGTGCACGGTGCGACGCGGCGCGCCTTGCCTTGCCTTGCCCTTGCCCCCCCGCGCTCTCGATTTACGCGCGACCGATGCGTCGGGAAACGAAACGCGTCGAGTGCGACGGAGCGCGATGACGACGGATTCGCCGACGACGCGTTTCCCGTACAACGGGGAAAGATCTAGGGGCTTTTGAACCCAATTCGGTGGCGCGCCGCTGGATCTTATCTCGTCTATTATTACATCCTTCGGGATCGCTCCCGCGTGGAGCGCGCGCGCCGCAGACTGTTTTTTTTTTTGCCGGCGCCGACGACTATAGCGTACTTATAGGTAAGTATATCGTTGAGCGAGAGCTCGCTGTTATGTTTTGCCGATCGGCATCTCTGTGTCATCCCTGCGTTCCGTTCGACGAGTACAAAGGGGAGACCGCGCGAGAATGGAAAATAACATCGGCTCGCTTCTCGTTTCACAATTCACATATTTCCGGACTCTTCTCGGCGCCGCGTATATGGTGGATATATATATAAACGCGCAAAGTGAATTTGCTATCACGGGAGATTCGTGCGAAAGTTGAAAATTTATCGTGTTGCAAAAAAGCTCTGTGTTACCGTTGCCTATCACCATTGCAAAGATATTGATTACAGTTTATTTATATTCGTTATTCAAACGGGAGAATTTTAATTAATTGCAGTATTGTATTAATTTACAAATGATTGAGCGAGAGAGAGGAGTTTGAATATCTGATCAAACATTCTAAAATTCCCTTTTCAATTCCGCATTGAACACAAATACAATATGACGCTCCGTATTTTTCCCTCTTTTACATCAAAGTATAGCTGTCGATTATTTACGGTAAAATGATGCTCATTCAAAAAAAAAAGTTTTCCGGTAAAAATTAATAAATCATAATAAGAGACTAACAGGAAATTTATGGTATTATAAAAAAAATGTGTAAAAAAAGAGTAGAATAAATCTTTTTATCCATTGCGCGTGTTTCGAGAAAAATCATTTTAAATGCGAAAATATCACGCACGTATGTGTTTAATTATATATGTATATTGCGCGCTAATTAGCGTACAGTTACTGGTAATTAACTGCAATTGAAATATTATCGAGACAAGCTCCTAATATTAAAAGCATATCGGTATTTTCGTAACTGCATATTGCCATTTCTTTCGAAAGATGAATAAAAGAATGATGCCAGTGCTTATAGTACTAAATAGATAACGTACTATGTATATTGACATATTACAACATGTTCGTAGTGTTTAGTAAACAAACTCTAAGGTCGTACGTTACAAGCGTCTCTTACAAGTTACGAACGCTTTCACAGTGAAAATAATTTTTCTCAAAAAGTGTATACGATCAATAACGAAGTTTCTTCTTTCATTGTTTCCATTTCTTCTCAAAGATAAATCCGAGGATAAATCATTTCTCGACCGATTGCCCCACGATTCGTCGAATCATCCATTATCGTGTAAACAAATGTACGACAAATTGAAATGAATTCTCTTGCGGGATCTTCTTGCGGAAGCCCGAATCGTGATTATGTTTAAACCAAACTAAATGACTGACAGCCGTACATACCCAAGTGATTACACAGCAGCTCGTGAGTCTCGAGATCCGGATAGTCGAACGTGTCCCTGCAGAAGAGCACCCTGGTGCCCGGCGTCGCGGTGAAGCCCCCTAACGCGGCCGCGATGGACGAGCACAGCCAGGAGGGCTCGGCGCCCTCCAGTCTACGTAGTAGCGCCCGATAGCGACAGTACCTGGGATACGAGAGTACCACCACCTTCGTCTGAAAGCTGTCCGGTCTCTTCGACGAGTTCAGGTTGCCCTCATACTCCTTTTGCTGTTTTTCGACGTCCGAGAAGTCGATCCCCGGGTCCGTCAGCACCTGCGGCTGCGGCATCTCGTATCTGAGCGGACTGGTCTCCGGGGACGACATCGGGGTCGTCGGATAGGACACCTCTCGGCCCGACGACCACTCCAACGTAGGTGAGAGCCATGTGACTAGGTCGTGCACGCGGACGACTACCTTTTCTGAAATCGTCAGCACCTCGTCCTGCAAAGAAAAATATTTCGCGATATATGGACCGTATGAATTATGGAACGTCGAATCAATCGAATAATAAACATTTATCTGCGGCAATATTATCGCCTGCGCAAATAAATTAAATCGATAGCAATATGCATACATGTATACACTTGGAAAAAAATGTTATCACCCATCAGAAAATCATTTTACTTTGTCTGAGTGTGTATACGTAATACATACAAAGCACTCCATCTAGATAAGTATTTTAAGTAACTTTGCTATTCTAAATAATAGGAAAAATTGGAACTACGAGGTTTTATGGTTTCGAGGGATACGTAATATACTGGCTTTTGTTGTGCGCGCAGGGAGTCGTGAAAGAGATTTTAAAAGAGCAACTCCGATTTTTTTAAATAAAAACATCTGATTTTTCTTACGCACGTATGATTCCCCTCTAATCGTTCTGCAAATAAAACTATTGAGATAAGTTTATCGAAAAATCATTAATTTACGAAATATTTTATATTATACTAGATATTAAGTTTAATTATTTAGTTCGGTTATTATGGCAAAATGTCACTTTATCGCGGAGCCTGATATCCAATTTCTATTAATAAAATCGATATAACATAAATACAGTAATGTGCAACGATCGATGCGTCATTAATAGAACTATTATTTTATGAGAGAAATAAGACTTTTATTTCGCTACTTTTACGCAATGGACGCGCAAATAAGTCATTACCGAGAGATCGTGAAATGACAAAAATTGCGCAAGAGGAATTCGCGATTGTTGGCGGGAAGAAATTTACCCGGTAGAACTCCCATTTACCTACGTAACACGGCTTTTGTCGTATTTGTACCGCGATTTTCCATTGAGAGCTAGCGACTCTACATGGGAACACCAGGAACTTGCGCGCGAAAGCTTTTACGGAGAGATGCAACTGTCGCGGGGAAGGGAGGGGGCCGAGATAAAGGGAGAGAGGAGGAGAAAGATGAGTGTGTATAATAGTCTCTCCTTTCTCTATCCTACGTGATACGTATATATGTACATAATCCACGCGGTATAAACCGTGGTTTATGCTGCATCTCGAGTGCATCGTTATCAGCTCCGCCTCCACGATAATTTAATTGTTCGGCGGTGCTTGCAGAGCGACGTCGTTTTCGCCAAGTTTGACTTATTGCTTGTCCCGTATGCCTCTGCTCTTTCCGCATTAGACGCATAAATTATTATCGCCCATTCGAGCAGAGTTCAAACGCTTGCGCAACCTTAGCGATACCGTGTGTAATCGAATGACTTTGTCACACAGCTGCGCGCTACGTATACGCATAAATTTGTTTTATCGATTATTAATGCGTTGTCTCGTTGTTTATTTCCGACAGCAATAATTGCATTTATATAATTATATATAATTATGCATCTATTATTTATTTATAATACGAGTAACAATTTAAATAATTATGGGTTTGGTTTCTCGATCTCCTTTTGCCGTTAGTGCGGAGAAACGCCAACACATTACATAGATATAGGTACATAAGTTTATTTCGAGGCTTTTAGCTTTGACAGGAACAAAATCAATTTTTCTCGCGTTTCCGAACGTGGCTTCCATGGCCACTGACTCTATATAATCCGATAAATTTTCCGCATCGAGTGAAAATCCGCGCGCCGTAAGAAAGACACACTCTTTCGGTAATTGTGCAACGCGCCAAGCGGAGCGTGATTTACCTCGTATACACGCCCGGGGCGATTTTATATGGCGGCGGCTAACGGAAGATAATTTATTGGCGTTGCAATATCTATCGGGCCGAAGTTCGGAAACGACTTTATTTATATACGTGACATAATGTTCTATTTGGCTTTGGAGCCACTGTGTGTTGCTCGGGTTATACTTTCATCTTTTAGCTCTCTCTCTCTCTCTGTGTATTCGTCCATATTCACCCAACCCCACGGCCCGCTCCCGTCTCTCCCCTACGCCCTTCTTCCCACCCTCGTCCGAGAGAGTTCTTCCAATAGTATAGTTTCCCTTCTGCTATAACCTTTCTACCGGTCGGCTTCTGTCGTCTCTCTCCCTCCCTCCCTCTCACTCTTTCTCTCTTGCTCTCTCGTTTTCTCGCTCGCTCGCGCCATCCTCCCTTTCGTTCTCTTCCCCTCAACCCCTTTCTCACTCTCCCCATCTTTGTCTCATTTTGCCCTTCTCTAACCATTTCTCCTCAACCCCCGCATACCCTCCTCCACCCCATTCTACCACGCGCCTCATTCCGTCGTCCCCGCTTATTCGCTCGCTGTGCTTCTCCCCGACGTGTGTTTCTCGTCTCTTCCCCCCCGCCTCCTCCTCCCCCTCGGCGCGCGACCGGCGCTAGCGATGGGCCCGATCCAATTCCCGAGCTGTAATTTTCAATCGATTCACAAGCGGCTCTCGTCGTCGAAAGCCATCGACGGACATTAGAATAATCGCTGTCCGATCTAACAATTGAATCACACTTGCATCATGTTTCGTTACTTCACGTTAATTCCTTGCGCGACGTTGCGCCCAACAAAGCTGCAAAGCATAATTTTCACTTGAGAAATATAGATGCCTTAAAAATTCTTTTTCTACTAAATTTGCGTACTCGATTCTAACTCGTGGTCATAAATAACTCTAGCAAAATATTTCTGTAGAATCTATTTCTCTTTTGTGAAAAACCCCCCCCTACAACTAAAAATATAAAAAAAATAATATAAAAAATAAAAATATATAATATATAATATAAATATACTATATTATATAATATTATATCAGATTATATTATATTATATTATATTATATTATATTATATTATACATTATAATACATATTTATTTTATATATATGCAAATATAAAATATGATGTATAAAATTGACTGACATGCTGATATATTTCCTTTATATTTTTCATATATTTTTTTTTACATTTTAAACATATCGAATTTAATTACGAGACTGCCTTAAAAATATTTCAGCGTATCCAGGTTGATCACGTACATTTACGTCGTCATTCGAATATCCTGCAAACGTTCCGTAAAGTAGTTAAAGTAGTAATTTTACAATCGTTTAAACACACGAATCCATAATTTCAAGATTACTTAACGAGGCACAATGTATCTTGCTGAATAAATTGCAGTAGGTAGGCTTTATTCTACGAGGCAATTCCGAATGCAGGAGGTTAATTCTACGGAAGAGAAGGTCGCGACCTCGGAGGCCGTGATTAACCTTCCGTATCGAGATGCCTCGACGAAAAAAGGTTCGGTACCGTTTGAATGACGCTTGATCCCATCGCTGCGTCCGCGCGTGCCAATCGTCCTGTCTCTCTTTCTCTATTTATCCATCTATTTCTCTATCCATCTATTTCTCTCTCCCGTCCGAGCATATACAACGATGCTGAAAATAAACCTTGCACGCGAAAAACTATTGAACATGGAATATAGAGCGGAATACGTCGCGACTTGACATGAACTAAACCTTCATGAAAAGATTGTTAGGATTCGTTATCGTTATTTATTCAAAACCCTTTATTCTTCCGACTTAAATTGTCTAAAAATTTTGTTACACATTTGTGAGCTCTCGAAATTTTATAAAAGTGACGCGAACATTTTCTTTTATTCCCTTCTATCACGTTTCCCTCGCTCTGAAATAATTTTTCGTCGAAGGGAAAATTTTGCGCTTTGAAAAGAAGTTCATTGTTCTCTCTCCAATTGACTCAAAGGCAAATTTTTCTCGATTTTTAGTGGATTTTATTATGGGCGATTTCCCAGGAGTGACCGGAGTGTCGAGAAATTCCGAATTTTACGAGACGGTTACTTATTCGACTTGCCGAGCACGATTCTGCTGATCGATTGTTTTTATTGGCGCTCGCGGCGCCCGGCGTGGCGACCGTGAGTTTTCGCCACAAGCACGGTGTAATTCAATTTTGAAGTTCGCAAAGTTCGCGGATTTAACGGAAAATAGCATTGTCAACGGCAAAACGACGTATGCGAGACAAATGTATCGGTTTGAAGTTACGCCGCGACAAGTTGGAAGTTATCATATGAAACTTTCTCGCGAAACATCCTGTATAAAAAAAAGAAGGGAATTTCAATAAATGTTCTCATAGAAGGACGATTCTTTCATAAAAACCTCTTGTGGCTCCTCTCGCTGTTGGGGAGTTAACGCGGCTACGGTAATGAATTTCGATGAAACGCGAGACCGTGCCGGGGGGGGGGAGGGAGGAGGTTTCGCATTTTCGGCCGCACGTATATCCCTCTGACTTCCGCGTTTCGCACGCGAGAGACGGGAGAGAGGCGCGCGTGTAAACGCGTGTAGCATCGTCACGATTGTTCTGACGCGGTTTGCAGCCGTGCCGGCCGAATGCGACGACCGACGCGACGGGATGCGCCGTGCGCCGGCTGCAGTTCAACCCTGCGGCGATGCACACGCACACACGGATACGCCGCGACATCGAGTCGATGCGCCGCGCCGCGTGTCGAATCCGAGTGATAATGTATTCCGACGTTGCTACGGCGATTCCTATGCGTCCTAAACACCCCGATAACCTGTCAATTTGCAAGCTTTTAACATGTAACATACGCAAAAATCAAACTTCTTTCTTTGCTGTATCATATAAAGAGAAACCGCGGATGGCAAATAGAAAAAAATAACTTTAAACATAATTATTAAAATGCCAGAAGAAAATTGACAATTAATTGTGGTATTTCATGTATTTTTTTTTAATCTTCTGTTGTTCAAATTTGGCTGAAGTTAAATAAGCATACGAGATTATGCGATAAGATTATAAAAATATGCAATCGAACGATTAACGAATATATAAAAGACGCAACAATGAGTTTCCTATACAAATACTAATTACGTCATTACGTCATTTATACTAATACTGACGATAGATATCACCAATACTGAGCGGTAGATGAGATATCACAAACGGCAATATTTCGTATCGCTATAGACGCAGTAAAGAGTGGGGGACGAAGTCTCTCTCTCGGAGGGCTTAGGCCAAGGCTTGGGTGGGGCTAATTATCAATATGAGAAGAGCGGATGGGACGAGTAGAGGGATGCAAACTGCATCGTTAGGCTTTCAAAAGGAGCTAGAAAACCGTGGTAAGAGAGACCGGGAGATTTATTTAGAAAATTGAAGAAGATATACGCGCGCGCGTTACACAAGCAATTACAAGACTTACGATCGATATATATGGAAATTGACAAAGGAATGTTATTTTATTATATTACTATATTTTGCTACATTTATTAACGATCTCAGTAGGAGTATTATTTAATACAGCTTTTCACGTAATTTCATAAATTGAGCGTTCTTCCTCCTTAATAACATACAACAATAAAAATTTCTTTCTTGAAAACCTAGTTTATAAATCCTTTATCGCAACCTTCCAGTTTATAAGTGACCTTTCGCATTATACGCAGCTGCTGGATATAATTTTACAAACGTATGTTATATCAAGTATAAATAAAAGGTGAAGCATGTCCACCATATTATTAGCATAGCCGCGAAAGTTTCTATCTGCATATAATATCATCTCGCACCCAGCGCTTCTTTATCTCGCGCCTCTCACCGAACTTCTTAAATGGGCTTTTGTAACTTAAATGAAAATAGATTCCAAGAGAGAAAACGCGTTTCGAGGTGAAAGGGAGAAAGAGATGGGCGTTATTACACTGAGAAAATTTTAGTTTAAATTTCAACGTGATGATAAAAAATGTTTTCGTATATATATATGCAGCGCGGCTGTATAACTTTTATCGCTTCCGAGTTATCTAAAGCCATATAGTCATGTAAAAACGGCAAGGCATAATTACAAAATAATAACCATCGATTAAAATTCACGTCAACCGCTTGACCGCGCCGATAATGAATACATACTCACAAAGCGTTATTGATTAGATAACGTCTTTGTTCTTTTTGCAGTTCGAATTACGCCCCGACGTCTGTTATAAATCGCATAAAATTCACCGTACAAATGACTAATTGTAAAATAACGGAAAAAGACAAAAAAAAAAGAATCAGATAAAGAATCAGAGTCCAGGATAAATCCGCGATACTGCAGTTGACATATTCGCCGAGCGTACATAACACATTCATCGCAGAACAGGAATATGTAGCGTCTCGACGCAGTGGTGGTCAATTATTTCTTCATAGAAACGCTACGCATTGTAGAAAATAAAAAATTATTATGTAAAAAAAACCGAGAATGAAATTTTGAGGTAAAATGCGAGAACATTCATATTAGATGAACCTCATATCACGTGTCAGGGAAATAAACGCGATTCAATAAACGCAATGTATATTGATTGAATCGCATTTAAAACTAGATTGGCGAAACCGGAGAATTATGAACAGTACAAATAATGGAATTTCTAAAAAATTTTACAATTTTTACTATTGTATTCTGAATTTTGATAGGTTAGAATCATTACGTCGAATGAAATGGAAACAAGGGACAAATAACGTGCACCGGCGCAGTGTATTTTTCGACAATATGCGCGAATACAAATGTTGAAAGTTTGCATATATTTATCTCCATCGCGCGTTTGTTCTTTTAAAAGCTAACAATACGAGGCAAAATGTAAACCGAACACATTTGCAATACGATCGCAACAATACCAGCGTGATTTCAATGCGCCGCCGCGCAGAGACGAGCAAATACAATTAGAGAGATAATAATAAACCGTTGTCGAGAGCGGAATGCGTTTGTCGCGAAATTGAAAAAATAAACGCGTTGACAGGATCGATAGAATTAATCAGAATCAACGCTGCAAGTAGTGTGAATCAGCGTTATTGAGAGCCGCTGGGAAGCATAAATCACTGTTAGATTAAACCCTGGAGCACGCAGTAGTAGATGGGCCAATGGTATGCTTTCAGGAAATATAGGGTGACCCAAAAGTTCCGATCCATACTTCATCGATCCACGAGATAGTCGTTTATTAACCGATACCAAGCCAAAGTGAACATCTATCAATTTATTAATAGAATATTGTCTCAAATAATAAAACAATATTAAATAATTTTACTTATTCCAAACCACAGAAATATATTTTGTAAGATATATTTATAAACGTCAATAATCATTAAGTAATTTTATGATTAGTCACATTAGACGCTTAATTACGAATTAAACGACTGATTATTTTATTACTAAGCTATATAGTGTCTATAATAGATAAAGATTTTAAAAAAGCATCTTTGTTTTTTTTAATCAATCGTTACATTTCTCTAGAATTCAGAAATCCGTAAGTGAATTTAAAGTCGGAAATTTTACTCGAGAAATTTAACTTAAAAACAATTAATAAAATAATAATAAAAAAATCATGGTTTAACGATCGACCGTACCTTAATACACATCGTTATCGTTTTGTAATTTTTCACGCGCGCGCGCGCGCGCGGAACATATTCCGGAAATTACAAAATTACTATTAAACGGGGAGCAATTAAAACCAAGCTAGCAATTAGAACGTGCGTAACGGAGACCTCTTGTCGTATAGCGAACGTCGAACCTTAATTCGAGAGCGATAAACGGGTTTTTGCGCACGATTCGACTATTCTGAATAAAAACAGAACTACCTTGGTATATCGTGCACGAGCTCGGGCTAAAAGGAATTTGATTATGCTCGATGGTTTACACACGGAGCTTCTGGATCGATGCAGCCTCGTGGCTCCCTCCTCTTTCTCCTCCTCCTCTCTCTCTCTCTCTCTCTCTCTCTCTCTCTCTCTCCCTCTCCCTCTCCCCTTACTCCCTCTCTCTCTCTCATCACCCTCTTCGTCACTCTTCCGTTCCTCTCCATCGCACCATTTGCCCTTTCGCCTTTTTCGTCCGTTGCATATTATATATAGCTCCAAGTATTGCCGTGTAGTATGCAAATATGCCGCACGGGCGTGCACACAAAAATATTTCTTATTTTAATTTAAATTTATATGATGCCGTTTTCCACGTGTAAGACAACGCTACGTCACTCCGGTTGGCGATCTGATAAACGTTAGACGACAAATACGGTTTGTCAACGATATGCGGTACGCCAAGAAGGTGACGTTAAGAGGAAAGCAGTTTCCTTTCCCGCGGCGTGACATGTGTTTCAACATGCAGCACATAATCCTCTCTATATTGCGTAATGCAGGGAATTAACGAAGTAACTGGGTATTTCATTAAACCAGTAGGAAACGCCGGACGATTAAACATAATTGATTGCAGTCCTTCGCCCATGCCCTTAAACCGAGCTTTATCGATTAATTTGTATACGTAACGTCGCGCCACAAAGGCCAGTTTGCGTAGCATGCCATCAAATTATTAAAATCACATAGATATTTGCTGATAAACTTTCGGAATGGCCGTCGTTTATGAAATTAATTAAATTAATATTTATTGGAATATTATGCAACACTGCAAATATGACACGATAGAGATATATGTAGCGCTCATAATAAAACATAAAAATGTCCGTTACTCGCGCCAAAATTTTTTCATCTTTTATACATCTCTGATTTATCGTATAGTCTATAATTAAACTTACGTAACATTTCATTAATTAACGATAAAATCGTACACGTCTGAAAA
Source organism: Temnothorax americanus (assembly GCF_048541705.1). Lineage (NCBI taxonomy): Eukaryota > Metazoa > Arthropoda > Insecta > Hymenoptera > Formicidae > Temnothorax > Temnothorax americanus. The sequence goes on along the minus strand of NW_027509307.1, from coordinate 263,422 downwards.
TTTCGTTCGATCTCTCTACCCATAGATGGAGTATCCAGTGTGTGTTTCTTCCCGTATATAAGTCTTGCCGGGAACTGCAATAACAGAGGGGTCGGGCAGTTGCTTCTTTAATTCAATAACCTCGTGAAACTGATACGAAACGTCCACATTGGAAATTGCAGCAGCGGTCTCGGCGATCGATACTCGCGCGGCTTTAAGTTCATTCAACTAATTCAACAGCACATTTTTTCGAAAATTACTTGTGGAATTTATATCATATATGTGTTTGAAAGAGCGAGATAGAGAGAGGAAATATCTTGTGAAATATTTCCAGATATCGCTGTAATTTATTTTGTGAACTCCGACCTACAATGAATCGCGAAAGAAGTATATTACAAAAAGATTAATACGACGCAGATGTATCGAGATTTTATCATTTTGCGAACGTGAACACACACATGTACGTGTGTCTTTGAATATAAATTGTTATTGAGGATCCATATAGGGGAAGGGTGGGATTCGAGCAGCGGCGTCAGTTATTCAGGCGCAAATAAAAGACGATTTTGCGCGAGGATTCCGTTTGAAAATAAATTTAGTCGAATATCTTTGAATTTGCACTCCGGCGAAATGTCTGACTATATCAAATGCAAACGAGTATATTCAACTGCGCGCAGCGATTGTCGACTTGTCGTCCTTTCGTCCCCTTCTTCGCCGTGGATTGTCGTAACTGCGGGACTTCTGAGAGCGAGTGAATTATCGTATACTAACGCTTTAATTATCCACATCAAAGTATATTTTCGTGCTGATGAAATACGTTTACCTTAGCAAGTACACGGATTATAATTCTCACCGAATATAATTATCTAATTCAATTTCTAAGTGTGATATATACATTTTGGATAAATTATAGCTTAAATTTGTGAAGTTGCGAAAAGAATACAATTCTTCCTCGGGAAGTAAATTAAAAATAAAATTGGATACGGAATAAAAGCGGCATGGGATATTTTTAAAAAGAATGTGCTTTATAGAGAAAAGTTCGTGCGGAAAATTGCTGTGCCACTGTTAAACGAGATTATTCGGCAGGAAAGATAAGGAAAATAAAACTGTATGACTTTACATACTTCCTATCTTTCGGTTACATTATGCTTTTGAAAGAGCGATAAATCCGTACGATCTCGAAATATGCATTACACGAGAGCATTATCGTCGTTATTGGCGCGACTTGAAACGATATATAAACGCGCGCGAAGGCCTTGCCCGCAAGCCAGGATGAGAAAGCGTGTTGCGGTCGATGCACGCGTGTTGGTGTTCACGCAAGGTCAAGATGATTCGTGCATCCGATTGATCATATTCTTTTACCGGCTCTTGTTATACCGTCGCATTGTGAAACGTCGTGCCAAGGACGGATCTATATGCGCGCAAAAAGCGCGCTGATTCGCGCGACGTCTTTAAAACGCGCCACTTTTTTCGGATTATTTGCTTAAAGCGCAGCGTTTTTCGAGACGTGTAACGACGACTTCATCGTGCAACGACGCTTCACGCGGGATTAATGTAAACCGGTATATACGTATACACGTCAAATCGGGTGTAGTTGTTTCGCTGATCGTGGAATCCATCTCGCTCGATAATCTCAACATTGTAAGGCCGCCCAGAACAAGTTTCGACGAGACGCGGCGTATTATGTTCTCCATTTTCTTTCCGCGATTTCGTGCCGAGAATATTTTAATAAACGATATTGCACGATGGGAGGAGATGTAATGCGAAAAGAATTGAACGCGCGCGCTAAGAATCAGCAGAGCAAACAGAACGGCCGAGAATAACGCGTCTCATCTTGAAAGCAGAACTTTCCGACTTATAAATATACGGCATAAAGATGTATTGTTACTTAGCGTTATTTTTTTTTTTTTTTTTTTAGTTGCGTGTTTGAATGCAGAAACTTATTACCGTTGATCGTTAGCGAGGAAATTTGAAAGTATAACGCGTCGTGCGAGATAAGAAATTTGAATTAAAAAATAGTAGTAATAAAATCCACCGCCATTTGATAATTATCGTTGTTAAATAAAGAATTATGTAAATTATGCAAGGATCTCGTAATACGCGGGAGATATTTTATCTACGACAGTCGAATTGTCTCAGCGACGAGCAATTTCATGAATATTTATGAAAGTGTATGAAAGCATTACGAGAATGTAGAATATCTCTTGTTCCAATCTTCGCATATAAGATTATTATTTGTTCGTACTAGAAATTACGATCGTAATAAAAGTTATGAAAAAAAAAACATGGCGTTATTACCACTTAATCCATGAAAAAAATCGAGAGATGCGAAACGCTCATTAATGCTTACAAGGCTTTCCGTTTCAGATGTGTAATAACACATTTACATCTCTTTAGTAGGATAAATTATTTAACAACCTCGCGTAAAGTACATTACGCCTATATATGGCTATTACGAGAGAAGGAATATGCCCCTTACGCGAAAAACCGATAAAAAAATTCCTTCGCGAGGATGCGCGCGATCGTGTTGCTCATTTAAATTAAAAATCTTATGTCCCCCGGTTGAAACAATGCCCGACGTGACGCCATTACCGCAACTCGCCCTTTTCACCCGTATATACGCGTGATAATCATCCTATTGTGAGCAATGCCGGAAACGGCGTAATGCCAGGATGTCTCGTCTCGATCTTCGAGGCAATTAAAAATGGTTCAGCGGCCACGATGTTGCACGCGGAAAAGCGCAACGGACCGCGTGAGAACCACTTTGTTTCCTGTTTTAGTCTCCACGAAAGGCGAATCGGCTCGATCACTAATTGCGCACGGAAGTTTCGCTAATGAACTAATGACAAGACTTTTACTCGCGCCCGCGATGTTATACGAGTATTACGAAGTTTCGAAATATACATTGTAAATTTACTTTTTGAAAAAAAAAATTAATTAAATGTCAATATAATGAAATTTATTACGTGCGTGTATATAAAGAGGTAATTGATAATAAAATTAATTCCAGCTGAAGAGAGACCCGGTGTATAAATAAACGCGTGCTGAAAATATTTTGAATGTATATAATCGCATCCTCATCCTACTGAAGCCTCGGTGATTGTACGACCGGAGTCGGACGCGTTTCGTCGGACGCCAATTAGAAGGTGGTTAATGAGCATGGAAATTAATGAGGCTAATGTTCAATCGGAATATCGGATCGGAGCCATAACGTGTTTCGAACGCGCGCAAGATGAGGGGAAGTTCTTTAGCGTAGCGGCGGTAGCGACCGGACCTTTACGTTCGCCATCGAGCTGAAAGCTATTCTATAAGTCTCAAACATAATAGACTACACGCATAACGCAGTCATGCAACATCGGCGCGGTGCTATTCCCGCGCCATGACTCGTTCTCCAGCGGTTCTCCATCGGCCTCGAAACAAATTCAATTAATTCGACTAGCTTACATATTTATATGCAATTAAACAAAAAAAAGAAAAAAAATATATAGAATTCTTTAACACTTCCGTGTTATTCACTACCGATTTCAGATACGTTAGTTATCCTCTATCATTTTATGTATGTTTCTATAAAAATTTAAATTATATATATACATTATGAGAAATTTTTGTCGCTAATAACGTCGTCAACCGCAGAACGAAGGAGAAAATATTTTATCTAAATAAGGCGGAAGATCGCGCGCGTCAGTCCTTTGTAGCGACGTAAAAGTAATAAGCAAATTCTGGTTTGGGGCTCGCCTCCCCTTTATCCTCGGTTACTTCATCCACCCTTTGAGCACACTTCCTACGCCGGACAATTCTTACGCCGCCACAGTCCCCTTATGCCGTGTACAAAGCGCCGGCAAAAAGGGTCGCAAATTCGCATTAAAGTCGCTGTCGCGACTCTCCTTCCCTACATTTTCGAAGTACTCTCGTCGAGCCAAGAATATACATAAAGAAACAGAACGTAAAATGTGCGCGTTCGTAATATAAATATTTATGTAAGCTGTTACACACATAAATCTATTTTCGAATTATATAAATGTATTTTTCAGTACGTAATTTCAGGAAACCCGCGAGTTTAAGTTTAATTGCTCGGAGAGTTCAACGTTTTTTTTTTTTATCAACGATTATATTATTGAAATTAACGTCAGTTTTTCGAGACACCTCGTGTATTGCCGTAATCATACAAATGTACGCTCATTATATGTAAACGCTCTGTCGAGGAGTTATTGCGTTAATCGCAGATAGCTTTTTCTGCAGGCGCAATCAGAAATCGCAGAATCACGGTTTGAAATTACGTTGGCTGATGGTGAAAGATAACGAGCAGGCACGCATCCTCTCGTCAGTTCTCGCGATAACGAGAGAAGCTTAAGAAAATACGTATCGACGTATCGCATCGTGTGTATATGCATCACCTTATGTGTATGCATCATCATCACGTTATTTCGGTAAATGCGGGCCGGCCGGCCGGCCGGCCGGCGCGCGGCGGAGAGAAATATTTCGGATGTGATTTCATGCAGATTTCCTCGTAGCAATGGAAATCCACGAATAATGTACGGAAATCATCTTTACGTGTATGCAAATGCTACAAATTTTCTTAAAATACTACCCGTGCGTTATTGAAGCACGGAAAGTATCTCGTATATACGGAATATTCAGGGAACATTTCAACGCGACACGCGTGGAAATTACGGTACGAAAAAAAATCCACGCGACATCCTGAGAATACCTAATATCGGAGATAAAAACACACATCGCGACGGATACGACCGCGACGGGGTGGTTACACGATGTAAAAATTATTCCCGAGATATCTCGCGCGTCGCGATGTGACGGGCTATCGCGGGGACTACGATTTCCCGGCGAGAGACACCACGTCCCGACACACGCGCGAACAACGGCCCGCAGATTTCCCTTCGCCGCGTGGGCGACACGCGTCGTAAATTTGCCAAATTATCCCGCCGCGCCACGTTAAACAGCACGACGTTACCGCGATCGTCCGCTGCACGGGCACTTTGCGTAAAGCGCGCGCGCGCTCGATTGTTAGTTCTATCCCATTATCAGTCAACGGACTGCCATTATTGCCGCATTTGCCGCCGCCGCCGCGGTCGGAAAAGGAGCATCGAAGCAGTCACCTATCGGCCTCGCGCCCGCTATCATTTTTCAAACGCTCCCGGAGTTATTCTTTCGCGACGTTGATTGATGACGGAGACGTGTTCGCATAAAAGATTCCACCGGGCCGCGCCGTAGCGATGAAAGGGAAGATCTGAAGGATCTTTACCCGGCTATAAATTGCTAATGTTTTATTGCCGTAATATCGCGCGATGACGCGGGGGTGGGGGAAGAGAGGGAGGAGGGAAAGGTGAAGGAAGGCGCTAAAGGCACTTTACACTGTTTCGATCCGATTATTCTGGCCAGTTAATACCGCAGCACCAGTTACGTCGACCGATGTACAAAGCGTACCATATTAAATACATATATATTTATCTCTTATATTATATAAATATCACTTCTACAAATAATCAACGCAACCCAAAGGCAACGAAAAGCCAAAGCACGTTGCAAACGAATTAATACGCAATCTTACGTTTCGTATTAACTTTACGTTGAGTTGGGCGGCACAAGATTTGTAACTGCGTTACGTGACCGAACGTAATTTAAAATCAATACTAAAAACCAGCGCTTTTTAACTTCACATTTCCTTTTGGAAAAAAATCATTAATAACGAATAAAACAGTAATGAATAATTTAATAAGTTATTATATAAATGCATTATTATATTATATCGAAATAATTGAAATAGCACAGACTGAAATAGCGTCTATTTTACAGAGTAATACGCGAATATCAGCTAATATTTTATTGACCGTATAATTAATACTACACTGATTAATAATTCGTTAATGCTATAGCTATTATATTAATATTGTTGCCCCGAATGACCGAATCCGAATAATCTACAAATCGATATTTTTAAAAAGGGGGAAAAAATACTATACAGCTGTCAGAAATATATAAATTGACGCACCATTTAATCTGGTAATTAATTCTCCACAACGGGAGAATTAATTCAAAAATATTGATATCATATTACTTCATTAAATATGCGTTTATAATTACTATACGACGAAATATTTACCTATGTATAATAAATATTCGCTCATGTATACCGGTCTAGTAAACAAATCCTTGCAACATACGTAATTAAGCCAGATACGATAATTAATGTGAATTCGTTGAAAATATACATCATTTACACGCTATTATATATTTTTTATGTAATATTATATTTTTGCAATAAAAGAGAAATAAATATTTTAATATTTCCATGCGAGTATACATAATTCGCGCGATCGGGTATCAATTAAATAGTTATATTATTAAATAATTGACCTCGCGTCTGTATATAAACGCGATACAGTCAAATAATCTACTCATGGATGTCAACATCGTTAATTACGTTACGACGTTGTTTGCGTTACAATGTTCCCTCGCAAGCGAGTACGGTGAACAGTTTTTTCTCGCTCAAGTTGTGACTCGACGAATATTAAGGACATTAACTGTCTCGTGCCGCTCATAAATTGCGAGATACCCAATATCCTTTCGATCTTTGCTCCGAGCTAATATCCGGAGCAAATTCTGATTTAAGCCCATTACTTAAAAACGTTCGCACATTTAACTTAAAAAAAAAAAAAAAAAAGTGGAAAGAGAGATCTATTGGTGACTTTCAAAAGAAAAATCTCCTAGTTTCTGAATTATATCTATACGGTAAAATCTACATCGCCGACGTTCGATAGCCCAGGAATGACTAGTGAATCAAACTACCCCTCTGATACAGCAGGCGAGCAAATCTCGCAAAGAAGAGCGCGGAGCAATCTCAAAAGATGAATAAAGCTGGCAGACAAATGGCTGTCAGCGTCGCGCAGCTAAAATCTCGTGGATATAAGGCAAGGGAGAGAAATTTATTTGGTTATTGAATATGATACGTGGAAGAGAGAAGGGAGATAGTTAGGGAATTACCTCGGAGTGGCGAGACACGTCCATCCGCGACGTCGAGTGTAGAAATTTGTTTACGAGGCACCAAAGTAACGTAAGTACACGCGTTACGAGACGCGGGGCGCCAACGTTGTGAGAAACTTCTGGACGAGCGATTTTCCATCGCGCGGCGAATTCGTTCTCTTCTTCTTGTCGGCAGCGAATTTCGGAGCCGAAGACCTCCCCGAGATTATTCCGGTCATATTAAATTCTTCAGCGGAGATAGAGGATTCTCGCGCGGCGTGGCGCCGTGCCGCGAAAGATATTGTTGAAATCCCCGCATATTCGGTACTTTATATGTGGCGTGCGTTCCTGATACGGAGCTATTAAAATGGAAATTTAAAGGACGAGCGCACGTGAGACCGTGAAAAATATATCTTAATCGGCACCGATATATAGTTTTAAGAAGACTCGAACCCCGATAATCGCAATAAGTCGGAAAAGAAGCGAACCGCGACATTTATATGTTTAATTAAACATAAAACGTATATTTACATTTTCAATTAAACATGTCGGCGAAACTAGGTTATCCTAGTTGATGTCGTTATTTACCATTGCGTGCGCTAAGGAGGAAATTGCAAATTAATAAGCGAATCAATCAAGTTACTTGATGCCGTCACATTACGGAATTTCACGAAATATCGCACGACGTGTACCGCGTCACTTGTATATCTCCGCGCGGCTATAATTATGCTCGACATATAATTTTCCTTGGTATAAGAATAAATAAGGGGCGAAGTTAGCGCGCGGCCACGTCAGGCAGCCGCATTTACATCTTTATACGCTGACGGGCATTAAAATTTGCGCATGTATGCCGGGTGATTTTAGTAGACCCGGCCCGTGTATGTACACATTTCCGCTGCACAAAATTCGTCGGTTTCGTTCGCGTAACCGCGTGGGCGTTTTAACATTTAACACGTTCTTCATTCAATTATACCACTTGAATCCGACAATTTTCCACGGCGCTCGACACGCGGATATTTAATGGAGGAGCGGCAACTTGACCTGGCGCATTGCCATAATAAAGCTTGTTCAATAAGGGAATCTGTCGAATTAGGACTACAACTTTCTTCCTTCACGTGGAAAAAATTCTTTCTCGCGCGGATCGATCGTTGTGGAAGTGTTTCTTTCGGAGCGTCCGCGATGGGGCAAGTAAACGTGTCCATTTAGGTCATTGATTAACCGAGAGGGCTGGCGCCGCGCGACAGCTAGCTTGACATCTGTTGCTGTCAAAACACACAACGCGGCGGGCGCTAACTTACTCCGCGCCTTTGTGAGAACGCTAATCTATGAAATCGCCTTGATGTAGCTCGCCCCGCTGCTGGGTCGATAACATGCGAGAGAGAGAGAGAGAGAGAGAGAAAGAGACGTTTCAACACCGGTTACACCAATCCCGGTTAAAGCTAACCGTGAGTAACGCGAGTCGTCCGTTTCCTAATTTATTTTAGCCGGAGCTATATTCCCGGAGAGAAACGGCGAATCGCTAACCGGGATTGGCTCATCCTATCGCGGACAAATTTGCCGAAATAAGATTCGGTCAGATAGATATTTAGTTGGATATAGAGGTAAAATAATTAACGTCAGCGTGCGATAATCGGAATGAATTTCTATCAAACACCGACGCTCGCGAATCTCCCTCAATAAGCTCGTTCAAAGGCACTGGAATGACGGGCGATCGATTTTCAATGGAAATTCGAGAATTTTTTTGTCGCGACAGCGGCAAACGTTGCTTTTGAGAGCAACTCTGCCCCGCGACCGCGTGTGAGGCGAGATGAAAAAAGAATCGGCGGACACGCCGCGCCGGACGCGTTTACCAGTCCTTCAAAATGGTACAACAAAATTGGAAAATTGTATTGTATTTCAGAGAGAGAGAGAGAGAGAGAGAGAGAGAGAGAGAGAGAGAGAGAGAGAGAGAGAGAGAGAGAGAGAGAGAGAGCGCGGGGCGGGCATGCGTCGAGCACGTTTACGTGGACAAATATTTATATCGCGTTGACGGTTTTGTTTATAAATGGCAGCTTTTCCGTATCCGCTATTCCGTATCCACGTACACCCGAAGCCGAAGTGGGAAAAGGTAGGGGAATTGAGGTTTTTACATAAAAAAATTTTTTTCTCGTACATTCTATATTTCACTCGCCGTAACAAAACGTAAATAAATCAAACGACGCGTGCACACGCGAAAGACTTTTATTATGCTATAAATTGATTATAATGTGTGCCTTGCATGGTGAATAATGGATTTTTCATTTCGCGAACGAATCATATTGTGAAACGTTGCCGTATCGACTATTCGTGTCCAATTAAGAGTCCGATAAAACGAGCCAATTTCTTTCCTTTCCTCAATAACGGTTTATTTCAAAATAGCTCAAGTTCCCGGGCGCGCACGGGACCGCCTCACGTATGCGCTGCACGTTATTATACGAAATATTTTGTGATTTCGCCGGTTAGTTTGTAAAGTCAGAGCGGACTCACGCGATTTCAAAGCAATACCCGGTTCCAGAACCCGCGAGAGCTTGACGCCTTTTGAGCAGACCCTTATTACAAATTACAGAGATTATCCGTTCAGATAAGTAGACGGGAACAAAGTCGGAGGTAATTCTGATATCGCGATGCGAGGCGCAGATTAATCATAAGGGACTTTGCCCTTCGTCGTGTCTGACGAGCCGGTGCAGAGGCAAATAAGCCTTATATACCTTCCACCCCGAGAGAGCTCACGCGTGCGCACTTGTGTGGTTGATGCCCTTTCAATACCGACCGCAATAAAAGCGATATAATTGGACAGCGTTATACGGTGGAAATGAATTAATGCGCAGAATTGAAAAAAAGGGGAAAAAATTGGTTATAGCTATACGCGTAAGTAAATTTTTACACTTTTGGTTTAATTGATCTAAAACTGCCATTTGATAAGTAGCAATTTGGTAAATAGCCATCTGGTAAATAGTATAATCTCTTATACTGATTAAATAACTAACCAATTACAGCTTGGTCGTTCCCAATGGAGCGACTAAACAATAGCGCTTCTCGAAGCGAACAAGACCGGAATCTGATGCAACGTGCGATCAAGCGAAATACGAAACGACGTTTTACGAGTATCTTGACAGTATTAAGACTGTGATTGAAGAAAGTGATTCGGACTGTACTACGCGGTGCTCGACGGCACGATATATTTTTCTTTGTAAAGAAAAATTCTCATTTCCACCGGAATATTTAATTTTCGTTGCATTGCAAAACGTAATTGGAACGTTAATTCTAGAAATTTTAATTGTAAAATGTAATTTTACGTCGTACAACGACGCACGTTTTGTCACACAATAATGCTGACTCATTACTCGATGAGAAAGGCTATATATATATTTTGTCGCGGGAATAAAATTAATCTTAAAGATGATAACTCCCAGCATTTATATAAGGAATTAATGCGAATTAATATGCGAAACGCGTCAGACGTATGATTTATCATGAAACGCACGATCGAATTCGGCGGAATCCATTCGTAGATAATTGATGAGGCATAATCATATTCATTCATTCGATTCGAAGTATCCTCGATGACCGAAATATAATTTTAACATCGTTTCGCGACGCCCAGCCTCGCTCAGTCTGTCACAATGGACTGTTAACGAGTGTCGTTCCCTATTGCGAACGACATATGCTGACAAGTGGGATAGACTCGCGATGGGAGACGTTAATATTGGCAGACGCGGAATTGGCGTTGTCCGATTTCACGAAGCAATCAAGGCCGAGTGGTCACTGAAAGAAAAAATCGTCATCGATCGAATTCGTCCGCGATCACCGTCATCGCGTCAGTGTAGCATCATCACATATGCATGGTTATATAAGAACTCTTGATCCAGCGAAACTCATCGCGCTTATTGAACTCACGAGTCTTCCGCTATTCGGTCCAGCGGAACTAGTCATCGACGACATCGTTAGATAATGAAGAGCTCGAATAAAACTATCACGAGCGACCGCATTCCCCGAACGCCGCGAAGTCCGTCGGTCGATCCGAGATTAATTAATTAAGCATTGCTAAATTCATGGTGATTGAACGTTATCGAAGAGAACGGGGGGGGGGGGGATCATCGATAAAACGTCGAACCCGCTATAATCACGCTGGCGGTCGCGTGCCTCTCGACGATAAATACGAGAAAGAGTTCAGCGCGCGAGTGCGAGAAGAGGATACAAGAGTATAGAGCATTCTTAACGAGTTTATTCGCGAAAAAGTAGCCGGATGGCTTAATTAAAGTCGCGGTGACTGCACCGGGGAGATTGCGGCAGTCGCGGACTCGCGAATTTTCCGGGGGGTTTGTCCGTGTACCTCGCGACGCTAATTAGTAATTACGTATAACGCGCGGGCGCGCGCGGTTACTCGAATACAGGAGGAAGGACTACTTAATGCGCAAACTCTGTGTGATCGATAGTCGTTAACATTAAGGTGACTACGTTACGAGCCTAACCGAGCCCGCCTTAGCAGGACGGGAATGATTTATGAGAAGCGTAAGAGACGGCGTATAAAATGCATTCGGCTCCATATAAATAGTGCAACAAAGTTGCGACGGCATAACGAAGAAAAAGTGGCTTTAAGCGTATGATCTTCGCGTCATTTTATAAGAGAGAATAAAGCACGCGCGCGCACGCACGCGGATAAATTTATATTTAATCGACTATTTAGCCTCGGGATAAAGCATGAAAATGTTACGCCGCGCGTCTCCGCAGGACTATCCCTATAAAAATAATCCGAAAAATATTATTACGATTTTTATCGCGAGATTGTTTTTAAACAAATTTCATGAGTAACTATATTTTTAAAAATGTATTACAGAGAGAGATAACACCGCCGAGTTTTATTAACTGCGCACAACCCAAATAACACTGGTCTGGTTTACGATACATTTTTCATCCTTCCTTTTATTATTTCTATGCTTATATCGGCTCGTAAAGATAGAATATACGATCATATTCGTCGTGTGTATATCGCCCAACATTTTTTAGATAGTTTAGGCACGTAGAAGGAAAAACAGACGCAAATGAAACCGGATCGATGAAACTGAAAGCGAGGCGAAACTATTGCGGCCGACTGTACTCCGTTGCAAGTCGGCGGCCGGTTTATCACGCAGACTGTATCTTGAGAGAGAAGGAGATAGAAAGAGAGAAAGAGAAAGAGAGGGAGGGAGGAGAGAGATACAAATTATTAAAGTTTTAATAACCGGCACGCCGTCACGCCGGCGAATAACATTGTCTTTGATTACGAGAATAGAATCACCATCGACTCGTCTGATTTAACGAAGTTTAACTTCATCGTCGTATTTCTAACGAGAAGCAGACAGTTTCAATTTGTCGAACGTATTATAGAGAAAGGAGGGAGGGGAGAGGGGGGCAGAAAAAAATCAGCGTTCTCGTCGGGAAAGTTCGAATTCGAAATTACGTGCGTATATATCGAACTATTTATAACTCACGGTCCGGCAATACCGGACAGTATAATTCGTTTATTCCTGGTCGCAACGACATCGTGGCCTTTAAACTTCTCAACGCGCGTCTACTGCGCGTCGCGCGAATTTAGTTGCATCGCGATTAGGGGAGACCGGGGTTCGTTGGCACCGTTTTTACAATTTCGGCATTTAAGTTCTAGCTTATATAACTAATTATCATGATTAAACAGTACTAATATGACAGAGAGAACCTTTCTTTACATTTTCATGCTAATAGGAACGCTTCTGCATACCGTATAGTTTCTTTGTAATAAATAAAATATGAACATGCTGCATTGTGGCCAACTTTCCCCGATAGTAAGGTAAGTTGGCTATGCGACAAAAGTCCACGTTAAATTAATGAATACGTAATAGAAACACGAAACGGGTAACACATACGTACTTCTTGATAAAGATTGTATCTTTTAAAGTTATTTTGTAATGATCGAATATCAAAACGTTGTTGCAGAAAAATAATTGTGAACTATTTTAGATGTAGCTTTTTTCGTCATAAAAATATAAATATAAATATATATTTAGCTTCTATCAGCATTGTAGATAGTAAATCACGTGCTCAAACAGGTCTCACGCGCACGGCAACGACAAGTCAAGCTAAGCGTGTCTTGATATGAGCCAACATACCCCATCCCTACATACGTTTTATTTCAGTCGTTTTATTACAATAAATTACTATTGTTAGTCAAAATAACATGTCGTATAGTAACAGAAACTTTTCTTTTAACTAATGATACGTCACTTTGATTTACTTCTCAAGCTGAAGAACATTAATACGATATTTTGAAACGCTCGAAAATTTACTTGTCACCTCTTGAATCAGACTTTTCTCTTTTTCTATTGTAATACTTGTCTGATTAAAATAAAACTTTGTGAAAAGTACCTATGTCATATAAGAAATATTTTGTGATAACTTTTCCATTGTCTTTTTCGCTATAAATACATAAACGGAACGCATTGCCAACTTGCCTCTTGTGCCAACGAGCCCCGGTCTCCCCTACGTCAAAATTATAATAATAATCTATACACACGCGAGAGTAATTTAAATTAATTGACATCGCAATTTCCAGTTATCGCTTATCGAGAAACTTCATGGGCCAGTAAGCTTGGCAGGTTCGTTTCTTCGCGTGGGATATATCCTGCATTAATTAAACCGATGAATTGTAATTGCAAAAACGTAATTACGGCGCGACGTCGTAAAAGCCCCCCCCCCCAAAATAGTCTCCGTCGAATGAAACAGGGAAATACGATATACCTTTGAAATTCTCACATTTCTCACGGACGTTTCGTGAAATATAAGGCGATATGCAATATGCCTCTGAATGCGATGTAAATACGGTTATTGCGATGTCTTATCGAGGCCGAGTTTACGGACAAAGCTGTATCGCGACGCAACATCTCTCGCGCTGCATAATCACCCGGTATAGACGCTAGCGCGAGTGACACAAGAAAAGGGTTGGCCGGCGGTGGCGGTATGGCGGCGGCACGATTTGACCCGAATCGAGTTCACCGTGCTAACGTTAACGCCGTCCACGATTTCGTGTGAAACTTCTCTAAAGTCGCTGTACGTACACGGACGATTCCCCGTACACACGTGCGCCTAATGCTCCGACTATAAATATTGCCATCCCCGATATACCTCTTTCCTCCGCGGTGAGGAAAAAGAAGAGAGGCTCCTTCGATAGAATATCGAAGAAGGAACGACCATTTTCGCCCAGATTTTTTTCCCGCTGAGAAAATCCGTGGTACGTGCATCATGTATATATCTTCCCAGATATATTATGGACCATAAGCTCTGAGAGATAACATACCTATTTCTACACATTTTTTTGAGGATCAAAGATACTCTTTGTCACAGGTTTGAATATTCGAAAAATCATGTTACGTACGATTCACAGGATAATTCATAGGATTACAGAGATAAAAAATCTATAAGCTTCGCGTTTATGCGGAAGAGAGAGAGAGAGAGAGAGAGAGAGAGAGAGAGAGAGAAAGTAATCATAAATTTTTAATAGCTTGCATCATACGGTAAAATAAAAAAAAACGTGGTTATTGTATTTTTTATTTTTATTCGAGTTTTTACTTTATCCTCATTTATTCGACTGTATTATTTGTAAACGTTATTTTATTAAGTTTACTCTACAGCTTTTAACGAAATCAAATTTTCGGCGGAAATCAATAGCGACATCAGCGTCGCATTAGTCTGGAGCCCTTTGTAAGATATTTCTTTTCGCGGTTGCAATCTTCGATTACAATTTTTAACGTTTGTTTATTAACAGAAAACCGCGCTCCATTAGCTGGAAAATATAAATTTGCCAAATGTGTATGTGTACTGTCCCCGCGATCTGTATAATGACGCTTCATTAAGAATGCCGCTTGGAAACGGTCGTTTCCAGTGGAGAAGAAGGAGCAAACGGCGCGATCCGTCCTCCTTTAAATTGAATGAGGGTGGGAGGGAGAGGGGGAGAGAGGAAGAAAGAACAAAAAAGATACAAGCAAGATTTACAAGCGAACCCGAGCTCTTTAATGCTGTGTACAGCGCTCTTTAAAGCGAAGTTCGATAGAAAGTTAAACTCGTCCAACAATGAAGACAAACTTCGCAATAGACTTCAAATTACTCGCAAAACGAAGTTATTTGTACGCTAAAGCGTTTACGTTTAAAGAAATATCCGCGGCGAGCACGCAATACGAAAATGCACTGTCTTTACATGATGTCACGTTAATTATATTTAAAAAAATTCGACTTTCGATTTTTTTTCCCGAGAGGTTTTACCAACCTCGTTTCCTCGTTCATTTTCATGACACTCGGTGTTTACCGCCGATTAGCTGTCGCGTTAAATAACTGTTAACAGCGGCGAAAATTCATACGGCGGAGAGAAAGAGAGAGAGAGAGAGAGAGAGAAGGAAGAAAACGGCATATTTGCCAACAAACTAGCAATTAGTAATAATGCACGCTGGATTACGGACTTAATTAATTAAATGCGTATCGACCGGCAAGAAGATGCAAGATTCGCGCAACGTGTAACGTGGTCTGCGCTCTTTCACGGACTGAGGGGGACAAAGAGGCAGAGGGGACAGTCAACCTGCTCGTTGCAGCGGTTCTCATTCGCCGCGCCGCGCCGCGCCGGCAAACTGCATTTTTCCTCTCATTGTGCGTTCGGTTATATAAGTGCTGGCCGTGGCCAATGAGTCGTAAAATTTCGCGAGAAAGTCTCTCGGGGCGAACAAACAGCGCTCAATGGCATTCCTCTATCAGAGTCAATCTGCTGCTGTCAAATGTTAATAAACGGCACAAACGATAATTCGACCA
Organism: Temnothorax americanus; assembly: GCF_048541705.1. Lineage (NCBI taxonomy): Eukaryota > Metazoa > Arthropoda > Insecta > Hymenoptera > Formicidae > Temnothorax > Temnothorax americanus. The sequence goes on along the minus strand of NW_027509307.1, from coordinate 247,642 downwards.
TATATTCAATTTCAAGATCGTCCTAAACTTCCGTCAATTATGGCTCTTCATATTGACAGAGGAAAATAAAAACAAAAAAAAATACCCCGCCGTTCCGTAATACTCGTCGCGACACATTCGTGCGCGGAATTAAGTTCTCGTGATTAATTACGCGACCGTTATATACACCGCGTTTCCATAAATACTTTCATCCATGTAAGTGCGAACCCTGCTCTTGTGTGTCAGCGTTGTATTAAGCCGCGTGGAATTTATAACGCGACGCCCACGGCTTCATTTAAAATAAACTAACGGACGAGCGAATGCCTTCGTACGGAATATTCGCATTTATATTAATCTAATTCAACGTAGCTCTTCAAGTTTCGTTGGGCAACTTTGCAAAAATTGTAAAACGCCGATTTCAAATTTTCGCCCGACGACCTCGATGAAAGTGTACAAAAAAAGAGAGGAAAGGAATATCTATTACAATTTTACGCGAAGAGTTGGGCTTCGTTATTATTCGTGTTTGTTAAAAGTTCAACGACGACGCATCGCTATCCTTGAACTATAAAACAATACTTAACGCGCTATCAGCGATCAGCGACGATAAAACCAACGGCCTTCACGGTTGAGCTGTGAGTTAGGATTTCTGTACAATTATCGCCTAAGTACGTGTTTCCTCGTGTTCCCGGAGAAGATAATAGTATCGATTACCCAGGCGAAGCGGTGACCTTAAAATCAGACACTTCGTAAAAGCGGAGAAAGCGGAACGCGCGCTTACGCGCGGCGCGCGTATTCGTTTTCATCGACTAAAAATAATCTCTTCGGCGTTATATAAAATATATATAATATTGTCCCGTCGTCTGTTAAATAAATAACTGCCGTCATGTTCCAAAAATAAACGATCGGATTCGTTCCGGTGCGGGACAGGTGTAACCGCGGATGCGTTTGAATAGAGATTAGAGAGGTACGCGATATATTGTATAAATTTCTTAAAATGTGGAAACATTAATATTAATGTCGCGTAATTATCATAATTGAAAACTTTTCTACTTTATTAATGCCGGGTCGTCGCGTACGAAACGTCATAGTTCGAAAGTTTTTATATGAAACGCTAATTAAATGGCTCGTTCGGAGAAACGTAAAACAGATTACCGTTTTTTAATTTAACATACATATTTCGTATCTCGCCCGTGTTATCTCACGATCGTTCATTACAAAAGCGAATATCTTATACGCGGTCCGATAAACAATAATGTCCAAGGCAGGAAATACGAATCGAATTAACCGACTGCGAGCTGCACGGATCTCCTTGTTATCGACTACGATGGTACTAGATAGCTGTGTATCCACGAGTATAACTCAGAAACGTCGCTATATACGTTATCGTCGACCGCGTCGACCTCGATATTAGCACATGAATTGCGAGGGCATCATTCGAGAAATTGCCGTGATCAATTCTAACGGCGGACATATTTGGGTTTTAATCGATTACGAACGTTGTCGATTACGCGGAACCCTCGTTCCTCCTATCGAAAAGCACTTTGTACTTCCGTAATCTTACGTACATATATAAATGTAATCGAGCTGTCAATTATTGCTATAGGTGCATTAAGGAAAATTTGACACCGGCAGCTAGTTCTGTACAAAAACTTCCTAATGGATATCGGCAATGAAAACTTTGCTCAATGAACATTTCTGCGGCGCGTTTTCCTTTCTGTGATAGAAGGAAATAAATATGTAATTAGTCCGATATGACCTCCTCCTCTAATTGATAGGGGTTTTTCTATTAGCTTATTCGATATTAAAACAAATTGAATTAATAAAGTCAAAAGTTACATATACGAGATAAATTATCTACCGATTTAAAAAATGGAAGATTATGAAAGTTATATATCATTTAATTTTTTAGATACTGAGAATTTTGGTTTGTTGTATATTCTATTACCTACATTATTGATTTTATACATTCATTCATATACTATATACATATAGTAAAAATTTGAAATAGTTTAGTTTAATTATATATAAATATAAATATATGATTAAAAAATTCCAATTCAAATTTTTACTATCGTCATACGTGAAACGCACATCATATTAAAATATAAATATATCTTGTTCAATATTGATTAATAATAATAAGTTAAAGTCTAAATATATTCTAACAGATGTTATTTTATTGCGGAATAAAGTTTACTTTCATTTACCAAACTTATAGAGGAATTTCTCGTTACAAAAGCTTCCGGACACTCTATATTTCCACCCACGCAATCTTCCATAGTAGCTCGCTGAGCTCGCTCCCAATCTTTAGGTAACTGCGGGCAAATTATTCTGACCCCGAAGAAGGTCGAATAACTCGTGTAAAAGATTGTGGAAAGATACGCGGGAAAACGAAGAATCATTCTCGAAGAAGAAAAGACTGGAAGACGAGAGGGAAAAAATTTCGAGATGTCGAAGTGCTCGATCTCCTTTTTAATCTTTCACAAGCTACAGTTGTTTATTTTTTCCCCGCCCGTTTAACCTTTCCGATATTGATGGTCGGTCTGCAACGTGGCGTTTCCGCCTTGTGATGACATACAAGCGTAGTGTACGCAACAGCAATCGATGAACGTGAAATGTATCTGTTTGTGGGCCAAACGCGGGCGCGAATGATCGATAAGCAACCGCTCTCATCCCCCCCCCTCTCTCTCTCTCTCTCTCTCTCTCTCTGTATCTCTGTATCTCTTTATCACGCGTTTGACTTGGAAATATCAATTTTCGTAAAAGAGATTATTGCTGAAGAGAATTTAAAGCTTATTACATTTCTTCTATTGAGAGGTACTTTTTTGAAGAATATCTCTTTGAGGTAAAATAGAATGTGTAGCACGGTTTGATCTCAATCTCTTTTTCCATTTAAATACGGATACGCCTAAAGATCATATTCGATCTCACGAATAAATTGTTCTGATTTTTAATTAATTATTTCTTTTATCTCTATATACCACTTTGTCCGTGATATTTCTAACGTTCCTTCTTCGAAGCATTCGATATACCCTCGACATTTGCATTTGCGCGTTTCGACCTTCCCACAAAGACGCAGAAAGTGACACGCGTTTCGGTTTCAGCGTAACGCAGATTTCACTTCGCCGAGCTCGCTTGTCCGAGGTCATGTATACGAGAAGGAATTACGGCGGCGTCGAGTGTGTAAATGAGGTCGGAGAGGACCCGAATGCTGCGAGAAGGCTAAACAGATTGGAACTGTGCTATTGTATCTTTTTTTTTTTCCAACGTTCATTATGCTCCATGAATTGTATACATAATCCCGGAAAATTCTAAGTACAGGCTGGAAAATGTTAAATCTGTTTAAAGGCAAAGAAAATATTTCCATTAACAAAAGGCCTCAAAAGTAAGTTCCCACCGACCGATTTTCGCAAATACTGTTTTTACATATCTGTCGGGCATTCCTTTTATGTAATATTTTCTTTTTGTGTTACACTTTTGTAATACAGATATTATATCACGATATAATTATTATTGTATTTAAACTTTTGTGTAGCTTTTAACAACGCTCGACAGGATATAAAACCTTTCGACGTATTGATTTTATTCGAGCCGTTCGAGTATCGTCTACTGCCTTTAATATTTTTTTGCGGTCGCCGCATTACCGCGTAATTGGGAAACATGAATCACTAATAATATTGTCCGCATCGATAATGCGTCATTAGCGTTGGTTGCTCTCACGAGTTGCATATTAAGCTAATTCTTTGTTCGTCAAACGACAGAGAGTAACTAAGACAATAAAATAATTATTTTATTACAAACGACTATTAAAAAAATAAAATAACTTAATTAAAATTAATTAATAAATTAATGAGTAAATTGTAGCTGTGATTGATAACCGAGAAAATGCGGATAAGGTTCAATCATGCAATATAAAAGTGAAGTAACAACGTAATTCCGAAAAAATTCGGTTGATAAAAATACGGGTTGCGATGCAATTTCTCGAGTATAATCGAGCATCAAATATCCCAAATTGAATTTCGTTGAATGTTAAATTCTTTGAATACAGAAACGCGTGTAGGAACGAAGAAAAATAAAAAAAAAGAAAAGACTTAACGACGTGCAGAGCGGCGTAAATTCGCTTCTATAATACTGCTTCATGAGTAAGCGAGAGACAAGGGAAACGAGTGAGTTTAATGCGAATTACTGTGATAAATAAGGTGAAGGCGGTGTGTGTGTGTGTGGCGATCGGTTGCGTTGCGTGCGCTCAGAGTGGTCATCATCGTCTCGAGGATTTGTCACGCGTGTGCGTGCATGCGGCAACGAGTAAAGCTCACTACGTATGCAAATGAGACACTTTGATGCTGAATAAAATTTCGATATCGCTTTGAGGTTCTTATCACAGATGAATGGGAATTCGCGAAGACCTGTCGCGAACTGCAGTGAACGCACGAGGTCGAACGATCTCGCATTAAATTTATATCGAAATTTATATCGGAAAAGGGAATTAGCAATTGCTTTTCATACGCAGTAAGACGAAGTGAGCGTCACTGCCATTTCGTAATTTAGAAAAGAAATGTCACAAGATATTCTCTTTATCTTTATTATTGCGAGATGAGATTAGCATCTCTCGATTTGACCTTGTATTATATTACCTTACGCGATATATTCCACTGCAATTATAATGTATAATACGCAGGTATCCTTTTGCTGCCACATTAATTAATCAAAGGCAGTCTCCAATCAGCGAATAATGGCAATGTATACATATATAACGCGACGATTGCTCTCCGTTGCGAATTGCATTAACATTTTTATCGCTGGGGTAACAAGTACTTTTCCCCCTTAGTGATACCTTGTTACACTTATCACCGCTCAGCTGTACTCCCGAGTTACATTTCGGTGGGCGATATCATATTACGGGTATACCTTTGCGGGTAACTAGAAATTTATAATTTATCTCGGCGACTACTAAACAGTTTTAACGACGTATCTCGTTGCAAGGACAGCATTGTACCCCACCCCACTATGCTTCGGCAGTAACGAGTTTCAGGCGGCGAGTAGCCAGTATTTTCCAGCTCATTTGCGAACCGTATCTCTAGTCTCTCTCTTTGCGGCGAAAAATCTCGCGGGACATACTCCTTATCGTTTCGAGGAGCAATGTAAACGGTAATTGATCGGCACGTGATGTAACCAATACACAGAGTAGATCGAAACACGCGTATAGTAGAGAGAAGGGAAAAGATGAATGAAAAATAAAGCTCGAATTTTCTTCGCACAGAGATGTGCCTTCGGAAAAATTAGTCGTGAAAATTTATTTGTTTAAAAAATGCTGGACTTGGCATAAAATATAAATAAAATCTTATCATAGCGTTATATAATACATATCCAGGTGTACACACACACACACACACACATCTCGGAAGAAATATTCATTATATATAACTTATGCTTATTATTATATATATATCTTATGCTTAGTAAGAGCTCTAGTAGCGAGATTCATCGTTACACAATTATCCCAACGATATTAGAGAAATTTCCGAGAACCCGGAAACTGAATGAGGATAATGGCAAGGAAAAAAATGAGCATTGCAAGGAGAGGATGTATATCGATCGTTGCGCCATCGCGCTCTCGGCCATCTCGCCGGCATATTGATTTCTACGCGTTCGACGTATAAAAATAATTGTCGAACTTAACAAAAGTTCAATCTACGACTGCTGGTTCCGCTCGAATAGTTCTGTCGAAGTGATCGTAAAGTCTCCCAATGCCCAATTCATGATTTCACGTAGAGGTGAGCTTACGCAAGGGAACAGAGACGCGGGAAAAGTTCATAAATTTTCTAAAGCGATGAAAGTTTCCTCTGTAAAATACAAACACTGATGTTAAAACGAGGAAAGAGAGGAAGACACGGACAGAAAGAGGAGAGAGAGAGAAAGAAAGAGAGAGAGAGAGAGAGGGGGGATGAGAGCTAATGAGAGAGAGAGCTAATTTTCATTTCGAAATACAAACTTTGGTTGGCAATCGTACATTTCTAAGTCTTATTAATTGCGTGGTTTACGTTTTCGAGTGCGCTTTACAAATAAGCTCTTCACTCACGAATTAGGAACGATAGGCTTTTAGAGGTAACCAGCGAAAATAATAATAGAAGTGAATACGTCTCTAATAAGGAATATCGTTCCCTCGTGAGAGCCAATTTGCGACCGACCGTTGGCATTATTAATCGCCAATTTTCTCCACCCACACGCGGCTTCGTTTCATTCTGAGAATTTCCCCTTGCCATCATATCTCTTTTCCGGCATTCATTATCCTAAGAATCTTCCACTCATTCCGCTATACAATCAGGGGAGGAGACAAGGCGATTTCCTGTTTTTTGTTGCAAAAAATCTTATATCTCAATATCGCGCGGGGTCAAGCGTCGTTTCGCGCTAACGAGTAAAGAAATCACAACGGCCAGGTGTATCCGTGGTACGACCCGTGATATTTCTAGTATGCTTCTAGTCCAGCTAAGACTACAAAGAAGACTACAAACGAAACGAGAGGAAGAAAGAGAGAGAAAGGAGAGGGGGAAAAAAGACGAGCACTCAAGGCTTATAAACCGCATTGCGTCAGTCCATATTTTTATATAAAAGTTGACGCAAAATAAATCTAATAAATTTTCAATATAAAGGCTACAATAAAAAACTTTTTACGACGACGGTACTACTCTATCTTTCTTTTTCCACCTCGTAAATTCAAACATTTTCAAATGTCAAGTATTCGTTAAAAACTCTTTCGAAAATGTATGAGAAAATACTCGACTTCACTTTATTATGTTAACATCTGATTCGATCAAAAACCGGTTTGCCACCCGCCTCACTCTCCTCCGCGGAAAAAATTAATGACATTGTTTTCTGTTGTTGATACGCTCCTGCATGACGTTTGAAAGAATTCCACACGCTGATTTCTTCGTTGAGTCATCACGACGCGTTGATGCTTCCGTTCCCGTAAATCGACGGAAAATATGAGAAGGCAGGTAGTTACGAAAGTCTTGTAAATATTCTAAAAACTCGATTGAAAAAATATATGTATGTTACATAACTTTTACATACATAATAAAACACGTATTTATGAGTGAAAAAATTCATATCGTATTATATAGTCAATGAAAAATATATTTTGCCAACATACTTCCGTTCATACATAATATATCGTTATAATATATCTTTGTTTGTAGATAGATGTTTTAATATTTTATTAGGCGTTTATCTTCAATATTAGATATTATTAGATGATAAACGATACGCTATACGAATAAAAAAAAAAGATCTGTAATAATTCAAGAAATATTGATGGTTCCTTCGTTCAAATATAAATTTTGTTTAAAATATTTTCCGAGTAATATATTTTTCGCTCGAATAATTCGGACTTAACGTTACTTAATTAAATTTAATAACAAATAATCCGAAGTAAAGTGAAATAATAGCACTAATGCGCGTTTGTCGTAGCTTCGCTGCAATTTACTTGGTTTAGTGAAATATTCATTAAACAGAATGAAGTAATCTTTTTACGCGAACTATATAATTTGCAGTGAGAAAGTAAATTCAGCTTCCGCCTCGTGTAAAGCGAACTCGCTGCCACGATTTCATATTCCGAGGAAGAAAAGTATTTTGCATAATTTATTTTACTGCAACTTCTTTCCATCTTCTCCCCCACTTCTCGAAGCACATCACCTTCTCTTAAAACTTGTCCGACTGTCTCCGCGCACACAGAAACCTGAATTGAGTGTATAAGAATCAATAATCTTCTTGTTTCTCAAACAAGATGACTGTTTTCTCGATATTGATATTCTGCCAGTATATTCGCCTTCGTTCATTCCATTTTTTTTTTAAAGGCACGTCGCTTAATTCACAATTTGCTTGACTCACACTCTCGTCCTCCTCGCATATACGTGCAGCTTATTTTTATTATATAATTGGATCAGCATCGCGATTAATTAAATTTCATCATCAAATGCAAAAAGGTATAATACGCGAACTTTGATTTGCGATTAAACATTGGTGAATATCTCCTATATTCCATCAAGTATCTGAATTTTATTCATTATCGCGATATTCATCTCTTTAAAATCCATTTTTGAGCGCAATAATCGTTATCGATGTCCAACCGTGAATAATTTCTCACCCAGCGTTTGTTCCGAAATTAAACCTTTCCCAATTTGCCCATAGAGATACCTCGTTGTTTTTTTTTTTTTTTTATGTGTCGATCGATCGCGGACAGAGGCTCTCAAATATGTCATATGAACATTTATGAACAATTCCGCGCGAATTGTCTCGATTTCGCGTCCCGACGATAACGTGTAATTAACGCAAAATTACGCACTCTACGCGCATTGTCAACGGCATTTATGCCGCACGAAATCACGTTTGGCTCGAACGAGCCAGAGACAGATTGGGGGCTGTGCGGCCGCTAATTAACGCGAGATTAACGAAAGGTTATTAGTCACAATAGCAATAATTAATGCGAACAGGGCCCGGACAGTCGGCATCGCGGCTTTGATGTGTGACGGTGGAGGGCAACGTTAGCATGTCGAGAGCACTGTCGAGAACAAATGAGGAAATTTGGCCGCTGCTTCGACGATCATTTAATATACAGTGTAAGTGGGAATAGTATTAATAACGCTGGTATTAATGTCCTCTCATATATATATATACATATATATATCAAGTATCAAATCGTATAAATCAGCGCGCCGTCTCCGCGCGCGCGTCGTTATTTATTCCGCGCGAACAAACTGGAAACTCGCTCCGAGATCGAGTTAGCGTTTGACAAGTTTAATTATGAAGAGTACTCCTCTCTCTCTCTCTCTCTCTCTCTCTCTTCGTGGCACGTGCCGCGGATATATAGTCGCGGATTTTTCACTTAAAACTGCCAAGCGAAATAATTAGCGGAAGTGGAAATTATAATCTCTAAGTCGGGGCTAATGAATTGATTCTGACGGACGGCAGAAGCCGACTGTTCGTTATCGCGCGGTGAAAACGGATATTTATGTATCGCGTCGCGCGTCGAGATACGCAAGGTCCACGTCCGGATATTTCTCTCGGCCGTGAATGTCGTGTCACGCGATTTAGGATCAGTTTCGTTGCGCGAGCAAGCGTGAGAAAAGCAACGAGTTTTGCCGCCGAGTGACGCGGCGTGGCGTGGCGTAGCGCGGCGCGGCGCGGCGCGGCACGCGTACATACGTGCGTGTCGTAAACTCCGCGCCGGATAAAAGTATGCAAATTGCAACGAGGACGGGCACGTGCTTAAGCGACGACGCGTAAAACCACGCGCGCTGCCAACACGTTCATTCCCCGCGTTTTAACTAACTTTGAACTCGTGATCTGATAGTGATCCATCCGTCATCTGCCGTCGTCTCGCGCTCTTTCGCGGACGATATATACATATGTTCCCCATTGTGCGACGCGCCTTCAAATGTGACACTTCGATCGAGGCCATTAAATGTGATCGCTTTGATTGACCGCGCCGTAGATCGGTCACGTCGAAAGATTCGAGCGAAACACGGATTTTGTCAAACGATTTTGCCATTTGCCGTTTGACATCTCATTTATTATAATCCACCGATCGCAATTGGTCCCTGTCAATAATTTAATTAACCATTGTTCTTTATCGTGACGTTACTTCCATTAATGTTATGAATACAAAATAATTATTTGCCTGATAAATTAATCTCTCCTCTATAATCAAACTGTTATCAAGAGGGGAAACAATTATTAATCTCTCATTTACGTTGAAGCGCCCGGAATTGATGAGGCGACGTAGTCATACGGCCAATATCATAACCAATTCAAAACAACGATGAATACTAAAATTGCCCGGTATAGCGATGAGAACTTCCTTAATCAATGGCCCGTGAATTTACATTTTTCTTATTCATATTTCTGTTCCGTTTGCATATAATGAAAGCCGAGTGTATCGAAACGCAACAAAGTCAATTACCGACCGACACCTGCAGTTTATGCATCGCGAGCCTTCAACGCCATTCATTTTGTCTATCAACGCGAATAAATTTAAAAATCGCTTTAAACAGAGCTATGATTACGGCGGGTCATAAAAGGAGGAAAGAGGGGGACTGGAACGGAGGGTGTCCGTGCCGTTCTACTACAGGCGTCGTGTGTCCCCGTTTGAGGTCACGTTTGATATTCTAATTGACTTGCTTTGCATATAAAAGGACATTTGGCCGACGCGAAACGAACTTTAATTACGTTGCGAGTTTGCGTTTGCATCGTTAGATACCGTGCCGGTAATACTAGGCGGAAAATAATCTTGAAGAGTAGGTAAAACTTGGAGCCCCGGCGCCGTTGTCTTTAATCCGTCGCCTTAATGGAGATAATCTTGAACTCCTGAACGCGCGCGCGGGGGCGGGGGCGCGAGATATAATATAAAACTATGAAAAGCTTGTTAGTTAAGTTACGTTGTTCAACAGCAACGTCGGCAACGTAAATTTATAAATTCCTGATTACCGAATGCAGCTCATTAAACGAATTCTGATCGGCATCGCCGCTCGAAGGAAACTCGAGCTAAATATGAGATATATATAATACTCCTATCGTGTTTCAAATGTTTGGAATCTCCTTGAAATGAAAAGTAAGCTTCAGATTTATATGAAAATAATATCGTGTGATCTGAGAAAGCGTGAGATGCACTCTTAGGTGCATGAAAGCCGCGTGCATAGCTTCTTTTATCCTACAGCCGCGCATTCTTCCTCATCTAACGTTACAAAAATAAGCCTCGCGCGCGAAAAGGGGGTATATACTCCGTGGAAACGCCCATTGACTGCAACGTTACACAATTATCCGCACCTGTCGCGAGTGTGCTCCGGGTAACCGGACGTTTACATAAGCCAGACTTCTGGATAAAAAAGATCCGGCGTGTATAAGTTGCGCGATATAACGGAAGCGCAACGGAAAAAATATATATATTACTATATACGTGTCGCCGTAACTCGTCTATAATTTTGTTCCGGTACGCGCCGCCCTGGAGAAATCATTCTGAAATTACATTTCACTCGCAAATTGCTCTATCCTATTTTCCGCATTTCCCGAAGGCCGGCGCGTACCCTTTATCGTTTCCCTTTCTATCCGCTCGCGCATCAATACACGCATTGCGTCGCGTATGAAACAAAGGGGGGAAATCGATAGAGTATATATCACTCGTAATAAGCCGTAGGCAACACGCACCTTCGGCGTATATATCGGAGAAATTAATTCTGATTAAGTCAGTCAAGATCTAATCGCAATATGATTTCTAATCGAAACGTTGAGAACGTTTGAGAAATTTCGCGAGACGATTAATGTCCAAACGTGCGATGCCGCATGCGTAAACACACATGCCGCGCACTTGAAACGAGATCTTCCTATGTCCGTGTCAAAATTCGAGATTCTCCAAGTGGAAGAATTCTCGTAGCGTAGAGAAAGAAGAGATAGAAACGTATTAGTGAAGACTAAGCACAAAACGATGGTGGGAACGGAAATTCGACGAAGTCGTACAAGCGTGGAGAACCACAAAAAGAGAAGCTGCCGTTAGAGTTACGAGGATGAGAAAGCGAGGATCAGATGAGGGGGATGAGACCGTGGTAAGAAAACGGAGAAATCTATCTCGATGTGAAAAGCTTGTACGAGGATGTGACATTCAATCAAGTTCAAAGATCATCCTCAAAGTAAATACTCGATCTTTCATTTCAAGGATGTTTCATTGTTATTTATTGTTGGTCAGTGTTTAACTCTTACGATGACCAAGCATTTTATCGAATTTATAAAGTGAAGTGTGATTAAATATTTGTAGAAGATTTATTAGGAGAGAAAACGCAAGAAATCGCATTGCTGAAAATTAAAGGAATTTATTAATGACTAATGTTAAAACTGTTTGACTCGTGATTAAAATTAATTCGCGTCTAACGTTAATAAAAATGTTTCGTCGGAATAAAAAAAGTATAAAGAATTTTTCGCATCTAAGCTGGTTGAACATAAAAAATTTTGAGCTAGCTACCCAAAGTGCTTTATGTACAATTTTCCGTTCCAATGTAATTTTATTTTATATACCTTACAATTTACCGTTCCATCATAATTTTTCGTTGTACGCTATTGGATTTTCTCCGCGCGACTTCTTTATTTTACAACCCCGTAACAGATAGAATGAAAAAGGGAGCGAGGAATTCCGCTGATTCAGAAAGATATTTCATGAACGTCGTTGCGAATATTATTAATAAAAGGAAGAAAGAGAGAAGAAAAATAAAAATAAAAAAAATCACGGAAAGAGAATGACGAGTAAAATGGACAAACAAACGGGCAACTAGCGGAGCGAGTATGCACATGTACCAAATTGAATCTCGGGATGTATTCCGTAAATAAATAAAAGCCCCTCGTCGAGTGGCAACAAAGCTATGACGGGCAAGCGCAAGGACGAGTGCGGGGAAGGGCAGGAATTTACGGGGTCGTTAGGTGTCCCGTTCCCGTGTGCGCGCGTGCATGTGCGTGCGCGAGTGCGAGTGCACGCGTACGCGTGCGCGCAGACGCACCGGTAGTATTTATACCTCTTTTGCTGTGTATGAATGGCGATCGCGGGACTGCGCGAACGCTCGTACGTACACGCGCGGAACATATGAATAACCGACGCGTAAAGTCCTGATTACACGAGGCGAAAAAGAGCCCCGCTCTGCTTTTTCTGCGCGAGAAAAAGAGCGAGAGAGACAGATTGATTGATTGATTGATTCTTTATTTCGCCATAGTCAAGACTTTAGGCGATAATGAATAATACAAGAAAAGAGAGAAAGAGAGAGAGAGAGAGAGAGAGAGAGAGAGAGATGGGGAGGGAGAAGGGATGAAGATAACCTTTCGCGCGTGCTGCACGTGACGCGGAATCGTATGATCGCGCGACGTGAGCAGCCCGTCGCGACGTCTTCGCGTCCGATATACGACCTCAGATTGTCTCAGAATCCATGGATCTGCGCGACCGGATACGCAGTCTTATTTTCGCAGAGTTGTGGATTAATTAAGATGCTGATGGTAATCGGTAATCTTCAAACGCGTATACGATCAATCGCTACTCGCTCGTCGGTATGACTTCTTGAAGAGAAGCTCTGTTTTCCGTTCGACGACGTCTGCGATTGATTTAAACATAATCGAGAGAGATGACATATCCCAACAGATAGCTCTCTTATTCCCTAGCATTGACTGTAGAACGCGAGTCTCGCAACGAAGACTCGCGAAAGTCATAACAAGTGAGGAATGATTCACAGAAGTTTCAAGTTATTCAATAGTGTACTTCAGAAAGATAGTTCAAGTTTCCCCGTTTCTTTCTCTCCTGCAACCCCATCCCTAGATCTGCGATTAAATGAGGCTTGAACGAGATGAAATACGGTTGGAAAATAAACAAATTTTGCGATATAAATTACTAAGAGGCTTAAAAAGCAGGGAGATCACATTAGGAAACATGTCGATACATTTCCGACGTCCGAAGCAGGAAGATGATGTCCGATCGAGAATTGAATACGCAATTAAGAAGAAATTTATGATGTTCCGACTGAGGATTGGGAAGGATCAAGGATAGTCCATTAATTATCAAGAAGACAAAAATTCAATCGAAAATACAGGAAATATGAGATAAAGTAATTTTTGCAGGATCTGAAAGAGGCATATCTTGCATATCTCCTGCAGATTTTTTCTTTGTATCTGCTAGTAATATCAAACAAAATTCGAATCCTTCAATTCAATGGAATACGACGCTAAATGCGCGTAACGACCCTCATTAAGGAATTCAATTACATCGTACGAGAAAGCGGAAAAACTTGTCGACCGTGTCATTAGTCGGCGCCAGCGGATTAGTGGAGTGTTCCTCATTCTCATTATGATGGCACGAACTTCGGTTTAACTTGATTTGAGCTGCACAAAATAATGTCGAATAAAGGACCGAAGGGGAGGAGGAAAGGTATTGTGACTACGGACATTCGCGTGCCTGCAGGCTGTGTAGGCGAACGGTCAGAGGAGCAGACTTGTGTGGACGAACGAATGCGAAAACGGCGCTGACGACCGATCGAGGATCGTGATTTCTATAAATCCGCGAGGATATATCTCCGCGTTCCTTCGAAAGATAAACCGTAAGCCTCAAAGGCGCACGGTAATTTAAAAGCGACTCGAATCTCTCGATTCCGGTATGCCGATTCAGGCGTAATGGCGCGATCGGATCGAGAGAAGCCGCGGCCGAACGAAATCATAACGCGTATACGTATTAGACATAACGTTGATCGCGAATAATGCGTTTATTTTATGCGGCCAATTGCAACGGGCATTAATGGTCACATAACGCGCGTAACGCGCATAAATTATTTATGCGTTCGATATCCGCTCTCTCGCTGATATACATATTAATATGAAATTTATCAACAACAAATTTATAACTCGTGAATAATTTAGCATTTGACCGCGCGCGCGTATGCGCGCGTGTACTGACCGTCCGGAGTACAACCGTTGTTATAGGCACGACGTATGTCAAATCGATCGCGTCGAGAATCTTCAGCCATTCTCTGCCGCTTTCGCCACGCTCGACTTCATTCCCTCTTTTTTACGTTGCTCTCTCCTCAGCATAAAATGGCATAAATGAAATACGCGCGTTGCATTCATTCGTTTGTATGTTGCGCGAATGTGAGTGCTTCGATTTAATAGGAACAAAGTGCGATGGAAATAAGAGGGCAAACCGTTTGCAATATCAAACAATAATTTTGCATATATAATAAATATAATAATAAATGTATAATAAAATTGCGGATAATAAATTTTCGCATTTAAATATTGATGCATTCGATGTTGATTTTATAAAGCCAGAATGTATCAAAGTAATCGAGATTCTGCATCGGACAGAACGCATTTATTTCGAGTTTTTAGAATACAAAAATATCATATATTGCTGCTTTTTTTTTCTTCTCGTCTTCTTGCTGCACATGTCAAAAAGATATTGAAGGAAGTGTCGCTGGGAAATTGAAAGAATTAAGTGAAAGTTTTCTCGACGAGCAATTCTCTCGGTAAATATGTGCTCGTCGGTTTAAAGCGCTCGGAACTCGGCAAAACGCTTCGGGACCCGAGTGACGATTCTTTCATGCAAGATCATCGCCCGCACTCCGGAAACACTCAGTTCCTGGGTGCTTCGTACAAATTTTGTCAAACACTGGGCGATAGGGACAAATCGCTTCATAATGGCCGAAAGAAGTCGGTCGGAATATAGGTTTCGTGGATAAAAAAGAAGCCGGAGTCCGACCTTTTGGGAACTCGATGGTCGCCAAGAGGGTTGCTATAGTAACACGTTACAAGAACCGATAAAATATTGTCCTCCGACGAAGAAGCAGCGGTGGTGAAAAGCAACAGCGACGGCGATACCGAGACATAAAAGACTGGGGTAGATCAAGGCAACCGAGGGAGAACGGGAGCGTGCAAAAGAAAGGGGGAGTTATATATTTATCTAGTTGATAGAAGCTGCACATCTGGATACATTCCGATAACGGCAAAGAAAATCAGTGCAATATCATCATATTTGTTCCCTCTTTTTTTTATTTGGAACATGATATTTATGTATAGTCAACAGATTGCCGTAGTACAATAAATTGAAGCAAATCCATTCAAAGTGACTTGTTTTTAAATGCCTTTTATATCGAGAATAATATTAATTAATGTTTAAACCAAATCGTTTAAGTTTAAATGTTATTATTAGAATTGTGATTAATGGAATTTAATTGTGAAAATAGGATCGCATAATCTCGCGAAATCGCTGATAAAAAATGCCAAGTATTTCGATCAAATCTGGAGCAGACAGACGGAAGGTAATTCACTCGGCATTATCAGTTGTCGTGGATAAACTAATTTGTATCTGCTGATTATTATTTGGGTCAGTGCAGGATAACTAAAAGCTTTTATCGCGCGGAGATAATGACGGATGGTAGCAGGAGAGAGCGCGCGCCGGGCGGCGAATGTGACGCGTAATAACATTCAACGGTGTTTATGCAAGTGTATAGAATATCTCGGGATATGGAATATCGCCGCCGATATTCTACGCAAACGTTTTGGTTTACGATGGAAATTTAATATCAGGGCGATACAAAGCAGCGTGCTGCAATAATATATCTCTCGCGAATTTGTTTCTTCGCGCGGCATATGCGAATGCACGCGTATGTACCGCAATACATGCAATTAAGCTGAGGCGTTTTAAACGTAAATCTGTCTCTCGCTCTTTCTTTCGCGGATCAAGACGGAGAAAATAGCGAAAATTGCAAACGAGCAAAAAAGCGTGATTCGTGAACGAACGGATTTTAATTTCATCGCGTTAAAATCATTCGGTCGAATTTGTCACAATGCAAGACTTTTTTTTATTTGTTCTAATTTTCAATATGAAATATTCGTAAAGCGTTATATGTACGGAAATATATATTTGTATTACAACCAATATCACAAATTAATGTAGTAATCAATAAATTATTATTTAAATTGCATTTGAATAATACTTTCGTACTTTTATTCGATATAATTTCCAAAATGTTTCTTTCGGAAGTTGATGAGATTTAAATAATGACGATATTGTTCCGTACCATGCAGCGCCGTAGTTATTAAATTGCCTAGTAATTTTAAACAAATCTATAGGTAGTTTGTTTTTTGGAAAATAAAGCGTTATTATGCGGTGAAAATTTCGTTCATACAATATTTCCTCGTATCGGAAGCCAAATAATATTGCATGGCACGATAAACAACTCCATGGCCCGTTGCGTTTATTAATTACATCAATGCATCGTCACAAAGCGACAGATATTAATTATTCAGTTTGTAATCGCGAATAATGAATTAAATGTTTTACTAACAATAAGATGTAAAATAACATTATTATAAAATAACAAAGGATTCTCTACAATAAACGGCTGAAAAGTATTCCTTTGTACAACAACTGTGTAATAACGATTAATTAAGAGTAAATTAGAGACTGAAATATATATCAGCCCGAGTTTCAATTTACATTCCCTGGAGGAAACAAAAACGTGAATCTTTTTGTAATTCGTTCTATTTTTCAGAAAATAAGGTCGTACATTGCAAAATTCCCTTCCTAAAAAAATTAATATCTATACAAATTAATAATAATTATCTACATATGAATATTATAAACTTACTTTAACGAATTGATTAGAAGTATTCAATAATCGTATTTAGATAATGTATGTAAATAAAAAGATTAACAACACTCAAAGCACCAGGGTATAAATACTATGCATCTATGTATCTCACTGTGGGAATATCTCCTAATGCATACGACAGAAATAGAGAAAGAGAGAGAGAAAGAGAGAATGGAGTGAGGAGGAGGGACACAAATCAAGTGAACGAGCGCTAGTCCGTGGCAACGACCGGATACACTCGCTCGTACATTTTCCCTCTCTTTCGTTCTACCCATGCGCCTTTCTGATCATATGCATTGGCATATGGTCGTATATTTTTTTCAACAGTTTCATCTTCTTCGCAGTTGCAGTATATCTTTCTCTCTCTCTTCTTCTCTCCATCTAAGATATGCGTGAACAGGCATATGTGCGCACATCGCGATGGCACGATGTCGACATGTAGAAAGAGGAAAAAGGAAGAGAGGAGAAGAGAAAGCCAATGTCTATTATTTAAAGTCAGTTGTCATTGTCAACGATAAATCGATAAAAATCATGAAAAAAGCCGAGACGGTAATTTGCGACAAAATTATTCACGCGCGCGAGAGTTGATTATATACATATATCTTTTCTTCGTTAAATTTAAAACAACAGTTTTAAGTAAAACTTGCAGACACAAAAGAAAAGATAAAGAAAAAGAATTACGTGAAAATTTTCTAACGAGAAAATATTTATTTTACAAGGTTCGAACATTGTTTCATGCGAAGTAACCCATATATCGGTTCAATATCTTCGTTGTTCAACGATACGTAAACGGGTAAACTTTTATACAACGGATCGAAAATTCGAGCACAATGGTTTCGCGTTAGTCACGTTGGGCGACTTCCATTCAAGGCTAACAAAACGAGGCAGAGCAGAGCAACAGCGACGACAGGACGCTCGTAAAAAAATCTTTTTTTCGCTGCCACAGAGTCGACGATTTCCGCGCCGTCCGCTCTTTAAATTCATCGCTCATTCATACCTATTTTATTCGACGGAATGAATCCGGGACCCGCCAGCAGCTGGCACAGTTCCAATTCAACTCTCTTATGTACCAGTCATGGCGATGATATCAGATGCATCGCAGACACGGAATTAATTTCCGTGACAGAGTAAACAATATTCTATCTACCCGCAAAAATACAGTCACTTTTTACAATAATATCACGCATAATTGCATATCTTAACAGTCTTTTTATTTAAAGCATTAAAAATAAAATGCCTTGGAAAAAATCGATATATATTAAAATAAATTATATATGAATCAAATATATATATTTGATACGGTTAATTGGTTTCATGTTATTGAAAATCGTGTTATTCGAGACTTAGAGAGAGAGAGAGAATTCAATTTTGGAGATCATATTCCGTGTTATTGAAAACCATGCAATTCAAAACTCGAAATCCATATAAAATTGGGCATTTGGTTCCAAAGGATTATTAAAAAAAAACTTTTAAAAAATACAGTTTGGACAATTTACCGTGCTATTCGAAACTCCGTGCAATTCAAGTACCGTGTTACTCGAGAATATATACACATACAATATATACTACTGCACATTCGTGCTTTTAATAATCAACTATAAATTTATTTCAAAATAATGTTTTGAGAAAAATGAATTTTAAATAATTATTTGATTTCAGAATACTTGGAAATTTCATTAACGGTTATTAAATTTATTGTCTTTCTTATAAGTGTCGTCGAACGCTATGCATATTCTCTCCGTGTAAAGAGATCGCACCGTAATATCTGTAACATCTGTTCTCTGTCGTTTGTCAAAACTGTGACAGGACAAAATGCGAGATAAAGCATATATGTGCGGTGTGCAATAGAAAAAGTGACTCGCGAAAATAAGTCGACAATACGGCATACGTATCCGTCGCGTTTATAGATCTCGAAAAGTAAGTGTTACGTTTTATTTATCTGCCTCGGCTTCTCTTAGCTGTTAGCCGAGAGTGACATCAGATTCCCGTAAAACGAAACGAAAAGCCATGCGCATAGGATATAGTCGGTATACAACCGGTGACCTGTTTTTCCACGAAGGTGATTGCATATACTTGTCATCATATTCTCCGA
This sequence comes from Temnothorax americanus, assembly GCF_048541705.1. NCBI lineage: Eukaryota > Metazoa > Arthropoda > Insecta > Hymenoptera > Formicidae > Temnothorax > Temnothorax americanus. Next base: position 228,409 of record NW_027509307.1, on the reverse strand, counting down.
CCGCACGTAAGCCCACTCGGATGAAATTCTTCGGGCAGTGTCAGTTTTTAGGTGTCATTACTACTGGAGACAGATCCGCGCGGACACACACACACACACACACACACACACACACACACACACACACACACACACACACACACACACACACACACACACACACACACACACACACACACACACACACACACACACACACACACACACACACACACACACACACACACACACACACACACACACACAAACACACAAACACACACACACACGTAGCATCTCGCTCGTGTAAATTGGCGATGTGTGTAGAAGAGTTTCAGGTGCAAATATTTAAATGAAACACGTGTTCAAATTCACGCTGCACATACAAAACAGATGCCCCGCACGCTCCCCCCGTACGTCTCCCATACGGTCCCTACGCCTGTGGCAGCTCCCCTTAACCGCAGTCCGCACTGCACTCGAGTGTATTACGTCTGATTCTGATAGTGTGTGATGCATCCAATCTACCGGGTGTCGCGAGAAGTAGATCGTGCTGACGCGTCTTCAAGCTGTCGTTGTAAATTGGCGAAATGCGGGAATATACGTGCATATTACGCGTGTCTCTCTTTTGTGCCCCGATTTCTTCAAGCGCGTATAGGGAGAGATGTGTATAATAACGGGGCACATCCGGAAAGTGGTTTCGCAGAGCAAAATTGGTCACGCTCGAAATATAGCGTGTTGTGAGAAATTTCTTAGGTTTATAATATCTCAATCCTTCGATTTTTTATTTTTTTATTCGTTCGAAAATGTTTGTAAAATACAAAATGTTATTATTTCGAAGATATTTAAAAAAAACATACTTCTTTTAACTATATATATGCAACATTGTAATATTATTATCCTTCTATGATCAAATAATCGTGTTGCAAGCGCTGAGAGAATATATAGAGAATAAAAGCTCGACAGAAACTCGAACGTGCGGACAAAGAACGACAGCTCTAATTAATTTATCAGAGGACATGGCCAAATCTTAATTAAATAATATCCAACTTGTATGCGGCAGCCCCACTTCATTTTCGGATTTATTTTACGACGCGAGCGTGGAGGCCGCGATGCAAAGTATCGATCTGGCCGCGGCGTTTAATGTCACGCGCAATGTTGTTTCGTTTAAAATACGCGGCCAATGAAACCTCCGATATTTAGCATGACCCCGCTCATCATTTAACACCGAGCGATAAATCACTCCGAGGGGGGAGGGGGGGAAAGACAAAAGCCGCGGAAACGTCTCCACATAATTAATCATCAGCAAAAGACGCTCAATGTGTCGTCGGAGATGAAAGATGTTTCGAATCGATCACACGATCAACGTGCGATTATAAAAGCAAAGAGTAATGGAATCGTTGAGAACCCCCTTAATCTTTACAGATTAAATCATAGTTATTTAAGAAAAGAAACGCGCCTCGAGTACCTTTGGTAAAAACGTGTTTGTTAAAACCGCCGGAAAGTGTAAACAAACTCGAACCTTAATTTTAATAAAATTTCCTCCTTCCAGAGGTAAGTAAGTGCCCCGCACACACACATTCGTGCCGTCTTTGGGTGAAAATGGAAAGCCAAAAGGTATACGCACACGCGTGTACTTCAGAGGTCGACGAGCGTAAAACACTTACCGAAAGTCGAAAAAACAAATAGAAACCGAAAGTGCATATTTCTGTGCCCACGAACCGAGTAATTTGAGAAAAAAAGGTGTTTAAAAAATTTTAAGCGATTTGGTCACGATACTGTTTGTTTCTCGGCACGATTATATGACGGATAGAAACGTTATAGGTAAGAAATGAAATTCTCGTTAGCGTGAATCGCGAAATTGTTAAGCGAGATTAGTTTTCGAGATGCCATGCCGCGAGACGCGCAAGTAGTTGCGCGAGCTAATGCAGCTATGTTCCGGTTTACTTATCGCGAGAAATCGTGAATGGAGGCAGAGGCCAAATTAAAGCCAGGCATCGTGGCTTTTAATTAGAAGCTTAAGAACGTGCGTCAAGATCGTGCGGCTTCCTCCGTAAATTTGCGCGACGTGTACGCGCGCGTGTGTGCGTATACGTTACGCGCGCAGCTGTATGCGTAAATCCCAGTGGTTTTCAAAGCCGCGCGCGGAGTCGGGTTGCTCCTTATTTCGAGCGGCAACGTTTAGTTTCCGCAGATGTTGCTCCCAGGGTGGAAAATGAGGTCAGAATTTATCGATTGTCGTACATTTAATCGCCACGATCTCGCGTATCTAATCATCTTAATTTGAGATCCAATTGTTTCGGCGCGCGTTTTCGTTGGTTATATTTAACAAATTTCTTATTTAAAACCAGAGATTTAAAACGCGGAAGGAAAGAAAAAATTACGAGAAGCAATTCGGCTCGTGTCAGACGCGAGATCCGTGTGTGTTGTGTGTTGTCAAGCAACACGACAAAACTGTAGGCCAGAGCCATAGAGAGCCGGGTTTGTGCCGTCCGTGCGATGGTCGGCACGACAGCGTTCTAAACGGCGGCATTACCTACCGACGAGCAAGCGGCATAGATCACGCCAAAGTGGATTACGAGCGATTAACTACTCAGGATGTATTTCCAGATAGCGATAGATTTCTCCGCGGAGAGCCAATAAAAGCGGCACGAGTCGTTTATTTCGAATAAACGCTTCTATTTGGATTTCATCGACCCGCGCAAACCGTACGGTATACGCATCGACGAATCAATCTCAATAGGATTTCTAAAAGTTAATAAAATTTATTAATTATTGTATCACACACACACACACACACATGCACACGTATACACACATGGCGCGCGCTACGTTTGCAAATGATCTTCTTAATTACAAACACGAGCTGCACGAACTGCACGAACTGCAGCGAACACACGAACGCAATATTAATATAGACAAATAGGCGCGAGAAATCTGCCCTGTGTTCCGTTCAACGAAGCGATTTGGCGGAAAACAATGGAGCATTTTACTTTCCTGACGGAAGGGGGGGCGTTTCCGCAAACTCCACTTGTTAGTGCTCGATGAACTTCTCATGCGAGCGGTAAAAATGCGAGTCGATCGCCGCGCGTGCGACTCGATTCTATACATTTCTAATAAGCGGCTTTATACGGCGAACGCCCCATTAAAACGAGGCGGTGATTAGCGGCCGCGTGGCTTTTAATTGGACGAGTTTAATTGCGCGCGAGCCTGTAGTTTCAGTGAAATTTTTCGAATCAGGCGTTAGAAACAAACAGAGCGCTAATTCCGAACGTATTTAAATATATATGTAATTTTCCCCGATCACACCTTTACACACAGCTGTTTTATATATAGTTCTTACAGGTCTGTAATTAATAATATCGCTGATATTAACTTCTCAAGATGTAGAGATTGCGATATGCAGAATGTTAAAAACAAGTGTGCAGAATTTAGAGGACGTTAAACCGAGGAAACAGATGACAAACCGATATAGATTGAAAAAAAATGGCCTTGAGAGATAATTGCCGTCGGAGATAAAAGTGATTTTTGGTTTTGTCCAGGATTGAAAGCCATTCCGATCGCTTTCGTTTATCGTGCGCCGCATTTATCACGAATTATCTCTTCATCATTTATGAATGTCCATAAAAGACATTCCAAGTCCAAGTGTTCATTTCTACGATTTCTATACATGACTTTTATAGGCTTCGCGCGTCTTGCGTCAGAAACCTGATGGCATCGGAGAGCCGAACTTATAGTAAAAAACACAATTCCTATATTTATCTTCAACTCCGTAAGTGTTCTCGGAACGCTACGAAGCATCCGGTTAGTTTCTTCCCTCCACGTGGCGACTAAGCGAAAGTTATCGTCGCGATAAATCTATGATACGGTCGTCAATCCCGCGGATATGCCGCGATATGTCTCGCGATTTATCGAACGGTGAAGTCGGCCCTCGTGTTCCGATTATGCGAAAATTCCGCAATTGCTCCGATCGGACGGCCGCCTTCTTCCCAGATGGAACAAAAAATAATTCGGCGACGGTTCGGCGAGAATTCTGGCAAAAATTCCCGAAATCAACGTTGGATATACCGCAGGGGAAAAAAATCGGATCCGTCTAGATTTATTTTCCGGCGTCATACGTCTGATATTTGAGGACGATAGCCGCACGAGCGACGGCTGCGATTTATCGCGTCACGCGTGACGAAGCGTGCCGCCGTACCGCGAATAAATTCCAAATTTTGCTCATCATTTAACTTTCGGTAGCGACCGTGTATCGCAATTAGTCGCGTGGGGATCATTATTCACTGTATTACATTTCTTTTATCATGTCATATATATATACACAATATACACATATATATAGTCGTTACATTATAGAAAATAATAATTAAACTTTCGGCTTAATTTCATAATAAAAAGATATTGCACATTTACAGCTTTGCCTTACTCGGCATATTCCTTGATCAACGTACAAATGAATGGCCATGATCCCACGTAATCAATCAATTATAAGAGTTATAGTATCTATCGCGGATATCGCGTCGAGACATCTGTGATTTGAGCTTCCAAATTACTTAAGACCTTTCAATTGTTTTGTAAACTTCTCATATGCGTGGAATAGTGACTACAAATTATTTTTTAAAATTTTTATTTTTATAAAGCTACTCAGCTGATCACTTCGAACTGTCGTGTCTTCGCGGCGCGGCGCCTCTTAGATTCTTGATATTTAAATTCCGTCATGGCAGCTGCGGCAAAGTAACTCTGCAAATTCTTTTTAAATTCCGCAGGTATCCTTATAAAGCGAATCAATATTGTGGCGAATATAAACTCTTTCGAACTACGTAAAACTTCTCTCTCTCTCTCTCTCTCTCTCTCTCTCTCTCTCTCTCTCTCTCTCTCTTTTTCTTTCTTTGTTTTACTTATGCCCCAGATGATACAACAATGAACATTCATATTACTGCATTATTAATAATTTTTCTAAGATCAAAACTACATATATTAAATGATTAAACATATGAATCCGAGAAAAATTGCGAACGGCTAATAAATACGCGCGAGGAAGCGAACTTTGATCCCGCGTGCTCATGCATTATCCATAAAATCCGCACAGCTAGCGTATAATAGCAAAATCACCAGATATCTCGACGGTATATTTCCTCGGTGACTTTCCTCGGGGTCTCTGTGGCACTTAAAAATAAATGCCATATCGACGGTGGAGATTCCAATATTTTTGGCGCGTATAATCACATTTCACGTAGCTATTTCTGTTAGTCGTTTCTCCCCATTAAAATTCTCGTCATTGTGTATGCGTCATCATTCTGCGTCAGGCGCCAATTCCGATAAACAAATATATTGGAGCATATCTATTTTTCCTCTTTTCTGAGATATCTCGTCCTCTAAAAAACATCATTATTTTCATCTTCATGTATAATAATACTTTAAAATCGAGTTTGAATCCGTATAAAAAAGGTAATACGCGAAATGGAAGAAAATCTCGATAAAATGTTCTCTGTATATTAAATCGAATATCTGTCGTGCGGATGATTCATAAAAAATTTTACAATTTTAGTTCAACCTCAAATAACCATATAAATAATGGAGTTATTATCGAAGAAGGGCCGCGATTGTGTGCGAAGGAAGAAACACGATAATCGAAAAGAGATAAACCGCTCTGCAATCCGTGCGCGCGCGCGCGCATCGAAACCCGTGTAAGTGTGTGCACGATAATTGACATATGAATCATGCTCTCGAGTGTAACTACGTCCGTTGCGGGGGCACAAGCACACACGCACACGTGTGTCACGTGTGCGTCGGTAGTTCGAATTGCACGATGGCGGGACTGCTGTTGCTATTGCTTTATTATGCATACAATGGAAAATAATTATTACCGGAGTGGGGATCGACGCAAGCGCGCACTTGGTGGCTCTTGGTATAGCTATATAATAACACGTTCTGAATTTTATTAGAACACGTCAGAGGGATCAAAATTCTCCATTGTGAAAACCAAAATTCTAGATTAACTTTAAAATCTCAGATCGATGACAATTCAATTTCCGTCTAAATTCAATAACAGGCAATGTAATATTCGAGAATCACTAATTTGTCAGTGCTGAAAATCGGATTTAATATTTAATATCGTTTTCTAAAAATGTAAATTAAATATAATAGGTAAATGACGAGGTAAATGACTTATAGAGAATTGGAGATATTAATATCGAAATTATACCTATAATAGAATGAACGAAATATATCGTGAGAGAAACATGAAAATTGATATAAAAATATAATGGATAGAAAAGATGTTAATTTTTCCCGACGTAATGTATATAATTATGTTATCACTAACTTTTTTTTATTTACTTAGGGCTTGTGCGTTTTCCAAAGTTAGAGCTTGTTTAATAATGTATCAGAGTGTTAAAAGCCTCGAAAAAAATTCAAATAACGTCACGCGCCACGTCAGCGGAACAATAATTAACAGTTTATTCAACTATATCCGTTCTGCGGATAAACGCGTAGATTTTTCCGCGAGAGCGCGTCTCTCCATCGGGTTAAAAATGAAATTCCACAGGTGTGGGCGAACGGCCGCTGGTAAATACCCAGCGTGACGGATAACAATGCGATATACATTTCAATGGCTCCTTAACGATCTGCACAGCCGTCCGCAAACCTGTTTATCGAGTTATCTCTAAGCGCTCGCGCAACAACATTCGCGATGCTATCTATGCCCTCTCTGCGAGTATTGAGAGATTTAAATCGTCCGCGGTACGGCGTTTATTAGCGATTGTCGTTACCGCGGTATGTATCGCATATATTTCACGTGTATACCGTGAATTTGTCACGTTTATTATGCGGAATACGAACGCGTTTCGCTCATTCGGCAAAACACATGCCTACTAATTGACGACATTAAAACCTAGGATTATTAATAAGTAAGCGGAACATCAGAGAGCAAAGATATTCCCGGGCAATAATTTACTGCAAAACGCATATTTAGCACGCGTTCTTCTTTTATTATTTAATATTTATCTCGCGTATATATATATACTCGTCGTATCAATGTTTTCCTCATTAAGCGACAATTTGCAAGCCGGCGCACCGTGCGCGAGAAATATTCGATATGCCAAAGTAATAAACACGTACGCATTATATATATACGAAATAAACAAAAAAATATGACTCGATATTTAATAGGGAATAAGCAACTATATATATATATAGATATATATCAATAATATTGCGTAAATATAAATGCAGAGTGATCTTTTTTCACTGGTGCCTCGCAATTTTACGCTCGTCCGCGCGGACGGACAAATATTGGATGTGCCGAGACTATTATTACTTGTTTTATTAACCGTGCAAAACGGGTTTCTGGCCACGACGTAGCCGTGTATGTGCCGATACACGCGTAATACGGCCGGTACGCGCAGCTTCGATCGGCATATCCCGCGTATACACTTTTGCGCTCGCATCACTTGCGCTCGCACTTGCGCGCGCGCGCGCGCGCTGCGCCGCGCCGCGCCGCCGCGCGCCGTGGCCGATGACGCGCATCTGTATGCATATGTCAAACACAGGGACAGAACGGACGGTAAATCGCTTTTACGAGCACAGTCGAGCCGATCCGTCCCCTTTGTCGTACACTTCGCGATCCCCCAACCCACGAACGCCGAACGTGTCATTTACCGAAAATGTAATCGCGGCGCTGCGGCGCGATTGATCGCACGAGGATCAGGGAGCAATTTTTTTTAGGCTCGCACAATTGAATTCATTAGACGCATCTTCGGGAGAGTCTCGCGGAACGCGTGCCGCGTAAATTGGATAAACATCCAGCTGCTTCTGCCGATGGCAGATGAACGCCAAAAATAATTTTGCGCGCGCGTTCGCCCACGGGAAAAATTCTCCAACGATAATGCGTGAACCAACGATTTATCGGACCCCGAAACATCCCCCCGGCGTCGTTATTAAATCCGTTTATAATTTGATTTTTCATCCTTTCTATTCGACCTACGATTTACGATATGGCTGATATGCATACTTATATGATGTGTTATTTTAGAGGTAATTAATATTTGGCTAGCGTTTCTATCTTCGTTTTTGTCGATATCGCATTTGCTGGGGTTTATATCAGAATGTAATAAAGCTAGCTCGGAGCCACACCTATCAATTTCCCAGAGTATCGTGGTCGAGTGGAATAGTATGTGCCTCATACAATCGTGTCCTTTCGCGTGAGCGAATAAAAGCGATAGAGTTTGAGAAACTATACACAATGCCGGATAAAAAAAAATTTCATATTATCAATTCGCGCTCGCTGCCGCTGCTGATGCGGCGTCTCGAGCTCGAGGAGATTTTTCTCTTTGTTCCGGGAATATTATTGTTATTAGAACTTTCGTGAAGAAGCGACTCCTTCTCTCCTTCCCTCTGTCTTTCAAAACGACTATTTTCACCATAACTTGCAACGGTCGTTTTTATCAACGGAAATAAATTCGCGGAATTTCAAAGCCGCGCGCGCGGGGTATACTCTTTTATTATATAAAAAGCAATATGAACTCGACGCCGAATTTAATATTGCAATAACGTCCACTCGAGTCGCGATCGAAAGCTACGTCACCGCCATTCCAAAACCCGGCAACATTATTTACGCCCTGATTAGGAATAGTTGTTTGCTCCCCAATAGGTAAACTGCCAACGTTGTAAGTAATTATTCGCCCACCGTTCATTTGGAAATAATCAAAATGGGAACTCGACGGTGTGGATTAATGCGTTTACTCAAACACGGGCCGCGCACTCCCGTTGCGCTAACGCGACGTAATTACGCGCGTAACCGGCAAATATACGTGTACGTGGGGTATTAAATAAGCTCTTCGGGTCCTCGAGGAAAGAGAGTTGTTTGGGGTCGAAAGACTAAAAAGCCGCGGAATGAAAATATATTATGTAAAAGCGCGCTTGGTGTGTCACGCGCATCTCACGCCGACACACAACGGTATATACACCGTATACACGCGACGCGCGTCGCGGTTTTTTTGGCACGGTGATTAATCAACTATATACGAGAGGTTGCACTCTCTGAGCGCGACGACGATAAAGCAGCGGTCTGACAATAAAACAAAAAACCTGTTCCTCTCTCGTCTCGCGACGTTATCTCGCGCTCTAAGTGTTACACGCGAAATTCCCTGTAACGCTTTATCGGAAATTATTCGCACGCGGCCGTGGCCCATCCCCTCTCGCAACAATATCCCGTGGAAAATTCAGAAATCGAACACACGTAATAAACGTACGATTTAGCAGTTTTCGACGATTCCGATATTAAAAGTCGGACGCTAACGACGCTCGGCCTTTGAATATCTCTGGATATTGTTTTAATATGAACCTTTACCGGCATATACGCAATCTCATTAAAGTTACGATTTTGCCGAGGGCTCTCGGCGAGCGCATGGGCTATTATTGCAACATTTATCGCGTATAAACGCCGATGTCGGCGCTGAAAATTAAATAGATTTATTTCTATATAGCCAGGTTTTAACGATATATCGATTCAAGAGTATGACAGATAAAAGACTGATTAATTTATTTCTGAGGCACAAAAATAAATTAATCAATCGTTATCTGTCCATACTCTGCGCGATAATTTAGTATTTCTCAGTTCTTCGATTGAGAAACCGAGAAAAATTCTTCGTATAATTTATGCGGCATTAATCTTTTAACATCTCGTAACATGTTTAGATCGATCACGTAAAAAAAATTGTTTTCGATGCAATGTCTTAATTTGAATTCCTTAATGTTTAACGATCTCTTTAATTTCGAAATTCACTGAAATGAAGACAATAAGTTCAAGCTCCAATAATTTCAAGGCGTTAATAAATGAGCGTTGAATTAAATATATTTAGCATTAAGAAGTACAATTACAATCTGACAAGCCGAATTACCGATCGCATACCGACCATATACGAATTATTCGAATTGCTATAGCCATTCTCCCGATAACTAATCGATGCGCCGCTTTAACAAGATTGAACGAATCGTTAGAATTAATTTTGTTGACGAACCATCTGTGCTTCGCGCCATCGTCGTACCGCGCCTGATGTGCCTTTTATTTCATCGGTGACGTTGACACTCTACTATGTGAATCGATGCAAAAAAAAAAAAACGTTGATACGGAAGTAAAAACATTGCAGGTCCGCGCGACAATGATTAAAGGCATAATTAACAGAACATGATGGTAATCATTAACAGAGTTAAATGTCACGATAACGTGATTAACGTGGCACATCTGACTTTATAATTACTATTAAAAAAGAGTAAACAAAAAAATTATTTCTGTAAACTTCGTATTATTTCCTCACACTTGACCAAGTTCAATTAAATTTAATTTTTATGAGTTTTAATTAAATACTTTTATTATGTAATCTATTTGATTTATATATGCCAACAGAGAGATATGCATTGCAGCAGACTCCCATATAGCACGACGGAAAAATTTCAATATTTGTTTGTTTTAAAGTAAAGTAAAATATTTTACTCTATTATACCTTTAATATTCATTACAAATTTTTGTGTATAATAAACCTTTATATTTTTTATAAATATGTGTTTTCATATGCATGCATAATCCATATATTGTATATAATCTATGTGACTCAATTCGTGTACAACACGAATTCATATAACGCACAGAACGCATCCCTAATGTTATACGAGAGTCTATATTGTATTTGAATAAAGAATAAAATATAAATTTTAAAATTATCATGAAACAGGTAAATGTATGTATGTACATCAGTCACAAGAGAATTCGCTAGCCAACTGGAATTATTAACGCGCGTTGTCTAATCGATTTAGTATGTTAAAAAATTGTGATCCCGGCAATATAACATGATATTTTTTCTTTATCGCTGCATCTATATTTTTGTCAAACTGACATCACTGAACCATTGCAGCTTAATTTCGATTCGGCGACCGCGTAGAACGCACACGTATACACGTCGGTATATTCTCCTCCCGATCGCGTCATTCCGCTTTACTTCACTCCGGTCGACAATTTCTCAACCCGACCTGCATCTTCTATACGTTCACCGGATACGCGAGTTTCCGCCTACCATCGCGAAACTATTGACCGCTCATAATATTTGTCTCTCCCCGAAAAGGCACCCCTTCGATTTGTCACGTGTCAAATTTTTTTCGTTTACGCTGCCGCACGATTCGCGAGACCACAAACATCGCGATTATTACAATTCGCGAAGATGTAAAAGAAAACAGAAGTACTTAGGTTGCGTGAAATCTGTAGTTTTGTAAGGTAAAACCTGAACTATCCGTGTAAAACTATTCGGGGAACGACATTCCAGTAAATGGATGCTCGGATAGTTGAATGATCAAATAATTCGAATTCCAATATATTCAAAATAAAAATTATAACAAGTTTATTTTAAACTTGTTAGAATTTCTATTTTTATCTACATTTTATCTATATTTTATCTATATTTTATCATTGGATGTCGCTTGAATTAGTCCGTTTACATTTTTTCACGTACAAAAGTTTCCTGTTTCATTTTTTTCTACATCGAAAAACGGCAACACATCTCACGCTGGATAGATATTCGTGACGAAGATTGGACAGAGAAGTCATCGAGAGATTATCGAGCGATTGCTGTTCATGTCCGACACATTGCGGGGATGCATATCCCCCGCGCCTGATGCATTGCCTCGATACAGTAAATTAATGTTGCAACACGTTAATCGTCGGCATGTGAAAGGAGGGAGACGGTGTGGGAAATTCAAATTTTAATTAAGGGGGGCACGGAGCCGATGATCGAGGCGCGCTGCATTTTTAAGGATGCCGTTTTGTTATTTCGCATTGTTCTTTCGCTTTCAATAGAATGAAGTCATTCCATTTCGCACAATTGCTCTGCAATGCTTTTTTTATTTAAGAGATTTATCGCGAATAACGACGATATTTGCTTCACGGCTAAATGTTAACACACTAAATCAATTAATTCGCGCAAAATACAGACGACTTTATTTACCGTGATCATCCGTACTGTATGTCTTTCTCATTTCATTACGCGAATCTGGACGTAAATATAAATATTAATCAAGAAATGCTTTTATTAAAATATACATCCTAAATATATCCCGGAAAATTGAAACACTGTCACACGTTTGCGGAAGCTGAGCTATTCAACGCTAAAAAAATATACATTATATTAATTGGATTAGTTAATAATCGATGCGTTATATTAAAATTTGTAATCTAAAAAAATTGGTTCGTGGAAAACATGACGGCTGTGTATATAAAAAGTGTTTTTAAAACCTACTATCTCTCTATGATACACTCGCGTTATGAAATATTGACGTAATACTGGCGGCTCCGAGGAGAAGCGAGAAGGGGGATAGATACCGAAAGGACGTCGACAAGCTTGATACCTGTTTTATCGAGGTTTTCGATATAACAATAGCAATTATTAGTGTACCGAGGGCGTGCATAAAAATCAATAATCGCGCTAATTTAACAATCAACGATTACAAACGAACGTATTAAGCTTGCGCTTTATTAGCTCGATATATGTGCGCGTCTCTCTCTCTCTCTCTGGCGTTGAAATTAATAAGTACTTCCGGTACACATAAATCTGCGACTATATGTGTGTAACATGTTACTACTGCATGGTACGCGGATCATCATTTACCGCAGTCAAGTTTCTGCGTGAATTCAAAACAAGTCACATCCATTACGCCCCGAGGACGAGACGCGCCTCGTTTATTTATCGAGTTTAAAACCTACGAATTACTTGCTGGTGCATCACATCACGCGGCACACAGAATCACGTGTGTTACAAATGAATGAAATATATTGAACCCCGACATATGACTGCGTGGCGATTGCAGGCGAACGAGCGAGCGCGAAGCGTATAATAATCTGCGTATGCGCGCGCTCGTAAAATATATGATTCAACGACAGTTGGGTTTAATGCCGTTGCCACTTAATTATTCATTAATACATTGGCAAACGATCCGTCAATAAATAATAATTTTTCTTTTTATCAAAGCGCATGTATATAAGAGTCGAATTCAATAATCAGTGCGCCATGCTACGAAAAAAGTGTAGAGTTGATTTTCAACAAATTACAACGCAGCAATTTCATTTCCGCCCTAGTCGCTAAAATATACGTAATACTGAATATACTTAAATTTGCAGCAAATATTGCCTCACTATTACATTTACGCCGATATCAAGATAGTTATACAACGCAGCTTTATAACAGATAGCGAAATTTATTTAGCGACAACATTATTCGTTGCTCCATGTAAAACCACGCCCGTATTGTCATACTTAATAATATCACGCAGTTTCGACGCTGCTCGATCATTCGTTAATAATAGATAGAGAACGGCGAGATGGGCGAGGCCGGCGCACCGCGCGCGTACGCAATTTCTATACTGTAACTCGCGATGCTAATTATATACCGTAGCGACGGAAGTCGCGATGAAATTTAATCGAGTTGTACAACAGCAGTCCGTATATACACAGTCCGAATAATCCGTCGCGGCCCGAATAATCCGGCCTGATACAGTCACGATTCGTTCTCGCGATGCATTTTTCCCCCGAGTCTCGGCCGGTTGCATATGCATATGTTGCATCACGACCGCTGCTGCGGTAATCCTTCGAGCAGCGCCGCATTTTCGTATGTTATCGTTACGCGCACGTCCCTTTCGTCATAATTTATAATACGACGCGCGATAAAGTGACGCGTTAGCTGGCGTTACATTTCTCAAACAATCGCGGAGATAAGTGACGGCGACGACCGGAGGGAACCAACCGATTCACCACGTCTGACCGTCATTAACTCGCGCGGTCGTTTAAGAGCGAAGAGGCGGAAGGGCCGCTTCTCAAACTTGACGTTTTGAATAGCGTGAGAATTTTTTTAATTTCAGCAATACGCGCATCGTACATCGGAAGATATAAGATGTAAAATACTCGCGTACAGTCACGAGCGTACATAGACGAGCTCGTCCTTTATTGGTCTGCGATCGAGTGTGTATCAGATTCAGAGAAAGGCGCGTCGCAAATATAGAAATATTACAACACGTCGAGTTTGCTCGTTTACTTGCCTGTCGAGGGATAACAGCTTGAAGAAATTGTTCGCTGTATGAAGATACATGTAAATGCGAGGAGCTAGGCTAAGATTTACGATCCGTGTCTCAGTTTATAAAACGCATCTCTGCCGCGTGCAATTTAACGCGAGGGAGATCGGATCCTTCGATTACTTCTGCCTTTGCAAAATAGATTACATCGTTATCGTTCTACGATGCTACAGTTGACTCGCGTAATCGAGGGATGAGGTAAATGGCGTTCAAAATATTATAAAAATGTTATCGTGCGATTAATTACAAGTGCCGCGCGATTTGGCCTGGTAATTACCGTTCGAATTGTTTTTTTTTCTTTTTTTACGCGCACGCAATATAGCGCATTAGAATATAATAGCGAATATTCAGATCGGTACGCCGCAATATATATATTTCGAGCTCTCGTTAATTTTATTTTAATCCCACGCTACGCCCGCGGAGTGATTTATTCTGGCGCATCCGTATCCCGCATACGAAAATAATGATATTCGACGCGTTTATCGCTCTTATCGCGCCGGTCGGATTTTATCTCGGCGCGAGAGTACTCCGCGTTATTATTAAATCGTACAGTACGTCAAGTACGTCGAGAGTAGTTTCGTCTACATATAAGAGTTGCGAGACTTAATGCATTCGTAAAGTTGCGCAACTATCCTGAGAAACGCGAGTGCCGTTTGAGCAATGAGTGAGATGTTAGTATAAATAATGTCGGAGCGTGGCGAAAAACGCTGATAACGATAGCGTTTGTAAACTTTGCTTATAGACACACGGCGCATTTACGACGAAGGCGTTGTGCTAAGTGTTTCATAGGCGATATATCTCTAAACAGGACATGCCTGTAAAAACATTAAATTTTTTTCCTACGAGAGAGAAAAAGAGAAAAAGAAAAAAATAGAATTATTTCTTATTATTTCATATTATTTTAAATTTGGATCTGATCGACTTAATGCGGAAGTTGCTTAATATACCACTGCTTAGATCAACAGTGCAGACGCGATCAAATATCAGATCAGCTACTTCGCTCTTGCAAGGCAACATTTGCGCGTGAAACAATGCGCATCAAACGCATCAAACGTGCGACATATGACCGATAAAGCGTTGCATCACTGTGCATATAATCGAACACATATCTGGCTGCATTGACGCAGCGTCGATTTGGCTTCTCGGTGAAATGTTACTTATTATTACGCTATCCTCTTTGTTAATTCGATCATCATCATCTTAAAGATGCTCTTAAAGTTTTTCAAGATAGCGAAAACATGAATTTTTTGCTGATTCTGCTCGTGAAAGATGGAAACCTACCAACCAAATCTGTGATGGCAATTATTCCGGCGCGCGCACTCGATGGATAGGTTCATCGATTAAACCGATGACACTTAGGAAAATGAAGAGCTGCCTCGAAATGCGACTTCGTTAAGTTTGCGCGACGTTTGGCTTCGCGATTACGCGCCGCGTGCGGAAACGCTGACTCGACGTCGATCGATATCGAGACAATGTCGAAACGAAATTAATGATGGGATAACCGCAGCTAGAAGAAGTTACAGAAAACAACGAAGAGCAACGAAGAGCAACAAATATATCGATCGTAAAAATAGATGCAAATTTGTGGCATCGAGATGGGGCGGAGAATGATTAAAGAGGGAGAAAAGATCAGTGCAACAAAGGCGGTAATGAACCACGAGCGAAGAAAAACCCGATAAAATTGAGTTTCTATCCTTATCACTCTTCTTCTACCGACACATTGCCCTCATATCTAAACCTTTCGCGTAGCACTCGCTTTTTCTCTTTCTCGTCAATAATGATCAACCGACGATCTCTTTGCATCTCTCTCGCGATTTCTCTCCTTCCTTCTTGCCAGCTTTCTCGCGTCCTTTGGTGCGTTCACTTTCATTTTGTTCTCTTCTCACGTCATTTTTCTTTTAGATTGTTTTTTTTTTTCGGGGATTTTTGCGTCTTACCGCTTAATTTCAGGCTATTTCCATTTATTTTTATATCAGTTATTTTTAATTTGATTTTTGATTATTATTCTCGATATTTGTTAACGTATATACGTACATATGTATAATTAATATAAATAACTTCCAACACGCGTTGAACGAAGGAATAACCATATTTTATGACAAATGTTATTTTTGCATTACAAAATTTATATACAGATGAATAATGACTGTGCGATATTTTCGTTTTATTCGGAATGCTTTATTTAATTATTGACAGCATAATAAAAATTAACGCTCTCCGGCTGACGTTATCGATTTCTCTTCCTGCGAATTCATTGTTCATCGTAAGTTCGGCTTCGTTAATCCATCACTAAGCGGCTAACATTTATAAGTCACGCTTATTGGCACTCACTCTTTATCGTTCGTTGGTCCTTATTAATAAAATGTTCCAGAGTAAAATCATAACGGCACAAAAAATTTTATAATAATACCAATCCAACGTAAAATCGTTAAAAAAAAGGAAATATTACACAATACGTGATACGTTCCGCGTGTCTCATTTTCATTTCTTATTGTTTGCATTAAAAAAAACAACAACGGTAAAAGAAAAGCGTAATATTGACGATCGATGACTGTGGAATATTTACGACGTGTGACGCGTGCGTTATTTACAGGATAACTGATATGTGGGATCGGTAAGCGACGATCAGCAGTGTTTGTTTGCCATATTTGAGATACGTGCAGTCCGTTCCGTTGTGCAATTTCGTTGATTTTAATCTATTCGTAGATGTAACACACTTGCATAATTAGCGCGTTCACGGCACAAAGAAGCGGACGTATCGCGGCTACGTTCATTTTTATTCCTTCTGTAACATTCGTGTGCGTGTACACGCACAAACAGATACGCGTTTCAGGGCGCCGATATACCGCGCGACATACACGTACGCACCATCAAACATACCTAATCGCGAAAGCGGAGACGCAATAAATCATTTGTGGCTGTCGTGAAGGTTGATACCTTTGATAGGAAGAATCATATATCTCATATGCACAAACGCGTTATGATTATTTGCGTTGATCGTAGACACACCTTGGATTATATCGTATTTTTTCTAGTTGTTTTAAATTAATGAGAAATTAAATCTTCGCTTTTTTTCATGATAAAAATATGATTGCGTTATTTTTCAAAAGCATTAAATAGCATAATCGATAAACGAATCGGACCAAAAGCGTTTTACGTGACGAAACTAGAAATATCTGAACAGTACTATCTATAGAAGGTGTATATTTAGGATGATTATCGATTAATGAAACGATAATACCGTCTTGAGGCTTATCCTAGATTATTTTCCGTGGCATAAAAATATTTCTCTATTAGCATATCATTTATCCTCGTAATTAATTTTTTATAAATCATTAATATATTAATACAATAACATTTTTCATTATATTATCCTTCTTTTTTTACTGAAACAATTTCCCACGCCCTTTAAAACCGAAAAATGTTTGAACCGCGCGAAAATATTACTATAGAGGAAATCCCCCTTCTCTCTAGTGTCATTAATTTTACATACGTAAATCGGTCGTTGCAAGCGATAAATTATCCGGCATTAGTTTTTATGCAGCGCGATTGTAAAGTGCGAGAGAATCGCGGCGGTGATATTCGCTTATGAATATTTATAGCAAAATACGAAGAAGAACGAAATAAGATCTCTCGTAGCCATTATAGCGACATGCAGTCCGCTTTCGTTTTGCTTGCTTTGCATTCGCGCGCTCGTTCATTCGCTTGTTGGAATATTTAACACCTTTTGATACGCATACGCGGGGAACAGGTTTTTGCTGTTTATATTTTAGATTGGTAACCGCGAGCGAAAGAATCGAATCGCGGAACATTGTAACACATTGCTGTACATATACGTTGATTAATAGATAATTGTAAATTGCAGCGAAATAAGTTTTTTTTTGCGATTTCTTAATGTCGCGACTTAATGCGTCTAACTAGCAAAATCGCATAAATTCTTTATAAAATATTTATCGTCCGTATACACCGTAGAAATTGCAAGAACTTATTTTGTAATTTACAATTATCTATTAATCAACTCACGGCAATCGATTGCTATTCGTGGTAAACAAGTTGACATTTATTGCTCTCCCACACTCCCTCTTCTCCTCCTTTCCCATTCTTTCTACTAGACAGATTTGATTTAATCAATTAAGATGTGAAAGGAATGCAAGATCGATAATTACGAGTATCTTCAAAACTATTACGTAACACGAGAATTATTTTTACTTCGAAAATCTCGCTCTATAATATTATAGGAATCGTTCATACGCTCGTCGTATAATCAGCGTCAAATCGTGACTCGTTTCGGATTCGCTAGCAAAAAAGCGTACGCACGCGATGCACGCTACGTGGCAAGAGATTGAAATAAATATATGACGTAAGTTCCGTATTAAATAATGATCCGCTCGTTATACATGCATAGGCTAACGCGCTCGGCCGAAACGTGTATGTAAATTACGATATCTTGCAAATAGCATATCGTATAGCCGGCCGCACTAAACGTAAAAGCCATGGAACGCACGCAGCGAAATAAAAGTGAACAAATGCAAGAACAGAAGCTTGCACGTATATAAGAGTACGCGCGCACTCGCGGCTGTGTGTATGCACGGCTCGCGCGCTTGTAAATGCAATCACGTATGGAAGCTAAAGAGTTATTTCTCGAGTGCGCCAGCGATGACAAAAAGCGCGGTGTCGTCCATTCGTATCAAGCAACGCTAATACACTGTCTAATATACTGTCGATCAACGGCCGTCGTTTTCGCCGCTGCTTTTCTCTCTCTCTCTCTCTCTCTTCTTTTTTTTCGTAAATACGATTTTGTGGTAATAAAAAGAGAAACTGTTACCTTGAACCGTCGCGAGAATTCATCGGTATATAAGCCTTCGCGAAGACGCTCGCGGAAGAATTATAGTCAAGGCTGAGCATGCTTGAATATAATAACGGATGTGACAGCCACGATAACGGATATTAATATCCCCCCTTAGTAATTAAAAAAATATATATATATGCGAACGCTATATTGCCTTGTCTCATTATGCATTCTATATTTTCTTTTCTTCTGTAACAATAACGCTATACGTTGTTGTTGCCAAGCAATTCATTTTCGAAATCGAATAAGATACTGCTTGAATGTAGTTTAAATGCAACATGCAATCACACAACAGTAGTGCACTATTCCCGGGTTGATAATATTGCCAGACTGTGAATAAACTTGCTCGATGCAGGGAATATTCCCGCGGAAACGGCGCCACGTAGATGGAGTAATTAATTTATATTTAGAGAAATTATTACTGCGCGCGCGTGCGTATATTTTGCAAATCGAAGTTAATATCGAAATTAGCGTTAAATCGTTACAACGTATGTTCTAAAAAATGCGACGATCAATTGATAATAACTTTGATGGATGTAATTAAAATCCCTGGGTCTGTCGACGTTGACGTTGACGCCGACGTGACTAATCGAGTATGATGCAATTGCTTGCATTTAATCTTTACGTCGACCTCGCTGCGATTGTGCTCGACGTCCGTTTAAATTATGCAAACATTTCGATGACTAATAAACCAATTATTTCGCGCAAATAAATTCTATATACATTCTTTATTATTATAATATTCTATTCCGTATAAATTACATAAATTAATATTCTTGATATATTTATTATTGCAAAATGACGAACGGATATAACTATAATGGATTAAAATTCACAGGAATTTTTATTTCATTAGTCCTCGTAATACTTCCATAATTTGCAGAATTATAAGCGTATCGACAAAGTTAGGTTTCCAACATGAATATTCGAACAGCGTAATAAAACATTAAAGTGACCTAATTGAAGTGACCTAAAGCCCACGGAATTGCGGTCTGACAAAACGTATACGTGTCTCAACTTCCCGTAAACATCACGTTGATTTATGTCGGTGCCATTACCTCTCCGGTAAAAGGAGCTTTTGCGCATGCTGTACGATCTATTTTTCTTAAAGTAGCAACTTGATGCGTCATACCTGAAACAGAAAAACAAGAAGGCTCTTAGCTTCAATGACGTAGTATTCGTGAGGCAACAAACGCACAACTACATCTCAGCATCGCTGATTATCACGTCATTTTTCGAGAGAGGTGAATCACTCGATCGAATCGAGTCTCAACCATCCAACAATTGTTCACCAATGAGTGTAACGCATACGAGAAACGCGTTTGGTGTGCAAGCTAAACGGCGAGCCATTTTTGCAATTTAGATAAAATTATCGTACGAGTGGTGCATGTGTCGCGCAAACGTTTCTACAATTTCTCCGTAAACGTTACACCGTCGTAACTAGCCAGGCGTGTTGTTGTTGTTCTATTTCGCCTTTAACGGGATAGTTGACTTTCAGATTATTATACGTGAAAATTTAGTGTCCTCTCGTGCAACATGAAATTCAGATTTAGAACAAGCCGAATGGTGCGCGCGCCACCGAGCCGCATTCTATATCATTCGCTATTGACCGTTCCTAGCTGTTTTCACGGTAAATACTTCTTGCTTCGGTATAATAACGAGGATTAGAATTTCCAAATTAGATTGCGATAAGCCCCGTCCATTGCAGATACGAGGCGAGTAATTATTTCTCATCGCGGCGCAAATTACCGCGCGAGCTTCGTTCGCGGGTTTCACGTCTCGTCGCGCGTAATAAATCTTCAAGATCGACGCGTCTCGCGTCGCAATATTTATATAATGCGACTTAAAAACCGCGAATAGAAGTGATTGCGCCGCGGTAACGTGCCATTCCGCTCTCGCGATACTCTCGAGAGATCTCTGTGATCACAATAAATGTAGATCTCATTTTTAGCCCCATTCCATTCTCTCTCATTGTCAGTCCGATTTCATATCTCCAAGTGAACGTGTGGCACGTGCCCGCGAATTCCATCGCAACGCGGATTTGTGCAGACATTAAACAGTCGGCGCGAGACTTAATTGCCTCGCGAACCTTTTCGCAGAATTCGAAAAACGTATATATGCATCTGCAATATATATCTCGTAACGCTGCTTCGCATATATGCTGTAACGTCTCGCATATCGCTCACGCGAAAGAAAATTCTCGCGCTATTCACTTCGACTTCCCGCGCTCGCATCACTTTGTTCTCTTCTCGTCTTCTCCCTCGGTATTTCTTTTTTCCTTTTCTTTCCTTTTCTTTCCTCTTCTCCTCTTCCCCTCCTCCCTTCCTTACATTTTGTACCGCACCAATAATCCTGCTCGTCTCGTTTTCTACTCCTCTCCCGCCCTCTGTTTCCCTTTCCCGACTTCATTACGAAACGTCAGGGGCAAGCTTGTTTGCAGCATGATTCGCGCTTTTTATGGCGGTATATGAGCAATGTCCTTCGAACATTCCGTATCATTTAAAAATAATCGCGAAATGTTACGCATGACTCATTCATGAAATCATGACTTTCGAGTAATAAAACGAACAGATTAGAGAGGTACACACAAGTATTTGCGAAAATTTAATTATAGTACAAGTAGGTACAAATAGACACGCGGTTGTTTTATGCCATCCTTGGGATAAAAGCGTTCCGAGAATATCGATTCTGACCGTATTCGTGGCGGTAGGAGAAGATTCGTTAAAAAGTCAAGATTCACTGCCAGAAAATCTTATTTGGAAATAACTTTCAACTCTTTCAACTCCTATACACTTCCGCGTTTTCGTACTGAAATCTCGTTTTATTTTGAAAAATCATTACTTTGCCTCACTATCGTTTTAATGCTGTTTATCTGTATCATTAGTACAAAACTTGAAAGTACTGAAATAACAAAAGTTTTTAAATAATCCTTATCAAATCTCGTTGAGAAAAATATTAAGGATAACTTTTATTGAACACAATGTTCTTATTAGAAATTAAAGAGATAATTTATTCCGCCGGATAATGAATATATTCTAGAATTAATGTAGTCGGTTATAAATATTTAGTATTTTTCTGCGTTATTTTGTACTGTCGTCTCATGTATCACGATGATATTCGATATTAATGAATATAGTTGGTATCTACTTTACAATGTTGTGCTACATTGTTATTGTCTAACGTTCCTGAAGTGGAACGACAAGCGGTGATCGCGCTCGAAGTTATGAAAACTCTTACGAAAACTCTTTTCGAATCGGTAAAAGGGAACTCTGAGGGGAAGACTTGAGAAAACGTGCGGAAGAATTCTACGCGCGGCTCCATCGATCCGCGAAGCTCCGTAACGACAAACCGAGAATAAACACAGACGGAAGAGCTGACTGGGCGCCTAATTAAGTTAATACGTTCGATTAATACGTCCGTGAGATTGCGAGCCGCCGCTCCGCTACACGTTTGTCCTCTTCGGCTGGAAGTTGATTCCGGCGATCTTTGCACGATGCCCCGGTTAGACGAATTTAGCGTTCGCGCGCAATCAATGTGAATGATGAGACAAACCTTGAATGCATTTAACCCTGTCCCGGTTTTCAACCAGACTTTAATTTCAACCAAATACATATACCAATACGCGTATACATTGTAAAATCGTGTAACTACGGTTTGAAATATTACTTTCGAATATTTCCTCGTCGCTTTATCTCTGTCACGACGCGACGGAGAACTATTTGAAAAATAAAACCATATATTTCTTCTTGTTTATATTCCTCCTCTTTGTTTAGTTCACGTATTATTGATATTACAAAGCTAAAAAAGGTTTTAGGCATTCATGGCCGAAAGTTTAGTCCATCTCACGTTTGTCGCGATAAAAATCTGGGATTTTTCAGATTCGGAATTTTTCCGATTTCCCCAGCTTCATGCAAGAATAGTTTAATCAAATTTCCTGTAAACATCCCGTACGCGTTACTGATTTTCGTGTGCGCTGTAAAATCGTGGGACACTATGAGCAGAGAGAGAATCATTTGGACTTCTCTCTGCGAGTCTCCCGGTCTGGTCTCGCAAAGTTGTTCCTCGCAAATCAGCCGCATTGCTGCTCGACACTAGGTGGTTTCGCTTGTTTAACTCCGGCGTGTAGAATCGATGGAGGAAAGAGAAATGCGAGAGAAAGAAAGAGAAAGAGAGAGAACGAGGGAGAGAGAGAGCGCACATAGAAGCGAAGGCGGAGAGAATTCGTTTAAACAACGGAGCACTCTACCCTCGATATTTATCATCCGGAAATCGATCGTAATCGAATGTCGCGCCTTGACGTTTCAATTTCGGTCTAAATGCTCGAAGATCATTGATTAGCACTTTTGGGAATATTTGGTGTATACTTTCAAAAAGAATCACAATTGCAAAATCGTCATTTTACACAGAAAGGTATCATAAACGTTGGCAATGATCGAGCTCTCGACTGGAAACATGGATATAGCGCCATTGCTATGGGCTCCGGAGAGCAATAGTGCCATTTTCCCCGAGCTATTTATCAGGCGCGTGGAACGGTTGTTATTTATCAGTAAAACCTTTAGATAATTTCGATGGAAATTAAATACAGTTTTAATTGAATTAATTTCGAGAATATTCTTCATATTTTTTTATCAATAACCAATATAAAATAAAATCATGTAAAATAATTCCATTTGCGTGGCTTTAATATATTAAAATTTTAAAAAAAGTAGTAAAAAAAAAATATGGTGGAAAATTCAAAACTTGTTTACATATAGACACGTTTCAAATTTAGTATATTGATACTGATTTGAAAGAACATTTTATAAAACGAGTTTTCCAAATCGACGAATTCATATGCATAACGACCACATGTGTAATTTAACAATGACCGGCGAAAAAATGTCCCAATGCATAATTTAATGTAATTCCCATTTTTTCTCTTTCTCTTTCGATCGCGACTTCAGGAAAACTAACTTTCAGCATTTGTGCGGCTTCTTTCTCATTGGAGGCGTGATATTTTTTGCGTTGAACGGATTATCGATTCGACCTAACTGCGCTTTATGCGAAGTGCAATACGCCGAGGTATAGCACGTACTTACACACAGCGTACGTACACAATATACGCGCTCACACAAATACTATCGACTATTCTCTGCCCGCGTTCCAGCCTAATAGAAATCGACAATCGGCGCTCGGCTCGTTGGACTCTCATTAACGTAAGTATTGCTCTCGTCAACCGTAACGAGAGAGAGAGAGAGAGAGAGGGGGGGGAGGGAAGGTCGAAGCATCGATAATAATGAATGTAACGAGGCTTAGGACAAGCTAATTAAATACATCTTTGCACAGACCATCATGTATCGTACAACGACGGTCTATCGTATACATTTCCATCACACAAATTGCGCGAGTTCGAGAGCAATGATGCATCATAAATAATTTTTAATATCATTATATTCAACCTCGAAGAACAGCCACTCGCGCGCGCAACAAACCGCAGTCTCTCCTCGTATATATTCCTCATACATTCTGCGTAACCAAATTATGGCTACGCGGTTAAGTAAACAAACAGGGGCAGACAAGAGAAGGAAGAGAGAGTGGGAGACGGAGAGAGAAGAGAGAAAGACAGAGAAGCGCTCTATTTTCCAAGCGGCGATAAACTCGCCAATCTTATTTCTCCGATTTACCCAAGCGGACTCAAGCGGCGGCAAGATTATATGCGAATTCTCTTTCGCGTATAAAATAGAAAGTAAGATGAAAGAGTATGCAAACGTTGAGAGCAGGGAAAACTCGAGAGAGACAAAGATGGGGAGAGAGAGAGAAGAGGATGATGAGAGCGCGCGTCTCGTATAAGAACGGTATTTTCGATTAAAATGTGAAAGAGAAACATTCTTCTCCTCGTCGATTTACATATCCCCCTGTTTGCTCGTTCACCGCATAATTACGAAAACAATATCTAGGAAGTTTATGGCCGCAATATCACGATTTGCATTGATCACAGATCGCGAATCGTATAGATAGTTCATCTTGATGTGAGCATATAAAGTTATTTGCGAAGGAACGCCCACTTCTCTCTCCCTGATCGTGAGTGATCTCTGAAAATAATTTTTGTTTCTGATCTACGTTTAAGATATATCTTATCCCTTCGCGCCGATTTACTTCATGCACGATAAACGTTTAATTCGCGCAAAACTATCTCAACCGTGACACACGAAGGACTGAGGCAAAATAAAAAAAAAAGAGAAAAAAAATGAAATTACGCAAACGCTGGAATAATTTTTAAATTTGTTATTTTTAAATTCATTATTATACAAACGCAAAAACATGCTACGTTTAAGATAATTCTATGTAAATGTAAATTCAGAAAATGAAATAATTTGAAAATAATATTATGATTAAAAGTTTTATATGCGCGTTAAAGGTCAGAGGTTTTTCGTAACGAAACACTATAAATATCGAGAACGTCGGGTATTTTCAATTTCACGTCTCTCTCTCTCTCTCTCTCTCTCTCTCTCTCTCTCTCTCTCTCTCTCTCTCTCTCTCTCGGCTGGGATTAACGTGCTTAACATAATATTGTGAATTTTTGCGCTATCGACTGCGATGCGTCATATGCAAACGCACGTGCTGGCGCGCACTCGTTTGAGATACATACATGCATATGCGACCGCGTTTCGACTGGATCAAATTGACGCGTGTTATTTCCAATGATAATAATAATGTTCTCGAGAAATTCCGATCCCACGGTATCTCTCTTCCTTCTCGTTCTATCACGTTCCTATTCATCTTTCGGTCTCTCCCTTCCCCTTTAGCGAGAGCACACACGCACGCGTGCAAACGCGCACGTGTGCGTAATATGCGCGAATAATGATTCTTTCGAGGTTCAGCGCGAGCGCAAAATGGAATTCCAGTAAGAACTTAATTCACCAAACAAAATTAAAATTTGTATTATAGCTTATATTCTTCTTAAGTATAATTTTAAGATTGCAACAATTCAATGTAATAATATAGGTAATATTTAATTAATTGTAATACATTTTATAAATTGCAATTGTAATGAATATAAGTTTAATAAAAATCTTTGTTGCATTCTGCTCTACTGTAAACAGTAAACATTTGGAATAAAAAGCATATTTTTAGTCAGCAATATTTCATTTTTAAATATTAATTTTAATATTTTTAAGATTAACTTTAAATATAAATTTGTATAACACGTATCGAGAGAGAAATTCGACAATATAATTAAATTTAAAAAATTTTAAATACAGTGTTATATCCAGTATAAACAAGCTTTGTTTAAAAAAAAGATAAAAAGTTACTGCGCATATGCGCTCGATATTGTATGTGATAAAAAATAACTCGGTATATATTTTCTTAGGACAAAATAGAACTTTGAATGAATGAGCCATCATTCGCTGACCCGAGATAGCCTATCGAGATAGGACTCTTGAATTCGCGACGGTAAAATCTGTTGTTGCCATTCTCTATGCGACATTATGCGCGTCGCCGTATCTCTTTCCATATAATATCCTTTGATGTATTAAATTTGATAGTTTTATACCCCGTTCTCTTGCTCGTTAATATTTTTTTGCGTCCTGAATACAAAATTGACACACACGTGCGTGCGTCCACGGAGAAAACATACAGACGGTACAGTAATGATCAAAAACAAATAATTAGCTGTCTGATGTGAACTTCAGAATGCCTGAATGTTTTTCTCTCAAACGGCAAGGTATATGTATAATATTTATTTGCGAAAGTGCGCGATCGCGAGATTACGCGCAACGCGTAAATGGAACGTCGACAAATTTTTTTTTCTTCGCGAAAGTTTTTGTACAACGCGGTACTCCGCGCGCGCGCGCGCGCGCGCGTACGCATCGTTAAATTTAATGCAGAGTTAAAAAATACACAAATAGAATAGAAAATGGCAAAAATATAAATGCATGCAGTTTCGCGTATTACGGGAGATATCCAGTAGAAAATACTAGAATTTTAAATATTATAAAATATAATTTAATTTTTTAATTAACGTAACGATTTAATAATTTTTTACGTAACGTAACAACTTTTAATTTGAAGCCCGAGCGTAAGAGACTTTCAATTTCAGCAAAGCGCGCTACGATAGAAAAAGATTTTCCATCGAGCAAGCGTCATCGATTATTCAAGTCACCGCGACAGAATAAAATAAACGCGCGAAAAAGTTCTTAGGTTGTGGTGTATATTGAGATATACGGATACACATGACGCTCCGGCTCAATTACATATACATTCCTATAGATTAACGCTAAACAAATGGCCTTTTAACTCTTTAATACGACCGATGTTTTTCCTCGAGCGTTTGCGTGCGGCTATATACGCTATCGGCTGACTCATTAGAAAATTACTGCACCAGCTGTACGGTCGACATGATAGCGCATTGCTAATTAATTATTTTCTCGCTCGGATAGTACGTCATCCTTACACAAATCAAGTTTTCGGCAGGATTGCCGTTATCAGAGAGAAATCGCAAATCGCGCGCGTGCGCGCGCGAGAGAGAGAGAAAGAGAGAGAAAGAAAGAGAGAACATCAAATTGTTTAATCAGTTAATTTTAATTAACATACAGAAACGCACCGTACACAAAGACCCCGCGCATTAATTAAACCGTCGCTCGCTATTTGCTCTTTCCCCTCTCTTTCCTGTTTTAATTACACGCCGTGGTCTCGTCTCCCGGCAGGTTCGTTGTTTTTTTTTCCCGTGTTCACGCATAATCGCGACGTGCGGTAATGATCGCGCTCTTCTCTCGCGGATATAGAGAAACCGCTTAGAGATCTTCGAACTCTCACTCTCGTCCGGCCGCCCGCTGGCTTTCCTCGTTTTATCCCACGCGGAGGGCAACGTGTGGGTGTGTATGTGTGTGCCTATACCGGGGCATACACGCATAAAATGCGTCACCGTTTGTTTTGTCACTGTCACACGCGGCCGTGTGTGCGTGTGCGAACGATGCATCGCGACACCTGTAAGTCGTGGCACTATAACGCACTATATATACGCACGATGCAAAATGTGTCGCCGACGAGAAGGCTCTCTTGAGTATGCGTTTACATTCACGAGTTGCGCGTGTAAGAGGTTGATCTACAATGTGTTCTTTGCTTTCTGTGTTTTGCTCTTAACCTCTTTGCGACTATCTCGTATTTTGCAATTCCGTCGCGTAACGTGATGTTTCTTGTCTCTTCTGAAGTTCGTCAATTTTTATCTTAGGCGACAGAGAGCAAAAAACATCGCGTTACGCGACGCAATTGCGAAATACAGGATAGTCGCAAACAGGTTAAGAGCAAAAAACAGAAAGCAAAGAGCACATTGTAGATCAGGCTTAAGAGGCGCTAAACCGCTTTTGCAGCGGCGGTACGCGCCGTACCGACCGAGAAAAGTTCTTGAACCTGGGCTTCGACGGTCGTAACAATAAAGGAATTGATTAGACGAGGGAAATTACGAGGGTAAAATGGAACTAATGAGGTCGTTTCTCAAGCAGTTATGCTGGTCGCGTTAACAAAATGGATCGAATGTATACAAATTCCGGAGCAGATGCTCTCAAAGTATGAATAACGATATGGAAGCATTTAATTGCAATCGCGATGAAAAGATTCGCGTCTGTGCACAAAAGCTTGCAGAAAATATAAACGATAAAAATAATAAATCGGATATTATACAATTACGTTTGCCGAAGTTAGTTATTGTAGCTATCTGACGTTTCGTATACGTACATTATACTTCAAAACACGAGGCAAATTCTTCGCGGTAAAAGCAAGAGATTATTCATGCGAAATGTAGGATACGCTCTCGCTTCATGCTTTTACTTCAAAACAACTGCTTTTACTTTTATCTCCTACTAGAAGCATTCGCTCCACTTTTATTCGCATGATCCAATATTCTGCGCCGCGAAAACAAAGTAATGCCGATGAAAACCCCGAAACAGTCGCGCGGATCGTATTGTTCATATTAATTGGTTTTTGGGTAACTGGGAAGATTATAAAGTTTTTGGTCCACCGGCGCACACGTGCACGCACACACACATACACACACACACACGTGCGCGCGCGAAAAGGCAATCGCGTCCTTCATGGATTCGAAGCATTTCCACGGCATCATTATAATTATCGATGCTATACGAGTCATTTGTAAAATTTTCGAAAACGATTCTCTTTCGAACAGTGTGAAATAATATCGTTATCAAAATACAGATCGTTATTAAATTATAGTGAGAAATAACCGCTTTGGGTCTGAATAGCGAGGGTCGCCTTTTTTTCCTATTATTGTGAAACCCTCGCCGACCGCGTCGGCGATGTTTCGTCCGTCGACGGTCGCGTCGAGCGGTCTACGCGCGGACAATACTTGATCGGCGCGGCAAGTACCAAGGACGGTACATAGGCGTCTGCATTAGTGGCCGCGAGTCTCTCCGGCCTTTCTCTATTTTTCGACCGGTCACACGTAAAATCAAAAAACTCGGAGATGAGAAGCTGGCTGGGCGCAGATTACGTTTAATTCGCACGAGAAAAGCCCGGATCTTTGGAACTTCGTCGTGTGCCACATAAATATATACACGCACCGAAAAGAAAAACAAACACCGCCGGCGATCACTTGGTGGATCGCGTTTAGGTGTAGAAGATTTTTTCACTTAATTTTAGGAAGATTCTTGCGAAAGAATTTTCGCAGATTTTACGTCGCAGTATTATCGGCAATGGGAGAAGCGACGGAAATTGCATTTATCGATCATCGAATACCAATTGTGTACATATGTATACACACACACACATACACATATATATAGCATAGAGTCGTTGCAAATTGATGGAAAATATAATATATTTTTCAAACAACTATATAAAATACATTTGTAAAAATATATTATTTCGTACCGCGCGCAAGTTGGATTTCGTTAGACTTTCATTTCTACTGTTCTGCTGGAACAGTTATAAAATACGGAAAGTATGCACACCACAGCGATGATTCATACAATACACATACTTCGCGATAGGCAACGAGAGATATTCCTTTGAGCGCGCGAGTTACCACTATACATATATTTACCAATAGCAAAACGCGGGTACCTCGAAAGATTTATTAAACGAGCTATTTCGTCACTGAAGATCGTTGATAAGCCGTTTATGATAAATACATTTTTACTCTTTTCCGATAATAAATGTTAATCGTTATCTCGAAAATAATTCTTCGTTGGTTTTTGTTCCTTCTTAAAATCGAATCGATTGTAAAACGAGCGATAGAAAAAGCCAATACGAGTAAGAGATTTGCGCAATAGAAACATTAACGGAGGGTAAAGGCGGCACGGCGTTGATCGCCGGCGGCGAGACATCGATTTGTAAATCGTAAAATATGCGTCACGATGCAGAACGCCGAAACGCGTTGCCACGCCAATGATTTTAAACAGACTGCAGCCTCGCCTGTATCACCATTGGCGTATAACGTCCCGCTAATCGTTACTGTGTTTGCCGTCGTAACACGTTACCCGTTTACCACAATCATTTCCTATATCGAAATCGTTATTTTCGTTTAACCATTACGTGCTGCCTGTAACCAAATGTGATATTCCAAAACTAATCGAGTTTTGCGAGTACAAAGAAAATGGCGTGGCGCGTATTTTGCAACGTCAGTATCTCGACGAGCATAAGTAAATAAGTGGTTTGTTGCTTTTAGCATGACTTTCAAAATTGAATGTACACCATGTTCAAAATGAATAATTTAAATGTTTAACTATCGCTTTTTTCTTTGTTTATTTAAAACGTTATCTCTGAAATAAAATCGCGCAAATGCGCTTCGCTCGCATTATTTATGATTAGAGACGAAATAACGTTCGTAAAGCTTAATCACTGTTAATAAAAAGTTCGTCATTTCATTTTCCATTATTCTCATATTTTTGCGGCATGTACATTAATATACGAAAATATTTCACGACTGCTTAATTAAAACCGTTGCGGACAAATATGTAAATCATAAATAACATATAAAATAATATATAGAGAAATACACTCGTATTTTCGACGAAGCACTCCATATTAAGCCGCGCGGTATTCTACATTTTCCATATTTTCGTTATCATAACTGTTATCTCTTTAGCTGGCATCATATTTATTCTGCCTCGTACGCGCGCAAGTTATATTTCCGGCGCGTAACGGACGGGTAAATTTCATAGTAATTTTAATGACGTATATATATACTTCGCCCGAGAATTTTTACTAAAACATGAAGAATGTTTCGCTAACATCCACCATCGTTATGAATGAAAAAATAATTGCGCGCATAAAACGCGGCGATGTACGATCGATATGTTTCGATTTTAAAATATTCGTTAGATATTACCGTCGATATATGTTTCGTCTCGTCGTGTACTGTTGAGGAAGAGGTAAAGAGAGAGAAGCATTAGATTTCATAGTCATTTCATTAAATTGAAATTAAGCATGCAACGAAGAAGATCTGTATCACCAACGTGGCGTCGCCATTTCGTTGCCAAATGAGCGTATCCTACGTGCCCCTCGATCTCTTCTCCCCTAATTTTTCTGATTTCTTACAGTGGGGAACAATATATCGGTGTAACCGTTTAAATATTTTTAAAAAATGAGAAAGGAGGGCGTATATATACAAGATATTTCGCGAGGCGAAAAGGCGCCCAAGATAAACTCGGTGTTAAAATTTCGTTTATCTCTTTGCGACAGCGAACAAAAATTTCCGTAGGAAATATCTCCACGAAACGTTCCGCGAAGTTTATTCGTTTTTGTTCTCGGGCGCGCACTGTTTCGTGTCGAAAATTTGCCTTCGAATGAAGAACGCAATCGCCGAAAAAGACGTTTTCGAATGCTCGTCCTTTGTGCATTCGCGCGCAAAATGTTTCGCGACAGGGACACGCCGCTCACGCCGGAGTATTTAATCCGTCGTTTCACTTGACCGAGATTACGTAAGCGACAAACTAATCAACCAACAATGAAAGTTATTTACCGCAATCCATCGGGAAAACGCGCGTGGTTTTGACACTCAAGGGAGAACGTCACGTATATATATCCCTCTTTTTCTCCACGCGCGCGAGATTATTATCGATCGTCGTCCCGCCCTCCCCCCCGTTGACTAAATTGCCCGAATAAACGCGTCTTTTGTTTTCGCGTCCTCCCGTTAAAAAATCTTGGTACTCGCATGTACGCGGATTCTCACGGGAGCATTTTCTCCGAGCACTTATACTTTAAAATAGCAGACGGTGTGCCGAGAAAACGACGGAATCCGGAGCTGAACTAATTCTCAAACCTGTGTGTAAATCTTTCGACAAAGAGAATCGCACACGTCGAATCACGATCAATCTTCTATAATTGTAGTGTTTTAATCTCGAGATTGAATGACTCTGCCGTTTATCCGCGTTAAACGCGTGAGATCATAACCATGACACGCGAATTCATCCCCGCGCGCGGTCGATTTTGCGCTCGCGGGAGCTTAAACAGACCCGTAACGTTACGAAGTTTAGACGTATGTGTTTGGTAAATATTGTGTGTAGCGCCAATCCTAACGCAGCCTTCGTTTAATTTTGCAAATAGCCTCGGAACATCGGAGGGAATCATTTCAAAATCAAATTGAAATAATATCCATCAGACGTAGAAAATATTCAAAGTACCGGGTTATCGAATATTTTACTTTATTATTGGTCGATTAACATATTTAAAAATATCACAATTTGTTTTCAATATTTAAATATTTGCATCAACAAAAAAAAAACATTCAACAAACATATAATGAAATATTTTAGTATTCCTCTCGAAAACACGAATATCGAATATAGCCGCATGAGGAATCTCGTATATTCAAATTTATTCGACAAGTTCGAATAATACAATTATTTACATATTTACAGCTCCAAAAGCGGAACGACTCGCAATTCTATCGCCGCTGAGTATCAAGCCGAAGATAGGACGCCAGCCCTCATAGCGCACGGAAGATTTCGATCTCAGCTCGTCTCCCTCCATCTGCGGTTTTAATAAAGGCGACTCTCGAAATATGCATCTCATGGACACGGTCCAAGCGGATGCGTACAATTATTACTCCGCAACGTGAGTCGGCCATCGAGTCCAGCAGCCATCGTCAAGTCAGTCGCGAAGCGAGAAAGATTTCCGCATTGGCTTTGTTGAAGCAGAAGGGGGAAGCCGCTGATTGTACTAACTCCCGAGAGGGATGTCGAGGGTCAGGTTTAGAGGCTGTCGACGGGCGGACAGAGATCCGGGCTGTTTTCGAAAGATACACCGTACAATGGCTGGATCCTTCTGAATATCAATTAACATGAATTACGTGGGTACATGAAATTCGAAACCATAACTGTCACATATTCTATCTCTCTTTCTCTCTCGTGTCTTGCAGTTCCTTTCTTAAATTCGCCCTTTTGTCCTGCTCGCTTCCGCTCGGAGTATTCGATTTGATCGATCAAATATCTGGGATGTCAATTTATGAATGATCGGCACGGCGGAAAATCACGATGGGATAATGCGCGCGTGCAACGCGCTAGATCGCTTACAATTACGTAGCCGTAATCGCGTTCTCGTAATTACTTGGAGGTAAATCAATCCAGGAGAGCGAGTTTATCTCGCTCGATGCTTATAGCGCGTAATCACGACGAGATATCGTATTCGGTCCCTCTCGCCCACTCCCCAGGCTCTCCCTCCCCCCAAATAATTCTCTCCAAAGTATGATAAAAGATCATCGACCTTAGGGTAGGGTCGTTAGAAAAAGGCAAGAACAGTGGTCGAAAGAAGAAGGTGCGAGGAAGGATGCCTTCAGTCAGGAAATTCGTCGTCGTGAAAAGAAAGAAACAGAAAAAGAGAAAGTTGGTTTCACGGTCGGAGAATGTCGGGCCTCGAGTATTGACAATGAATAGTTTTCTTCCGCAGCGGAAAGCTGGGGAGGGCGAGCACGAGAAAGAGAGAGAAAGGAGGGAGAGAGGGAAATAGAAAGGGAGAAAGAAAGAGAGAGAGAGAAAGAGAGAGGGGAAGGAGTGCAGCTTGGAGCTAGCGATGTGAGGAGTAGTAGTAGGAGATGAGACTGGTGGACGAGGATAAACGGAGAGAGCAACAGAGAGGGAGGAGGGAGAGGAAAAAGATAGAAACGGGAGAGCGAAAGACGGAGAGAGAAAGAGAGAAATTTGATAGGTGGGGTGAGTTACCATGGAAACGCGTCGTTCTCTCCCATCCAGACTCGAATAAGGATATATATAGGTATACATGTTTACACACGTCGGGCCGTAATATGGTGTAAGTACCGTGGCACTCGTACGGGAGGTCATATTTTATAAGGCGATTTCTCGTTCGGGATTGCGTTACAACGTGTTGCGGGATTTAATTTGCATTTTTTTCTTTTTCGGGGGACAGAGAGAGAGAAAAAGGAAATTATCAATCACGACCGGACGTAACGTTTGAATTCGTTCGTTCAGAGTGTGACCGCGTAAGGAAAATCTATCGCGAATGAATTGACAGTTGAAAGAAATGATCGAACTCCTGAGATTTCTCCTATCCGCCTCGTGAGCTTCGACTCATTCGCTTTGAGCAAACGTGTAGTAGCGGATTGCGACGCGTTCAACACAGTGGAGCGCGGCGTGCGCACGGGTATACTACTTAGCATTTATATTAAATTAACTTTCCTCATTTTCATAATGCTCTCGAGCCGTGACAAAATCGAAATTACCACTCCATTGTAATTAACCGTATACTAAAAACTTAGGTAGATCGCAAGAAAAAAAAAGAGAAGTGCAGAAATAATGAAAACGACAGAGAGAAGCGACGTTTGTTCGGCAATAAAAGTTACAAAAGTTATGATTTTCGAGAGCAATTATTCCGATCGCGAATAATCTCGCGGATTAAAATCGTCATTAAGATCGTCAACGCGCGCTGGTCGAAACGGAAAGTAAGATATAGCCCTTCGATCGTTCCGTGCCGACGATGGAATTATATCGCGTTAATTGCGCGATGAGTGCCGTCAGATAATTCGGTTTGCCCGCGAGAATATTTTCAAGACGAATCTCATCAGCCCCTCATTTACCTGTCAAAGGTGAAAATCAGAGGCGTCGCGTGTAAAGATGAACGATTCGTAGGTCAATGGGGCCTTAGGGATACTCTCGAGGAGGAATACCGCGTTCTCTCGTGTCTTCCGGCCGCGCGCGCGCGCGCGAACGCCGGACTCCGGGAGAGCGCATTGGCGTAGACCGACGTCGACGGAAATAGAAATTCAATAAATTCAAAAGCGATTATGTGACACACGCCGACGTGAATTGCCTGCTCAATACGGACGAAGAGAATAGACACGAATGTCACTCGACGTAAATCACGACTTTTCGCACGGATATATCTTTTGTGATCTCTTGTATCATAGAACTCAGATTGGCCTGTAGCTTGTTTGCAAATTTACCGTGAAGTTAGAATAGAAAAGTGTAAAAAGTTTGCTATTATACGCGAGCGAGAGAAATCTGCACTAATATTAAAGGACGAAATTTAAAATCAATACTTGGAGCTAAATGACCATTTTGTTGTTTTTAACTATCATGTGTGTGTTGAAATTTATTATTTTAACACGAAACAATATTATTTTAGCTATACTTGGTTTAGTTAAATTAACGACATGTTGAGTAGAAGCAATGACGATTTATAGAAATGGTTAGAAATGACTCAATTTGAGTATAATTTGACATTACGAATTTAACAGTGTTATTGCAAACAATATTATTAAAAAATTATTTTAATTTGTCACACTCGAAGAATGTGAGGAATTTGAATAAAATCGAAAAGCGTTTCTTAAAACAATAATGATTTATCGTTTTTTATTTTTTTTACACTTTCAAAAGATATATGTAGTCGTGCAACGTTAATAATTTATCTCATCAACATATGTTAAATTACTTAAATTTTAACTTATAAATATTTATGAATATTTTCATCTTGAAAATACTCGCAAATGTACGATGTGAAGCATGCAGAAAAGCTTGCCATAATACTCCAATTCGTTGAATACCCGGCGTATATATGTACGTATGTACATATATGTATATCGATCTCCCAGGTCGAAGGCGAAGAAAACAAGCGGTATAACCGAAGAATACTCTATTGAAAACTCGTCGGATGAGGGCTGGATCGCGGCTTAACTTCAAGAAGTGTAACAGAATATCAAATTTCTGAACCACAAATGCATAAAAGTTCCAAGTAATTGTGAAATAAATTGCGATTAAAAAAATTACAAAAAAATTAAACATCATTTCCAAATTATATATAAAGATATTTCATTATTTCTTTATTATTTTCATTCGTCCATTTCAACTTTCGGTATTTCACAAATTTATTTTTCATAATTGCAAATTCCCCACATTTTTGTTTTTTAGTGTAATATATGTTCTCTCACATTTTGTCTTTTAATGTAATATATGTTCTCTACCGGCACAAGAGCTTTTATTATTATTAAAAAATTTTTGCCTCATTTTTTTATTATTACATAAATTATTATTAGTTTCGACATACAGTACCTAGCGAGGTTTTTCATCTTTTTAAAAGATTAAAAGGCAAATATCGCGTTTCGGGACGCTTGATAATTTACTATCGGCGTCCTCATGCGCGCATCATTAATGAGGGACGTGATTATTTCCCCACGTGTTAATCTTATTGTCGAGCTTCCCTCCCCCCTCGCCTTATTCGTTAACAATCTATTTTGCTCTGCGCTGTGTGCAGCTTCCCCCGGAGCGTGAACTGGTTTCGAACGAGTGCCATGCCTTTTACGTTTTCTGGTTTTTGTGCTCCTCACAGAGGGAGACAAGGGCCGACGACTTTTAATGGACGACAGGGCAAGCCGCATAGGCGTAAACCGTGATTTTATCTTTACTTGTAGAATGACAGAGATATAAGACCTTTGTAGGTAGTCACAGCGTGTCTCGTGTTGTTAACTGCGATATAGTAATAATGTCTTGCGTCATTAAAATAGATTTAATGGAAAGAATTCTTTCTATTTTTTGTCCTCTCATTTTATCTCAATTTTATTTACATGTTTATAATTATAAAATATTTATTTTATAAACGGCGTACGTTTCTATTTCGAATTTAAACATATATGTATGTACGTCGACATTGAGTTTATCGTTCTGCTCAATGATAGGTTGCGCTAGAGAAATAAATGCAATCTTTCAATAAAGTGAAATTCAAAGGAAAGGATATAAAAGTTGTATATTGTATATATATAGGCACGCACATACATATAGATATATAGATATATCACGAATGGAAAATTGAATGAGACTTTCTAGGGCGCAGCGATTCAGTCTCAACAACAAAACTGAAATGGAAATGTCTATTCTTGAACAAATAAAAGTGCCATAGGAATAACGATTTTCGCGTTATTGCAAATATAAATTTATAAAAGTTTCTTCTCTCTGATATAATATGTATATGCTATTTTAAAAATTTTAATTAAAAATATTAAAATGTGTGCAACGTATATTTGAGTATAATTTTAAATTTAATATATTTATCTCTTATATTATGAAAAAACGTGTATTATAAAAATGTTAATGCATTTTGCTAAAGGTTATACATTGTACATATATATTTATAGCAGATCTTTATTTCGAAACTGATGCTGCGCAAAAATCCCGATTTACGGAAAAACACATGTCATAAAATCGGCGCAGCAAAATCAATTACCGTTCAAAATTTTCATTGTTCCCTCTGTCCGTTAAATAATCGGTTTATATTTGTAATTTCTCGACGTTTGTTAACGTTTTTCACTAAAGATCGATATGAAATAAATGGACAGTAAGCTGATACGCAATAGAGCGTGTACGTGCTTTTCATTCGGTAGATGATTATCGAAAGCAAAGCTCGAAACACGTTTGCGTGTTCGAGCTCGTTCAAATGGTTCAATACGAAAATGAGGCCACACCCGGGCGGGACACTCTGCGATATAAAATAATACAGATCCAATTGCTCCATTTCGCCGGATAGTATCCGATGACTGAACATTCCATCATGCATACGCTTCAAACGCTAAGAGCAATGAGCTTAAAAGAAAAAAACACCATTTATCGCGAGATTGCAATCAACTTCAGAGAAGGAAAAAAGTGACCGAATCCGCGCCAAGTACGCGTATAAAAATGAAATGTTTCGCGAAAGGTGTATTCATATAAGATGTCGAGAAATTGTAGCGATTTTAGCGCAAACGGTTCTCTCAGTCGATTAGGCGTTATTTCGGAATAATAGCCTTTAGCGTTATACCTTTAAGAGAAAAAATAAAGACGAAAGAAAGCCGTTTCTTCGGCGAGCACGAGGTAACGATCCTCACAAACGAGTATTGTTGGTATACGTGTGCGTACGTGTGTGTATAGCCGTATATATACGTTAAAATGTAATAGTGAGCGTGTAACTCTCCGCGCCGATAATACGCAGAGTAAACTGGCGACACCGATGTTGGTATAGACTTTCGGAATTTGTTATCACTCCGCCCATACCGTCGCTACAAGTAATCATTTCGCCGTGAAGGAGAGAGGATCGGCTTTAAAAATACCGGGAGAACGAAAATAACCGGTACTCTTGCGACCTGGGGCTTTAAATAAAATCTCCGCGCGAGAAAAATTGCAACCGCGAAAATGTTGCGGCCGGTCGATCCGCCGCCAGTCGAGGATTACGAGAATCGGCGAATATATTTTGCGGCGCGGTTAAAAAAACGCTATTTCGAGCATTTATATATGCGTTTGTCACAATTAGAGTACGGATTGTATATGTAATCTGCGCGAGCGATAAATAACGAAATTAATTTACCGCGTGTAAACGTACGCAAAAGGGTATACGATTACAATATTACATCATTTAATAATATTCTTCAAACGATTTGAGACATAAAAAGTATAAAAAGTGCATTTTATTTTATACACGATATGTTTTATTTGATATATTGAATAATATTCCCCATAAAAAAAATACTCATCATATATCTTTATTAGAGATTTAAAAATTGTTCATATTTAAAATATTCATAGTTAATTAACTTTATATTAAAAAAAAGATACAAAGTGTGTGCAACACACATAACATTTCAAATGCTATTATATTAAAAATGTTTGAAAAATGTGTAACTGCACTCTCTTTGATGATGAAAACGTCATGAAATCTTTTCGATGGGCGGTAACTTTATCTTTATCCTGATGAGCTCTCGTTAAAGTAAAGTCACGACTTTTATGAAACTTGAAGAGGTTTAATTCGAGAATCTTCCATTCAATGAATTTCTATTATTCTTTGCAAATGTATATGTATATGTATATATAAATGTATATATACAATATATCTCATATTTATATATATAAAATATGGAAAAGAAAACTGGAGAGTTTTTCTTTTAAATTTATTTAGGATAAATAGAAGAAGCTAAGAAAGGTGAGAAAGTTGGTAGAAAGAGCGCGCGCGCGCGAGAGAGAAAGAGAGAGAGAGAGAGAGAGGATGATGGAGAGAAGTGCACGAGGAGGACAGCAAGGAGAAATCCCTACCACATTCCTGTAGGGAGAATCCGTACAGTTGTTGGAGTTGGTCAAAAGCATACTACATATACAAGCAAGCGTGCGCCCGACTATGTATTAGAATTATCCAATCTCGTCAAAGGACTGCACGAGCTGTACACGGAATGTACAGCAGCGTGTAAAATTACATTGCCTCTCTTTCGTGCTCTCCCCACGCCCGTATATCCTCCCCCGGTCCTAATATCGAATCATGCTTCGATTATGCTATGATCGATAAGCCATAAAGGTAGTCAACTCGATTTGGGTAACAGGCGTAACGGCGCGAAGAACGGGGGCGCGTTCTCTTCCGCGTTTGTCAAGTCCGACTTGATGCGAAATTACGAGAGAGAAAAGGCGGGGGCGCAACAATTTGGCCGAGCAACGGCGAGCTTAATGTTTTGTAACAACGCCGGACTTTATTACGGAGCCAAGCACTCCGCGCGAGACTCGTTCGGCGTGGAATTTTAGCCCCCGACTCCGGGGTAATTTAATGCTGCATCGATCGCCGGGGCCGCACGGGGAGCCGTAAATTCGAATTTTAAACAAGCACACCGCGCTAATGATATTAGTATAATAATTATTACCACGCCCGTGCGATACGCATTGAGCTGCGAGTGCTGCGTCTGCGAGAATGGCACACATTTCGTGGCACAAATATTATTTATATTTATCAGATTCGACGCATCTTCACGCATATCTTATCTCGCGACGTTAAACGTTATTTTTATGCCGGCGTCAAGCAAAATAATCAAAACAATAATAAATTTAAAAGTTAAAATGTAAAAGAGTAAACCTCGCTACATGCAAAATGTCAATAGATGTATAAATCAATTTATCGATAAATCTCATTTTTATTATAGTCGAGAAATGGTAAACGAAGAATCGCAATTTCCAATTCTTATATAGGTAAAAACGAGAAAACGCATAAAACGGAACTGCGGATAATTTCCATTAAAAAAAAAATCGTAAACGTAAAACTGATCATTATATAAATGCGATTTCTAATTGTTATAGCTGTGAATTTTAATGAGATGTCACAAGCAGTGACAGCATTACGCAACGTACGAGTTCGCAAAATCCCCGCCGACCCCCGCGATTGAAGAATCATAATTATTGGCAATACAATATACCTAAACATGTTTATGACGTGAATATGCCGACGTATCTCTCACGGTTATCGGGGCGTCTCGTTGGAATTAGCCGATCGGACAATCTAGAAAATGATGGAAACAGTTTGGGCGAGCAAGTCGCTCGCGGTGCGGCAACGTAATAAAGCTATTAGCGTAATGTTACGCGCAAACTTCGATGGAGTTACGTTACGTTTCGAGGAAACGCCACGTCCTTCGACCCTATCCGCCTCGGGAGAATGTACACGGCATAAACTTTAGTCCATCTTGCGAAAATTACTGATCGCTGGCATCAAAATACATGTCTTCCTGCATTTAATCGTACCTATGAATCAAACTCGCATGTTGCTAATGATTAAGAACTATAGTTTATCGACGAGAAACTTGAAAGCGCGTATGGAGTCATCGTCGTCATTATACAAAAAGGCAAACGTAAAATTATGTAGATTATTTCTTAAATTTATCATTAGCATGTTGCTAATGATTAAGAACGATGTTTACCAACGAGTTGTGAGAAACTTGAAATCGCGTGGACGATTTATCATCGCTAACAAAAAGACAACGCAAAATCGTGCAAATTAATTTCTAAATTAATCTGTCCTCCGATTCTTGTTTCTACAAATAAAAAAGAATAAAAAAGTACAACGTAGTGTAAAACACGAAAAGATTTACTATAGTATCCAATGATTTTTATTCCGTCCGCATTTCGGTGTTCGTGGGAAACATATTGTGTATTTAAACGCATGAGCGGATATACTATTAGTATATAGAGCAAGTTCCGACAATTCCACGAGGATCTCATCCCGTTGATCGTAAGCAAGCAAAATGTGCTTGAGATGCTTGTGAATGCGCCTTAAAGAACCGCTGCAGGTATCAAATGCACACCGTGAAAGTGGCTAAGACGCGTATACGTATACACGCGTATACACCTACGTGTAGACACTGGCTCGTGTACGCACGTACAGACACACATAAGTATGCGCATACATATACGCGCGTATCGTCAAGACGTTTCTCGTCTGGGTCGTTCGGATGCTACCTGCAGCAATTTAAAGGTTAACGTCGCTGGAAGGGCCGACGCTATCCTCCGTATCATCATCGTCATTGATATCGCCGCTGTATCTCGAGATGGTTCGGGTGAATCTTCAATATTGAAAGACTCTGAGATTTTTTAAAATTAAAATCACATTTTATTGCTTCTTTCGCGTATTACCGTGTGTCTATTATAATAATAATAATTACTCCACAGTCGTCTCTCATAAATCTAATTACAGAAAATACCGCATTCGAGATAAACTTTCGCGACTCTATACATTATATAGCGCTCGTAATGATGTGTAAATTAAGCTTAGTGAGTTTACCGGGAATACTAATAAAACGTAAATAATTGTGGTGTTCAAAAATTAAATAGAATATACGTTATACATTATACATGCAGTATACACATTTTATGTTTTAATATTATCTACGCATATATATTATATTAAGTGTTTTATTAAAATGTTTTATTAAAAATTATTAATGTATCGTAAAGTTTGTGAAATTATTTCGAAATCTGTTAAGACTCTATAAAAGTTCCGCAACTTGTGCAGGGAGAGAGGAAATATCCCGGAAAGAGTGTGGAAGGACAAGTGGAATTTTCGCCGAATCCCCATCGCGCATCGGAAAACTTATCGAATGATTCTTTCCCGATTCCCCAGATTCGAGGTTTGCGCAGTGGGAGGGAGGTATTAAATTGCCAGCTCCTGTCATAATCTATCTCACCTCCGGCCGGTTAAACTTGGCTAATAATTCGCCAGATTG
Organism: Temnothorax americanus; assembly: GCF_048541705.1. Taxonomy (NCBI): domain Eukaryota; kingdom Metazoa; phylum Arthropoda; class Insecta; order Hymenoptera; family Formicidae; genus Temnothorax; species Temnothorax americanus. Next base: position 186,035 of record NW_027509307.1, on the reverse strand, counting down.
GCGCCGGCAGTATAGGCATGCGCAACAAAAACCAATAACACTACCTCTCCTTCGTTCTCCCTTCGCTCCCGGTTACCCGGTACAGTGGCTCGGACTACCTCTCCTCCCCCGGTTCTATAGGTTCTCTTCGACACCCCCGTGGCCTATCCCCCTGTCCTCGTTTCCCATCCCCCCAGTTTCCATGTCCACGGTCGCCCACTCTGCCAACCATGCCAACCACGTTGCAACGGCAACGCGCACCAATACCACCGCGCGCCCACTGTACTGTATCATAGCAAAGCGCACACGCCGAACTGCATTCGCATAAATCCACTCGAATGCCTAATACCCGCCAAATATCGGTATCGCCGGAGAAAAGCGGCAAAAGCTATGCTTTATTTTATTATCTTGAGGAATTTTATCCTCGTCATCGACGGACGATGATGGGACGAGAATCGTAAGAAGGTATCGAATCGAAATTAACATTTTGAATAACAATGAAAAAATTTCATTTTAAATCTTAAGAAAGCACGTACGAAAAATAATGTACTTCAAAATCGCGAAAATAGGTTTACGTAATAATCGAAACTATATGTGGGTCGAGGGCCGTATACCGAGAAACACAAATGATTAGAATGGGAAGGATATATTGCCGTGCGACGCGACCGAAAATCAATGACCGACATGTCCGGCGTGTCGTCCAAATCCGAAACTTCGCAACGATCGACCACTCGTTGCTTTGCTAATTCATCAAATCGACTCGATGAATATATTAATTGCCTCGTTGTAACACAACGGTGGCTGGCTGATGAAATTATATACACGTTCATTGACCTTCTATCGACGTGCGCTACTCTATTGGTGCTTTCCCGATGCAAACACAACATGGTTCTTGAATTGATCGATTAATTAAATTTACTAGACACATCAGTCAATAGGATGCGTACGATTAAGAGCTCCGCATCAATTTTTGACATTATTTTATATTCAACTGAAAAATCCAAATCGAAACGAATCGTTATATCCTCTGACAAAAATTATCTCTGCACACACACACACACACATATATATATGTATATTATTATTATTATATGTATCAAACTCTTTATTTCGCTTAATTCACCGATATCGATTCGCATCAAAGTGTCGATACTTGAAATAGTTAATTTTCCTTGCGTTAAGCTTTTTCTCTAAAAATGAGTAATCGTTCGTATTATTAAATCGTTCTTTGAGAAAGGTCCGTTTTTTTCTCTATAATATTACGTCGCTATACATAAGCGAAATATTTCAATTTTCTCGTTAATGAGGAAAGTTGTGACAATAATAATGATAATACTGGTAACTACGTAGACATTGTTGTCGTTAATGAGAAGAGCTTGGCTAATGATAATGTCGCAAGGAGGAGCGTTACATAATGTTGACTTATTCCCGTATACCTATCGTATTTAATACCTCCGTACCTGCGTTTTCCGCCTTGCATTCAGGAAACTAAATTATCTCAATAGAATATGAAATTAGATATCGGATTCTATTTCCATTGTTTATACTGCGAGAAACGCGAGCGCGATACATATGAGAATATCTGATTTTTAATTGATATCAGATAATGGGGAAAAAATAATAATCACCGTAAGGATGTCCCTCGCAGTTTAATTTTAGGTTCAATTAACGTATATTTTCAGACTGCCTTGTCCTTTTAATGTAATTACTTTTCTATTTGTAATGCGGGTATAACGCAACATATATCTCGTGAAAACTTTTGTTTTTGCGCGCGTGAAATGAAATCTCTAAAAATAAAATTTTTACGAGATTGAAATCATAGGAGCGGGCAATGTGTATAAATGTAATGTAATTTCATGGATTGCAATTTAATGCATATATAGCGTACATATATAAAGTACATTTTGCCATTTAATTGAATCGCCATTAAATATTCGATGATTCTATTAATTCTAGCTATTCCATTTGAGTGGATTTAACGCACGGGGGTGGATAGAATAATTATATTCCGATAAATATGTATTTTACGAAGAAATTTAATATACGTTTTTCGCGTGCAAAGCTCCAATTTGAGTAGCTTAAGCCGCGAAATTCAATATCGCGGATTTTGCGAGTTGCAAAAGAAAAGGAAGAAAAAAACCGGCATAAAATATTCGACATTCGTCAAAAGGCGGACCCGCCCGAGCGGCGAATCTTAATCGTGCGCGATCTCACGTTGTGTGACGGGCTTAAGGGTACATTCACCCGTCGTGGATTCTCCACCGTCCTCCAGCGGCCGAACAACAACCGCGCGCACGCGAATTCCACGAGTTTTATTTAGAACATCGAATTATTCTAACGTGACGAGTTCGCGCTCCCGTACTCCGCGCGGGCAAGAGGAAAAAAAAAGAAGAACGGAGCGATGAACACATACGTCGCTCCGTAGCGCGACGTATGTAGACACACCGCATGCGGCAAACTCGCGTGTCGACGGTGAGGGGCAGGAAGAGGAAAACTCCGAAAACGAAATAAGCGCGTCTTGCTTCTTTCGCGCCGCGAACTCGAGATTCGGGACGCGAAGAATTATCTTATCTCCTCCGGATCTACTTCGGGGATTGAACTTTCCACGTTTGCGCGTGCCTATTATATGTACGGCGAAGATAATGACACGCGTAATTGCTTTATCGAACGAATCGGGCGGAGGAAAAAACGAGAATTTTAATTAAAATTTTGCACGCGCCGGATAAAAATGCATACTTTCGCCTGTGCTGCGAGCAGGCGAATTAAAATTACGAAAATTACTTACGGGGGAAGGAGCGGGCGCGCGGTGTTCTTTGAACTATTACAAAGTAACGAGGCGGGACGCGCGCGCGCGCGCGCTATCTTTTTTTCGTTGGTAGGAAAGTAAAATCGTTGCTGCATCTGATAAAGGCCAGGCGCGGGCGCGCGCACGCGCGCGCGGGGACGTGTATATTGTATGTATGCGCGAGCGTGTCGGTGTGTCTCGTACACACGTAAACAAGTCCGTCGCATTCCACGCGGACCGGGTGTACCTGCTGCACGTAATCACGCTCGAATAATTAATTAGCTTATTCTGTATTTACTTAGACAGAGTTAAAAACGCGTCTCGCCCGTCTCTAAACTGGCTAAACTGGTAGAGAAGAAATTTTTCATCGTATAACGAAATGTTTGTAAAAACAAAACACGGCGGCAATTCGGCGAGATAATAAAGTTTTATTTTCATTTCGAGCAATTTAATTAAATATTCTTTCACGTAGAATTTAATAAAATCGTCTTATCGCGCAGTATTCTCTGGATTCTTTAAAGTCGATTAACTGTACTTCCGACAGGTGCGTAATGGGAACAATTTAGAGATGTAATTTGTTATAATATCCCGAGATAGCTCGATAATACGATATAATAAAATAATTAACGTAAAGTCACTTTTCATCAAATTTATTGTTAAAAGATTGGATTAACGAGAAAAATACTTCCATTGTATTGTATGGAAGAGAATTAATTTAATCTTTTCAATATTTTCAGATTTATATATATATATATATATATATATATATATATATATTCGCGAATTAGTAGTAATAATGTTATAAAATAAATGTTAACCGTAGTTGGAATTTCTCATGACTTCACGCAAACTAGTAGTGGTTACTCGAATAGCAAGTTTCGCGAAACGGATTCTCGTTGAGTTTGCGCCAACTTTCGATTGGCAGCATCGTGGAGTAAAAATAGAGAATTCAATGTAATCAACTTTGAATTGCGGAGTAAACAATCTCGATAAAATTTTAATTAAAACCGAACCAATGGAATAATATAAAAGTATTATTGCAACGTGAATGTCGATTGCGATAATACGTACGTATAATTATTGGCTAATGCAACCGCATAGGTTCCGTTCCAATAATCAACTGTATCGTGCGAATATTGCACCTGCACTAACATTCCTCTCCGTTCGAGATTAGTATAGAAATTTATTAGTTACAAAACTTATTCGAGCCATCTCGGCATTACGAACTAAATAATAAAAAAAAATATTATTACGAAATCGTTAAATGAAGTCATTAAAATATTGCTCAGAAATTATTAAAATACTTTTTGTTTTTATAACGTTTGTATAATAACGCGGCAATGGAAATAAAAGCTTTCGGAAAATTTTAGTTCTGAAAATTTACATAAATGCGTTGCAAGAGAAGAAAATAATATTTTATTATATTTAAAACAGCGTATATTAATATATAAATTATTATTACACATGCACACAGAATATTCAATTAGCACAATTGATTTATCTCGTTTAAAATATAATAATTCATATTACTGTATATATTCCAATTTTGAATATCTCATTACAGTTTGACAATTTTGGGAAAACAGTCCTCAATTGTTCCGTTCTAAATTCATGAAAATTTGTTTCTCGTTATGAAGTAACCGAAAACCGAGCCAGCAACCGTTGGACCAATATTTTGCCTCGATAGTCAAGATGAAGCAAAGTTCCCATCCCAGTCGTGCTCATCAATCACGTCAATTACATACGACATGGTCGATTCGCGATAACACGCGCGCGCGCGCGCTCGCACGAGAGAGAATGAAAGGGCAAGATAGACAGACAATGCATATCTCTTTATACAAATATAAAAAGCGCGTACTAGAATTTTAAAAAAGTAAAATAATTAGCGATATATATTATATCACTTTGGGGATAAAACTAGGGAAGCGCCACAATATGGCGCCGACTTGAGATAATGCTTTCTATCGCGTTGTTCGACATAATTATCGGCGAGAAAATGTTCAGTTCCTTTCTGGAGCAATTACGAGGAACAAAGGGGTCAAAAGTAGCAGCCACAATTACATCAGGTTTCTATCTCTAGTCGCCTCTCCCACTCTCCTTCTCTCTCTCTCTCTCTCTTTCTACTCCAATTGTAGATTATATTCTACCCTGTTGTTTTTTAAGAAAGTGGCCATTACGAACAATTTCTGAACTCGCACGCGAACTCGAAGCGAACGACGACGCGACGACGCGACGACGCGACGAAGGGAGATACTATAACGCTACCGGCGGCGTCCATAATATTATTCCCTGCATCAAAGAACCGTCCGCGCGCACCCTCTCCCGTCAGCATTTTTCCTTCCATACGCTACAAATGAGAGAAACAACATTTCTCTCTTCGTGTAAATCGACCTATCCCCTCGTCGCGCGCTAAACGCGATATCGATCATCTCGAGGGAGCGGCAAAAGACTTCGATTCGCGGTTTTCAAACAAGGAAAAAAATACGAAAATGTTAAATTCGATAAACAGCGCGTCGGCGTCGACGGAGACATTATATGTATCCCGCGCGTTTATATAGTTAATATACAAAAGTAGAAAAGGATCAAAGACAGCATTTCCGAGGGGCGGATACTGATTACAGTCGGAGCTTGTCCCTTCCGAAATAATCGGCCCTGCAAACAGTGAAAATGACGAGCGAAGGGGTGCGCTTAATTGACGATGTCTCAATGGAACAACAGGGCGTAGAGCGTGACGACCCCAAAAGCCACCCTAACGTCAGGCGAGGGCGAGGGGTCGGCCGAAACGGCTCGTATCCTTTCAAGCCTTCGGAGTGGCTTTAAGACCATGCCAATATTTCACAAGTTTCGTTTGCCTGGCCTTTCCGCTCGCTTATTCGCCCCGAGGGCGCTCAACGTGTTTCCGCATATTTGAATAATGCCTCTTTCGTGATTCGCGTAATCGTGCGCGATTTGATCTCGCGCGCACGGAAATAGTTACATTGATGCGCGATGTCCGCGATTACGTGATTATTTTCGACCGCATATTATGACGCAGCCGGCTGAACCGATGATACGTGTAGCGATATAACGACAATGTATAATATATTGGGTTGGCCAATAAGTCCGTGCGGTTATTTATAAGTAACATTTATAAGTAAAAAACCGCAAGGACTTATTGGCCAACCTATTACATATATACGAACGAATATACAGGAACATTTGAATTTATATTAGAGCAAAATAAATAACTTGGGTATACGCGCGCGTGTATTCTCAACGGGAAAGAAGAGTCGATATATTCTCGTCTATATATACCGAAATAGTGAGCGGCGTTCTATGAAATTTCCATAGAGTCATATGCATCGAAATGGCACTGACGAAATAATACGAGACGTGAAAAAATGATAAGGCCGAAGCAACACGCGCCAGGTCCGTTATCGACGATGGCCGGTAAAGCAGAAATTATTGCTCACACGCATGTTAGCGGTAAAGTGCTGACGAAGCGATGTTGAGACGAGCTCCATTCAAACGAGGAACTTGTTTCCAAACCGTTTCGAAACGTATTTTTCAGAAAACGAAAATGATTATACATGACAGAGCTATAGAAAGCTTAAGAAAGCAGCTTGTGACATTTGTTAAAGAGATGAGACACAATTTTCAGAGAAAAGCTCTTCAAATGAGAATTAAGGGATTAAGAAACGTCTCGTTGAAACGAGCTTTACGTGCGTCCGCATTTCATTTGGTCGAAAGTATTTTGTCACGAAATTCGTCACAAATCTAATCCATCGCTCGTTATAGATATCTTTTAGGGAACATACCTCGCCGTGCGTGTCCCTCCTTCCGTCCGGCGTGTTTTCAGGTAAGAAGTAGAGCCGCAAGGACGCCAGAGGCTGATTCGGTCCACGACTGTCCATCCACAGTAGCTGAAGCTCGCCGATGCTAACGAGATCGGCATCGCTCCACAATTTCGTCAGGAAGAAACTGCCGAGACGCAGGACACGACCGTTACTTATCCTTACCGCCTTATAAAATGTGTAAGGGCCGTGGCTGAAGCAAGCACCGCCCAGTAACTGAAAAGAATAAAGAGAAATTCGTCAATATTCATGTTTAAGTCATTATTCTCCCGCTGCGAGCGTCATGATGCCCGGCGAAAAAAAAAATGAAAATTTTCGTACACAAAGAAAATACATATTCTCTCCCATATAATTTTCCGCAACGTCGCTTCTAATAGCACGCTCGCGGTACACATGCCATTTAATAATTATTCCCGTACCGTTATTAATATTACAATTAACATATATTAATGTTTAATGAGAAATGCGTTTGAATATTAGAATGTATTATGATGCAATATTAATCGGATGATAAAAACAGGCAGGATATATATATATATATATATATCCATTAAAACGCGACGAATATCAGCGCGACAAAGAGCATCGAAAATTCGGTTGCGGATCAATTTCGAGGAATATTCGATTAAAAGACATTCTCTTTCATTCTTTTCTTTCCCCCTCCCTCTCCATGTCGGCTTTTAAAATGCCATCCCCCCCGAATACGCGCGACCGTCGCGAGAGAGATTCGCGGCGAGGCGGGGGTTGAGACCGCGGAAAGGCGGGGGTACGGCTCCCCGGAGGGTATTTGCAGCGTACCGCGGAGCCGAGACACGTGCACACTCGCGCGACATTCGCACGCACACACGCACGCACGTATACGCACACGTGCACGTACGCACGTACGTGACGTGAGATAAACTCGGACGCGTTCGTCGAACGGGAGGAAATCTTCGCGCTAAAAGTGACACAGGTTTCCACGATTCTGTTGGGATTCGCGTGATTAGAATCGATAGAGAGCGGAATCGCGATGCGCGATAAATAATAAATGGCGAACGCGCGCGCGTGTAAAAAATTAATTAACCGCCCGTTCGGAGTCATCCGACAAGAACGACGCGCGACGACGTCTCACTCGGCGGAGGAACGCGACGATTAATTCGCATTTCGCAGGAAGGGAGGGAGAGGGAGGAGGGGGGCAAGAAAGAAGCGTATAAATGATAAAAGCATGAACGAAGATTCGAACGGGGTACGTTGATTTCACACGTCGCTGTTTTCTCTCCCTGTTACCCTAGAAAAACTATTTATTATTCAATGAGAAAAATGTTTATTATCCGGCTGCTGAAAAAAGCTCCGCAGACGAAAGAGCAAACGAACCGTGCACGCGGCGCGTACAGTTCGTCGCATAAATTCCTGATGGAAAGCCCTCCTTCGCGAGAGTCCTTCGCGTTGCGCGCCTTTTCTTTTCGTTAAGGGTTCAACCGTCGACGCGATACATATATCATGGCAATCACTCCGGAAATCACTCCGCGATTGTCGACGCGAGCCAACTCGTCCCGATGCCCGAAAGTCGCGGAAGTCTGCCGTTCTAATAGCGGAATCGATCGGTCTCTCATCGTCGATCGATCGCGCGTCGAGGCGTCGAGCGAAATGACGAACGACGCGTTTGTTCCATTTCTTTTTTTTAATTATTTCCTTCGCGTCCGGCACGACGGTTACAGATGTCGGATGTCGCGCGTATCGACGTAACGGTGTCGGCGCGAGTTTTCGCGGCTGCGAGAATTGCAAGAGAATCGGCCCGTCGTAATTGCGAATATAAAACACTCGATACGATACTCGAACGAGGGGATCGAAGGGAGGGAAAAACACACGGGACGAGAGAGATCCACTCGCGCTTGCAGCACGGACTGTACGGGCGTCTGCTGCTTTGCAGCGGAGACTTGTCCATTACTCCCTTTGCTTTATTTATCCGGGCGAAATTTCAAATGGATCGGATTTGGACGTAAAAGAGACAGGCCGCGCGCGCAAAGATCGATGCTAGAATATTCACGCAAAAATGCCCAATTTTTTGGCCGCAGTCGACGGGAATCCCCCTACCCCTCCCCCCCCTTCCCCGCTTTCGGCTATTTGTCGCTTTATATCGTGACGTAACGCGAGAGCGGCGGTTCCGGCGATGTATCGATTTCACTTATAGAAAGATGATTCCGAAAGGCACGTCTCGAATAACAAAGTCCTTTAATTGCCGACTAAGTGAATCCGATATTGGGTCACGTTAGTCGCGCACCGGCTAATCGAGACTCTTGAAAACGAGCGAATCCCCCGGTATACGCGCCTCGATATGCAAAACCGTAGCTAAGTCGCTTCATTAAAGTACTGCGCAAATCGACGAGCGTGTCGCGCTCGCGCTATCAATCGCGCTCGCGTTACATAATTGAATCAATAAATGGCACTTAGGCGATCACACCGAACGGAGTGTGTGAGCACCACTGCCATAACTATTTCCAATGTTTTAAGAGTACAGTCGCGGCCAAGAGTTTCCGGCCGGTGGGCGGCCCACGAGGTGCTGAGATCAGCCGACGCGAATGGTATTTATAGCAGTTAATCTCGTTTCTCTCCGCGCGCGCGCGCTGCACCGCGCGCGAAACTTACCGCCATTGATATCGCGATTGCATCTACGACGCTCTTTTATCTGACACGGACAAGTGCACTGGCGTCGGCGGGCGCGAGACCCGCGCACCTACACAAACCGAGCGTACGTGCTCACACACGACACACGCGCGCACGCGACGCCCACGTGGGCGCCGAAATTTTTCAATCTCGCCGTTACCGTTATTATTTATCGGAATGCGCCAATTCCATGCCCCATCGAGAGTCGTCAAATATTTTTCTCCGCGCGCACGGATGCACAATGGCGCGCCATGCATTATTCATCGGGCGACGTACGCGTTGCGCTCTTTCCTTCCATAAAAAAAAAACACGCTCCATAGTAAATAAATATCTGTCGCGACGGTCGCGGCGTCGTGACGCTCCGCCAATTCACTCATTAATTTTATTTCTCGATGCTTGAGGAGCGGAGCGCGCGTTGTCGTCGTGCGTGCGGGCGATATGTAAAATGCCGCCGCACGTCGACGCGAATTGTTTAAAAATAAGAGAAACGGCATACCCCGGCGGAACACCGGACGTTTACATCGCGCCGCGTTAACAACGAATGGAACACCCTCTCTCGTTTCTGCGATTGCCGTTCGAGGTGCTTGCCCTTGGGAGCGGGGACGACGCTAATCGCGCGAGTAAAACAAAGCGAGCGGACAATACATTCGCGAATCCTTTCCCCCCTTCGTGTAAAATCCAAAAGTGTTTCGAGAAATTCTTTCCCGCCGCTACGTACATGACGCGAAGAGAGATAATTGTTATTTTTCTTAATGCATTATCCGTTTCCCCGTCGGGGATACTATAACATTACGCTTGTGAAACTTCTGCAGCTTTATATAATGATCGTTGTCTGTTTTCCTTTTGCAATAGAAACGCTCAGAACCAAGAACGACTGGGAGAGAGAGAAAGAAAAAGAGAGAAAAAGAAAGAGAGAGAGAGAGAGAGAGAGAAAGAGAGAAGAAAGAAAGAAAAGGAGGCGACGAGAATCTCAAGGAGAGAGAAGGAGAGAACGAAAACGAGGAGAACACGTCACGTAATATTTTAAGTCCATTGAGTATAAAAGAGCATATATGGAATGAGAATAAAAATGATACTAATGGAATATGAATAAATATGGAATAAAATAAAAAATGATATTGACGATATTGATCGAATCCGAATGGACTGGATTCAAGGAAAGTAAAAAATGCCACATAATATTTTAAAATCGTTCAGTAAAATATAACGTGTACAATTCATGATTATTCTGTTTTTTTTTTCTCGTCAAGAATTTATATGTTGTATACCTATATCTTTGTTTGCGTTTGCCCGAACTGAGTAAATAAATATAAATGTGTGCGAAGAAGAATCAAAAGCAACACGACGCTAATCAAATCCGGTTAATCGGACGTATACGATTGAGAACAACACGAATACTATAAATATTCAACAGATCCGTTCATTGCTATGCCTACGCGCTCGCCGACCAAAAGATACGAAAACGCTGAGCATTCTCGCTGTATCACAAGAACTCGCGACACATACCTATTGTATTCGTTTATAACGTGCGAGAAAACGGAGGGAACAGAGCGCGGAGAATGAAAAGGTGATGAGTGAGATCGTGCGGCGCGAAATTAATAAGTGCGCACGATCAAAATAATGTGAATAAATCACACCGGGATCGTTAATGGCTCTTATGTAACGCGTACCGTCGGCAACGTAACGTACGATGGATGCATATCGCAATCGTCACGTTACGCACGGATGTAAACGTCGGCCGTCAAAATATTTTCATCGGCGGAAAAACGATCGGCGCGGCAGACGCGATCGAACGAGGAGCGTGCACGAAAAAAAAAAGAAAAATAGAATCGCACGACAAGCAGCTGTAAATTGCAATCGGAGCAATTCGTACACGAGACTCCCCCTACTATCTCGAGAAGCTTCGTTTACCGTCACGATGGAAAAAAAAGTTGCTGAACGTAAAATATGTAATATCCCACGTCGACTGACATTTGAGACGGTTTCGCGATTGCGCGAAGCGGCGCTCGTATTATGTAATTAACCTTTCTCATCGCGCGCGACGCGCGCGAATCGAATAATGTACTCTCATCCCGAGAGTACCGGAAAGAGATACTCGCACGCGCGCGTACGCGGTCAGCGCGCGGAAAAACGTGGCCGAGGGATCGAAAAGAAAAAAAAGGACGGGATATAGGGCAATGCTCCCCATCCCCCGCTCACCCCCCGTCATTGTATACCCTCGCCGCGTGTAATCGCATATATACGAAGCTATTCCGTAAGCCCTCCGCACTGCGTTGTCCCTCTCTTTCGCCCTCTTTCTCTCTTTCTCTCTTTCCCCCGTTTCCCCTACTTGTTACCGTGTCTATATTTCTGCCCATCTGTCTCGCTTTCCGATGATATTCCTCCAGAACTCGTCGCGCCGTCTCTTTTGCTCTCGCGCGACGCTCCTTCGCCTCGTCCTCCTCTCCATCTCTTTCATTCGCGGCGAATGAGTTTTACTAACCGCTCTAAAGCGTTCATCACATCGCATGAATCACCGCGCGGTCAGGAGATTAAGAAACGCGGGATGACGTCGTCCGATAATACCGAGATTCAAGAATCCAACGGACGGAAAGTAACCCGGACTAACGTTACGACGACAATGCGTTATTTCGTTTATCCCCTGTGCGATAACGCTGGGATCGAGGATAAACCGAATAACGCGCGCAAGTAAGTTAATTTTTATTTTTCTTTAAAGCTATTCCATTTTATTATCTTTACGTTCCGCTAAAGGTAAATAGTCGTGGAGAACGAAATACGTCGCGGTGAAATAAAAATGAAAAATAAAACAGTCATCTTTTGATTATACAGCGATTAGATATGTGACTAATTTTTGTGATATCGAGGCTATAAGTACTAATACGAGCAATATTTCTCTCGTCGGGGGGGGGGATATAATATTTCATTTGCGTTTACGTTCCTTCGGATTAAATTAGCGTCCCATAAATTAGCGCAACGAGCCGAAAGATAAGACCTTAGAGACTGAAACGCGCGCGCGCGCGCGCGCGAGATGTATCCCGCTTTCATTACATTTTTCAAAATGAAGAAAGCGGATATCTGCGGCTATCTCGCCGCCAGCTTTTAATTAAAAACTTTCAACTGCGCCGGAGCGGTGCATCGTGTGAGCGAACCTTCAACCCGACGCGCTGCACGTGCACACACGTCGACGCGGAGGGTCCCGTGTGTGTTCCCCTTCGCGCGTGCGTGTCGGTGGCTGTCGTTGACACACGCGTGCGTGTGTATACGCATGCACGCATGCAGCCCGGCCACGCACAATATACGTGGAATTTGACTCAGGTACGTCACACATACAGGGACGCGAGTGAATCAACGGATAGGCACACTTGACTCGTCAACGCACATCGTCACACAAAGCGCTTGTAGGCATTTAAAGATTTCATTTGGGCGAGTGAGTATTCGTTTGCCCGGGGGCATCGCGCGTCGCATCGCTACGGCGAAGAAGCTATGCATCGGATGTTTTTTTTATTTGTTTCGCGAAAAACAAATCGCCGGATTTTTGCTTATCTGTATTCGTTACCGATCCATATCTCATCCCTTGTGCGTGCTACGAATCAATTACGCGCCGCCGAACGATATTCCGCAAAGAAAACGCGCCGCATTAGATATTCCGAGCGAGCGAGGCACAGAGAGGCGGGGAGAAAGGATAAGGGGAGCGAATGCAATGTAATACGATATTAATAACAAATGTAACGTGCGCTTATGCGAGAGAGTGCGTATACGCGAGTATGTACGCGCGTCGCGGAAATTTAAATGATGTACTTATGTCGTATTCAAGTTCGACACACACCGCGGTTAGATTGAATTTCGTGAGTTTGCAAACTGCGTATTTATTATGCGAAAGCATATTACACTTTGAGGTGCTTTGATAAAAATTTTATAATAGAAAAGCGAGCGTGGTTATATTCGCAATATATATATATATATATATATATATATATATATATATATATATGTATATACTTCAACTGATGTAGGAAACTAGTATATCCAGAAATCGATTAAACCCGGCAAATATATCCCGTCAATGCATATGTTATCCGAACCCGTCTGATTCTTGTATCAATCGATGAGCCGAATTATTTACCAAACGCTGCATGATAAATAAGTCATTTAACGATAGCGAGATTGACTCTTGCATTTCCGATTCTTTAATAATAATTTTAAAAAAGGAAGAAAAAACATCAAGAAAGACGTCGAGAGTTTAGAAATAAGCGAAATAAAGCTATCAGACGCATATCTCTTAATATCAAGACTGTTATAATGAGCGCGGCTAAAAGCTGATTCGCTGAAAGTTACCCAGGGACGGACGGATATACAACGCTCGTATGCGTCAAAACGAGTGTACGGGATGTCTCAAGCTTCCCTATGCTTCCTTTCGGAATCTACAGATTCTTTCATTTAAAATCGACAGTAAAATTTCATCAAATGCTGTACCTTTCTACAATTTTTTAATATATTTAAACAACTGTGTACCACCCAATTTCTACGTTATCCTCGTCTGCTGTTTCAATTAAACATTTATTATAAAAACTGTTTACTTAAATATTTACCTCAAAATTTACAAATATTAAAAAAAAAAAAAATTATAGAATGTTACAAATAAATTAAAATTTTTCTCAATTCCGTTCCCTCTCTCTCTCTCTCTCTCTCTCTCTCTCTCTCAGAGAGCTGAAGAAAGATTTATTGAATACTTCAAGGATTTGTAGGTAGGTACACGCGAAAAATAAGAACGCGCGAGAGCATGTATACCGTGCCCTTCAAAAGCACGCGTCGCGCTCGCACTGTTCGTTTTCTTGCCGCGACCGTATCGTCGTCCCTCTTCCTGCCTCCTTTCCTTCCGTTCCTTCTCGTTTCCCCGCTAAAGCCCCTTGGCATCGTTCTCATCGAGTTATTATTACACGGCATAGGGTCACTATCGTCGTTATTCCCGCGGAAGGTTCTCATTCGCGAAAGGCGAGTCGCGTCGATCAGCAATAAAAGATATCCGGACTCCGACGAATAAAATTGAAAGAGTGGGAAGAGAGAGAGAGAGAGAGAGAGAGAGAGAGAGATCCCCATCTTGCAGATCAGAAGTCACCTTGACGATGGCAACCAAAATGAAACCGGTTCTCGAGATATACGAAATTAGGTCCCTATTTTGGTCGGGGCCTCTTAATCAATGTTTATTTCCACGTTTATCAGACGCGGGAAAAAAATGCAATGTCATTACCTAGTATTATCAGCGCATTTAGATTAAGGCCCGCTGATTATCTACAATACATACTTAGGCACGGCGATAAGTGATATGATAAACGAGTTTAATGTGATCTCAACGAACTGGCTTATAATATAATTGTACAAGCAGGAAAATATTACCTCTTATATAAATATAATACAATTCTTCAAAAACATTTGACTTTTCAACTCGTTGGTTGTTAAATTATTTTCACATTTAATACGATGCTTCCCTTCTCGAATTTGTGACTCGAAAATGAAATTTTTAACGTAAAATTGTTGTTACGTTTCCAATTTACATGTTCTTTATGTTGTCAACGCTTGTAAAACAGTTATAAAAGCGGACGAACAGTTTCTCTCTCATTTACGTAATATTCGTTTTAACGATGTTGCACGTGATAACGTTTACAGCGAGTTTGAATAAACTGAACAACGCAAATCGAGAAAAAAATAAAATTTTTTTTGCAAAGAGAATAAATTATAAAGCCGACATGTGTATTGGAAATAAATACAATAGAATTTAAAATATTGCGGAAGAGAGATTTACAATAAATTATTAAATAAAGAAAAACACCGATGTGTTATCTCGTAAAAAATAACTCGAGTCACCTCTGTATATTTTAAGGGAAAATAATCATAGAGACGTATAAACACAAATATTGTTCATGTTGACGGAATTCCTTCGATATATCGCCCGATCCTTGGAATTTTCAAACGATATGATTCCTGGCGTGTGGACTAGGTTTCATATTTCCCGGACGAAGGATTTTTCAAGTATAGGTACATCTGATAATCGTCAACATTACAGAATTTCATCGATATCCGGTGTAATAATCCGCGAATCGTTTCTCTTTATTAGAATTTACGATGATCTTTCGGCGGCCTAAGTCTGAGAAACTAATTACGAGGCGAGTGCGAAATGTAAAAAATTACGTGACCTCCCTCGTGCATCGTAACGTGCAACGTCAACAGAGAGAAAGTAATATTATAATGCTGATGCGGTATTTATAGACGCACGAAATTGTCAACGACGAGGAACGTGGCGAAGCGATTTTGTGAATCCGACAGCGTGCATTCTGATACTTATGCGCAATGAAAACAACGATAAGATACGAGGCGTACAACGCGCCTCGGAGAAACAGATTACGTTAAGTGACGCATTCGATTGTCGATCGAAAATCGAGAGCTGCGAGAGAATCGCAGCTTCGGTAAAAAAATTCAGTTTTCATTTTTCAATAAACAAAAAAAGCCGTAGAAAATGGCAAAATTGCGTCGCGCCACATTTCGCGTTTCCTTTTTGCAACGAAAAAGAAAAAAAAAGAGAGAAGAATAAAGCGCGGTCATTATTGTATATCGGAGCAACGAGATCTGGAATTGTAATAATATTAATCCGTATTACTGATCGAGCACACAATACTGTCTCATCGGATTCATTTTTGCATTTACATGCAGTTTCGCGCAGATATAATGCAATGCGCTATTGCAGTTAGGATTTCCCAATCGCGCACACGGTTGGAGAAGTGAATGTGCGGGGAGAAGAGGAGAAGAGAAGAGGGGGAGTACTCTGTCTACCGGGCTCTCCCTCTCTCTCTCTCTCTCTCTCTCTCTCTCTCTCTCTCTCTCTCTCTCTCTCTCTCTCTCTCTCTCTCTCTCTCTCTCTCTCTCTCTCTCTCTCTCTCTCCCTCTGTATACGAGTGTTACGGAAAGTGGAGGGAAAGAAGACAGAGAAGAGGGGCTATCCACGCTCGCACGCGACCTACGCATGCGCATACAAACGCACACGCACACACAGGCACGCACGGCATACGTGTTATACATTTCGATATCGCATTATTATTAAATCCTCCAAAGCAAAAAAAAAAGAAGAAAAACATTATTGGACGGCCGTGAGCGCGCGCGCACGAATTGCGTTTATTTCTCTTTGACTCGCGTAATTGTAAAATTAAGTCGGAACGCGTCGTTCGGTCGCGTCGTAAAATTAACGCCTCACGTTAGGCACGACGATTGAGAAACTTTCCGGGACAAGGTAGATCGTTATCTTTCCCCAAATTTTTTTTCTTTCGAATATATACTCGCTCGCTCGCGAGTCTCTCGTGTGTAAAACGTAATAAACTTGACTCGTGCCTTTTATAAATTTAAAACACTGCTTAACTCGCGTTACGAGCCTCTGACTCGAATTAATCCGCGCCATTAACGGCAACGCTGTTGAACAACACTCTCGAGATAATGACGTTTACGTTACCGCGTAACGCGAGAAAAAGAGGGAGATATATATATATATATATTTTTTTTGTAATACAAATTATAAAAAAGATATGTAATTTTATAAATTCCATTTTGAGTAGCTCCACACTAGTTCCGTCGCGCCGCGTCGTTTAATTTATATTATTCTTCGTTATTTTTCATTTCTGTTCTTTATGAAGAGATTTATCTCGTCCGCGCCATCCCCGTGCCGCGCGCCCGTCCCTTCTCTACCGATGTGCTTTTCCCCTCTCTCTTTCTCTTCCCTCCGCGCAGCACAGATCCGACTCTTTCCGAGCATCTTTCCTCTCACCTACGTACTCACTCCATCGACTGGATTCAATTCACTTTTCTCCGAGGAGCAACTCTCGCTGGGTGACTTTTCGCCTCGTTTATTTACTTCTTCCGGCTTGCACTAGGCATTTCCGAATATGAGCGAAATTCGCGTTCGGCGAATAAGAAAGAATACAATATGAGAATCCATATAACATTCGAATAATACGAAATTTCCTTCAAGTACATTTGTTGTCGATTTGCTTATACGTCAATTTTTTTAATTTATCTCTTAAAATTAGAATTAAAATTAATATAAGATAAAAAATTATTGTATTGGCGTAATAGAACGAGAAAATTAATATTTTAAGCAATTCTAAAGTAAAAAGTTTTTTCTTCAATTTACAAAACGTAAAAATATACAAGCTACGTATGAAAAAATATTAACATTTAAAAATCGTAGCGTTATTTTTAATACATACAACATGGTAATCTGAAGATTTCCATATAAAAGAGATTACATTCGAAAAGAGGATTATATATAGCAAATAGCACAAAGCTAAGTATACACACAGTTTACGATGACTCAAACGATAACGTCAAAAAACATTTTTTTCCTTGGGGAATACTTGTGAAACACGTTAAAAGTGCGTAGACAGAGAGAAAGAACAAGAGGACGGAGCGAAAATAAGTGGAAGAGAGAAAATGTGGATACGAGGGGGACCACAGAGTTTTGTCGAAGACAAAAAACTGTTCCATGGATGGCCGCTATATACTCGTATCCCAGTCGTCGACACTCCAGGGACATCGCGTTAAATAAACTGACACTCAAAAAGCAAGCGAACTGACAGTTCGAAGGCAAGCGAAAATAACGAATCTCAGGAGGTGCTTTTGTAATGAGGTTTAGGCATTCTAGCGCGTTTTGAAAGCAAAATATTCATTATTCGCCGAACACTAGCGAGTATACTGAAAGTACACGGATACATTGTTTTCGGATCTTGATTCGACTCGATTGGCAAGTAATTGACGCGCTGTTTATTCTTTTCCGCGCACTCCACACCATCGCGATAACGATATTTGTGCAGCGAGTTAACGCACTCGACTCGCTAGGCGTAGCCGGCGACACAACCGAATGCATTTCGTTTCATCGGTCCATCGATTGTCAACGTCGATAATGTATTCGGGGAATCGCGGGGATTGTGTATACACACTCGGTTTCTATTAGGCCGAAAAAGTAACGCGAGAACTACTCGCGATTTCCGCTCTTTCTGCATGATGAAACCTTATGATAGAGGGAGAGAGAGAGAGAGAGAGAGAGAGAGAGAGAGAGAGAGAGAGAGAGAGAGAGAGAGAGAGAGAGAGAGAGAGAGAGAGAGAGAGAGAGAAGGTGAGAGAGAGACGAAAGAGGGGCGAGGAGAGAAAGAGAGAGGCGCGGCGGAGTGAGAGGGGCGCGCTACACGGAGGAGTAATTTCCCGCCTTATGGATGCTGCACGACGATCGTATCTCGTCGCGTCGCGCAAACGCCGCGCGCGCGCCGCATTCACAGAATGTTATGCACGCGTGCATACGCGTTACTTGTCTTTTTCTCGCGCGGATGTTTTCTCGCGGAACGTATAAACGCGCGAGCGCGTGCGCCGTACGGCGCGCACGCACGTGACACAAGTAGAAATGTGTGTGTTTGCATACGCACACACGCGTGTGTATTTGCAAACACGCGCGATATAGAAGAGAGAGAAAGAAAGAGAATGAAAGAAAGAAGCGGTTAATGTTTGTATTACATTTTGCAAAAAAGCAGCCGGATCGATAAAAACCTAATACCCCTCTCCGTGAGGGGCGTATTATTTTTCAGAATAGTTCAATTTACCATTTCTCTCTCTCTCTCTCTCTCTCGCTCGCTCGCTCTTTTTTTTAATAATAAACGACAGGAATATTTTATCACATTTTTGTTTGCTTGTTTTGCCAGGTCCTGCGTCGGATAGGAGGAGTAGGCGATCGATAGAATGCGCGCGAATGGCGGACAGGAATTTTCGGAGGCACGCAATAATGCAATGCGATTGAACGTTTTATTATCCTGAAAATAGAGCCGTCGTCGCTCGTGTTCCGTTGCGACGCGCGACGCGCGGTACAGAATGATTATCATAACTGTCACGAAGGTATAACAGATACGCTATCGCCGATTATGCCCGATTCATCCGCGTACGCGAAAGGTGGGCAAACAATTTTTTTTACAACGCGATAATTAATAGTAGCAACGGAAAAAAAAATACAAAAAATCGTTATCAAGATTAACGACAACGCGTTTCATCATTGTCCTCGTCACTGAAAATTCCCAGCTCCGTTCGCGTCTGTGCGTACGTGATTAAAAATCTAAGAAAAGATAACGGGACGCCATTGCGATCTTATAAATCAGCATTATTATAAATCACCATTTCGCGGCAAGGCTAAGCAGACTGACGCGTGTACAGTTGCATCAGATAGAAGGCATGGCGGGTTCGTGTTTCGCAATTCATCGCCGGTGGCGTTGAAATAATTTTGGAAACGATAGTACCACACGTCGAATTATATTTGCGGACAATATTAGGTGCATTGCGTTATCGTTATTTTTAAATAAACAATTATTGCTGTATCAGCAGGAATACATATTCAATTCGTGACATCGAGTCTGATAAATCGCGATTAATTAGTTACGCGCACGTTTTAACTCGAAATATCGATTTCTCTTGCAACATATTAACACACAGTTATTGATTTATCGCTTCTCCCAAGATTAAAATGTGGCGTGGAAACATCACTAATTGTAAGTCTTATTATTGTTATTGACAGGAAAATGCATTATTTAGTAACTTATTTAGTAACTACACGTCGCGATATAAAATGCGCGTTACGATCTCTAACGCAATGATACGGCATACGTGTCTTTTAGATAAAACCGGTTTCTATTATGCGACAACACAGGAGAAAAAATCGCCGAACATCGCCGTAACATCGTTTACCAGATACGTCGTCTTGTTTGAATTATTTGTTAAAGCTCGCCGCGGAATTGTGAGTCCATTAACGAAACACCGGCTATATATACATGCAAGAGAAACGAAGACACGGTTCTAGCAGACTTGCCTGCCTTTTCGGAAAAGCTTGGCACAATAATAGAATACATTTTCCATTGGTCCAATTCCCAGCGGTAATTACATCGGGCCTTTCTATCGGCTTTGCCACCGTACGTCGTTTCCGTTCTCTCATCCTCCCTCGCGCGCCCACCCTCGCTGCACCATTCTCGCCCCTGTCTCACCCCCGTCGCGTCCCCGAACACATCGCCGTCAAAGCATAAATTGCTTCTGTACACATTTTCGGTGAATTCTCGCGGCTCTTTGCTCGCTCGCGAGCAACGACGCTCGTTATAAAAATAAAGATTTGTTTCGGGCGCGAATCAAAAGCCAGACTGGTCGAAAGTTGAACTAAAACGTTTAGGTAATCAACGCCGATCAATAGCGTTATTTATTACGGTCGTTGCCGCGATGTAAAGCAAGGACTGCGAAGTAAAAACTTAATTAAGATTAATAAGAGAGACGTTATTTAATAAGCGACAGAGAGAAAAGTGGTACTTTCGTCGATGCGCCAGCGTATCGATTTTAGCGGCACGCGCGGAAGCACCCTGTCTCCGTCGATCCCTGTCTCCGTCGTGAACGAAATGCTTATATCGTCGATTGAACAATTTTCCCACTTGACCCGATTCGGCGCGGAGCTTTAGAACCTCAATTCTTTACGCAGAGAACGCTTTGAAAATGAGTAAGAAAAATAGTGAGATGGACGGAATCGGCATTGTCGCGATCACAATGCAGCCGGGTAATTGACTGCGGAGCAATTTTGTAATTGTATGCAAATCCGGGAAGCTTGAAATTATTCAATTCAGCTGCACAAAGTCTCTCTCTAGGCTTCGTTTCCATAATTATGTTAACAAGATAGACAAAGCTGCTCTAAACAATTTATTCGATCATTTCGTAGCGGACGATTAAACAATGTCGCAATTGTAAGACTTTATACGAATATTCAAGAAAAATGTATTTTCAATAAGTCATGTGTCAATTCGTTTAAAAATAGCGTAAAAGATTATTATGAACACTATTTTTCAAAATTTTTTTTCGATTTTTTAAATTTCAAGTTTTAATAAAATCAGTCATTGTATTTTATTTAATTAAATTTATAAATAAAAATAATTTATGCTTTAATCAACTTTAATAAAATATTTTAATAATGATTTTGCGATGAATATTACAAATTAATCTTAAAACATCAATATTATTTTTTTAAAGTAATTTTTTCATCATTTTTTGAATAATAAACGATTTCAGTTTTTCTGTGATAAAATAATATTGTAAAGCCTCATAAATGCTTATCTACATTTATCAGATTTTATTGTCTTTTAAGTAATTAAGTTTTTGTGCCATTAACGATTTGCTACATAACTCTGGGATAAAAAATTTCACGTCCTTGATTTCGCGTTTTCGTGCTGTATAAACGTTAAATACATTCCAAAACAGATAATTTAATACATTATAGATTTATTACTATTTTACCTAATAATATTTGCAAATAATACAATTTCCAGGGACAATTAATCAAGGTTCACAATAAAACCGAGCCGCGACGCAAAAAAAACTGTCCTTTATAAATCGCGAGTAAACAAATGGAAATTCCGAAAACTTGGACACCGGCATGCTCGAACGCGGAATTAATATGTTTTCCTGGAAAGCCACTCATCGCGTTTGCACTCTACCAATTAAATATCATACAGCCATTCGTTGAAAATGGAACCAGATAATGGATACAGTGTCGCAGGTCGATACCGCGCAATCAGGACACAGCGCAGTATTCTCTCTCTCTCTCTCTCTCTCTCTCTCCCGCTTACAGCTTACATAACTAATATTCTGTTACAATGGAATACGCGCGTATATTCGTTCGCGCGTCTCTCGGCACAGAGAGCCGTCGATTTTGAGTCATGTCTAAAAATATCAATTTAGATGGATGCATTTGGTTGTTTATGCGCGAGGTTGTCGAAGATCTCTTCTCGGTCGCCATACGGTTTCGTCGTGATTCGATAGATCACGGCAGGCATCAATGCGATACCCAGTACGAGAATCTAGGAAATTTACTGCCAATTACTTTTTGCCTTGTGTACGGATATCTCATTCCCCCGTGACTACCTGCCAGACTACGTTGGAAACTGGCTGGATGAGGAAAGGGAACGGCGAACGAAGGAGGAAAGAGAGAAACCGAGAGCAAAGGAAAAGCTCGATGAGACGACGATGTAAACGCTTAACCGGCTAGACTATATTCGGCCGCTAAATATGCACTTAAGCTTTCTTCGCATCGGCGCGGCGCGTCGCGCTGCAGAAATAAAGAACTCGATCGACACGTGTGTGCGGGCTATATAAATGCAGCATGGAAAAATCTCGAATGATTTGAATATTACATTGAGCTGAAGTATTCCTGATCGTTAAAAAGTAGAATTATCTTCTATTTATGCGCACATTTTCTATTTTTGAAATATTGGATATTTAAATAACTAAAAAAAAAGGAGAGAGAAAGAGAGAGAGAATGAAACTAACTTGTTTATTCTCATAAACCAGAACTCATAACATAAACACAAAACATAAAAACCAGAACTCATAGCAAATAAAAACTGAAAAGAAAATTTTGCTATTCATATATGTTTGCTGAAAATTACTTTTAAAAAATCCATAACTCGGATTATACACGAAGAGAGATATTTATTACGTGTATCGTGAATTCTGAATATTCTGTATAAATGTAAACACGCAGATGCTCGTGAAACGATATATCGCTGAGAAGATTATTATAATCTACCGCAAGCCATTCATATCGCATTTAGCGAAATGGCGAAATCTCGACTCGAACAATGACGTAACGATCGTTCCTGAACTTCTCACGGTTTCGTCGAGATTTCTCCTGATTCGCGACATGTGCGAAAGGTATCGATTAAATCGCCAGAACACTGGGAGGTACATTAGGTTTCATTTGGTACTTTCGCGAAACGCTTGATTTTACGTTTAGAGTCATTACGCAAATGCAATTTCTTCGCGCTTTACGATAGATTGCGGAAAAATTTCGCAACAGCATCGTCATTCGAAACACATACACTTCTAATCTTTACTCGTCATTGGTTTCAATTTTGCAGATTAAAAAACAATAAAGAACAAAAAATAAAATATAATATCAATACTGAAATATAAAACTGTAGAAACACTAACAATATTGATTAAGATTGTTATTAGTGTAAAGATATGTAATATCACTAATAATAATAATCTATATTATTAACTCGCAATTATTTTTTATTTATTAATATACCAATATTAAAAATTATTAATTATTAATTTTATATAATATAAATATTATTAATAAATTATAAGTTTAATTAATAATAAATTATTAATTATAAATTTAATATATACATGTATTATTATATATGAACTACATTATACAAAATATGAATTATTAAAATTGTACACCAATATGTATATGCATAATAAATTCTAATATTTATTTCATACTCACTATATCTTGTATCTGCATTTCATTACGGCTCGATTCTGAGGCGCATAATCGTACAGCTCATCGAGCGAAGTATTTTGTACATAACGCGGAAGGTTCACCGACGAATTTCGTGAGAAAGCGCCGCGAGGAGAGAATGTTGCCGAGACTCATTAAGGCCGTTTTAGAGCGGGTGACGATACCGAAGCGGGAGAGAGCAGCTCGATAAGAGCGTACGTGTCAAGGCTGAATAAACATTAATTCAACTGTACAATGCGCCGCGCGACGCGACGTCAGGCGAGAAAGAAAAAAGAATAGAGAACAAATCGCGCTTTATCGCGTTTTAACCGCGCACAAACAGACGTCTAATTGTTAGAAATCGGCGCCGAGCTTCACTCTCTTTTTCTACAAAAGCACCGATGTATGATTTAGCCAATTCTGCGAGTATATAGCGGGCCATCGATTGGCGCTGAATCGCGTATATGTGTAATGTATAGACGACGCGTACAAAGAAAGAAGATACAGGTGTTAGATATACCTGGGATCGATAGCAATGTAAATGTTTTATGGCTACAATTATAAAGGTGCAGCATCTTCATGTGTTGTGTATATCTCTATCGCGTTATCTTCAAGTAAAGCGAAATATAAAATTTAAAATATGATAAGAGCAATTTAAAAACGCGCGTTGGCGCAACGTTCGCGAGAAAGTTTGAAAAGTTATAATTTGCCTTTTTTTCTTAATTTAATTCATTACACAACGTGTATATACGTTTGCAATTTATATATCGAAGGCGTTACGGGCGGCGGGCGGCTTGGGCGAAATTTATTCATTTAAATCGTCCAGCAAGCACGGTACATGTATGTAGCACATAACTACGGAATTAGATCTTATATTATTTATCGGCGATTCGGCGCTAGCGATAATGCAGCTTGGGAACTTTCACAGATAACGGGGCGCACGGTCATAATTCATGGTAGATATAGAAGAATTAAGTCAACATGCGATCGCCCTCTTTTTATATTGCTACCGTGGTTTTTGTCTCTCTCTTTCTTTTTTTTTTTTTTTTACTTTTTACTTTTTACTTTTTTGTTTCGGCCGATTGAAACGAGCAATATAATCGCGCGGACGTACACACACACACACACACACACACACACACTCGCGTATAGATGTGCAGTCTGATCAGCAAGTAAGCCGTACACGTACGGGACAATAATTTGTTATTGATCGATAAGACAGGATATCGTAAATAAAAAGTATCGCAGGGCACAGCGTCCGCCGGGAAAGCAAAAATCGTCGTAGTCAATTGTATAATACAAACGTGACGAATAAGAGAATCTGAATAACTTACAATACTCTCTCGTGAATTAATTGTAAGTCGTTATAAAATACCGTTAAATATTCGCTCGCGATAAATCATATAACGGGGATGTTGAGATATATTCTTGAATTAACTGTAGAATGCAATTTGATAAATGTAGGTAAAAAGCGTATGGATTTTACTGCGCAATAAAATGAGTATTACTTTTGAAATAAGATATTTTATGAAACGTATAAGCGCGCTAATGCAGGTACGTATAGCAAACGAATCGGAAAAAGGAAGGTAGAATGGTAAGTAATATGGAGCGAAATGTAAAAAGATTTAACGAGAAATGTAGAAGGAATTATATTACGATTATATAACCGTGGAATATCAATGCGCGGGACAGAAATGGAAGGTGACATTCTCATCTCGGCGAGGCAGCCTATCGATCGGCGGTATAGGAAAGAAAATATATATGTTAATTGTCTCATTAAGAAAAAAAAAAGAAAAAATATGAAGGAAACAATCTGATACAACGTTAATGACGAATTATTATTCAACCCGGTGCTGCATTTACGATATGATTCGCACCGACGTAAATATTATCGAGGCACCGATAGAATCGGATATGTGTACAAAGCAATAAATAATGGAAATAATAATTCTCTAATAACAGCGCGGCGGACTTTAAATAGCAATGACGCGTCCGTGTAATTGCGAGAACGATCATAGCGAGCTAACGTGACTAATGATTCAAAGTGGAAAAGCATTCGGTACCTTTATCTCCGTAATGACAAAATTTCTACGACGACACGGCCCGAATCTAGATTAAATCGCCCGTTAGCAAATGACCGATGTTCATACGTGCTTTCACGATTATTCATCTAGCGCTGCAATTGTATCGCAGTAAAATTCATAGGCGCCGCCCGTTATGTTTGCGGCGGTAATCACGATAACTGGCGCTCGCGAATGTTGGCGTTACATCCGCGAAACTAACTAAACAGCGAATTATTTCAACGCACGAGTGGAGTCGATTAAAAAAAAAAAAAAAAAAAAAAAAAGAAGATAGAAAGGAAAAACACGATACGCGTGATAACGCGCTTATTATTACAGAAGGACATTTATGTAAACCACTATACATAAATATTTGTAGAGCCGAGAGCAAAGTGCCTCGCATTTATCACAAACGCATTTATCGACACACAGATTTTTTACATTGTGATATTCAGCATTTAATTTGTACTCTTTTTTCCCCGATATGTATTTATAAATATTATAAAAAAGTTACTCGCGTGATATCTTCGCGTTTAAATAATATTAGTCCGGTAAATATTATTTACGATTAACCTTCGCGATTCTATTTGATGTTGAGATTATTATTAGCTACACGAGCAAGTTCTTTTTCTTTTAAATATTAATTAATGGTGTGTTGGGGTTGCAAGCTATTTAATTATTTACCTCGGGAAAAAGTCACGGTACAATATAAGTCGCGCCTACGTTGAATTGATTTCATAACTTTCTTGCTTAGAATCGCGGTCAGCCAGACTTTCTGGCGTGACTGTACCCCCTCCCGACTAATTTTACCGATTAGAATTTTAGCATGATGTACAGTCCGCGGCAGAATTTCCGAGTGTGTTAGCGGCTTCCTCGCCTGGTAGTTTTCCCCCGCTATGCAGTGCCACGCGGCACAATATCTAATCGCACGTATTCATTAACTCTATTACATTGAAACGACGTCACAGCGATCGCGGTTCGGCGCGCGCGCGCGGGGGAGGGAGGGGGGACACGGGGGGGAGAAGCTTTAATTTTAATACGATTTCGCGGGATGACGATGACGATCGCAAAATCGTGATGCACCGCGTAATCAAATAAAACTAGCTCTCCGCATAATTCGTCAACGATGTTTGGAATTTTTCGATGATGATACGCGCGAGTGAATCATCGCGCGCTCGTCGCGTCTTGTTTCGCGCCGGCGCACGTTATCACGCGACTGAATAAAAGATTCTTATCGCCCGCTCCTTATTTTGACGAGAATCTAGCGTGTGCTCCAAGAGTCTAAAAGGAGTAATCTGAGCTTTACACCGATTAAACGGTTTAGAGAGGGAAGGGGGGGGGGAGGGAGATACAACCTTGACGCCGCCGGTCGAGGCGACAATTTGACGAAGAGCACGATACGGCTTACCAAAAATTTCGCGTTTATACATCAGACTGAAATTGCATCAGACGTGACAAACGCGCCAGATATTCCCGTCGAATATTATACAAACGACAATATGCAATTTCATATTGCGATAAACGATTCCTAATCTTCGGTTAATTAACCGGTGTGTCGACAGACGAATCCGTCAGCACTCTCTCTTTCTCGATCTCGCATAATGCAATTCAGGCTTCGTGAGCTCTACGAAGCTACAAAAGTAAATTTCATTAAGGCAGCAGTGGGTACTTCCGTTTAATGTCGTTAGCTAAGAGAAATGGAAAATAAAAGAGGTCGAAAAAGAGACGAGGCGGGTCAAGTCGACTTCGAGGATTTAGATTAACGGCTTTAATATTTACAGACATTGACGCGGTGCTACGATGAAAAGGCTGGAGAGATAAGCGAGAGGACGGGGTAGGGAGAGAGAGTGGGGTAGAGCAAGGCAGATTCTATGGATGGATAATGGGTGGCACAAAAAGATCAATAAATGCACGCACGTCCGCGCGAGCTATAAATTCGAATAAATACGCCGGTGAAACTTTTTCCATCAACGTGATTAATTTTGTTTTTATTCTATTCGCTCCCAGAGTTATTCTATATTTCAATCAAAAAGTAGCAGCTTCGTAATTACACACACATATATATAAATATAATATATTATAATAAATATAAAACATATTATAATATTTTAATTATTATATATACATCATATATATATATATATATATATATATATTTAAAATATATATATAATTTATATATATATATATATATATATAATATATTTATGTATATATTTGTGTGTGTATGTGTGTGTGTGTGTGTGTGTGTGTGTGTGTGTGTGTGTGTGTGTGTGTGTGTGTGTGTGTGTGTGTGTGTGTGTGTGTGTGTGTGTGTGTGTGTGTGTGTGTGTGTGTGTGTGTGTGTGTGTGTGTGTGTGTGTGTGTGTGTGTGTGTGTGTGTGTGTGTGTGTGTTGTGTGTGTGTGTGTGTGTGTGTGTGTGTGTGTGTGTGTGTGTGTGTGTGTGTGTGTGTGTGTGTGTGTGTGTGTGTGTGTGTGTGTGTGTGTGTGTGTGTGTGTGTGTGTGTGTGTGTGTGTGTGTGTGTGTGTGTGTGTGTGTGTGTGTGTGTGTGTGTGTGTGTGTGTGTGTGTGTGTTTGTGTGTGTGTGTGTGTGTGTGTGTGTACACACATGTATGTATGTATGTATGTATATCTGTAGTTCAAGGTAGTAAGATCGTATATAAGATTCAATTTTGAAGAGAGAGAGAGAGAGAGAAAAAAAAATACAACTCTTCGCGCATAAATTGTAATTAAATTCAAACAGCAAGCACCGTCTCGCAGAGCCGCGGTAATTTTGCGACGAACGATTGAAAATCGCTTCAAGTGCACAATGAAGGTACCTGCGCGCGGCCGCATTGCAAAGAAAACATTTTTCCACGACGAAAAAGAGCGAACCCCGTCCATCGTACAGTCCCCTTTTGTATACAGCGTACTTTTGACCGCTCGGCTATTGTCAGCACCTGGGGGCACCTGTCCTAGCCTCGGTCGGCTGAATTTGATTCGCCTTGTACAACTCGGCCTGCACACGCGCGTCGTTGTGCGCGTGCGCATATACACACACACACACACACACAAAACACGGAGAGAGACAGACGCGAGCGCGATCCCGATGATTTCACACAGAGATACAGGCGTGTAAACATGTCGGATATGCGACTCCACGTAACAGGCAACGTATGCACGCGCGATTACTGGATAAATTAATATAAAAAAGGATACTTGGAAAACAGCCGAGACAAAAAGAAACTCGTCTACGTGCTCCGCCTTCTCGCGCTAATAGGAACAACAGTTTCCGCATGCAGGTGCAAACACGCGCTGCGCGCGGGGGCGGGGAATGTATTTGTGGCGCGCGTGTGTCTCCTGATATATTATAATTACAAATTTAAGCGGGGAATTAGCAATTTTCTAGCTGCAACGGAATATTGCCGGCCGCCGCACCGCCGCGCCGCGCGCTGAATGCGTATAACATTTAATTATACATTATAATTGCGATTTATAGAAAAATATAGAAGCGAAGAAATATATATCATTCTCTGGCAAAACCAATAATAATTCATGAATAAATGGATAAATGCAAACGCGCTACATTTGCATTGTTTAAACAACGATAATATTAATAAAGATAACGATGTTTCGTCGCGATAATACGTAAGTGGGATTGCGGTTTAAAAAAAGGCCCGGGGAGAATTAAAATAAAAAAGTTACGCTTTTTCCGCGCGATTAGCGTAACGAGAATATTAAACTCGCGTTCAAAACGTCACGCTTAACGTACGTGACGTCCCCCTCCGGCTTACGTGCGATGAACCGTGTGATATTCCGAGAGTTATAATGTTGTGATATCACAGAGAGCTTAACGCTCGATACAATTTCGAAAACAGAAATCGACAGAGAGTCGCGATTAAAGTAGCGTTAGGTAACCTTGCGCGTAAATAAACCGCGAGAAAACGGCTCGGGCCGGCTTTATTACTCTCGAAGAGAATTGCCGCGTCATCGCGGCGAATTTCGAAACGCATTTTCTATCGCGAGCGGACCGATTGCGCGCGCGGACACAATCCTCGGCTCCGATCGTCCGGGAAAAAAAAAAAAAACACGACGTCGATCTTTATCGAGCGACGCAATAACGCCGGTGTCGCATTTGTCGCGCAACGTCGAAATGCAACGGTATGTACTAAAATTTAGTATTTTTCTTTTTTACCGCGCCGCGACTCTTTTCATACACATAGGAGGCATCGATCTTCGCCGCGCGCGCGCTCGCGCGCGCGAAAAACACAAAAGGCGACACGAGAGAATTCGCCAGTGCTATTATTTCCCCTATACGCGATACTTTTCCGATCCGCTTGCGAAACGGTGCATCTCGCGCTAGTAAATACGTGACATTATAAATGCAGCTGCGTGACCTTCTTCGCGACATTTTATTTCACGTATCTCGCAATCCTTTCGTGAGCTAAATGTAAAAATAATCGCGGAGAAGGTCGGGGGGCGGCGCACATATAAAATCCTACCGCGCGCGGTTTATCCGATTTTGTCGCGAAAAATTTATTTCGCACGGGGGCGGGGGAGGGGAGGGGGCGAGGAAAAGAAAGAGGGAGAGAGAGAATTCGAGCGAATTAGGCGCGGCGACGTAAATCACTCTCGCCATTGTTTTCGAATCGCGCGAAATTTTATTTCCGCGCGCGCGCACGCGGATTCGTTCGCAGCTCCGATCGCGCAAAACCGAGCGAAAGCAAGGACAACTTGAATCGCGCGGCGATCGTCTTCCACCTTGGAATTTGATTTCGTCGTAGAATTCGTTCGCGAGAGAGACGATTTCAGGCCGCGGCACCGGCTCCATTGTTCGCGCGAGTGAAACACACCGGGAGTGTAACCCACATCAGCGATGAATATAGAAATCGTTAAAAGGCAACGTGTATACCGGCGCGACGCGACGGTTACCTCACGATACACGATAATACACCCAGTCGTTTCGATATCTCGAGTGCAACTTAAAATACACACGCGCGCGCGCGCACACACACGCGTATTATTTCACATTTTCATATCTCATGTAACAGCAATTTAATTTAAATTTGCGTAGCGTACGCTATTCCGGTAACCCCCCTATTCTGGCAAGATTCCCAAAAATTTAATTCCCCGCGCTCTCGAAATAGATAAACAAGCGATAACGCAATTAAATATGCAGTACCGCCGACACGATAATTGCCGCGATTCCTCGTTTATCGATTTAATTCTCAAACGTATACTTTCAATTCGTCCGCTAGAACGCGAGCGATAGAGACGCGGAGGGAGGGGGGGGGGCACCAGGCGGCGAGGGCGAAAGGGCCGGGGGGCGAGGGAACGGAGAGACCTACAGGCCGGGAAGGGGGGGAGGGGACGAAAAGAGTTCGAGCAGAGCACACCACGCGCGCGGGGGAGAGCACGCCGAAAAAAACTGCACTCGCTAGAAAATCCTGTCACGCGCGCGCGCGCACACACACGCACGCGCGCACGAGGATGTATTTAATCCGTACAACGTATATTGTCAACGATTGCTTGGCGCGCGCGTATTGCAAGCAAATAGCCGGACCAACGATATTCCTCCGTAAAGTAAATAAACAAGCTTGCGCGCTCGGGCTCGGAAGAGGGAAACAATGTCGCGGAAAATAACACTTTCCTCGGGTCCGCGACCGATTTTCTCCACGGACTGTACGTGCCTTTTTCGACAAAGCAGTACGAAAACATTTCTTTTTTTCCCGCCCCCGTCGACGCCACTGCCGCCGCCATCGCCACCGACGACGACGACGACGACACGCGTGTAGCCGCGATTTTATTCCGCAAGATGATCTTAAAAGCAACCGGAATTGGGTAAGCGGGCCCAATTCCGCCGCACGCCACGGCACGCGAAAACGCAACCGATATTATTCCGTCCGCAATAACAACGTAACCGTCTATCGATTCTCGGACATATGACAGACAATGCCTCTCTCTCCGCTGCCTCTCTTTAGCTTTTGTTTTTCTGTCTCTCTTTTTTTTTTCTTCGCATTCTTTTTGATATCGCGCGTAGACATTTGTCACACGGGGGTGGACCGCGCGATATTACCATTCGCCATCCGGTGAAAGCTTGATTCGCGATGGGCGAAGAAGACGCGGGGAGAGGGGGGGGACCGAAAACAATGCAATTTCTCATTAAATAGTCGTTAGGACAATGCGAGTTGAGGTGGCTGCGTTAAATCGGGTTAAGGCACATCTATAAATACCTCACTAACTGAGAACGAGAGGGAACGAGATGGAGGAACGGTATGGAGTAGAGTCGGTGCGGGAGCGAGAGAGTGAGAGAGAGAGAGAGAGAGAGAGAGAGAGAGAGAGAGAGAGAGAGAGAGAGAGAAGCACGCCGCGCGAAGCGAGGTGGACGGAGATCGCGCAACGGCAAACGGAGAAAGATATACGAGAGGGGAAAGACGGAGCGCGCGAGGCAGAGCGAGCGAGCGAGCGAGAGAGAAAAGTACCGAGAGCGACGGAGAGAGGGAGTAAAAGGCAGAGTCGGCGAGAGACGCGCGAGCGCGAGATAAGGACGGAATCATAAACTTGACAGAGAGCATCGAAAACGAAACGGAGATGAACGGATAGACGATGACGGTTTAAAGAAGAACACAGAGAGAGAGAGAGAGAGAGAGAGAGAGAGAGAGAGAGAGAGAGAGAGAGAGAGAGAGAGAGAGAGAGAGAGAGAGAGAGAGAGAGAGAGAGAGAGAGAGGGAAGAAAGAGCGAGGCAAGCGCGCGCGAGGGTGGGGGGGGGGAGAAGACGAGAAGTAACCAGTCTATCTAATAGTATGGTACACATCGAAGATACATACAATGGTATTCGTTGCCAGATGTCTAACTACACGATCATCTCCCCACCACTATCGGCTACCCCTTTCCCCCCGGCTTACTCCCCCCCCTCCCTCGCCGCTCGTCACCACGCTGTCACTTCTGCATTACAGTCGAGCGAGTATTTGCCGAGGTAAATCTGACGGTTATGTGGGGGAGGGGAGGGGATGAGAGGGTGCGGGAGAACGAAGGAGCGAGCGCGGGGGGAGGGGGGCGAGAGCGCGGTGATTATAAAGGGAAAAAAAGGAGGAGAAACAGAAGAAAAAGGAGGAAAAAATAGAGAGAGAGAGAGAGAGAGAAAGACGAGAAAGAGAGGCCACAGAGAGGAGAGCGTTAAGCGCGAAATTTATTTGCGGCCACACACCGGCGTTAACGGCGCGGGACGGGGGGAGGGGGGAAAGGGACGTACGGGAAATGCGGTGCGTGTCTCTCGGTGTATATACCCGGCTCTTCCAACATTCGGGGGAGAAGGCCTTCTTCCTCACCTCTATCTTTTCCATTTCTTTGCCGCACGAGTGTCACACACTATTCCCACAGTCATCTAGGATCCCTTGGCGCACACACACACACTGACGGCACATAGCGCGCGGGCATATATACCTATATACGAATATATATGCATATACATATATATATATATATATACACATATATATATATATATATATATATATATATATCACGGACTATTCCACGAGAAACGCGGTGTGCGTGTATCGGAGCGATATAGGTTTGACGCGCTCGGACCAGCGACTCACGGTGCGGCGCACGCCGCTGTCCCATCAAGACTACTTTGTATTTACTCTAATTATGTGACGTCACGGATACACTGCTCGCCCCACCACCGCCAGGCGGCCGGCGGAGGCGGCCGAGCGCGGCCGGCGGCGCCCGAAGCCGCGGCGACGGCGCGCATGGCGCGCCGTCCGGTTCGCCGACCAGTCACCTGTCGTTTCGCCTCGCGTTCGTTCCTTCCCTGCACTGCTTTCTGCCGTGCGCGCGCGTCCACAACCGCGGCGCTCCGGAGCCCCTCGGTCCGGTCGTTCGCAGTCGCAGTCGTCGTCGTACAGCCACGCGCGTCGCGCACCGTCTCCGCGACTCCGCTCCGAGTCCTCCGAGAGCTGTCGCGTCGCGACGCGACGGCCAAACGCCAAACGCGCGGAAGAGCTGCGTGCGACTCTTCCGACGGCGAATCGAAGCGAGCCGACTACTACTCGGACGTTGCCGTTGCCGAGAGCTGTGCTGGTGCCGATGCGAGTTGCGTCAAGTGTGCCGTTTTTCGAGAACATGGCGTCGGCGAGGACCCCTCGGCGACTTTCCGAGCGTGAGTGACTTTGGTGCGGATCTCCAGTTCGATTTAAGTTCGTCGCGGAACGTTGCGGTTTACGCGACGTTCTCGAGTTTGCGTACCGTCGGACGCTGGGGGTGCGAGATGATGCGGACGGTGATGCCGACTGCGAGACGGTGCAGGCTTTAGGCGGAAGGTACGCAGCCGATTCTACAATCTCCGCCGTGCGAGTCGAGCTGCAACGTCAGAGATTGACGCGTGTAATTTGACGTATCGGACAGACGTCGTTGCCGAAGAGTGATTTAGTTGGTCTCCACTCCGGATTGAGAAAAACGCCGGCGCGGCCGCGTCGAAGGCTAACGCGCGAGTTTCGTCGAAATAAAATGAAAGAGACGCGCGTGTATAGCGACGTGACAGCGCGCGAATGTTTCTTACCGCGTTCAACGTTTTAAACTGTCTGTCAACCGCGATAGGAGCCTCGGCGTTTGAAAGTCAGATTTCCGCTTTCCCAAATAACGTCGCGCGCGTATAAATAAACCGTGTGGCGTATGCAAATTTAAATCGCCATCGGTTTACTTACCGATTTTCGCGATGGGACGAGTCTCGATTCGATTTTCATTGTAAACGCATCGCGAAAAGCATTGAAAGCATCGATAAAAAGAAAACGTTCTGTCTGTCCATTTGGAAATTAAAAAATCCGTCCGAATTGAATCAACGTTCAGAAACGTTCTGTTCGGTGATTTATTAAGCGATAACGAGTCGATATCGTTCACAAAAAGAAAGAAGAAAAGCAAAAACGAACGAGGCGTATAGGTGGTCCATCGCTTACGACTACTGAGTGACGCAAAAAGATTGTACAGATACTCAAGTGTATAGATAATAAACGACACTGATCGTTAGAAAAATCGTATTTGTTTGTCCCATTTATTATCCAAAGCTCTTTCCATCCAACTTCCAATCGTTCGTTTCTTTCACAAAACTATCGATGCTCGCGATTGATTTATTCCCTCTCGCTCGGAGATGGACGAAGAAAAAAAAAAAAAGGAAGATATTACGCCGTGTCGAACATATTAATTCTCCTCTCCGTGATCTCCGCTCTCTAGTCCACAGAGTACATCCCGAGACGTTTTACATCGGCAACGCAATCACTTCGCTCCTCTTACACAACTTTCATTATACAGATCGTAGGACTGAGGTTTAATCGCGGTTGTTCCAGATAAAGGTCTCTTTGTTGCGATAAAAGGCGCAACGTGCACGAGAAGGAGAGAGGAATGACATAATGTATTTACAATACGTACTGTGTACGCCTCTTCAGGCGGAGATTTCTGTTTTTTTTTCTTTCTTTTTTTTTTTTTTTGTTCTTAGATTTTAGGCCTAATTCGCGAGACACACTGATTAACACAGCGCTAGAATTAGCGTCCTACGTTACAGGCTGGTATAGTTAGCGTGTAGTAATAAGTTCGTTGTTTCTTCTTTTTTCTCTCTCGCGCGCTTGTAAATGATCCCCCCCGTCCCCCCTCGCCAATGACAGCGGGCAGAACAGTGGTGCGCCGCTATTAAACGCTGACAACGGTAAATCTGTTTCGTTCGAGATTTAAAAAGGGGGTGGGATCTCCTCAAAGAGCCTTCGGGGACGATTGTTTTATCGGACGATCCCTATAGCCAATTAATTGTGTTAATGCATTGTGCGTACGGAAGAACTTCTCTCGCGTCTCGGAGAAGACACGAGAATCGATTTATAAATTGCGGCTGAAGCGAAAGGAAGAAATTTGTTTGCTTTTGAATTCTTTTGTAACCGATGCCACCTGAGGCCACTGCGAAAAATTCAGTTGTGCGATACGTAAGACGTAAGACGTGCCGTGGTGTATATTGCTCTTAACACCGTCTAACACCTTGCTTTTTATCGCCGTCATATAAAATTGCGATTTATTGCAGATATCGCAACACGCTTGAGAGACCACGCTGACCACGATCGTACAGAAGCTGCATCGCTTTATTAATCACAGTAGGAAATCGTCGAGCGAAGGAGGCTACGGAGTGTGTATACGAAGCGGTCAAAAGTCGTCCACTTTTACGTCGAGTCGTTGCGCGACGGCGAAACGACGAGATACAAATAACGTCGGTTTACGACTAGAGAGGCTTTAATTGACACGATTAAGTATAAACTGAGATCCTTGAGTTTTCCGTAATGGCCGATTCCTCGTAACTCACAAATTCCAGTTGATCTCACGTACGAAATATGTTTGCGGAAGAGAATCGAGATACGAGATATCGTCTACTACTCGATAAACTCGTACTTGATAAACTAATTTCGCGAGATCGAGAACGCTGAAGATTTACATGTTAGTTTGATTTAGTTCGTATATCCAATTCGGTTACTTACTCTGTGATACCAGAGGAACGAATGAACAAATTACGAAAATAGATACCGCGTGTTGGTTGAACACTCGGATCGCCACCGACGACTTCGATCGTAATCGATTGTTCGCACTTGTATCGCGAAATATAAGCTCTCTCTCTCTCCCTGCCCGATTGAAATCGATTTCGATTATAACGCAACGTGCAAAAGATAAATGGAGTTCGTCGCCGATCCTCTCGTCTAGACTACATTTGGTACCGCGACCAGGGTGTGTGTGGATTGAGTTAAGTATCACAGCTGGCCCCCGCTATAATATCAAAATCAAAAATAAACGAGGGATTTTGAGGGGGCCTTAAAAGAGCCGTAC
Source organism: Temnothorax americanus (assembly GCF_048541705.1). Lineage (NCBI taxonomy): Eukaryota > Metazoa > Arthropoda > Insecta > Hymenoptera > Formicidae > Temnothorax > Temnothorax americanus. The sequence continues at coordinate 149,564 of NW_027509307.1, read as the reverse complement.
GCTCGCCCCGACCCCGTTCCCAGTTCGGAACCGGACTTTTTACATACGTTTACCCGTCTCGTATTTATTGATAAGACACGTCTATGAAACGTAGAAAAAATTATACAAATAGTGGCTATCTAAGATCTCGGGGTTCCTCGGGAACGGGGCCGATCCGATGGAACTCCCTTTTTTTGCGCGTATTTATATTCAAATATGTATAACCGTTATTATTAATAATAATATTAATTATTCTATTTTTTTATCATTAATATTATCATTATTATTAACTCGCACGCTAAGGTAATCGCTGTGACGGTGCGTAAAACAGTACGGAAAATTGTATTCGTTCAATTTCCCGCGGTCACCGAAGCAAAGCGTTTTTTTCCTAACGAAATTATATTTATAATTATTTAACTTTGAAATATCTATAATCTATAAATTATGGAATATAGTCGTATGCATATCGAGGAATGTAAGAGGTCGATATTGGCGTGACGAATTTCTGTCAAGAACTCACACACACAACTTGTATTTGTATTGCACCGGCACAGCAAATTACGTCTATTATATCGAGAAAAGCGTGTCGAGATCGCACGAGGCTTCGTCATATTTTTTTCTCGAGATTCTACTTTATACATGAAAATTATAATCACAGTTTGAGTAACCCCGCAGTCACTTCGCGTTTGGTGAAAATTAGCGTGCCCTCCACCGCTCGTGACGACTTTAGACTTACAAATTCGTGGAACAGTCAAATCTGAACCCCTCCCCCCTCCCACAACAAAGTCTATTTATTATAGAGATTTTCTAAGTAGCTAGAAATCAATACATAAAATTTGCGAGTTTTGGAACTCGATAACGATGTAGAAAACGTTAATACGAAATTTCCTAATAATTATATGTCGTCGTACACCGCGCATTGTATATTCTTTATCATTAATAATGGCGAAGTAGACGAGAAACGTGGAACAAACGTGGAGAAAACGCGAAATATAGACACAAATGGTCAACCACAATATGACAATTCTATTTAATTTATTTAGAAAGATTTAAGTATATATTAAACAGATGCGTTTCTGAACGCATTTTTTTTATGACGAAATCATCGGTAACATCAACGACCTTTCTTTTTCTCAAATTATATATTTACCAACGTAATAGGAGAACGATACAAGATAGACTTTAACGAGACTATAACATTGGCAACCCAAATAGGTACGTAGCTATTCGATACCTGAGATTTTTCACGACGTTTTGGAAAGAGTCTGATATGAGGAATCACACGAGGAATTTTGATTCCGCGTATGTGAATACTGAAGCCTCGCACGAACGCGGTGCCATAATGTTGAAATCTCTTAAAATATTTTCTATCTTTGACTCTCTTCTTCCGTTTCTATCGCTCGAAGAACGCAGCTCCCCCTCACATGACGGTGTATCGTTATCATTTAGTTAATAGTACAACCGAAATCCCGTATAATATATCGCTGTGTATGTGTGTATCCCGTGTTTCGGAAAGTTGTCACACGTGTTCAATGTATCTCGTCGATAATAATAATTTAAAAGTAATATATCATTCACCGTGAATCATTATTGAATATGATTCACGTAAATCGTCATTATTTATAAATGGACGTTTATATCTATCGAACTAAGTAGATTTCAAACAACTGTTAGGAAAGTTATATACAAGCAAGTCCATTTCTAAGAACTTTCCGCACTCGTAACTTTCGTTCGTAATTTTTCTTAAATACTTCGCTATTTGTCAATGTCCCACGGTGAAGAGCGTGTCTTCGAGCAAACAAAACGTATCGAATTTATGGACCGTCGTTTATCGCATAAACGTTTTTCTAGAAACTTATTCGTCCCCACCGCCGGCATCCGTCTCGCACTCGCAAGAGCCGTTAACTCCCACAACTTCCGGCGCATCTTCGTTCGTCGTGCCGTCCGCGTTACTACCCGCGATGTCTGTCCTCTCTTCAGACTGCTCCTCGATGGTTTCGAGAAGTTCTTCCTCGACCTCCTCTCCACCCTCGGACTTGTCGACGATCGGCTCGTCCTCCGCGATTCCCGCGGGATCTCGTATCGTTTCCTCGTTCTTCTCCTGGCCGTGTAACGCCGTTATTACCCTCTGCTCGATCGTGAGCTGTCTCACGGCGTTCTCCAAGTTATCCCTAAGAATATTCGCGTCGTTCTCGCTCTCTTGCCACGTGAAAGGCATAAAAATCATACGAACGAGTTGGTATAGCCGTCTAAAACCCAGCTTCTTGTACAAGCTTTGGCTAGCTTCATTTTCTGGACGTATAACTACAAACGGACAATACCCTTTCTCGGCTACGCGTTTCGTCAGGTACCTAAAATTTCACAGACATACATAAATCTCATTATATCTCAATTTTGGCGTGTGCGTGACAACATCGCGATATAATATTTATTTAGCGTGGATAAAGCGATACACCTACGACTATCTAGTTAAGCGTTATTACTAATTGCAAACATTGTATATATGAACGCTATTAGGGCTCTTCCCTACCTTGCTAACTTTGTCCCATACCCCTTCCTACGATATTCCGGCTTGGTCTGCATGGAGAACATAGCTCCGTAATAGGATTGTACCATCCAAGCGGCCAAGCTACCCTTCGCGAACACTCCCGCCGCGGGTAGTGTCCTGATAAGTCGAAGGAAAACCTCGTGACATTCCATGTCGTTCGCCGGATACAATTCGTGGATTCCCTCGGCATGCTCGGCCTTGAGTTGCCGCACCTGGACGTCAGAGTCGGACTCCTCCTCTTGGCTTTCTTCCTCCTGCTCCAAGTAATCGCACGCGCAGACATCGCCCACCACTGTCTCGATGGTGCCGGTACCTTCGTAAAGACGCGTTAATTCCTCGGCAATGTCGGAGTGAACGAAATTAATGTACAAAGGTCTCGACCAGTCTATCAGAATGTCCTCCTCTCGGAGAAGGCGAAGCAACTCCAGTCGGTCGTTCGGGCAGAAGACGCCGACACTCTCGTACACCAAACCGTGTGGCTGAAAGCATAAAGATGCGATTAGCATCGCCGTAGTATACATAGAGAAAAGGCTATGTGCGAACGATAATACTGGGAGATCGTAAAGTCTTTACGGTCTATTTACCGCTTGTTGTCATAATTTACGCGCGGCTTTCTCTAGAATCTGCAAGAGCTTAGGAATAGAAGATTATGATACTTTGATGCACGCCAGTGAGACATGCTTCATATTTAAGACTAAACGATGAAGTATGCGTTTTATATTTCAATCTATGTTTACGTGTCGAAAAACACTGGTAGGGAATAGTCGCTTATTACCGAGTCTGCGGCACGAATGCGGATTAACGCGGCGGGTGCTAAATGTCAAAGGATACAATGCGGTTCTTGGCGCGGTTAAAATTCTTTGCCAGAGAATACGTTACGTGTGCAAAACTGATAATCAATGGCCAGTGAATTTATGGCGCTACAGAGCTGGTAATTGAAAAGCATATACAAAATTATCTTGAGAGGAATCGGGAAGCTGATGGGATTAAGCGAGTCGCGATTCGTGTCGGCGACGACGACGAGGGAGCAAAGAGGAAGGCGAAAATTTGGCGGATAGCCAAGTCTGTGGGATGTGGGCCAATACACTCTCGCAACTCTGCATTGAGAAATGGCGCGTCTGGAAGCACATAATAATTTTCGTGGCAAGGCCACTTTTTTGATATTTGGCGTTTTTGCGACATCTCTCGAAATTAACGATTCGTCGCGGTGCCGCGGCGATCAAATTATTGTTTTCTAATCGAAACAGTTCGCTTAATTTCAGTTTTTTTTTTAACGATCTGCTATATATCTTGCAGTATAAAGAGATGTTAAACAATAATGTAGATCGCATATATATAACCAAAGTTACACGTACGTGCTATGAAATAAATTAGATTATTTTGTAGGTGGGCAACTTTTTGAAGTGCAACAATGTAATTAAGACGGTAAGTGGGAATGTTATCTCAAGTAAAATACTATTACAGAAATAACAACTTTTGTTTAAGATTGCATCAGGTAAACTTCTCCTTCTCCCGTAAATTTAATAATTTATACTTACAGATAATGTCATTCCGGGAAAATGTAAACAGATTGCGTCCTCTGGCCAATCGTTAGCCACGTAGAAATGGAATTCCCAGACTCTATCTCGCATATAAGTTAATACGGTTTGTTGAAACTGCAAGAAATTTATAATATCAGTGAAACATTTCCCTTATAATTAAATGGCATAAATTTATTGTTAACAAAATGTTATAAAAGTAGATTAAATTTATTTTTCATGAAACGTGGAATTCAAAGCGACATTTACATTGGAATGAGTAGAAAAGTGTTTATATTCGCACGTGTCAACTTTAACAAAGACGCTGTTTGCAGTGAAAGGGTAGATATTTTCGAGACAGTAAAAACATATATAGAAAGAGAGAGAGAGAGAGAGAGAGAGAGAGAGAGAGGGGTGGAGGAGGATCAGAAAGAATCTAATCAAAGGCAATGCCCGGTCCGGTTAAAAATAACTCTGTCACTTTTGATATTCTTTTATATATAGTTCTCTTTCATTCCTTATATAATACAGTAGATCCCTGTATAACACAGGGGATGCGTTCCGTGTTGTATGAATTCGTGTTATACGAGTCACGTGTCACATAGGTTATACATATTATATATGGATTGTGCATGTGGAATTGTGGAAACACACATTTATAAAAAATTTATTTAAAAAATGTGGATATATTAAAAATGCAACGGTAAAATATTTTTTATTTTAATTTTTTAAAACAAATATTAAAACTTTTCCGTCATGTTATAGGAATCTGTGTTATATGAACCCGTGTTATATGCGGGTCTATAAAATATAAAAAAAAAACTTTCTTCTCATAAGAGGGATACATTTTGCTTTCATCAGAAATTGCAGTTGCACAAATGTTCATAAATATATGAATATTGAATTAGCCGGTACATATTTATGTCGCATCGAGGAGTTCCTTAATTAGACATACTGGGTGAAAATAACGAGCGAAACGAAGGATACATAATTTTTGCCCAAGAATAGCATAATAGGTAAAGTAGTCAGGTCAACAGTTTGAGAGATAAGAAAGATCGATAAAAGTAAATGTGCTTTTGCGCACGGCAGTTACTTTTAACTTTCCAAATTGTCAAGATGACGTCAAGTTGGATAATTATATCGCCATATTTTGTGATTATAAAGAATTGCGCGTGAAGTCTTTTTATGGAACATCTTTGTCGAAAATAGAACTCATTGAAATTATTATTTAACAATTAAGAATAACGTATTCGAAATATTTGGAAATTAAATGCTCAAAGAAAATATCGTAGAAACAGTAAAACTTTAATTATTATCCAATAACACGTGACGATCGAGATTATTATTTCATGCATATTCTGTGAGCAGACGATGAAAAAGATACGTGACAAGCCGATTCATGTTTCAAAGCCCACAGCCAGTTTGAAAACTGATAATTAGTGAGAATTTTATCAACCTCGATATCTCACATTATCAATTCATTCTACTTTAGCGAGGGCTGTGTATTGCCCCGTGTTTTCCCAGTGTCACGTTCTAGGTCGTTTACAACGAAAACGTGAATAATTCAACTCTTTTTCGTTGACGTTAGCACATTTCAACTTAGAAATATCGCCTAGATTTCCATCTCATCGATATCTCATCTTTCTTGTATCGCGATTTTCCCCAGCGTTCAGAAACGCGTGTTTCATTCGCATTACATTCCTTCGCAATTGTTAAAGTGGATGCTTTCGTTCGGATACGTGTCCCGCTTTACGAGCCTCGCGTGCCATCGTCGAAACGCGCGGCGACGATCGCGCGCGCGTTCGATATGCATATACGGATTTATGAGAACCGCGCCGCTTTGATAACCGCGCGCGAGAGAGAGAGAGAGCGAGAGAGAGAGAGAGAGAGAGAGAGAGAGAGAGAGAGAGAGAGAGAGAGAGAGAGAGAGAGAGTGATGCCGGAAGAATCAACGGCGCGCCGGCGCGCCGGTGCTGTACAACACCATTAGATTGAGCCAGCACACGAAAATGACTGTGCGCAGGCCCTGGCAGTTTATCCCGGAATAAACCGCCAGACACTACTGGTTCCTACAACGTATATACGGCGCGGAAAGAGGCATTCAGGGGTCAAGGTCGCGTGTCCTGACGCACACACGTAATGCCGTTGCTTTTTCGTCGTCGCACGTAGCGAAATCGATGCACTTTGCATGCAACGTATTGTCAAAGTCCGCTGATGATTGATCGCCGCAATGATACAGTGTCCGCGCGCCGCGCGCGCGATGCCGATCGGCGGCACGTTTCCTTCGGTTTCTCGCTCTTTCATCCCCCCCGGCCGAGAGTACTGAAAGCCTTGATCGCTTTCGTCCACGTACTTCTCACTTTTTTTTTTTTTTTTTCTATTATATATAATTTGTCAGGCGAGACGCGATTGATTCCCGTCGACTGGCTCGGTCTAATCCGCTCCCTCCGTCAGGCGAAACGGAGCGGGGAGAGACATGCGGCGGGGGTGGAAAAGCCACGAGACTGCAGCCCGTTCAATTGAACAATATCTCTTTGTGGCGCGGCTGTACTCTCACTATACTCGCGCGATGATTGAAAAGCATATATACGCGACCTTTCACGTTGAAAACAAGCGTGCTCCTCTGTGTCCGCGGGACGAAAATATCTAGGGTTTTAGCGTGACCATTTATATAATCGAATCAATAAATTGATAATACGGATCCGTCATCTTCCCCGAGACACGTGATGCCGCCGCGGCTTTTACCTAAATGTGATTTCAATTTCGATGATATAACGTTAAGGCCGCCGCGGAGCGCCGTTGGCCGTACACAATTATTGACATCGATATAGCGCCCGGAGGTTTTTTTTCTCTCGGAGTAACATGTGAAGGGGGAGAGACTCGCCGTGCGCTAATAGGAAATCGCGGATGCCGTAGTAGTCGCGAGGCGAGGTCACGAGATCGGCACTGCGGCGACTCGCGAATGATACGGTCGGCGACGACGACAACGTGTGCACAAGCCGCGACCCTGGCCTTGGTTCCAGCGCACCTTGCACGACGATCTTTCGATTACGGTAGCGTGCGGTCGCGCGTCATAACGTTGATCCCCCTTAACAACGGGGGTTGAACAAAGTTTATCGAGTTGGTACTCTCGTTGTAGTCCGGCAGTTGCATCGCAAAAGGGAGAAGTGAAACGGTGAATGGACTTCAACCGGACAATTTGAGCGAACCGAAACACAAGTCGCGTGTAAACCGTTATTTCCGGCAAGATAATTCATCGTTCATGAAATTTGTACGTTGATTTTAATAAATAAATAAATAATTATTGTTTATTATGTCAACTCCGAGAGGTTCGCTTTCACGATTTAACAGAATTGAGAATGACATTGATATTTACGTTGAAGCATGATAAAAATAAAAAAAGCGGAGTAAAAGTTGAAAAAAAGTATACGCACAATTATTCTTATATCTATCCGTTAAATATATGCTCTTTATAGTTTTACATATTGTAGATAAAGGTTAAACACACACACATTACTAAGTTTTTCCTTGAAAAAAAGATAGTCGCTAGTTTCTTGCTGTTAAAAAGCAAACAGAAATTTGTTTGGATAGCTATTTAAGTTGCAGCATTTATAATATTAAATTGAATAGCCAAAAGTTTAAGACGTTTATTATGCCAACAACTGGTACAAGAAGCAGTTGGACTCCACACACACACACACACACACAATATATATATTTCTCAAGTAAATATTATACGGTCCAGCGACACTGATCAAATTTCACAAATATTTGGACATTCGCTATATCACGTAACATCGGCATATCATTTTCGCGGCATAGAAAATATATATGCCATATATGATGCGTGCAGCACGCATATAATATAACTTTGATCGCGTCACAACTATCAGCACTCGGACTAACTTAGGGGAGGATTACGCGTTTGGACATTGTATCCTGCACGATAGTAACCCTTATCCCACCAATGAGTGGGATTGATCCCTCGAGAACGAGCCGACCTATCTCGTGACCACGACAGCGCGACTTTTCGCGAATTCTGTGTGCCAAATGAAATATCAAATATCGCAAAAATCGGACGATAAATCCAATCTCGGTTTGTTAGATTTATCGTCCAATTTTTGCAATATATTTGATATTTCACTTGGCACAGATTTTTAATTAATTTCAAATTTATATTATCTTAAGGTACACATACATATGCCTTCTCTTTTTACCCATAATGTCACACGTAGCAGTGCCCAGTTGCTTACGCGTGACAGAAAACCAACAGGTTAATGTCTTTCTTCTGAAAGACGAAACATTAAAATTTCAACTGCGTGGTCAGATGGACTCGCGAACCCCGAGTCCTCGCGGTTACGAGTCTCGCACCTTTGCCACTAGACCACACTGCCTCCCCCCCCTAAAATATTATAAGAGAATATGTACATATTCTCTCTATAGAAATTTACGTTTTATCCTGAACTGGAAGTCTGCTAAATATACGCTCTCACGGTGTATGCTGATGAGTTATATCTATTCCGAGACATTGTTGTTACATCGAGAGTAAAACGTGAGACGGCGGTGCGTGGGGCGCGAAGGCAGGAGATTATTGCAAAGGTTACAAAATAATGGGTTTGATATTAGCCTGGCTCTCGTATTGCGAATTCGTGTTGCTTTCTGCGGCTTTAATTGCATTATTGATCAGCAAAATAATTGTTGGTTTAATTTGGTGTTTGAAGAACGTGGTCCGAGATCGTTTATAGAAAGGGGCTAATTTGCACGCTGAATAAAATAATTAACCGTCAAGAAATACAATGTTCTTTTTTTCTTCTTCCTTCCTTCCTTCCTTGATCTTGCAAACATAAGAAAATTCAATATTTATCAGTCTTTCAAAGTCATTTTTGAAAGTACGTGAATAAAGTAGGAAAAGTAAGAAAATTAAAAGTAAACGAAATAAAAATCAAAATTAAAATTGAATGTAAGTCATATTAAAGTGACAATTTAAGAACTTTATTAAATAATATGGGAAACGCGCAACGCGTAACGTCGATAATATCTGAGCAAAAATATTATTCATAGCTATTTATATACATATAAATAAAGTCTCCTGTAATGAAAAAACTTTTGCTATATATTTTCAATTTATTTTTTAATTGGGAATCACACCCTTTTGCACACAGTTGTATATCGTTAGTTCCGCGATCCTATATACATTCCCCTATGTTATTCGCATTCTCTTTACTGGACGTCGGGAACTTTTTCTCTTCCGTAATACTTCTTCCGCTTTCATCAACATCAAATTAGAAGCTGACGGCGCTTTATAGCCTCCGTGCGAAACGTGTTGGTAATTTATAAGACAACCGTATCAAGCGGGTGACAACAAAGAGATGTAATGTTCTGAGTCTAAATATAGAACTATTCCTCAGTAAAATGATAAATATATTTCTCAACAATTTTTTCTTATCCGTTATCGTAGAAACCATAAGTACATAACCATGCCTGTTAACAAAAAAAAAGAACCAGAATCGCGATAAGAGGAAGATATTTATATTTTTAACTACAATAAAGGTGAACAACAGCGTGCAGAATAATAATACCTTCAACGAGTCAGGCAAGTATTCCGTAAGAAAATCCAAGAGCTTAGATAACTCCTCTTCAGCTAGCAGACGAAAATTCCGACCTCGTTCTACCGCTTCGGGGCACTCCATGCTGAAACTAATTACCGAAAGATTACTTCGTAAGTGCGACGTGTAAACTTTCGACTCTTCTTATAAACGTCGGCCTCGAGAACGAAACCTCCGATTATCTCGAGATTAATTACGCGGAGACAAATAACTCGTTGCTTTATTTTGATGTAATCGATAATTGAATTTGACGAAAGAGATTGACACGTAACTTTTCAAGGACTCGTGAAAATACTCGTGCGGCATTAGCGAAGGCACGCGACGTGGCCTGCTTTATTCATTATCGCCACACGCTGGTTTCAGTTTCCGCAGATTGATACATATCATCGGCGAGAATATTATGTGTATATATAATCACGAATTGCGCGAACAGTTTGAGCTCAGCGTTAATGCATGTTATTAGCGTAAGCTTTATAATCTGAACTTTTCAAGGCCTGGCTCGTTGTTTGTAGTGCTTTACGCCGGAGTTTAGCTAGACTTTAATCTTTATCCATATTAAACGGTTAAAAAAGGTCTCCCTACTATTGATAAAGTGTCATTATCTGTTTTTATTGCGAAATTTATTATTACGACGTTCGAAGACTAGTAAAAATATCTAGTAAATCATTTATCGATATTATATAAAGTAATATTTGTGGTAAACATCAAATTAGAGATCAACTCTGTTCAAAATAATTTATCAGATTGAAAAATTGGTCCGTCCTTTCTATTTTTATGTAATCGCAGCCGTACAATGCAATTGTAATTTATGTGTTTGTTAAATAATGTCACGCGCGTATTGACATTCTCACATAATGGAAACGCGTAAGACAATTTGCGCGGATACGCAAGAAATGCCGGCGATATTACGCGTCGGTGCAATGTGGGTCAGCATAACCTTCAACAAAATTTCCTCGGACAGTAAGGCTTCTTGTGTTTTAACGTACGCGCGAACTTAGATTCGTAAGATTACGACGCAACCGATTCACGAGTTACGCTTGCGTTACGCAAGTCGTCCGATTATCGTTTGTGCAGCAAGTTAAAAAAAAAAAAAAAAAAAAAAAAAAAACCGAGATATCCATTATCGCTTTACATTGAGGAATAAAAAAGCTGATGCGTGAATGACGCTGAAATAAATTTGTTTTATAATGGCGCTCAATATTCCTGCAAATTGGCTTTTGGACGAAGAAATTGCAAAAAAAATCGCGGCGCCCGAGATCCGAGTGATACGTGCGATGAATATCCCCGATCGGATAAAATTGGTTACGTAGCGTTTCGCAAATTTATAATTTATATATATATATATATATATGTTCTATATATATATATATATATATATATATATATATATATATATAATTTATATATATATATATATATATATATATATATATATATATATATATATGTTCTCTCTCTTACGTCTGCGAAAAGGAACGACTCGAATAACTCGCACGGTGCGCAACGCCAGTAAACAAGTTCCGCGCTCGTTTATTAACCATAATAAATCGGTTATACGAGCGTAAACAGACAATGAAGGAAAAGTATCGCAGTAAAAATATCTGCTATAACGATCTTAATCTTGCGGTCTTTACAGTTTTATCGTTAATCGATTTCAGTTGTGCTGTTTAGCACGAAATTGCGCCAAACTGTACGCTCGCATGGCACGTACAAGATTACCTTCTCGTATTACTTACGTCGTATCTGCATACTTTACAGTTGGGAATTGAAACAGCGAGAGTTTTATTCGCAGAGAAAGAACGCGCTGGGGGCACTCTTGACGATAATCGTCGATAGCCAAATTGCGTTAAGTATCAATGGGAGCACATCCTCGTAAACGACGTCGGAGGTCGTAACACGCACGCCGGGTGAACGCGAAAAATTGCCGATGATGCTTTAACGGAGAATTCGCGATGATGACGAGATGAGAGAGGCGAGTGTGCGTCGTATCTCGTGTTCGACGTACCGGCGCGGTACGTTCGCGAGACCGCAAGCGGTATGCCGTGCCGGTCCAGTAGCCGGTGTTGTGCGTGTTGTGCAATTCCCAATCCTCCCCCTGCAACCCCGCGGCTTGTAAGAAGGGTCCGGTCCAGATGTACGTCAAGTGGACGTGTCCCCTCGTACCCTCGCGTCCGTCGCGTCACTACGCGTCTTCTTGGACCGATATTTGCCGGTCATTTGCGTCTCGCATTAAATTGGCGTGCGTATATAATATATACGCGCGTTTTAATCGATTTACCTGAACGAGCGGCAGGCTGTCGTTCACGTTCCGAGCACGCCGTGGGGTTCCGTCTCCCCGCGGATGAGAACGACGGACAGGCCGACGTCTCGTACCCGGGGATCGTTGATGATTGATTCGCACCACTGTTCCCGATTGATCGCGCGCGCGAATTTCGGTGGGGACCCGCTTCGGTGTTGCGAAGCGGAGCCTCCGCCGCGGCCGCCGAGGGTGAGAATGGTCGCGGGGCTGTTGTCAAGGGGTAGTTCCAACGGAGGAGGCACCCACCCTCGCCGCCCCCTGAACCCGCACTGCCGCCCCTGGGCCACCGTCGCCCACCGTGCACCGAGCGCCGTCGAGGGCGCGACGGCGCGCAAGCGTCGCGACGCCGCGCCGGACACCCGCGCCGGCAGTGCCGCGGTTCAAACCGTCAGCGCCCTTGGAAGGTCTGCTCTTGCAGGGCCGTGATGACGTAGTCCGCGGATCCGCGACAGCTGAGTCGATTCTTTCTCTCTCTTTCCCTCTCATTTCTGCCGAGAGAAAGAGAGAGAGAGAGCCGGATGTCGGTCGCGTCGCGAGCGAAGCGTTTTGCATGATGCACGGGCGATCGTGCCGCGCGCGTAAGGTGGGCCAAAGCGGCTCGTAAATTACAGGTACGGAAGGTGGGACGAGAGATCGTTAAAAGCCGGCACACGCACACGAATGCCAAGTTCACGTTCCACGGACGAAACGGAATGTACAATCGCGGGGCCCTAACCCTCCGCGCGCTCTCTCGCGATTGTCACCTTCGCGAATACAAACACGCGCGCGAGTGTCGGAACGGTAAACGCGAATCGCGGCTGAAAACACGCGATATTAATCGTGATATAACACGAGAGAGCTCGGTTAATGTTGAATGAAAACCGGTGACGGGAGAACAATCGTGCACGCGTCGCGCGTCATCGCGATGACGATGGGTGAGAAAGGCACGATTTCCGCGGAGCCCGTGGTGCGGCACGCTCGGTTTCTTCCTTGCGCAGAAACTACAGAGTCTCCCGCATTGCCTCTTTACTTACCCCCCGAAAAACTTGCAGCGGAAACTAGGGTCTTGCAGATCCAGCCGTCGCATAGGCGTCATAAATTTATGAAAAATTTTTATGGACGTATATATCGTTTCTCGGATCAATTTCTAAAACGGTTGATATTATTTTCGTATTATGAAACAAAAGAATTTTACCCATAAATAGATACTCCACGATCAATTACATTTTTAAAGTGGTATACGTGAACTAATTCAATAGTCAAGCGAAGCACCTAATACGTGCCCATTAAGAATTCTAAATGAGCGCTAAAATGAATTTATAATGAGTAAATTTCCAAGTACCACGTTTCTGGGAGCGCCGTGGAAAATATTTCAATGTCGCGCACGTTTTCATTTAAACGTCGAAAATTGCAACTACTCAGCGAATATTATAAAATACGTTTGATTTTTGTCATGTGTATATTTGTACATAAAATGATATTTAAGCTCAACGCGCGATTAATGAAACATTTCGCATTTACCCTCTGCCATATTTTTTACATTGTAAATTTCGTAGCTCAATGTGATGCTTGTATTCCTTTAAAATTAAATCATTATGCCGTATTATTAACCCTCCGTCATCCATCTGTTTCTGCTAACGCCGTCATTCACACATGGGGCTTTTAAGTCCAGCCTACTTTTATATTCTTTTATGTTCTGGGCTTTCAAAAAATCCTTAAGAATTCTGAATTAGTTGTCAACATCTCTACTACAATATCCAATAGATTTTAAAGTCAAATGTTAAACTTAATTGTTTATACAAAGCGAAGTTTGAATATAAATGGAAAAAATGGAATATTGTTTAAAAATTTATAACTTTGCAACAAATAAATATTAACAAAAATGATTGTAGAGTTTTGTACTTCAGACTATGACCTTTCAAAAGAATGTAGTCTAATTTGAGTCGACTCCAAAAAGTATAATTATTTTAACAAAAAAAAATGATGACATTTTTTAGACGGGTTTATTCGTATGCTAAATACAGAGAAAAATAAAGTTTAACTTTCTTTTGCTTAGAAATAAACTTTTATTGTAAAAAATTGTTAGTTATATATAAAATATCATTACAAAAATATAAAAGAAAATAATAAATATAAAAAGTAAAAAAGTATTGTATTGTTCGGCGTTCTTTTCCGTCATTTTGTAAATAATACTCTACTAATGATAGAAGTGCTCTAATTAGCAAAAACTATTAGAAATATAGTGAAAAACCGAAAAAAAAAACATTTACTTACATCGGTAAACACTAACGCCGTCATCCACATGGGTCCTTGCTCAAACACGCATTGACTGAAACCGCGGCGTCACCGCGGCAGCGAGACCTCTCTACTGTCAACTTTCTTTAGGGAAGATGCCAAACACCGCCTCCACGAAAAAATGCGAGAAAGACATTTCACACTTGGAGCTTTAAAGCCCCATATGACGGAGGGTTAATCGCGAGAAGAATTAGAAAATACGTTTATAAAACAAATAAGACAAGCAAATGATTGCGCGTACAAATTTCTTTATCAATATATTCATGCTCTTTTAGAATCGATGTTTCGCGTATATCTAATCAAAATAATATTGAAATGTTATTAAGTTTAATTCAATTGGAGTATGCGCGCATAGCACGCGATTTACACCATGAATGCTTGCCGCACTCGCTGTTCCATTTGCCCCACCCTTCTTCTCGTTTAATTACCATCCTCCGACGTACTATCGTAACTTTCTAATTCAAGACAAAGAGCGTTTTATATACATTTATGTAAGGCCGCGCTATATAATTGTCCCACAAAATGTGGCCAGAGCAAATCCGTTTTACGGTGCAATATCACGAAAGGTTAAAACACGTATCTTGAAAACGTTATCCGGTCTCGTACTTATTGTAGCGTAAAACGGGAAAAGTAAAAGTAGATTATACATAGTGCGTCTTGTCTTTCAATTAAGTGTTTAGTGCATGTGAAAAACCATTGTACAAGACAATGTTTTTCCTTGATACATTAACAAGTTTAAAAATAGTACACTCGAAGTTTGATAACTTAAGAATGTCATAGAAGTGTTTTATTGTATAAAAATAAATTTAGAAACATTGAAAAGCACATAATAATTTTATACATAAAGTGTTAACATGAGAAATATATTATAATCTTATTGTTTGAATACATTTCCCTTCGAAAAATGATATTCTTCGTACAGAACTATACTTTATCAGATTAATAATCTTTTATTTCCAGTTAGTCGTTACATCAATAATTGGATCGATGAAAAATTTTGAAATTTAATAAAGTAACGTACAGTAATAAAGTAAGATACAGTTTTTAGATTCTAAAAGACATTTAAATTTTTCAACGGTAATGCCGTCAGTAATAATCTTTTACGCGAGATATATGATCGTATTTCTTAATACTTCGCCATCACGTACCTACAATCTCAGATCGACGTACAAAAAATATAGACTATCAAATTCGACATCAGTTCGCATAAAATCCTATCTAAATCAGACATTGCTTAATACGTGCTTGCTTCACACGAATATTCATCTTATTTATTTATTCCAAAGGCGTCCTCTGTTCTCCAATAAAGTCTAACGTAAAAGCGGCAGAGGTAGCTCCCGATTCAATTTTACAACGTCGTCGATGAGATTCCGCTCTATTTCGTCCTTGATTTCGTCAACGATTTTCGTTGGCATTTATCGCGGAGGTAAACATGCTCGGCATTTACTGCGCATCGCGGGGCGCGATCCACCCTCGCCACGGTGCCGCACTGTCATCGGGCGTCGCGACGCAGAGGGTAAGGCACAGCCTCCTGCACTCTTCCAGATCGATCCGTCTGGCCGACGAGCAAAATCGCTAGGAAGTCTTGGTGGCCTAAAGTCTTGCTATGTCAACCAGCAACGGCACGTGCAACGTCGATCGCTATGTCGAGCTACCGGGGATCCATATTCGGTATGAGTAACTTTTCGTTACGTGCGATTGCGATACGTGATTAATTATCAGCGATTACGCGAGCCGCGCGAGCGACTCTAACCTCGGGGTTCGTCTGTCAGTGAGTGATAACTATAATAGTTCCTGTGTGCTGGATACCTTCCTCGTGACTTACTTTAACAAACAACTTTAATAAACAATTCGATTGATATCTACAATCGACCGGTTATTTTCCTTCTTGCGAACGAGATCGCGAGAAATTTTCACTCGAATCGATCGTGCAATATATTTTCGAATCACATCGAAGAGGATCTTTATTAATCGTTGATATTTATCATATCTCCTTTTCGAGTTTTACCGTAATGAAATAACGATCGCGCGAACGATGCCACGTTGACACGATGTATATAGTTATAAGACCTCTGGTTTTTCCTCACTGCAGATATATTGAATTTCGATTTACTGATGCAGGATAATGAAAGGAAATTATTTCGTGCATTTTATCGTGGTATGCAGACGCAAAAACTATTTACTTCTATGCACTGCAAGAAAAAGATTTGTAATATAATATGGCTCTAATGGAAAAATAAAATTCAAGGATAAAAGCAGAGCATAAAATAAATGCGGGAATAGAAATTCTACAGAATTCTGTAAAAATATTGAAGAGCTGTTGAAACATTAAACCCAACATTAAACTTAACATTAAACCTAATATTAAATCTAAAACCCGCATGCATTGATCAAATTAACATTTGATATGATATTAAAAGAGTTTCTA
Organism: Temnothorax americanus; assembly: GCF_048541705.1. Classification (NCBI taxonomy): domain Eukaryota; kingdom Metazoa; phylum Arthropoda; class Insecta; order Hymenoptera; family Formicidae; genus Temnothorax; species Temnothorax americanus. The sequence continues at coordinate 132,913 of NW_027509307.1, read as the reverse complement.
TCTGGAGAGAGAGAGCGACTAAAATATATTTAATGAATCTTTTTTTCAAGTAAACGGTAAAGTTTTTATGATCGATCTTTTTGGGGGTATTATTTGATAATTCCCCCAAAGATATCATCGATTTAGTTTGTAAGTGACTGTTTTAGCATATTGACTTTATTACAGATCGAAACGTTTGTCACATTATTTATTCAAATTTATAACAAATTCTTAGCATATACATCTAGCTTGGTTCGTTAGCCCCTTTTGTCTCCTTTGTTTTTAATTTTTCCCTAAACCCTAACCTGTTGTTATAAAAAGATATATTTTAAGAAGCAAAAATCCAAATCAGAAAATTGAAACTCTCGTTATGTATTTACTCTTGAACAACATTTCAATACATCCCCAGTAGATGGTTCCTCGTGGGTTTTATATATCATACAGGTATATTAAATAGGTTTTATATGGACTTTCAATATATTTTAGGCTGCGGTGTGGAGGCAGTTCATGTTTGTAAAGAGCTAACGGTACTTTACTAGCTTACAGTTATTTACGCCGAACAATAAGTGGTTTTCGTTCGTTGACAATGTAGTTATAAATAGCCTATATTTCTGTCTTTATACCTTCAATAGAATGTGGCTGCTTTTCTTTACAATTAAATCATTTGGTGAAATTTAAATTAGATCATAAATCAATTTTCCTTGACTTTTCCCTCCTAAACAGCTTGTTCTCCTTTTAAGATTTTTAAATTCATGCGTTTTCTACCTGGCCAATGCATTCCTTTTCTTATATACTACCACATCGTCATGTGATTTAATATATGTATAGCATATTTTTATCGTTGCCATCGTTTATGTACGTCGTGATTTTATGCCGTATTTTTCTTTTTCCCCACACTGCCGAAATGATTCCTAAAGTATTTTTTGTCCTGCTGTGCCCCATAATAAAACGTTCAAATTCTTCGGATTTAAAAATCACTTCAGAAAGAAGACCGTGTTTTATATACAAACTTGATTTTATCGTGTCCAATATTTTGTTGCTGTGTTTTTCTGTTAGATTTGTAACTCTAAACACAGCGACAAAAATCTTCTTTTTTTTTCCATTTCCGGATATACGTAATTTTGATGATGGAAAAATTCCCAACTTGTGAATTTTTCTCTATTTCCGATTCGACTGTCGAAAAGGTCAGAAAAGTTCATACATTACTTTGGAGGCAATGTAAATTTGTTCAAAACTGGGATAATATGAATTCGACAGAAATTCGTTGCATAAATTCTACATCTCGCAAAACAAATTTACGCTACTTATCCTAACACCCAATATTCTCATCGCTAGAGTAAGTCAACAATTTATTTCAAATATTTTGTTTATTAATGAATCTGAATTTATTATCGGAATATATCCGCAAAAGCATTGCAATACTTATTCCAATCCACGAGCGCTAGCCTTAAATTAATTTTGTTTTTGCCTGTTTTGCAGATCGGATCATTGATAGCAGAAAATACAACGAAAAAATTTATTATGCGATATGCATGCATATGATCGAGAATGATATTTTCATTCTTTATTTTCAGCTTTTCTGCAAATGTGTACTTACACTTTGAGCGCTAGATGTGCTATACCGTCTTGTACTTTGTCTCACAGTCCAACGATTTCTTTGAAATAAACGTTTTCTTTGCCTTTCTAGATATGTACGTGTTATCGTGATCTTTTACGGTCCATTCCCGAAGAATTTTCGTATGCATTGCTTGAAGTGTGAAAGCGTTCTGCTCGCTCATTTTCTTAGTGACAAACTGTTCGAATATTTTTTTTGACCGTTGAAACTGCTATTAAATCTAAATATATTAGGGGAAGAATATCCTATATAAAGGAATAGTATATAGAGGATTAAATCCCTTGTTGGGGCAAGGACAAACTTATATAGATATGGGTCTACCTTTGTGCCTTTGTGGGAAAATGATAATAGGGAACGACACAAATCACCAATTTCTGCGGAAAGAGAGATTCGGACATTCCATTCACTTGTAAATTTTACAGGTATCACCAAAATATTTTAAGGACATATTTTTAAGATCTAAAACTTGAAAAAATGCGAGAATAAATTTTGTTATATATAATTATATATAAGATATGTTCATTTCAATATATATATATAATAGATGTTTCCTCTCTCTCTCTCTCTCTCTCTCTCTCTCTCTCTCTCTCTCTCTCTCTCTCTCTCTCTCTCTCTCTCTCTCTCTCTCTCTCTCTTATAGTATAATTTCTGTTCTGTTAATAAAAAGAATTAAAAGGATAATTATATAATTATCGCATTGGTTTTTTATGAAAGTGAAGTTTGAAGTAATGAAAAAAAATTGCCCATATTATAATTATATATAAATGTAATAATCGTACATAAAATATGATTACACATGTACGTGATCATATATATAAAATATAATTTAGTCGCAATTTTACTTTTTAAAGAAAAACAATGCAAAAGCTGTTTTTAAAATTATTTTTCAATTATTCTTATTTATACGGACAGCTCGACGGACAGAGATTATGCAAGAAAAAGAAAATAGGCATTTTGTACATCTATCTAATATAATTATAGATTTTTACATATACTTATTTCTATATAAAAAATATTTATCGAGTGCCACAGAGGCACATGTTAATTATATTTGATATAATAGAACGACTTACAATTTTAGTCCTAATCCGAATTGTTAATTAAATCTTGTTGGATTAATGAATTTGGTATTGGTTGCTTTCCATTTACATCTAAAACTCAGATAATTCTCACTTGTGATGTCATTCTGTCTTTATTATTCATCAATTGCCAAAAAGGATAGAACGGACGTCACAAGTGAGAATTATCTGAGTTTCGACGATGTGAATGAAAAGCACCTATTAATTAAATCCTAACGAAATTAAATGTCTTAAATATATAAATCTTTTGTTTCACCGTTCGATTTCCCGTCTCATACATATTTTCCGAGATTTCGTCCCTTCGCAATCATTCGCAAATTACATTCTCGTCCAATTTTAATTAGTTAACACTCGCGGTCGTAGATAGCAGCGGCGGACAGTAAATATAAGTGTCGCCATCTTCGAACAATACGACGAATCAATTCTTATCTTATGTGCGTAAGGTGTGTTATTTTTGTTACTTGTCTCGCGACAGTGATACTATACGTTTGACGTAACGCTTTTGGCGACGACGTAGTGTACAGTTTTGTTTACGAAAGGACCTCTTTAACTCATGAACATGAGCACCGCGAGATAATTCGGTAATTACGTTTATTCAACATAAAACAATACGTGCACGAGCAAAGAAATCTCCGGCACTTGCGACGCTACGTCAAAACTGAAGAGAAGGGAAAAAAGAGAGAGAGAGAGAGAGAGAGAGAGAGAGAGAGAGGGGGAAATAAAAAGATTGATCTTGTTTCATTTTTAAATAGCTCGACATTTAACTGTGTACAGTGTATATAATTCCTGAAACGTGTCGTCTTCTGATGTTTACACGATCAACATAATTGGATTTGCGACTATACGTACTTAACTGCATCTTGCTCGATAGGCTAGCGTTCTCGCTTTTCCAACGCTTCATCTCGGTTATACCGTGGACGACACTTCCGAGTTGAATGTCTAAATGCTCGACGGAAAGAAAAGCCTTTCGCTTGTCTGCACTTTAACCCGTCGAGATTAATATCGTACAGATGTCGTTCGAGTAATTAATTCAACATGCATAGGATTAACGTAGGTCAACGCTGGTCAGGGGCGTCGGGGCTCTCGCTCTCGAGTCCTCTTTTAACTTCTAACTAGAGTCCCTCGAGTAAAGAGTTTTTCGTTCACCGTCCACCATTTTCAGACCAACTGCGAAGCGCTTTTCAAAAACGTTCAAGTCAGTTTTAGTATCTATGCAGTTTACTGATAGAAAAATAAATTTAATTCGCTAGTTTATATGTATATAAATATTATTATTGCTATAATAAATCTGTAAAAAAAGAGATAACAGTAGAATATGCAATTTCTTCGTAGCTATATAGTCTGAAACATAAAACAGTTTAATAAAAAATTGTCTAATTCTTACTTGAGACGTTCTATCTCTGGGCAATGTAATTAAGCGTTGAATACGAAAATAGTACGCTTTGATTTGTTAAACAAAGCGAGATGATTCGATGCGCAAGTTGTCATTTAATTTAATTCATTGAACGTGTTTATTGATATATATGCCGATTATTGCCAAAAAAAACCAAGCCGTTTATATACGCAAATGGAGATGGAAATTTTGTCAGAAAAGCCACATTTTCCTACATTTCCATTTTTTTTTTTTTTTTTATATTCGACACAATACTGGGTTATATTAAATGAATGAACGAAATTATTGCAGGTGGATTATTAAATAAATTATATTTCAGCACGAATGTATAGCTGCGTTTAAAGAATACTAATTAAAGTTTTAAAAGCTTCATAAAACAGGAAGTATTAATTCACAACAGATAATAATGGAATGATTTTGTTTTTCAGACTATATCCATAAGTCGAGTATGTGCAGGAAAAAAGTTCGGAGTGACAGACAATTTGACAACGTGGATTATACACAGCTTACGGAAACCGATAATGGTTTCTTTGATTCACAGGTGGGTAAAAAACAATGTGACAAATCAGCATCATAAAATATAGTTTCTTTGCGTTGTTATTGCGCTTGAGAATTTATTATTTAATACCTCAAATTAATTCTTTATCAATTGCATTTAAAACGTTGTGTTTCGTTACAAGCATCGTGTTATCTGTAAAAAAGTGATACTTTCTTTCATTTCAGTTTGTAAGCCCACCAGTGAAGATACCATGGAAGGCTATTACGTTAGCAGCCCTCCTATTCGTTGGAGGAACCGTTATGCTCATTATGGGAAGCCTGATTGTGAGTGGGCACATCGACTCGAAAGTAAGATTTATTTTATTGTGTTGTAGATATGTAAGATTATATAAAATTGTAATTGTACTGTGACGTCTTTCAAGTAGTAATTTTGAGCATGTATGCAAGTATATCACACGTTATTAAAATAAAAATTCTGTTTACGTTACAGTATTCAGATCGGATGTGGCCAGTGATAATTTTAGGGGCCTTGATGTTCATACCTGGGGCTTATCACATGAGGGTAGCTATTCTAGCGTATCAGAAAGTACCTGGTTATTCTTTTGACGATATACCTGAGTTTGATTAAGATTTATGCATACGTGCACAAAGTACTTATTTATTGACTCTATTTTAAAAAAAATCAATTTAATGATGAGAAATCTTTTGTTCATATAGTAGATTAAATTGCATAAAGAATATATATTTCGTGCTGGGGTATCTTGTATAGAGTTAAAGTAGCGAAATGAAACACATTTTTAGCAATTTATGACTATTACCACTGTGTTCCTTTATAAAATATCTTCTTTACATTTACGCAAAAAAAAAAAAAAAAAAAAAAAAAAACCACTACAATGCAGTGTTTTGTTAGCAAAAACGTGATAAAAATAATTTAAAAATAAATTCATCTATATTTATAAAAACAATTGTGATCAAAATACAGCATTTATTACGAAATGTTGGAATTACATAATATGTTTTCATGTTTGTATTATTTTCTCAGACCTGATAAATATATATGTATGTAAATTAATTACCACATGTGTACAGAATTTTTTAAATTTACTTTTTTATATATTTGTTTATTACGTATAATTTTATACATACAAGGTAAATAGATAATCGTGTGATAAAAATTTATATATAAAATTGACAATTGTGATGGTATAACATATTTGTATGCTACATGATAAAACGATTGATAAAGTCACAAAAATATAAATGTCTGTAATATAAAAAAAATAAAAATTAATAAACAAATCTTTAGTATTTCTCTTTACAACACATCTTAAATGTCATGTCACATAATACAGAAATAAAAAATTGTAAATAAAATCTATGGAAATCGTAAATATATTTTCTAAACATTTTGCGCGCACGATTTTCATTACTAATTTTATTAAAGTCTGAAGTCTGGTCTAAAGTTCTCTGTTAAAGCCTGGTTAAACCATTGTTGAGCTTTTTAATCAAACTAATCATAGTATGTGTATATAGCGTAAAAATATACACTCTTGGCATTATAAATTTTTTTTGTCAGTATAAGGATGTCAGATTTTAAGAGGATACGGTATCTCATTTTTCGATACTTTCTCTCTCTCTTTTTTAACATTGAAACAATTAATATTAGTTGATATTAATAAGTAGGTATTAATGTTGTGTTACTTAATCTCGTAATGCACTACTGCTCGAGAATAAGAAGTATGATATTAATTACAATGTTCGGTTTTTAAATAATTTATGATACTTTTGCTTTGTAATTTACATATTCTACCTTTCCTGCAAGGCATTAATACTAAAGGTGGATCAAATCGAGTTTTCACAACGTTTCTGATTAATGTCTTTATGTTCGTAATAGCTTTATTATTGTAATAGTTCTGCAATTCCGCGCAATACAACTGCTCAGTATATTTTATCTGTAAATTAAAAACATAAAATGTGTGATTGAAAAAAATATAGTATAAATAATTATAAAATAGAAAGGATATTGTTAGTCGTACTGATTAGTATGCCAGATATGTAAAATGTTTTAAATATAATTTGTAAGAATCTTATTTATAAAAAAAAGTGCTTACCTCCAGGATAAGGTATACTTTGATACTTTGAGGTTTAGCAAACTCAATCGCATGCCCAAAATTTATCATAAGATTTTTTAACAATTGCAGAAATATAAGATACATTTCTTCTTCTGTCAAATCATTATTTATAATGATGTGTGTTACTGGCCACAACTATATTGCGAATGTATAATAAATATATTCGTATTAAATAATTTAAGAATTACAAGTGTTAAGGAAAAAAGTATATACAAAAATATATTATAAATATATCAGAGGAAAAAACATCGTACATAAGTTGATTAGAGTTATATTCTATTTTGATTATATTAATGTGTAAATAAAGTTAATTACATATTTACCTTCATTGTTGGGTAGACACCTATGCCTTCTGCGTAATTATATATCTGTCTGGCTAGACCTTCGTCCAGGTGAGTTAACGTTGCAATTAGCGCACGACACGTTGTTGTACTTAACGCAAAAGTATATTTAAGTATTAAGTTAGCCATCTCTATGATTAAATTCGTGTCTTTTTTTGACAAAGATAATATTGTTAATTTGTCCACGTAACAAGATAAATCTAAAAAGGTAAAGGATAAATTTTATTGCTATGAACGTTATTAAGAACATAATATAATTAGAATTAATTTACGGTATAAATATGATAATGAATCGCGAGAATATGTGCATATAAAATTCTACTTTACCTATTGGGTAATATTGACTGTATTGATCTTTAAGTAAAAATTGGAAAATAAAGACGGCATGTTCAATAAATTCATTACAAAATGAATCCAATAAGATGTGCATTATTTTGTTCCGTACACGCTCATCGTTAATGGTACTTTTAACATACCACTTATCGCGACTGGTACATATAATATTTTGGTCTGAAAAAATTAATACAGGTAAATAATGTATTAATATGAGAAATAACGATAAAAAAAAAGATAACTTTTGAAATATATTTCGTATGTCAATTTTTTTATAATTAACAACGAATTAACAACGTTAATTCGTTAAAAATCAATTATATATTTAATGTCAAATAATTTTATATTAAGAGTAATTGTGAAGTTTATGTTTATTGTCAATATTTTCCACTTATTATTTATATGTATATTAAAATTTCTGAAAAAACAATCGATCTCTGCAAATTTAACTCACATTTAAGTAAATCATATGCTTTTACGACCTCTTTGTTAGCTAAGTGAATTTCAGCTGTTAGCAAGAAATACTCGGCATTGTATGGTAAATTATACATATGAAGTGATTGAATCAACCATAATGCAAGCCCCCAGGCCTCCTTGTCCACTAAATTGGTCAAAATGTCTAATCCTATTTCAAATAATACTTTACCCAGAATGTTGAAGGTACCCATTTGGACTGAAAAGTCCAAATATACGAATTAGGTAAAATTGTAAATAAAATTTGTAGTCTAAAATTCATTAATATTTCATTTATTTTATTATAATACGTTATACAACATGTGATACATAAAATATATCTGATACATACACCGTAAGTTATTCAACCAATAAAGAATATATATATATTTTTTCATAATATTAAATAAAAAATATATTTTAGAATGTCATTATGTGTCAAAAATATTGTAACTGTTAGTATAAAATTATATCTTTTGTCATATATATAACTCTTGATACTTAAAATCTACAAAATAATATATATTACATGCATTAGTTTATATATAGTTTATATATATAAGTTGTATTTCTATATATGCATAATAATAAGTTTGTAGATATAAAAGTTGGTCGTCATCATATTATAACTACTTGATCAACAATATGAAATATGAACAATGAGGAGAAATAAAATCATTTTAATAAAATAATTATGTACTATATAGTACAGTGTATAGTATATGTTATAGTATAATACAACCTATATTATTTAATATATCTCAGGTATTTCGTGCGTTATTTAAAATATTTATTACCTGTACGACGTATGATGTTTGCTAAGTGGTACTCTGAACGTTTTACTTCTGTTCGAAGTATACTACAACAAGAGCGAACAAATAACGTAGTTTCATCCTGCATTTCTGAATAATTTTTTAAGATATTAATAACATAATCATAATCTTGATGTAGAAGTCCTTTCTTAAATCTCTCTAAATCCACATAAAATTTCCAAAGATGTTTATGTTCTCTATAAGCGGATCGTGCTTCGGATAAATCATCTACAAAAAATAGACAAATATATATATATATACATATATATATATATATATATATATATATATATATATATATGTAAAATATATATACACAGAAAAAAATGATGTACTACCACCAGCATTGGACTCATTAAAAATAATTTTGTTAATTCAATAACGGTACTAATGAAACCAATAAGATCTTATTAAGGGCATGACGTATTTGTTCCATTAATATTGTTATTAAATTAACAAGATTATTTTCAATCACTGTTGTTAGCTAATGCTGTTAATACATCATTTTTTCCGTGTACATATATAAAATAGTTGTATGTTTGAAGGACTTTTTATAGAAAAAATATGTATGTATGCATGCGCGCGCGCACATACACATATTCTTTCATAGCCAACAATAAAATGAATAATTACCGATAGGTCGCAGTGTATAACTTTCCTCGTTCACTTTGGCTATATGGTCCTCGTTTTCATTTGCACTTTTATCTATAAAAGTACTACTGTGTTTCGGAGATTCTATCTGTGACATATTTCCATCGGGAGAAGCAATAGTTTCCGATAACCTTTCTCCAAAATTCTGAACCAATACCACAGGAGGATGAGAAGATTGAGAACCAATAGGTTCCGATAAGCTTTCTCTAAAATTCTGAACTAATACCGCAGGAGGATGAGAATTGTTTGCAGTTTTACCAGCCAATAAGCTTTTAAAGCGTTCTATCACGTCTTTGTCCAATGTTGATAGTAACGTAGAACGAACTTTTCTTATCAAGTTATCATTAACATCTTGAATATCAGTGAATTTTTCATTCACTATGCATTCAACTAATATCTTCTGGATAATATGTTGTGGTATTATGTCCGGTGACACTTTCAAAATTAAAGTTCTCACGGTATTCCAATATTCATTCGGTTTGATGTGTTTTTCAATACATATTAATATGTTTGTAAGATTGTTTGAATTTGTAATCGGCGTAACGTAGTCCACCAAACGATCTACGATTGTTTTTAAAGACATTTGTCTATTCAATAACTCTGTAATAGTATTATTTGTGATGTAATTCTTTGTAAATAGTGTTAATAATTCCCCCGTATGAAACATTCGGTATATTGTCAAAATTTGGTCAATAGTTAATTTTTGTAATGACTTTATATATATCATTCTGCACAAAAAACTATAGCCAGACTCTAATGCCTCTTTCATCGTATCTAGTATCGCTCCAGGATCTTCCAAGTAAACTCTAATAACGAGTTCCTGCAGCTAAAAATGAGATCAAGTTAGTATACAAATGGTTATATGGAGAGACAAAAGCCATAGTAGTGCAAGTCAAATTTTTTCAAATATTTATATATTGTATAGATTATATACATCTATGCACACGAGTCAATATTTTAAAAAATTTGACTTACACTACTATGTGGCTTTTACCTCTCCATGTACAAGAAAATAAAATAATAGAGTATAAAATAAGTGTACTTACGTCGTGCATGTATCTACAGTGTGCTTGGTTGTAACAGATACCTCTTCTCAATAGCATATAACAATATCCATTGACAAGGCTAAAAATTTTGCTCTTAATATTTTTTCTCACCCATTGAGATTTTACCACTTCTATATTTTGGATAAGTGGTGGTCCTTTTGATACAGTTTTAATTTCAGGTACACAATCTGTAGTCCGTCTCAATTGATTGTTAAATTCCCTTTTTGTCTCATCAGTTTTATTCCATTCTTCTGTATCATCTTCTTCAAATTTTGCATACTCTTTGTTAAATTCCGTTGCGTTCTGTTTTATATACTTATTAAAACTGCTAGTAGTCATTATATATGGTACATCAGAATGTAAAGATTTGCTTGGTTCGTTTTGTTCACTTAAAAATGTAGACGTTACACGTGGTACAGCAGAATGTAAAGATTTGCTTGGTTCGTTTTGTTCACTTAAAAATGTAGACGTTACACGTGGTACAGCAGAATGTAAAGATTTGCTTGGTTTGTTTTGTTCATTTAAAAATGACATCACTTGTGGTACATTAGAATATAAAGATCTCCTTGGTTTGCTTTGTTCACTTAAAATTGCACTTTCAGAGCTGTAAGAACAAATAAATTTCTAATTATTGAGAATATTGTAACTTATATACAATAGATATTATTAAATTGCAAAATATATCCATTAAAAAAATTATTAACCTTTCAGAAAGTTACAAAATATTAATAATATAATATTAAATTCCGTCAAATTTGTTTCCAATTTATACTTACAGATTTGTATCAAATGATTCTGCAAACAGAGAAATGCAATCGTCATCGTCATCATCATCATCATCATCATCATCTTTATCTTTATTTCCGCCAGTTGTATATTTCTTTCGTATATTAGTATCTTCAGAAATACTTTTATCAATTTGATTTATATGTTGCGTTTCTTTCGGTGAGCTAGGATAATCCATGTGATTGCTGCAAACTAGATCCGTTTGAATATCTTTCTCTTTATCCAAAGTTTTACTAAAAACTGGTTCTTCATCGAAAAAGAGTCTTCTGCAAAATGTCTTGTTTTTCATTGTACTTGTTGAAGCACTTGTATCATTTTCATTATTTAAATCTATTTGCTTAGACTCTACATTATTTTTATTATTTAACTTATCTTCAGATGTCGATAGTTTAGGAGATGGTTTTGATCTTTTTTTATTCAAACGTTCACGTAAGTCTTGCTCTGTTTCTTGCTCTTCGGAATTATTTTCTTCAACTATATTTGATTCTAATGTTACCGTTGTATCGCTATTTGAAAAGTCATCAAATTCTTGACTTAATGATTTAGCACATTCTGCATTATTCTGCAGCCAAGTAGTTCTATTTAATCTCCTTTTTGAGTTAAAGTTCATATGTATAGTATCTTTTGCTGTACGCTTTCGATTTTGATTAGCATTTACATTATTATGATTGTTATTTCTTAATTCTATCAAAGAATCATTTTTACGATCTATTTTTACACCGTGCAGTTTCTTATTATCTATATTTTCATGTCTTAAATTAATGCCATTAAGAGCTAACGTAGACTCCGATATGTCTAACATATCCATTGATCTATTTATCTCAGATGTATGATGTTCATTTTCTCTGAGAATGTTTTTGGATCCAAGTGTGTTATCATTATCAACGCAAGAAACTTGCTTCAAATTGCTATTAGTATTATATCTATCTTGTTCTAGAAAAACTTGTTTAGAAAAACTATTCTGTAAGCTCTTATCGCTCATGTTTACTTTCATAATTTTTACAGTACCTTTTGGTAAAATATAATTTCCAGTTATTTTTGGTAGTTTCTTTTTGTTATTATTATTTGTCTTATTTGCACATTGTTTTTTATTACATGTTGTAAGAAACTCAGACTGTACTGTAGTACCATTAGTCTCGGACGCTGTTGAATAGATGGGCTTGGAAACGAATGCTTCTGAAACACCTATTACCTCCATAGTACTATCTGTAGTCAGAGATGTATCGCTCGATCTCGTTCTCGCATAGATTTCTTTCTGATCTTGGCTTCCATTTATGTTATTATATGTGGTCAAAACATTGTCAGAAAGATTCGCGTTTTTAGATTTAAAATTTGTCTTAACGTCTTCAGATGTTCCAGAAAATTTATTTTCTACGTCTTCCGTATTATTTGTATTTGATAATACAACTAAAAAGATAAAGTGTCCTTTTAATAGATTTCTTAAACTAAATTTTTAGAGATGTCTTTTGCTTCTAAAACATTATCAAACGTAAAATTAATAGCAGATTAATATTATACCTTTAACGCTTTTATTCTTTCCAATGTTCAAAGGATAATGTTCCAATTTTACTTTGCAAACTGCTCCACCAGCAATAGCAGCTTTATATAAGGTATTATTATTATTATGCTTTTTGATGGAGTAACATTCTGTATCCGACTTCTGTGGAGCTTCCACCGGATGAGCTTCATTGGATATCTCTTGCATCTTGCTATTATAATCAGTAACAGTTAAAGTTTTTGCATCCAAATAAGTATCACCATCAGAGTTGAATTTAACTGATTCCAAACTTGTACCTACTTTATATATATATAAAAAAAAATAGATAAAATTTTACACATCGCAATACACAGAATACAACGTAAATAAGTTCATCATATGTTACCTGATTTATCGACGTATTTTCTTTTAGATCTATCTTTCTTCCCTTTTGTTGGTTTTCTCTTATTACGACTTTTATTATTTACTGGCACAATCTTCTCTTGTGCGAGACTGCAATACGTGTTCGAAGATACGCTAGATGTTTCGTTATTACTTTTACTCGAAAGTGACTTAATACTAGTATCACGTTTTAATTGTTGCTTTCGTGCTACAAATCCCGGCTGAATTACTTTAGGACACCGATCGTACAACACGTCGCTTAAAAGTTTAAGATTTGTACATTCTTCGTTTTTCTTTTCAGTTAATTTTTTCAAACAACTCCTTGTTATACGAGTAGTTTCATCCGCTGTATTATCTTCCCGCACATTTTCCTTTAACATCCAATTAGAATTTTTAGGTGTATTAATACATGGCGACGAATGTTCTAACTCTTCTTTTTTCTTTTCAGAGAAACGCAATTGGTAACGTTGAACTAGATCTCTATCTACAGCAATGTTATGCAACACAACCATACACTTAGGAAGGTCTTTCAACGCTTCTAACTTGTCATTACTTTTTGCCCGTGCATTTTTCCTGTCTTTTGTCTTTTTTCCCATTCTGTTTGATTAACTACTAATACATACGTTGGTGCTAATGCTTTATGAAAACCAGTTTTCAATATATCTTCACTGTCAATAGTAATAAAGTCCTTTAAGCGTCTAACTTGAACAACGCATATCTTCATCGCTCTAGATCTTCGAGAAACGTTTACATATTATTCTTCACGTTACAACCGAACATCGTGCGTGGTGAGCATCGCGGATACAGTATAAATCAACCTAATGGAAATATATCCAGCATTCAATAAACGAGGCAAGATGCATGGGGGATTTTACACATCAACAATTCACACGGGGACACGGACGTTGTGCGAAAAAATACACGGTGGCCCGACAAGAAAGAGACACATCGGGGGGAAATATCAGATTAAAAGGCCATTAGACCCACTTTTATCCTCTCTCCTCTCTCCTCTCTCTCTCTCTCTCCACGATAATCGACAATCCACGTTAATCCTCCTCGTTGTGCAGTTCTTCACACACCTCAATCAAGTACATCGACACGATTATTACTCTTACATCTGTTTATCCGCATCCAGAAACGTGCGTATACGCACATCACGTGCGACGACGTGCGTGTATTTCTCGGCCCAGAGACGGTCTTCCAGAGGCTGCTGGCTGATAAAGGTGCACGAGCTTTACGTTAATCGGTCGCGGACCAATTCGCAATGAAGTCCCGCCGCCACGCCGGTTCGCCGCGAAAATATTCAAGTTACTCGCTTCGAGAATCGCAAGCATTTGTATCGATATATATCCAGCGACGTCGGCGCCGCCAATTCACGCGTACTACGTAGGCGGTAGGAGTAAACGTAGGCAGGGTACGGTTTCTGCAATATCGACCATCGGTGACCCGTTGTCGTCGCACGCGGCACGCGGCCGCCACGACTATGATGCTGTGTTGCTCGTTAAAAGTTGCGGATCGCATATTTTAGCCGAGCTATTAGAAATTGTAATTTGTAATTATTCACGTCGAGCATGGACTACAAGGATGAGCAGCGCAACGAGATCGAGGCCTTGGAGTCGATTTATTGCGGGGAATTGGAGAGTACGTATCGCGAATCCAACCTGTAACCGATGCATGTCGGAGCGAGGCGGACGAGATGCGTAGCCTAGTGATAATACTGAGCTTTCGATAATGAATTACTGTTTGTCACGAGTTAGGGCCCGAGCAAAATGGCTGTTTGCAAATTTAAGACAATATTTTATGCTTTAAATCTTCGTCTTTAGCAATACTTGTGTCTCAAGTCTTACAAACGTTGACATTTCCTACGCACGTTTAAAACTTGACGCAAAAGACAGTATTGTGCGTTACCAAGGACAGACTCAAAGCATGAAGCATTATCCTAAAATTGTAAGTCAATCGTTCTGCTCGGGCCCTAATACGCGTGTGTATGTTGTACAGTTTTAGCGACCGAGCCGTTTTACACATTTGCCATAGCGATCAAGACGGAGGAATATGAACCAGAGACTGTCAATGGTCTCGGCTGTCGATTGGAATTTACGTATACGTCCAAATATCCGGATGAGCCGCTGCTCATATCGATCACGGAGCAGGAAAATCTCGAGGATGGCGACGACGAGAAATTGAAGGCACATCTGGCGGAACAGATGAGCGAGAATCTTGGAATGGTAATGGTCTTTACGTTGGTCAGCGCAGCTCAAGAATGGCTCAATGTACAATGGGACAGAATAAAACTGAGGAGAGAACAGACTGCGGCGAAAAAGCAGAAAGAGGAAGAAGAGGCGGAAAGGGTAAGGGTTTTTATATTACAGATATAGATCTGCATAGATGGCAATTGTAATAATGTTCCTTTTGCTTTTATATGTAGAAACGATTCGAGGGAACTCGCGTAACCGTGGAATCTTTCCTAAGCTGGAAAGAGAAGTTTGATGAAGAAATGGGCTACACAAAACGGAGAGAATTGGCAGATCGCGAGGGCAAAAAGTTAACGGGCCGGGAATTATTTATGACCGACAAGACGTTGGATCAGTCGGATCTTAAATTCTTAGACGACGGTAACTTATATTTTTTGTTTCCCGATTACTTTAAATCTGACTTTTATGTTGAAAGATGCTGGATATTACATGTTATGTAATTTTAATCACGTAGGCGATGCTGTAAAAGTAGATGAGAGTCTGTTCCAAAATCTGGATGATCTAGATTTAGATGACGACGAAGACGACCCAGACTATGATCCAAATATCTCGGATGATAGTGCCTAAACAAATTTGATTCAGTAGCCACCAAAGTGATACGTAGAACTAATTGAACAGGAATTTACTAAATTATTTCTAAAGAAAAAGGAAGAATGAGTAAAGTATATATTTTAAGTACTAGAATTTCTCTTGCCAAGCTGGATACTGTATTTAGCGAAGAGTGGCAGTGATGAACGAATCGGCATGGTTGAAACAGAAAATACGATATTTCTTCAACCGATGCTTTATTGGAAGACAATTCACAAAACGGAATATTTAAGGAATGAGATAATTTTTATACTTATGTATATATAAATTATGTTCGTAAGCTTTGATTATATTAAAGAAACCTATATCTCGTATTAATATTAGTCTTTCCCTTTTATCTTGGTATTTATCACAAAATATATATAGAAAAAGGGGTACAAGATAAATATATATCTAATATACGAAATAACGACCAGGATTTAACATTTATTCATAATCTTTTAACGTTATAATTCGCATAGTAGCAGTTCACAAACATTTCACAATTTAATGGAATCTATATTCTGCGATGTACAATACTGTCAAGACCATGGCAGCATGATACACTTTTCTGTACACAAATGGCACAGACTTGAGTTCCTTGTTTTGTGGCAGTAATTAAAAAATGTAATCAATATTATCGATAAATACTTATTTCATATAACATAGATGCCTTTTGTCAAAGATTTATTAGATCTGTAGCAGTCTTTTACAGAATACAAGAATGCGCATCACAAAGTACAAACATATTGGTGTTATAATGTTTTGATGTATCATAACGGTTCTTCTAGTTCATTGCATGATCACTCCATCGCCAAAGACTAACAAGATTAAAACGAAATTATTTTGTCATGTTATTCGCGAATTTTTTCATTTACCGTAAGTTCTTACTTCGAAAATATTCACAAAGGAGGTAGTGATTTGTTTCTGATGAAGGATCACGTATCAAATAATTCTAAGAAAAAGCAGCTATTCGTTAACTAACTAACGGCTTTGAAATACAAATGGGTCACGTACTGTGCATGCACATAATACAGAGTGGTATCACGCTATTAGAAATAACTTTACGATTATTTCAGGTGAATATCTTAGAAAAATAAATAATCTGTAATGTACTGGAATACTTGACAATCCATGTCGAAGTTAGTGAATAGTGAATAATTCTATACTATTCAAATATGATTCTGCGAAGTGTCAAACATCGCTACGTCATTGCGTTAAATACAAATACATAAATAAGTACGCATTTATTCAAGTACATTTAAACGCATAAGAATATCGACAAATTGTAATTTCTTAATACTAGAGAGTACAATATTTGTGTGATTCACACACTAATAATTTATTTTCTGACTGCAAGAAGTTAAATTAAGAAGTTTGTGTCAAAGTGGTCGTCTCATGTTTCGAGTTTAGACTCGCCAACGCGTCATAATCTGTTGGGAGAAGAACACAATTAATTATACAAAACGGTAGCTCTACGAGTTTACCTAAGCGATGTTACACCCTTGTAAATTATTATTATATGAAGATAAAAATTATTTTTAGAAATGCAAATAGATAATTCGTCCTTGGAAGAGATGTATTTTCAATCGCTTGGATAAACTTAATTTTGATGTGTATAAGTTCAAGATTGTTTATCAAATAATACGTTTAGTATATGTATATTCAAACTAAATTACAGAGATCTTTTTGCTCATCAAACAGTTATAATTATATAAGCATATATTCTATCATGTCCGTAAGATGTTAATATTGCGTACGTTATGCAGCATGCCATTCCCCTAAGCTTATGACACACATCTAGAGCCAGATATTAATCTAGCAAATTTTGCAATATAAACACAAGATATATTGTTTTTTTCATTCCAAAAAGAATAATTTATTTTTTCATCGTAAAATTATATCCTTGTTTTATCTATCTCATCATACATATTGCATATATTTGATCTTTAGAACAAATATTTCGGGATATAATTTATAAATAATATATAATTTATTAAATAATTTTAAAGTCTTCGTAAAATGTTCAGAAACATGTTGCAAAATGGTTCAAATGTGAAAGTTATATTTATAATTTTTATTTCTAGTTCTAGAGTCTTGTTCATGCTATGCATTCTATTCCTAAGTTGTAATCAGACTTATAAAAATACTAAAAATTAAAAAATATGCTTTTTCTAAATAATATTTAGGACTAAATCTGTCGCTGATGTCAAAGAAAGCAATTCTAATTTTTGGACAATTTTCTTTGATTTAAGCGTATTTATTTAAAGTTTTAATAAAGTTTTAAAGTATTAATAAAATAATTATAAAACACACATAAATCTATATATAAATATAAAATATTGCAAAGTAAAAATTTTCGAGCTGAAAGCGTGTGCTTCGGTCTTCGTTGGAGTTTCGGAAAATTCATTGGAGTTTTGATTCGTCTCAGGTTGTTTTAAGGTGATCGTGATAACTTCAGGAGAGGAAGAGGAGACGGATTTAAAATATTGTCTTGGAATCGTCCGTAAATGAGAAGTCAGAAAACCTAAACATATTAAATATCTTATGACCAATTTTAGATTTTTAACAGAGTTTCTAACGGAAAAAATTTAATTCTAAAGTTCAATTATTATTTGGATAATAACAGCTATTATCCTGACGTACATACATTTTCTTCTAACATTTAAAATGTGTAAAATAATACAATGTATTTTTACAAAATGCGATTTACAATTTTACTATGCAGCATAAAGTTTCTTTAGTTACTTTCAACTGTATTCCAGTAACAATTGCTATCTTTAATATTGATACATAAAAGGAGGACATTAGAATATTACATTGTTAGTTTATTGCAATAATAACATTGTCAACAATCGATTCATGCCGCCGTGTACTGTGTTAGCGATTCATTGCAGTGATGAAAGCACCATGGCGTTAGTTATCTGATGAAACAATCTTTCTTACGATTAAAACTGTTTATGAGTCGTTTTGCTGCTTGCACATGCTGTGAATGACATTGATTATAAGTCATTATAAGTTAAGAGACATCGATATTTTTTCATTAAAAATAATGATTGTCTCCAACTATTCCGGCCGATGGAAATCTGCTACAGATGTTTTAAATCGTGACGAATTTCTATTGTGTCTCTGAAAAAGATTTTAATTAAACTTCAGCGGTTTCCACCGAAAATTTATTGCCGAAACGAGTAAATAAAAAACGGACAACACTGTGAAGGAAATGGATACATTATATGAATATGAAGTGGGTGGTTACATCATAAAATAAAATATCTAAGCTTTGATAGTCTATCAGTAACATTAACGATTAACATAACATAACATTCTGAGAGAATAAGTCACTATTAAGAGAATAAGCATAAAATCGAGCAATTTTATTTTATCATTGCTTTTTTGCAAACTTTACGAAATAACACATTCCTAAATATTTTATAAAAAATCAGCAGCAAAATAATTTCATGCATTTTATGAAGCTTCATAATATAATCGTGGAAAAATGCAAAGAAAAAATAAAAAAGCGATGCGTAATGCATATCAAAACAAGAAAACAAGAGATTCTTTGATTCTTAATAAATCTTCTAAAGATTCTTGTTTGTTGCAATCAGACTTACTAACTACCTCGTTCATGCTGTCTATAAAGTGCTGCAACACTACTTATTACAACTAATTTTGATATTTATCTATCACTATCTAATTCTTCGATTCTATAGCTTATGAAAATGATAAATTTCACTTTATCGAGTGATGCGACGTATGTCGTTATGTGGTTAGGAGAATTGATCTAGAATCACAAAGTTCATCGTACTTACTTTTCCGGCAAGATACGTGGTTTGGCATAATCACCCGGCCATTCGTACAGATTTGGCAGTGGACTGTCATAGTTGGCATCATACATCTTACTCATGATAAATTGCAGCTTGTCTTTCGGCTCCGGATACTCGCTTGCCAAACCACCTACAGATATAATGATAGATAATAATACTAGCTAGTATTTTGTACTTACACAATTCTGAAATTATAACACCAACCTTTGGCATAAGCATAATTAGCTATTTTAATCGCGATGTCGATAGAACACTCGCGAATACTATTTAACGGCGGGTATAGACTACCCCTTTCGAGATCCTCATTTTTCACGTGATCGGCGACAGTTTGTGCCGAAATCAGGAACAAATCTTCGGTGATGTGATGCACTCCGGTCGCAATAACGCCTAAAGCAATACCGGGGAAGATGTATGCGTTATTACCCTGTCCAGGCTTATATGTTTTTCCTTTATATTTCACTTCACCGAATGGCGAACCCGAAGAGAACACACATCTGCCCTAAAAACACAGATGGGTTTAGTCTGACGAATCAATTTAATATGTCAAAAAGCAGAGTTATCGTTATCCTTATGCAATTTAAGATTATAATATATTCATACGTCGGTATGATCATACGCTTGCTGCGCCGTACATTCAGCTTTACTGGTTGGATTACTTAAAGCGAAAATCAACGGCCTCTCGTTATTTTTTGCCATCTCCGTTAAGACTTCAGGAGTAAATGCCCCTGCCGCCGCCGAAGCGCCTATGCGAACATTTCACTTCTGTACCAAGATCGTTTTTGTTTGAAGAATTCTGCTTACCTATCAAAACAGTAGGCTTGATTTCTTTCACAACTTCGATTAACGTCTTCATCACTTTGTGGTCCTTCGCGTACCAGATCTTGTGGCCTTCCAAATTACCCTCGGGCCGATTCTTTACGAGTAGCCCGTCAATGTCCATCATCCAAATACTATCGCGTGCCTGCTGCTGGGTGCAACCGTCAGCTTCCATCGCTTTGACACACAGATCGGCTATTCCAATAGCTGCCTATAATTAAGTAGAATAAATATTGTTGTATTGCAATCTCAAAACAAACGCATAAATGTTTAGTATCTTTGCACTACTTCGAAAAACAAACCTCTCCGGCGCCGAGGAAGACAAACTTATTATCTGACATTCTTTTCTTAGTTATTCTTTGCGACGCTAAGATTCCAGCCACCGCAACCGCCGCCGTACCTTGTATGTCATCGTTGAACGTACAGTACTTATCTCTGTATTTATCTAAGAAACGGAAAGCATTGTGGTTTCCGAAGTCTTCGAACTGAAACACAAAGCGTGTAATATTATCATGTTGTACGAATCATAGAATCATAGAATTTCACGAGATTTATATAAATTAAAGACATAATAAATTATATATATTTAAAAGTGTACACACACGATAGTTGCGTATGTTAGCTTACTTGAATAAGAACGTTTTGTCCGTACTTTTGCACGCAGGCAGCCATAAATTCGTCGATTAATTCGTCATACTCAGCACCTTGGCTCCTAGGCTTGTTAAGACCGATGTAGTGAGGATCGTTTCTCAGCTGCTCGTTATTAGTGCCTACATCAATAGTGATCGGGAGACATTGATGCGGTTTGATACCAGCCAGAGCTGTATAAAGCGCCAGTTTTCCAACGGGGATACCCATGCCGCATGCCCCGAGGTCACCGAGACCTAAAATTCGCTCGCCATCCGTTACACAGATAGCTCGCACCGCTTGTTCCGGCCTAAAAATACGAAATTATGGTGAGTATTGAAAATAAATTAATACGCTGTACTATACATAAAGCCATTAATCTTTCTCTCTTGCTCCGCTTGTTGTAGCGTGAAAACGTGCGATGCGTGTGACGCGTGGAATTCTATTTTTAGCGAACCAACGCCAAACACGCACTTTCCGTTTAAAACTCTACAGTGTCTTTTAAAAACTGTTCTTCCCTTGGAATAGCGATTACATTTTAATCAATCGTGTGAAAAGAACGGTAAAAGACAGATTGCAAACATAACTCTCTCGTCTCTTTTACAGATACGGCAATAATATTTCGTAGTATCTCTCCTTTGATACTAACCAATTATTCAAGATCTCGTAAATATGGCCCTTATCGTATATAGTAATGAAAAGTCCGCGAGGTCTACGATATATCACGCCAAACTTTTGGCAGGCCAAACCGACGGTAGGTGTATAGACAATCGGCATCATCTGTTCGATGTTTTCGCTTAACAAGCGAAAAAATAATCTTTCGTTCCTCTCCTAGAAATTATTTCGAAGAAATTAAGGGCAGATTCCCCAAGGACGAATAGACGCCGAGGTACTATATTTACCTGTAGTTCCACGAGATACAAGTATCGATTCAAATCCTCCGAGTATTTCATTACTGAGGCTTTGCACAGAGCCAGCTGTTCCTCTTGCGTCTTAAATCGGGGTGGCTGCAGCCCGTGTATGCCGAGGGCTATTCTTTCTTTCAGGGTGAACGCCAAGCCCTGTTATTATCAGGGAATATTCACGCTGTGAGATCGTGCGTCCGCTCTACCGAAGTAAATTCAAGGGGGGACAACGGTACCTTGTTTAGTCGGGGATCTCGGAGGTGCCCGATACCCTTTACCATATTTATCGGTACCACATCTCCCGAAACCTCGTGGATGTCCCTTCGCTGAACGTCCTTTACGCCGATATGCGAAGGTGGTAGCGTCCGCGTCCATGATCCTCCGCAATTTCTGCTGCTGGCCGATCTAAAAATACCCGTGGAATTTGTATCTCGCGACTTCGTCAAATTGCATTAATGTGCAATATTTTATTTTAATGATAAATTTACATACGGTGATATTTTTCAGGATACACAGAAAAAAAAGAAGTGTTAAATCAAAACTTATATACTCGTATATACACAACAATCTATATATTTTCTTATAAGAATTAAAATTGTTTTTCTTGGTTGAATGAACTATATAAATTACTTCATTCAAGACAGATTATAGATTGTTGCGTATATACGAGTATATAAAACTTGATTTGACATTTCTTTTTTTCCGCGTAAATTCTTTGCGGTGATTTAAAGGCTCATTAGCATTATAATTGTTAAATCAATCATCGATTTAATCATATGAATTTTCTACTCCAACGAGACTGTGTTTCAAGACCGACAAATAAATCGGCGTGCAGTTTGCGGTGTAGAAAAGTTTATATTAATTTATACAAAAAAAAATATAGACAAATATCCAGCCCGATCGAAAGCAGTTCTCTATTTACTCGTGGTATTCGGTTTCATTTATTATTGTTTTATTTTATTGTCAATAAAAACTACGGCTGATGCTTGCTGCGCGACATCAAGACTGCTGTCGACTAATTATCACAGTTAACGACTCGATGACTCATTTAGTAAAAAAGTAACTTTGTAAGCGTGGGAATCCAATGAAGAGAAACATTTTCTTTTTTTTAGAGACACGATCATATTTTCGTTCGTCGTGTTTTCGAATGTTTGTAAAAGGACAATGAGCAAATGACGAAATGCCGCTTGACGGATGAATTTAATTTAGGAAATGGCAAAGGAATGTCGCGTCATCAAAAACGACAGATAAGTCGTTCTTATCACGAAACGCTTTGTGCACGCGTGGTCTCGCCAGTCTCGTTGGCGATAAAAATATTTCATACTATACGATTTATATGATAAATATCATGCGAATGTTTAATTCATAGGCCGTTCGACATTCAGAAGAAACACAACAAAGTTATTTCAGTATAAAAAGATACATAAACCTTGTTGGCACGCATACGTATCCTCTTATTAACATTCATTAGCGCGAAGACAACGATTTGACGAGTCTCGATTTTGTTTATAAATGATATCAGACGCGAGCGAAACACGTGGCGATTCGAGCCGCGTTTAATCGTAATCCCGTACGATAATTCTCTCTCTTCATTGTTCGCCGATAACAAAATCGACGACGATTGAACGTACGACTGAACTGTGGAACGAGATAGATTAGATAAGAATTCATAGAATATCAGTGCCCAGCCTTTCAACTCGCCGTACGATCAGATCGTGTGTAGGATTAGATAAAGCACGATCAATGAAGCTGCAAAGTGGAGCACGTTGTAACGTGCGCCGGGCGCCGGTTTCTTCTCTTTAAAGTGAACGGTTCCCAGAATGCGAAATCAAGCGGAATGAAACAATTCCCACTGTGAAATGATATCTTTGCTTCCTCGGAATTCCCCGCCGCTTGAAGAACCAAAGCGGGCTACGCTATTATTATTTTCGTGGCATAAAGCCAATTTTGCAGAAATGACCGAGGCGCGAAATTTGCCGAGGTGGCGAGCGTACATACGCCTTTTTCTGTCAGTCGTAATTTCGGGATATGGTAATCGCGTTAGCAGGCTGCATTTAACGCCAGTGTGGCCGCTCCTCTCTCCTCTCCGCGTAGCGTTTTTTTCTCACGAAACAAAGACGCGCTGTTCTAAATTTAAATAGCTCGTAATAAACGTTTGCGCTTTTAGATATATGTATTCATGTGTTTTCGTCGGCATTAAAAAGATTGTAAAAATTCATTTTTCCATCATACATTTGCGAACGTGGTTACATTACAATACGGATATGGTATGGAGTAAACGCGCATTGGAACTGTGCCTTATTTGCGAGACACACATCGTGTCGTTGTCATTGTGAACGAGTAACCGTTCCGACCTGTTAACACGTTGGCTGTCACGCTGAATTCGCTCTCGAAAATCCCGTCAGGCCACCTGCCACTGTACTCGAAACCAAAGATCTGTATTTTATTTTCGTAATATCTTATTAGTTTTACCACATTCTGTTAGAAATAGCCAATTATACCATTTCCGGTTGAGTAAATAAAAATCGTCATTCGTGGTGATGTAGGTAAATACTTGTATGTTAAATGGTTCACAGCGAAACTCGCGTAGCCCTCTCACGTGAAACAACCCTCACCGCGTTACAGTTTCTCCTCATCATCATCATTAAACGAGCGAAACTATATACACCGCTGGCAAACAGTTTATTAATCGGAAGTGTCTATTGCTACGTAAAATAAAATCAAACTTATGCATTATAATTTAACATACTTTTATTATTTTGTTTTTTTTTCTTAATAAAATGAATAATAATATAAAATGTTTGAAAAGTCTATAAAAAATATTATATATATACAATATAAGAATATTAGACACTTTTTTCATCAAAGCAGACATTCTCACATTTAATTGTCTTTTTTTTTTACTAATTTAAATAATCTAGCTACAAGTTCTTTTTCACTCTTCTAAAATCCACAACTTAATTTTGGGAAAAAGGTTTTATGACTGTAGTACTACATTCTTGAAATTAAACAGAGTGCTACGTTAACTAAATATGACTTCAGATTGAGAAAAGTATTGAGTAAGGCACGAATCGAACTTTTAAGTAATGTTTCATTGAAACATTTTTAATTTTATACGTGGTCTCGAACTTTTGGCAGGCATTGTATGTCACGCTTCGCGATATAACGCCTATGAGTGTGAGCACGTCGTCGCGTAGATGAATAGATTAAAAAGAAAGCTTGCTAGCTATACTTCGACAAAAAATACAAATGACATAAATCAGATTGATTTACACCTATACGGAACG
This sequence comes from Temnothorax americanus, assembly GCF_048541705.1. Lineage (NCBI taxonomy): Eukaryota > Metazoa > Arthropoda > Insecta > Hymenoptera > Formicidae > Temnothorax > Temnothorax americanus. The sequence continues at coordinate 107,638 of NW_027509307.1, read as the reverse complement.
GAATAATCCCAGTGTCATAATTATGCAACTCTTCTCACTCGGCTCGATGGATTTTATAAATATCCGGCCGACAGGTCAGTCATCAGTGATGTAAGACAACGAGACTTCAAACATGACGTAACCGAAGTTTCTGCGACAGTTTGTGTTGAAGTGGAGAGCTGTTATTACGTATCCCGACATTTTCTATAGCCCCGATCGATCGACCGCGATACTTTTTATATTGATTATTCGACGTGCTACGAGCACTCGCAACTCTTGTAAGTCCTAAGAAAATTCGTCCTGCCGACATTGAATTTTACCAGAATAAAGCACGTTATTTGGTAACTACTATTTTAGTTGACAAGCCTCCAATTAAGGTAACAGGAGATTTTCGTGTCTGATCGCCTATCATCGGTTATCTAGCTATATACGTAAACCAGGCAATTTGTCGATTTTACGTCTAATATTTGATTCGCACTATATATCATATCACTTACGAAGCGAGAGGATATGCGCATAGATCGCAAAATTGTCGTACCAGGAAGAGACACTCGAACAGCTTGCCCGAATAATCGATCAAGCGCATTTCACGAGCCGCGAATGAAGCACACGTCGGGTATCGTAAACCGGATCGGGCAACGCGCGCGATGCGATACGCCGGTAGATAACATTTATCAGACGTTTGCTTTTACCGCGAATAAAACCAGCTAAGAAAGACACGTAAGTCGCGTTGCAGTTGCACTCATGGTGTTATCGTTTTTCTGTTATCGATTATGTCAAAACCACGCGCAGATAATTTCAACGGTACGATACATTGCACTGTTAAATTCGTAGTGTCAAGTTATACACAATTTGAGTGCTTTTTAACCATTTTTATAGGTACAAAATGTTATTTAACTCATTGGTTTAGATTTAATTCTTTAATATTTAACAGTGAACGCGCGTGTTCACAATTGACCGCGATAGATTAACGACAGCGAGAGGAAAGATTCGACGACAATGAGAATGAAAACGGTTCGACGCACGTACGAGTCTTCTCTTTAAAAGAATTATTCTAGAATTACATTCCCACTTGTACACGGTGTTGATTTTAAACGAGGAAAAAATCGTGATAACATTAGTCTAGCGCGGTATATTTTAATAAAAAGATAAACAAGATATAATACGTCCACTTTTGCATTGATACAATTAAGCATTGTCTTAAGGTTGAAGGCGATCAACGTAATTCGTGTATACGCTTGGCGTAAAGCACAATTACAACTCTCAAACGCGAAAACTATCCTTCGTATAACGTGTAACGTATACATATTATATTTGTACAATGTATTTCTATCTTTCGCGTTTACTTTCAAAATTCGCGTTCGCAGTAAAGTTCGACTGTTTGCTCGAAACACTTCGTACAGTGTATACGATAGGCGATACAAATTTAAATAATCAATCAAATAATTGCGTAAATTTCGTAAAACTTTGTGGGCGTTTATATCTCATCTATATTGCTAAAATCAATTTGTCTAATGTATTTGTGTAACGTTTACATATTCGTTGCTTTCGTTCAGGTTGAAAACAGAGTTTTGCTGAATCGATTCGGCTCCTCGACGTCTTATTAAAAATGAGATTTCCTGCGATTTCTTGCGCCGCGTGACTAATATCCGGGAATAAAAATTATCGCCAGATATCCAGAGCACCAGATATCTTTTTCCTTCGTTCACCGCGCCTGAGTCCATCGCGCACGTCCCTGAGGCGGTACAGTATCCGGACAGCCGCCGTTTTTGCCTTGACTTCGAGTCTCGAGATTATTCATGATCCGTTACTTCCGCCAATTTCCACTTCGCGATAGAACCTACAAGACGATTATTATGTGAAATAACGTTGCTCTGCGCTCAATTTAATTCAGAAAATGCGGGAAAAAAGCGAAAAAATGCGGGATGTTGTAACAGATAAGAACCTCATCTAAATATTAACGCTTTCTCGATGTCATAACAGCGAGCGACGAAAAAACATAAAAAAAAAAGAAAAACAATTAGAAAAAACGAGACAATGTCAAAAAAGGGATCGTAATAAGAATCTCTGCGTTATTTTTATTTTTATTTGCAGCCAAAGCTAGCGATCGAGCCAATTTGGAGGAACCTGGAAAAACTTTAAAACAACTCGAGATTTATCTGTATTAAAGTCTCTTTTTTTCTATCCGACAGTTCTGACACCATTGTTTAATCGACCGTGTCAATATCCCTCGGTAACCAGCTCAGGGTGAAGATTCCCGGAGATATGGATTATACCTGTACGGTGAATTTCCAATTTCCACAAGAACGTGGAGGGTGTTACTTTTCGGAGCGCGACGAGCACCGCACCGGGAACCTCGTCGAATCGCGCACGGAAGCGGATCTCCGATTCTGACGGCGGTCAAGGCCACGGACGAAGGCCAGGCGAAGGCCAAGGATAGCGCTAAGGAGGAACGAGAAAATGGGCAATCGGCGGAGCGGTGGGAAAAAAAAAACACCTGAACGAAAGCACGGCAAACAGCTTCGCCACTTCTGGCAATTCTATAGCTTCGCCTAGCCGGTATCGATCGTCGTCGGGGCGCGTTCCTATTTTCGGCACCGCATCGCGGCCCGTCCCGCGAGACGGGTCGCACACGGCGGTCCCTTTTTCCCCGGGGAAAAAGGCTCGGTGTCCTCCCTGCGCCCTGTCGAAGGGTCGGAGCGCTCGCCCCCGTCGCGTCGCGTATCCGTCGCTCCCCGTATCGTCCGCGGATTGATCGCGGTGTCAACGGGCCGTAGACCCGCCGAGCCGACGACGACCCCGGGGGTCGAGAGTAAAAAAATTTCCCTGTGGCGTACTCACAATATAGACCTCTGCAGGACGAACATCTCGCTCCTCGCTCCTCTCCTCGAGTCCTCGTGTGCACGCAGCTGATCGCACCTCCCACCCGACAGGAACGGCGCGCGACTGCGCCGACTGCGCGCGTTCTCGGAGTAGTCGTCGGAGGTCGGAGGTGCTGCTGGGCTGCGCCGCGCTCGCGTCGCGTCGCGTCGCGGGGGTTCGGGGTTCCGCGTTTCACCGGCGCCGGCGGCGGCGCGGCAAAAGGTGCGCAGGGTGCGCAGCAATCAGCAAATCGCGTCGCTCGAAAGTGGATGCGAGGATGAGAGGATTACTACTTTTTTCCACCATTTGAAACGGCGTATTTATACGCAAGGATTTTTCGAGGAGGGAGAGGAAATCATGGGGATTCGCGAAATATCCACGCGTGACCGACCGCGATCGCCGACTTCTTGAATTCTGTTTCTCGTTCGCGGTCGATCGATCGTTCGATTAATTATGATCTTCGATCATCTCCCCCGCCTAAAAAGACTCGAGCGTATCGATTATTTGTAGGCCTATTCTTTTTTAACTGACAATGAGCTTCTCGCACGTTGTGGGGAAAAAAGAGAAAAGATGGAGCAAGAAGTTCAGCTAAAAAGAACAGGCCTTGTATCGGCGAAAACACCCCTCGTCAAATTTCTTTGATTATTCGACAGTTAAATTAAAGCTGAATTGTGAATCGATTAATTGTATTTCAGGGTATGGAACCATCAGCTGCATTCGATCGAAGCACAGATGCATTTAACTGTAGAAACATTTAGAAAATACCATTTTAAAAATATATAATTGTTATTCTCGCACTGTGAAAGGATGTGATTTTTTTATCACGAGTACTGACTCGAGAAAAAATTTGTTTATATCAAAATATATAATTATACATAAAATATATGTTTTCTTTCTGTTGTATAATCTCTGTCTGTATTGGAAAAATAATAAGAATAATTGAAAACATATATATTGCATGCATCTTCCATTATTTTTTTTGCAAAAAGTAAAGTTTTATATTTTATATTGCATAATTGTTACATTTTTATGTAAGCAATTTTTTTTCATTTTCTCAATAACTTATTCCTTTTTATTTAGAAAGAATAATGCGAAAATTATCCATATATTTAATTAGTTTTTAAATTTTCTTATTATTTTTCTTACATCATATACAAATCGAGATACAAAAGTTAACATATACGAACATATTTTATATAATAATTATACATATATATTTATATACCTATATGCTTTTATATGAATTTTTTTACCTACAGTTGTAACGTTACGTGTTACACGTTTTCAACGCGCATGCGCATGCGCGAAAAAAGGCGGCAATTCGCCAGCAACATCACACATCTGACATCACTTCAGTTTCAGTCTTTAGGTTAGGACGGTTAGGTATGGTTGAATGCGACTCGCGAGTGTCACGTGAATTGTAATTTACAGTAATTTATTGTCGCTGTCAGGTTTATATCTTGAGAACGGTAAGAGAAAAATTACAACGTGATATCTAAACAAGATAGCGGTGACAATTTTTTTCCTGTAATTGACTTTCAACCTCGATAATTACAATCTATGTTAATGGCAAAGCCAGTATAAATAAATTAAAATAAATCGTCTCCTGTGAAATATATAATATGAAAATAGATTTAAAAAATTTACTTTTCTCAAACTATAATGCTATTTTCAATAAATAATGGATAAAATTTATTAATTAGGTTGACCGAAGTGCAAGTCCTTAAAGAAGAAAGAAACGGATATTTATATATAATTGTTGCCGAACCCGATTGCATTTCAAGTGCAATGGCTAGATTAAACAAGTGCACGGACAAAGATATATCTGTATTACTTGAAACAAGTTCAGAGTCAAATGTCGAAGAACTGGACGAATCTTATGTGCCGAAGAAAACCACTGATAATAATTCTTTCGACCTGTCCGATTCTGACGAGATCTTTGACAGTAATGTGCCGAAGAAAAGCACCAATAATGATTCTTCCGATTCTGACGAGATCTTTGACAATAACAAACGTTTCTTATTACGAAACAATGCGTTGCAAAAGGAGCAAGTCTCTTTACGTTTAAGATTGAGACGTTCCACAGAACAAAGTATGTATAAGATAGACACCGAGTCGGAAGATGAAAAACCTAAGAGAGTAACCAGAAGTACAAAACGTTGTTTGAAAAATTTGCAAGATGAAAATCAGATGCCGCGTAAGGGCGCGAGAAGTATAAAGTTACCTAAAAGATATTCAGATTATGAATGTTATTCCTTTAAATCACAAGTGTCCGTTTTGCAGAGAGATCAGGTTAATTACAATGAAAAAAACCTACTTCTTGGTTCAGTGGAGACTTTCAAAACGAGAAAACGAGAAACCAGCAAACACGCAGTCAAGAGCGATGATGATTCAGATTGCACTTGTGTTAGTTTTGTTCCAAAGACACCGTCTACAAGAACAAGATCAAAACTTAATAAACAGAATCATGCTGATTCCGCAGACGATATCAATGACGATGCTACTCCTAAAGTTAGAACCAGATCAAAATATACATCTCCCTCTGTAGATAAAGAATTAAAAAGAGACAACATAGATAAATCACCTAGTAAGAAGATATATCTTGAAACAGATGCGATGCAAAATGTTTCGCTTAATTGTACTCCTAAAAGGTCGAAAATTCAGAGGAGCAGTCGCGGAACAATTTCAATTACGCCTAATAAATGTGAATCGGTACAAAATGATGAGAATAAGAGTAAAGCTGATAAGGTGGAAGTTACACGTAAAGCTGTTAAAGGTTTGTTTATAAAAAATAGTCAAGGAAACGATGACGCCATTGAGTCACCGGTAGTACAGAATGGTTCGATTACTCCAAAGGTTCGTGCATTGTTGAAGCAGAACGCTTTGACACCATCTATGAAAAGGAGAACTGATATGCTAGTTAAACCAGCAACGCCATTGCAAGAAATCAGAACTAGGTTGCATGTCAGTGCAGTTCCCAAGTCGTTACCTTGCAGAGAGGAAGAGTTTAATAACATTTATACATTTCTAGAAAGCAAGCTAATGGATAACAGCGGAGGGTAAGTTTATCTAGACGTTGCCTAACATATATTTGAATTTACTTTTCTGACATTATATGTATCAATATATTATTGCAGAAGCATCTATATAAATGGCGTCCCAGGTACAGGAAAAACAGCTACTGTAAATGAGATTTTGAAATGTCTGAAGAGAGCTGTGGAAAAGGGTAAATTGGACTATTTTGATTTGGTTGAGATTAACGGTATGAAATTATCTGAGCCCAGGCAAGCCTATGTACAGATTCTAAAGCAATTATCTGGAAAAGTTTTAACGTGGGAACAAGCATACAATATGTTAGAAAAGAAATTTAGTAGCAATGCTAAGAGACCAATGACGTTGCTACTTGTAGATGAGGTATGTACACACGCGTCTTTATTTTTTGTATATATAATATACATTTCCATTTATTTTCTATTATTTGTTATATCTTTTATATTGTGTTACGTAATCTTTATTTTATTGCTTCTTATTTGTTTCACTTATTTTTATTTTCTTTGTTTAAATTTTTGTAGCTTGATTTATTGTGTACAAAACGACAAGATGTAATATACAATTTATTGGACTGGCCTACAAAAGCCTCTGCTCGATTAGTAGTTATTACTATTGCCAATACTATGGATCTTCCAGAGAGAGTTTTAATGGGTAGAGTCACGTCACGATTAGGTCTTACCCGAGTAACGTTTGAACCATACAATTATAAACAATTATACGAGATAGTGTTAACTAGACTTAAAAACACCGACATTTTCGAAAATGAAATTATACAATTAATTGCACGGTAAGCATTATACACAGTCTCTTTATTTAAATGGTTCGTTAATATATTTTATGTATATGTATATGTTTTAATGTTGTTGTTGCATAACTTCATTATTCTTAAAATATTTGGTACGTTTTGATTAGCGTATTGTATGAATTATACTGACATTTTGGTACTTTTAATTGTTAATTTTTATAATGAAATCGATGAAATTTGACTAACCATTTCGCGAAAACATTTTATATTTTGTATTTTAGTAAGGTGTCCGCGGTATCAGGCGACGCTCGTCGCGCTTTGGACATTTGTCGTCGAGTGGCAGAAATTACGGAAACACGCAACAGTACTACAGTAAACGTACAAGACGTGAATGAGGCTTTGTCGGAGATGATAATAAATCCAAAAGTTCAAGCGGTAAAACATTGTTCAAAATTTGAGCAAATATTCTTGCAAGCCGTATGTGTGGAAGTCAAACGAATTGGTGTAGAAGAAGTTTGTTTCAAAAATGTTTATAGACAATTTGAATCTTTATGTTCCTTTGATGGTTCGTATAAAAAACTTGTCGATAATATAAGAAAGAATGCGACGTGTGTAAAAGAAACTTTATATTATTGTAACTTTTCTGTTTCCAGGTTACAAAACACCCAATATTACTCAGACGCTTGATATTTGCTCAAAGTTGGGTGACTATAGATTGTTATTGTGCGAATATTCAGGTAGCGATATACATCAAAAGATTCTGTTGAATATATCAAAGGATGAGATGCATTATGCATTACAAGAAGTTGATATTGACTAAAAATGAACAAAATTTGAATAAATGTCTATAATTATTAATTTAATTTATTACTAGTTTATTATATTAGTTTTATTTCTTTTTGTACAAAGATTTAGATATGTGTGTGCGCGAGTTTTTTTTTTACGAATTACGACTTTACACAATTTACTCGTCTCTAGATCATACAAATATGGTTTCCTTGTAATATTGTAATAAATAAATATTAAAATGCAAATACATTCTATCAATAAAAATTAAAATAGTAAATAAATTTATTTCTAAAGATTTGATTTTTGTTTCTCCCGTGGACATATCGTGTCGCGGTAAAGTCGCATATCTATTAAACGAATATGTTCAGAAATATATATGTTTGACTATATCATATGGCAACGAGTCAATCTATTATTGGAAAAATTACACAACTCAAGTTCACGGTAACCCTTCCTCTCTCATTCATTAATCTGTTGGCTAACAGTATTTTACTTGTTGTAATGTGTTGCGAAAATAATACTGTTTTTTAAAATTTTATAGTAAGTGAATTATTGATATTATTTGCAATACATATAAAAAAATCCAGAAGTAATGAATAGTAACGACATCGACGAAAATATTCTTTCATTATATAATGCTCAAAAGTGGGAAGAGATTGCTGCATTAGCTTCCGCGAATGGCAATCCTAAGCCTAGTCGATTATCATGGGTATTGCCTGACGTGAGTGACTTGTATTGGATAAACGATACTATACGAAAGTATAATTTAACTGGAATTACAAGCATTGGTTGTGGTTGTGGATTATTGGAATGGTTACTACAAAAATGTTCAGGTAAATCTTAAAAATAATATTGATATAAACAATAAACATAGGTCTCTTCGATAATATTTATAATTGCTTATCATTGTAACATATTTTTTTTTTAAGGATTGGACGTTGTGGGTATAGAATTGGATAGTTCTTGGTGGAATAGCAAATATTCTCCTCCACAATTCTTAAAAAATATTATCTTTATTGAGAACAAGTCAAATTTTCAAGTGCCAAAACGATACGCAATGTTATTTTGCTACTTCAATAACTGTGCAGCATTCTGTAATTATATAGAAAATTACAAAGGTAATTTGATTTTTGTTATTGGACCTGCGCAAGGGAATAATTGTACAACAGATCCATTGCCATTTGATGAAAAATTTGAAAAATATAATTGGAAATTAATAAAGCAGAAAAAACTCGTGTGTTCCAACGATTATATTACTGTATACAGTAATAAATAATAAAAAGTATAATGTGTGTTAAATAATATATATAATGAATAATAATTTTAAATAAATATATATATAATGAACTAAAAATAATAAATACATAAACCATTATCCTGTGTACAATTTATTGTTGAATATTTTTAATTTAATTTACTTATCCATTATATTGGCATGTTTTCAAAACTTCGTGTGATGCGCTGGATGAGAATACTTTTAATGATGACATTGGTTTTATTTTATTAAATAATTATCTTATTGTGGAGAGAGAAAGTGCAACTCAACCGCCGAGCCGCTGCACAGTCGCGCGAGAGGTGGAACGCGTTGAGTCGAGCCCCCGGATCTGGCCAATCGCGTTTCGCCGCTCCGCGCCACCGGCGCGGCGGATCGATACGGTGACGTAGTAGGCAGTGTAGGCACTAGTACCGAGTACCGAGATTTAATTTTATATTTATGAAGTGACAATGTCGACGGATAGAAATATTATTGAATCGAAAAAGAACACGGAGGGCAAAAATAAGGACAAAATCTACTGTACATTTTGCCCCTCGAAAATGCTTAATGCCGGAGCAGCCAAGTTAATAAACATGGACGTGAGTATTAGTACTATTTGTAGTGTATACATTAATATTGAAGAAATCTGATGTAGAACTCCTTACTTGATTATTTCATTGCGCGTTATAGCAATTCAATTATTATAGATGCCGCTGAATCATTAGACGATACATATTTTCAGCGCGTTACTACGCTTTTACACGCCGAACGTTTATAACCTAAAAATTGTATTATGTGCATTCGGTGCTTCGTCGATTTGCATCAAGTTTTTAAATCTGTACCGATAAATTTATACCAAGAGTTTTTAAATCTGTTTCAAACAATTGTTGTATAGTTTAATTTAATAATTGTCGATTTAAGCGAGTAAATAATAAATACAAAAATTTTTTATTACAGTTTGCGCTGCCCTATATCCATAGTAAAGCACAAGACGAGGCTAATCAATCAGAAATAATTTCTGACTACTGGCTAATAGAGGATATGTATACTTTCGAAAATATCGGCGTGTCGCATACGGTAGGCAACGTCAAATATCTAGCTTGCGCCGATTGCGAGAGAGGTCCAGTAGGATGGCACGATTTGTCCACTAAAAAGTCGTACATTGCATTGTGTAGAGTAAAATATGAATGAATAGAGATAAGTGCTTAATAAAATAATTTTCTAATTTTATACGTGTATAAATGTACGCGTATGCCACGTACATACACAACACAAGTGTACAGAAAGATAATTATGCAGATATAAAATAATATTTATGAAGCTATGAATATGTGCTTTATATGTGTATATATACATACAAAAACGTATCTCTCTAGTTAGATTTTATCTAAGTAAACTTATCTTTTTTAAATTAAATGGTTAAATAAATAAATATTTAATTTTTTTTTAAAAGACGTCATAAAAACAAGTCAAAAGTGTCAATGGCACTATCTTATACAGTAGAATTATGTTCATCTCACATAAAACCTCAGAAATTAATGTTTACACATCAGGAATAATAATAAAAAGGTATGATTTGTTGTTTTACTTGACAATTTAATATTTAATCACAATATGTTACAAACAGCTGATGAATCAGATAATTAATCCTCGATACAATGTAACGATTCAATAAATTCCATTTACAATTAAAAATCTGTTTACTTAATTAATGCATTTGTGTGACTCTCAATTATGCCGTTACGTATCACTTGCTTCACAATGCCGTTCGTATGCCGAGTATCACAAATGGGTTATACGTTACATATAATTAATATAATTAACCATACGTGTGAGGTGTTAAATCCGCGCGAGTACTTATACGTGTATACTTCTCGATACGATGTATGTATATATGTATATTATGCGTATGTAATATATTTTTGATACTTGTCATGTATACATTATCTGTTTTGCAAAGCCCGTTTGCGATTTGGGGGGGGGAGCTCAGTTAAGTCAGCATTTATTTATTTACGCGTCCCTTTTTTTATTTTATCTTCCTTTAATCTTAAATATTGCAAAAATAGTCGCGCGTTCGTGCGAGCCATACCGCGCCGATATTAATAACATCACAGCTTTATCTCTTCTTAAAACGCGTACGTCGCTAAAGCAAAACGCATTATTCTTTCATTCGACGAAAGATGCGGACGTATATAATATATTATACAGTGTGTGCGCGCGCGCGCAGACGAACGCACACGTATACGCACGTACGCGTTACACAGCGCTAATAATTAATGAGAGGACAATCTTAAGTACGATAGTTTCGTGAAAACTGTTATTTTGTATCATACGTAATAGTAAGTCTGAGCAGAACGATAGACACATTAATCCTAAGGATTAAGGATTGTATAAGAATTATAATAACTACATAAAGAATTATGTATGTAAATGAATAGAATGTTCGCAGAGATATAAAGTTGTCTTTGAATGTTCCTATAAGTAAAGGAATGAAGAATATATCTATATATAGCTAATATTACAGCTAATAAATAATTATATATTTTGAAATGTTTGAATAATTACATATCTTTTCCCACTTATGTAAACTCTTTTGAATGTAGGACAAGAGAATGTTACAATATCCACGTAAATATACTTGTCTACATTACCATTGCCATCACTGCGGCAATTTTGTTATTTTTTATCTAATAATACTATGTCCCGGCAAAAAAATCTTGATATAAAAACATTGAATATATATATAATTATGTATAAAATATGTTCATGTATGTTTTTTTTTCTCTTATTTCCTATATCTTATTTTTCCTGTATAAACGGACAGAGATTATACACGAGAAAGAAGACATATAATGAATATATTTTCATATAATTATATATATATTGTTCTATATGAAAATTTTTTTACTGAGGTATATGTTTATCAACTTATGTATACACATATGTCAACGAGAAGTTTTAACGACGTATACGGATATATTAATCGTAAAATTCTATTTCTGTTGGAATCTAATAGAAAATTTATTTAAAAAATATGAAATTATATATCCTTTTTTAAAACAATGTAGTAAAAGAAAGTGTTAAAATGTTTGAAATTTCGAAGAACAAATTTTGATCAATTCTTCACGATTTGTTCGGCTAAATAGAATGCTGTAAAGTATATCTATACATGAATTTACGTGATCTTTCGTACGTATAAATAAGGCTACGGTCAACGTGACGCTACCAATGCTTCGAAGCATTCCTCTTCTCTTTTCTTTCAATGAAGAAAGAAAGGGAAGAAGAACGCTCCAAAGCATTTGTAGCGTCACGTTGACCGTAGCTTAAATATGTATAATAAGCGATATTACAGCATGTCAGGTAATGGCAATTCAGTACATCATAATATTATTTTTCAGAAAGTTTTCAGTGTTGTATGAAATGTTTAATGCGTGTTACATTTTTTCGTAATTGTTTCTTTATATATTTTTAATTGTTATCCAAGATATGTACGCAATTGTACTATATATGATATTCTCTAAGCATCTCCTTTATCATATCAATATTGCATAATACGCGTGTATGTCCGTGGGCGTATGAATACAGGATATTTTGTAATTAGGTGCCAGAAAAGTGATAAATCTACATATATATAAATTAGAAAGTATAAATTTTTATATCTGTAACAATTGTTTTTTATACGGTTGTATTTGCTATATTAACAAATAATGAAAATTAAAGATTTGTATTGTATGAAAAAGAAAATGTAGAACAGATACACAAGATAAATACGATACGTTTAAGTATTAAACACACAAATCTGAACAGAGATCGTGCAAGTAGAGATAATAGTAAGAAATTCTATTATGTAGAATCTCCTACACGTATACCAAATAAGTATTAAAAATCGGTTTTTAAAAATAAATCTCATGAAAAAAATTTTGTATTTTATATATATTTTTTATGTAGTTTCAAGTTGTTTGCTAGTTGGAGCTATACAAAATATCCTGTATATATAAGAGTTAATAATACAGATTTTTATTATTCGAAAATTGTAAATCCATTTTTCATGCAGTACATATATGCTTACGTATACACATGTCGCGCAGAATTTTCTCTCTCTCTCTCTCTCTCTCTCTCTCTCTCTCTTTCTCTTTCTCCCTCCCTCCGTCCCTCCCCCTCTCTCCCTCTTCTCTTCTTCCTTCCCAGCGGATGCAGTGAAAAGATATAAAAATAACAAAAAGGAAATTAAATACTTTGGAGAAATATATATACATAAACACGCACAGTTATACAATCGATTACTTTTACTTGATTTCTTCTATTTTCTCTGTGTAATATTATTATTGTTATGACTAATAATTATGACTAATAGACAGAGCGACAGCATAAAAAGTGAAGCTTTGAGTATATAAATTCTTTCGCGATTTTGTTAAAAGTATAATTTCGAATAATTCTATTCGATAATATTTGACGCTTAAATCTTTTTATGTATACGTTTCTCTCTCCCTTCACTTTTTTCTCTTTTCCTCTCTTTTCTCTTTTTTTAGTCCTTTTTCCCTCCCTTTTCTTTTTCTATTTCACTCCCTCACTATCTCTGTCTATCTTTTTACTTCTCTTATATTTTTTTCAATGTTTTTTTTATTTTTATTGCTGCATTTTTTCAATCGCGTCATCTATATACCAGAAATTATTACCTAGATATGTGTAACAACTTCGCAATGGCAAATTTACCTTTTCATTTTTCTTAACAAACAGAAGTGCATTTATTTCTTTAATACAAATAAATTTTATCGAACAAAAATTCTTAAAGCCATGTATGCGAAATGTTATTAATAACGTATGTGCAGAAAAGGACGTGATTCGTAATACGTTATTATTACGTTAAGTTGTAACGTATGCTAATATATTTTTCTCCTTGATAAATTTTTCACCGTCCAACAGTCAGAATAATGTCAATTAGGTTTACTGTGGACCCGTAGGAATTAAAAAAAAATCTCAAGAAAGAAAGATACGAAAAAAATGAAAGAATTAACATTATATTGTAAAGAAAAATGTTATTCCTAATCACATAAATATTTGAAATTCCAAACAAATTTTCAGTAATTTACCTAGACCATTTTTGAGAGTAATTAATTTCTTGCATAATAGGAGTCTTTCTTATACTTAATATTTCGCGACTATATACTAAAGTTTTGCTTATAACGCGCGCGCACTGGGATGTCGTAATAAAAATTCTACACAGTCGTTTACAAATATAAATAATGCAGACTGCGTGTGTTATTTTCTAAAACAGTGCCACTGATAATACGACGGCATAGTAGTCGTATTATACGTCTTGGTCCGTGGAGCATTAAATATTAACAACGTCAATAAGATTAATTAATTCGCTCATCAATCCTATTACCTAATAATTCTTGCTTGTTTACGGTGTGAAGTATACAAAAGATAGCAGAAATATGTGCAGTAAGCAGTTTATATTTCTTATCGTCGTCAAACATTCTTTATTGACTTAAAAAAGCTATTAAAAAATGTATTATATTATATGTATTATTACGTAAAGATAACGTAAACATATTTTTTATTTAAATTAAATATAAATAAATTATGTATAACATTGTGCATTTACTAATGTACACGAGATTTAATATTTTGTGTATTTGTAAAAAATATTAATACGCGTTCAAACATTTATATAAATCCTCTATTCTTACAAAATTTATATTAGCACATCCAATTTATTTAGATTGGTCTATGCTGGATGTGGTTAAATTTGATTATTTTTAAATACTCTATACTTCAAATTTTACTCTATACTTCGCTATGCGCAATATTCGTTGTGTCGATTGCATGTATGCATTTTTCAAGAGACATTTATACGTAAAAAAAATCAATATAACTATTAAAAAATTAAATATAATATATTAAATTAATAACGGTATTAAATTAAATAACAATAAATTAACAAGAAAAACTCTACTTTTTAATCGACAATAAATTAATTTTAATTTTATGTTTGCATCCCTCTATATTGTTCTATTTTTTGCTGCACTTTTAAGTAATGACAAATTAAGTCATTAATGAATTTGATTGCTATTTGCTTTTTATGCATGTATAGTTTATGTATTAATGCGTTTTTATAGCATATTCTGCATGAAAATGTTTTCGAACGTTTTTGTTACGAATTATAAGAAAATGTTTTTCGGTTGATAAAACATTCAATAAAAATTTTTATGCGGTATTTATGTATCATATTTCGTTATTACAAATTATATATATCAGCGCACAATCTTGTGTCTATATTCAAAATGGAATCATATTCTCCACATTCTTCATATGCACTATACTTTTTATAGATTTTGCTTCCCTTGATCGTAAGGAGTAAACTTTACAATGAGATAATATACTCTCTAAACCTGAATCAGTCTAAAGTATGCCACTCCAGTGACTTTTTACTGATTCAGAGATTTAGAGAGTATAATATAAATAAGTAATATATGTAATAAATAAATAAATTTCATCTTTAATATAATAAATTTTTATACTGCAAAATGGTTGTTTATCATTTTTGCTTAGACTTTTTAAAATTGTTCTTGCAAATATTATTATAAATAGATATTAATCGGGCTCATCAATAAATATCAATTATTTATTTCATTTTTTTCCTCGTTCGCGCTTATCAACAAAAATCACATTTATTTATTTTTCTAACTTTCAATACAAAATGTATATCTATGTACATACATATCAGTAAAAAACACGGTAGAACGATTGTTTCTTTAGAAAATGAAAGTCAGTATCCTGAAAAACTTTATTAAAGAAGAAAGAACATAATATCAGGTTTTGTAAGTTGACGTATAGGTGAGTCAGAAAAAGACAGAGATGTCATATTCGTAATGAACTTTATATAAATACCTAATATTTGCATACGCTTTGGCTTATAATTTTTGCATGAATTATATTGTAATAAAATGAATTGAGATATATTGCTTATATTGTTTGAAATAAATTTCGAAAGCTTATCTCACAATCAAACAAAATGCTTTATAGTAACGCTGCCAGAAAAGGCGATACGAAAAAAACTGTCAAGTTTCGATATTCCTTCTAAATTGCGAAAATCAAAGGTGCTTTTGATATTAATCGTTTCATAATCCATCGATTATTACATATTAGTATAGAAATAAACATCGCTGACAAAAAAAATTTCGTCTGAAAAATTAGCCTTTAGTTTTTAAGAAATTTAGAGACACTACGATGCAAACAAACTTTGAGAAATTACAGAGATAATCTAATAAAATCACGTTGCTTTAAAAAAAAGGCAGATTGACTTTAATTTTTATTATATCGTATATGGTATCTCACAATTATATATTGAGCGTAAAAAATGTATTTATTCCATAATTTAAATAATTTCTCTTTTGTGATGTCTTTTTTCTGTTTTTCTTTCGTTCTTTTTCTTCCTCTTGTTCTGTTTGAGGGAATATGTCACATCTACAGTTAATAAATATATAATGATATCTACCTATCAATCTTCTTTCTCTCCCTCTTTCTTCCCATTCCCCTCTTTCCTTCAAAGTTTGTTTGCGTTGTAATGTAACATCATTACCACTATGTATTTAGTTATCTACACATAAAAGATAAAAAATAAATATATCATTACTACCTGTCCTCCCTTTTTATCTTTATTTCGAATTCCGGAGCGTTATAGAGAAAAGAAATAATACTCCATTCGTTCTGAAAGACTCGTGCAAAAGACGTTTTTTTTCGTCTGCTTGGCTTTACGATTATATTAAAATCGAAAAATATTTATATTTATTGCAGTGCAATCTATGTTTTACGATATAATGCTGAAACTTTCTGAAAGAGAGCTGCCATATTTATACCCGTACAAATATTGTTAATCATAATTTTACATCCTTCTTCCTGTATTCTCTTTTCATTTTGCATTTTGCATCTTTATTTAAGCAACTTTATTGCAAAGTTTTGTAAAATATCCGTTGAATAACTTTTGTTGGATCAAAATGGCTTTCATTGAAAAACTCTTTTCTCAACTATCAAATGCATCATCCTCATCGTTCATTGTTATTGTATATACTCTTCGGAAAGTTATTAATGACGATTTTAATATAACAGACTATAAGGTTTCTTTTCTTTCAGTCTGCCGCAATAAAAAATCGTAGAACAATATATAAACAAAATTTTAATCATTAAAGTGTAATATCATTATAGTTTTATAATTACTTTTTTATCTCTTTTAATTACTTTTTAATTATTTCTGTCATCATTCAATAACAACGTCTATTCAAATTATATATCTTAGGATTAGAAGTTTGCTCAAATTACGATATTGTCTGTTATTTTACTTTTTCTTTCTTTTTCTCATAAAAATTGATAAAATGGCAAACATTATCGAACGAATAAGCAAATGCATTTCAGAGTTAAGCAGTATTTTTGAGCTAAACTATTTTGTTTGGTCCAATCAAAATAGTTCAGTTCAAATAATATCAATGCTTCATCGTATATAATCTGTCACAATCCTGCCTTGCTAATTTACATTGTAGAAGAGCTCCAAATTGGAGGTGTATATCCATATGCCAGTGAAAGTTAAAATTTTTTTGGCAGTCAATTATCAAACGAGATCTGTGTTAGTGAGTATTTATCGCTCAAGCTCGATTCTTTGGACGTCGGTTAGCGATGTCTGTCATTATCTAACCACTCCACTTCCTCCTTTACATAATACAAATACTAAAAGGGAATTCGGCTCCTTTATTGTAAATATTTTATTGATGTATAACGCGCGTAAACCATAAACGAGACTTCGAATCATTTTAACTTCACATTAATCGAGTGATGTATGTCTTGAAAATTTTCAGATCATTTTTCAATACATAGCACATAGAAGAGAACTAAGGTCGATGCTAACCGTCGTCAGAGAAATCGATCCTCGTACATGTCTTTTCAAATCTAAACGCGCATTCGTCATGACGCAGGCACGCCTGCGCGGGCGCGCGTGCGTCACGTGCGTGCGTGTGTGTATCGTGCGCGCGCGCGGGCGTGTGCTTGCACTTCGTGTCGACGTGTCCTGTAACATCATTTACACTAGGGGTCTCCAACCTTTTCTATCAAAAGGGCCACATTAAAATCTTTATTATGACCGAAGATCCGGGGGTATAAGGTTTCTTTTTCAAAATCAAATAAAATCAAAATATTATTAAAACATTTTTTTAAATAAAAATTTGGCGCAGCAACGACTGAACCATAGAACCAAAAAGGTGCAATATATAAAAAATAATATATAAATATATAGATATATAAATATATATTTATATATAAAACCCGGCCGGATAAAACTTCACGGGGGGATCGTGGGTTGGGGACCCCTAATTTATATATATATATATATATATATATATATATATATATATATACACACGCATCCAACAACACAATAACAATGTAGCGAGATCATGTTTTTCTCTTATATCATAAGCAATATCTACTGGACCTCGAGTAATCGCCGCGATTATTGAAATATATATGTACTCGGTATATACGGCTCGCATTTTTCTTTGGTCTGCTGTTTCTTTTAATATTGCTGGACACAATAAAATGTGATTCGATCAGTATAAATGTACTATGCGCTTGTAGGCGCTCCCGATTCCGCGTCACGCCTAAAGGTCTGCGACATTACAATAGTGATCCGTAATTATAGTAATAGTAGTAGAGCGATAATACGATACTAAAATAGCAACTGTAACAGTATAACAATATTAGTTGCGATAATAATAAAAGTAGTAATAGTGATAATAGTAGTGTAGCGTAGCGATGTTGCATCTAAAATAGTACGCAAGCTACACAATAGATTCCGAGTTATAGTCGACGACGCTTGACGCATATATCGTATAGAGACATAATTATCCGGTCAAGGAGAAAGCGCGATTTTATGTACGTATTGTTACTTTCAGTAATGTCAAGATAGAATAGTCTTTTCCTTGCGGTGCACATCGCGCATAAACCGCGATCACTTTCCTTCCTTATCGCCTCAGCGTTCGCCATAGTGACGCCATAGTATTTCTTCTACTTATAAAGGTAAGTAAAGTGTCCGTATAGCATCTTAGCATCTTCCACTCGGTAATCGTGCTAATGGCGGCCATTCTTTTTGCTTCGATTTACACACACACAGCGTCGTGGCATGCAAACAGTATGAATACTCTGGCACGGAGGAATAGACTCAATTCGTTTCCGACTCGACTTTTTCGTCTAACTGCATCTATTAGATTTGAATACAGGATACCTGACGCGTAATCTAAACCGTTCATTTACTGGTAGACCGTATCACAACGAAAGCTTTATCTGTAATCTATATCCAGCTCTCTACCTACGTATCTACCTAGTCATTTCAATACACTTATCCATTTTCCTCGTTTTCGATTATTATTTTATGTTACGTGAAATATCCTGTAACTGCCATCTCGGTCTGTACGAATCGTTTCACATTTAATTTCTGATTTTCGATTTCGATCTTGAAATTAGGCGTAGCGTGACGAGCGAAAGATCAATACCGGATAAAAATTCGCTGGTCACGAATCAACCATGTCCACGAACAGTTTTTTTGTTGTTGTTGTGCTAGTACAGTCGAACATCTCCATATTCTTAGCATGTCGGAATCAAACAATTTTTCTATTCTTTATATTTCCCCGCAGTTTCTATTTTCATTTGAATGATACACAAAATGAAAATGTGTTGTGCTACTGACAGATGAGATTTTAGATGCACATGGTATTTTCTGTCTTTTACTCGGTTTTTCATATTGAAAGTCTTAGATCTTTAATACAAAACATAATTTAAAAAAAAACTCGTGACTAACTATTCTCTATATAATATTCCCTTATCTCTCATTGAATAAAAATAATTTTACTAGTTTATTGAGAATTTTCCAATAAAATTGTCGTAACATATGTAAACAAAAGAATGAATCGCATTACATATATTTAACTGAACTTGTCAGAAACATAGCTAGAACGTAATACAGATGATTGTCCTAAATAAAGAATTGCTCTACATTGTTTTAAATAAGAAAAATATATATATAGTTGGGAAAGAGAGAAGAAATAAATAATATCATTTGAGGAAAAACCTCCCAGCAAACGAAAAAGGATTAAAAGATATTAAAATTTTTTAATACCTTTGAATCCCTTTTTTGGCGGAATTAGATGAATTAAATGGGATTCGAAATGAGATAGTCCAATCCCATGGAATCCAAAAAAGAAATTTTCAATTCCATTCAATCTTATGGAATCCGTAAAGGTTATGGAATTGCATGGCATTAGATGGTATAGGAAATTGTTTTAAATTTTTCCCGAAATGACCACACACACACAATTTTATGAAAATAGGAAAGGATCAATGCTTTTAGATAAACGTTTATTTTTGTAGTCGGACGACTGGCGCCGTGTGGACTTAGAGCTTGGGAACTCTTGCCATAGGCGACTAGCGCCTGAAAATATCCAAAAATATCTTATTCGGTCCCGTAGGGAGTCTCCCTATATACCGGTCGGTGCGGAATTTTGAACTCGAGAGAATGTGCGGGCGATGCGACGCCAAGCGGCGTTGATGCGAACTACCCATTTTCCGCGAGGGCGTGTATCACTGGTGGCGCGTACCGCCAAATTGGTTTAAAAGAATATTTCCTTGATAGAAGCCATCTAAGAAATAATTTTCTTCAAGAAAGTAAAATTTTGTCATTAAGAAAAGGAAACGTTATAACCCACAAAAGTCATACTTTATTCAAGAAAATGATTTATTACATGGCTCAAGAAATTATTTTATTGGATTTAAATATTTATTTTCTTGGCGTATAGATTTTAAATATTACACTCTTTCTTAAAAAAATGTTACTACATAGAAAAAAATTATTTTCTTGTTAAAGAATAAATGTTTACTTATAACAAGATATTAAGTGTCAAAGAGCATATAAATTTCAACTAAAAAAATTGTTATTTTGATTCTGATATCGTACATTTTTATTTAAATTAAATAAATATTTACTTAAATAAAAAACATAATTTAAAAACATATTTATTTGGTTTAAAAAAATATTCCCTTGGTAGGAGCCGCCTAAGAAATAATTTTCTTCAAGAAAGTAAAATTTTGTCATTAAGAAAAGGAAACGTTATAACCCACAAAAGTCATACTTTATTCAAGAAAATGATTTATTACATGGCTCAAGAAATTATTTTATTGGATTTAAATACTTATTTTTTCTTGGCGTATATATTTTAAATATTTCACTCTTTCTTAAAAAAATGTTACTACATAGAAAAAAATTATTTTTTTGTTTAATGTTTACTTATAACAAGATATTAAGTGTCAAAGAGCATATAAATTTCAACTAAAAAAATTGTCATTTTAATTCTAAAAAACATTTTCTAAGATATAATTTTTAAAGTAAAGAAAGTTAGATTTCTCATCTTGAAATAACAGTTTACTTTGTTTAATAAATAATATTCTGTATTTTATGAAATCTTTACTTAAATGTAGAAAATGTAACGACTTAAAATAATTTATTTAATACAATACACATATTTACTTGGAATTAGATATTTTTATTTAAATAAAATGAAAGGTAGATTAGAATACAATTGTCCTCATCAAGCTCACGCTGAAAAACAAAAAATAATATAATTTATTTTATTGTCAATTTAATTGTATATATATTTGCAATAAAAATTGTCTAATATGATTTTTGTAAATAAAACGTTTTATTTTAATGTAACAATACCGACGGTTGAATATTTAAAAAATTTAATGTTTTACATTAGTTTGTTTATCCCAAAGTTACCTAAAATTAAACTAATACGGAACTTTTAAAATTACAATTAATTTATAAGAATGACTTTCAATTTTGTAAGTGATAGGGAATGACATATTCAATATATATTATAGACTCAAATAACGATGGGATAAAACTAGGAATTTAACGTATTATACTCGTTTTGCAATCTTAATTTGGAATAAAATGGAATTTGTTCTGTTGTAAATATCGTCAAAATTCAATGGAATTCGATATATACATATTGATTTCCAAATTTGGGATTCAATGGTATTTATTTCATTGTCGGAATAGTCGGAATTCAATGAAGTTCAACACGGACACTTTTCAATCCCTATCCTGGCATTCAATGGTATTCATTTTATTGTCAGAATAGACGGAATTCAATGGAATTCAATACGGAAATTTTTAATTCCTAGTTTGGCATTCAATGGTATTCATTTCGTTAACGAAATCAATGGTATTCAATGGAATTCATGACGAAACTTTCCAATCCCTAACCTGACATTCAGTGGTATAATATTTTTGTGTCGGAATTGGATGGGATTCAAAAAAGACAAATTCTTTCCAAAATAAGGAATTCCATGATATTGAAACTATTTCAATCCCTTTTTTGGACACAATGGAATTCGGAAAGTCCTTAATTGAATTTCTGGTAATCCCGTTTTAATTCTTTTCAATCTTTTTTCGTTTGCTGGGCTTGTTCATCACTCATATAGTCTTGGTTTTATAAATCATACTTAAATCGTGAGAACTACTTGAACAATAGTAATAATAATTTTTTTTTAGCCAGTAAGTAAAATGTTAGTAGTATGTCAGCAATTTGTCAACAGATTTGAGCAGAACGTTGAGACAAATTAATATCAATACGTTCACCTTAAGTTCGTGTTCAGTAATAAGTTTCTGCCGACATGTAATCTGATAGCAGAGCCAGCAAAAATTGCGCACGTACAAAATCTATTATTTTGTAATTATTTAAATAGAATATATCATTTAAATGATTATAAAATGACAAATTATATATACCCGATTTCTGTAATCAATCTGCCATTATATTTTATTAGCAGGGTCTGTTATATTTCTGATATTCTGTCGATAAAATTCGTAATACTTTTCAAAATTTGTTTTTGACAAATTTGGCTATCTGGATAGTTATAGTATTGCTCGATCTTTTTCACTCGGCCGTTTGTTCTTGCAGTTTTCCTACAGAAAATTACATATTTTGTGAAACTGTTAAAAATATGCAACTTATATAAGATCTATGTTAAACATGTTAATCGACATGTAAACATTTTTCTCTTCCGAGTATTTCTTCTTTACTTTACAACCGCTGTCCTAAGATCATCGATAATCTTCTTCCATTAAAAAAAAAACTTGTCTTTACATTTAATCTCCCTATTTCTATCCTTTTTCTAAATTCCTTCCGCTCTCTTTCTATTTCTCACTCTGTGTATAACATCAACTCAACAGCATAATATTCGAATCTCCTATCTCAAAATTAAGCAATATAGAGCCTTCGATAGTGTCATTATATTTACGCGTAAACCAAGTATAATCGTCCAAATAAAACATGAAGTGTAAACAACTGAGTGAAGTGTAATTTAAGGCAGCATAAGAATATGTCACGGGTAAATGTACATACCACACTGTTGCTGACACTAGTGCTATATATAGGCACCCCTAACATTTAGGCAGGTGTCCCCATTTCCAGTGACGTCACTATTCACGACGCAGCAACCCGAGTCTATGTTTCATTTGGACGATCCTTATACAATTCAGCTCATTTGGTGCCAGATATGAAAAGTTTTGTCACTTTCTGATCACGTGATCGCGTAGCAAATATGACTGGCGGAGCAGTGCAAAGAAAGGTGTTAAAAATACGGAGATTAAGGGTATATTCCGAAATGTACCGACAGTATTTAAATCTACAGCATTTAACGTAACGTGAACTATAGATTTTCAGTATTGTTAGCGCATTTCGGAACACATCGTAAGAATGCTAACATTAAAGGTGTTAAGAATACAGAGGGGGGGTTCGTCTGTAATATTATATTATATCTTACATTAGTACGTTTGATCATCGTCAATTAAGCTAAGCGTCATTCTCTCTGCTTGGCCAAAGTGTTCGCCGGCGACACATTCTATTACCTATCTAAGATATAAGAAAGAGAAAAGAATAATGAAGATAAGTGTATATGGCCGCTGCATATAATCGCGAAGCGATCGTAATCTACTTCCCCCATAGAGGAGTGCTTTCAAGAGCTATCACACGTGAGAGGAGATGAAGTATAGTCGGAGACGAACCATCGTTGGTATCCTTTTCTTTTATGTCGTGCCTTCGAATATCCCCGAATTAGCGACTCTCTTCCTCTTTCTCCCTTCGGGAGAAAAATTCTCTTATCCTTTAGACGTTCCCGCCCGCTTATTACAGCTAATCTGTTTGATTTCGTTTGTTCACTATAGTCAGGTAACATTCACGACTTCGTAAGAATTTTCGGATCTGCTTATCTGCGTTATCCTTGTCTTTACGGAAAAGATCAGATAATTGTTTGATTGCGATACAAACGATTGCGTCTTAAAAATGTTTGCTCGGAAACATTTTCGGAAACATTTGTGAGACAAGATTCGAGTCTGCTGTAGATTCGATTTTTAGCACGAACGTCGTCACCTATTGGAAAGTTTCGTTCTCGCTCATACCAGCGATGGGAGATCTCTCGGAGATCGTTGTGCGTCATTCTACGAGGTGCCCTTATAGTGAATGAAGAAGAAAGTGAGGAACATGAAATAGGCGACTGGGAAAGTGATCCTGGCTATCACGTCGATCGTCTTCGCCACTCTAATCGGATGCGGCGGATCCTTTTTTCTTAGCTGTAAAAAAAAAGGATTTTATTATCACGATCGAACTTCAGACTTTGAAAAGTTCCTGTCGAACATATAAATTGCATGTAACATTATAAGATTCTGTAACGAGGCAGAAGAATTATAAGGGCGGAGAGCTATTGGATTCTCGTTGTTACATAAGATTATTTTTTTTATAACATTCTTATTAATTTCAGACATATTTTCTAAAAGTTAATGGAAAGTTTGCCTACGTGTATAATGACATTTTGTATGTAATATATTAATCGAATATATTTTAAATTAATTAAAGTTTATTTAAAGATATTTTTAAATTCTTTGAAAAAAAAAGATATGTGATGATATCTTTATATATGATAGATTATTATACATAATGTTTGCTTACCTCGGCGGTGCAACCGTTCGTTGCTGTATGCGTGCAGGGATTAGGTCCGCAGTTGGTGCAAGTGACAATCTCGTTCGCTCCAGTAGTACCACCGGTAGTAGCTCCGCCCTCCCGCTTCTTTTTACCCTACGACAGGGTCTCCGTAGAAGAAACTCATATTCTTAATTACATAACATTTTTATATCTTAAACAACGATCCACCCTTTCGTTTCGCCCCTTTTCTCGCCCTTTCTCTCTTTAGATTCCCTCCTTCCCGCGCCCTCTTCTTCGGATCATCTTTCAAAATTTTTCACGCATGCATTGACGGTCTTCGATTTTTCACATTCTTTATCATATACGAGGTTTGTTCAAAAAGTTTCCGAACTTTGCCTATATATAATCTTGTGGAGTTTATAACTTATTCAGCTTTGGTTCTTTCGAAATACTCTTCTTGGTTGATATACTTCTCCCACCGTCGTTCCCACTTCTGGAAGTAGAAGTAGAAGTATAGATATCAATCAAAAAGGAGAGTATTTCGGAGACAGGGCTGAATAAGTTATAAATAAACTGCAAAAAATTATACAGGCAAAGTTCGGAAACTTTTTAAACAGACCTCGTATCTATTAATTCCTTCATCAATTTTACATACATAGAAGCAAGTACGGCCCAAACGATTGATGGAAACAGAAATATTACGATACTTTTAATACGCGGCATAACGTTGCGTTATCACAGCACAAAGTAATCTACCTTCTAGAAAGATACTTGGTGATGAATAGATAATCGGTGGCGCGGCTTCTTATAAGCGTACTAATAATAACGTAAGCGTACTAGGCTTTGTTAAGAAAAGGCAATTAAGCTTGCACGTAAAGGCATGTGAAATTTTCGGAAAAAAAACGCACCGGAGAGAAATATATGATAATAAAATTATCATTTTCATATTATAAGTGGATGAAAAACGATATTTGCGCGCTAATTTAGCGGAGGCGTCTCGCTGGCGATAGTTTTAAAACCGTTTTAAAACAGCGCCGAGTATCCTCGATCGTGAATTGAGGATATGGAGAAAAGTTGATAGAAATAGCGAGTTGTCTCGTCTGATTAAATACAAAAGAAGCGCATTTGTCCCACTTCTGATGGATGAACTAGATACAATTGCAGTCTCTGATGACATGTCAAGGACTGCCTGGGATGAATGACGTCATATGACATGGCGTGAATTGGGGAAAGACATGAATTAAACTGTGAAAATACGCGGAGATTGATAACCCGCTGCGAAAATGATCAAAGAGTGAATCGTTGCTTTTTATAATATTTTTGTCCTTCAACATACACATGTTTATCAATCAACACTTCTTTTGTGTTTCTATAACATGAATTAGATGCCTTATAAACATCTACTTATCATATTCCGATGTAGAACATAAATAAAGTTATTCTAATCAATTTGTTAATTTATCGCAAAAAATAATGCATGCACTTTCCCGCGAATTCAGTTTTTATCATTATACGTTCAATCGTAAAATAACTCGGATCCAATATGATTTTCCGACCGAATGTCGCGTAATTCGGGATATCAGAATCATGATTCAATTAGTTCTTTTTTTTACATTTGGTACGTTTGAATATGTATATGATATACAATATATATATATATATATATATATATATATATATATATATAATAAATGATAATTTCTGCCGACTAGAGAGCCTCTTTGCGATTTTCTCGAAGTTTTATGGGAGGAGAAAGATAATGTGAAAGAAGTACAGTGTTGTTTATTATGTTTATTGAAATTTGTATAGCTAATGTACAGAAAATATAAGCTCAATTAGATCAAAACATATTTATATATATTCCTAGATTTAAAAAAATAATACAATAATTTACAATGTTATAAACATATAAACTGACTTACTTCTCAGCATATCTTTCTCCGTGATCTCGCTTGAAAACGTTTGCGATAAACTATAAATTTTCAAACGGATCCCCGCACCGCCTTGTTGCGTCTTGAAAGGTATTTTATTACAAGCTATGCGTTAAGCTTCAATGAAGATTAGTTCAATGATAAAAGCGATTTGTTGATACCACAATTAAGGCATGACATGTGTGTGTATTTATATGTGAGCGCGTGCGTGCGCGCGCGCGTATGCGTATTGGTTTGTGTATAAGTATAGAGGATTATCCATATTAGAAACATTAGTGGTTTTAATATTTCTCAACCTCTCTTTTTCTCTCCGTTCATCTATTTTTCTTCACGTCTTCCTTTTTCATTTTTCTCTTGCTCCTTCATATCTAATAATACAAATAAATGGATTGGAAAGAAATTATTCTATATAGAAGAAAATAGGTATTGTGATTAGTGAAGTATTCAATTAAATGTTTTTTTGAGTATTTTATCAATGTTTTTCCTTTAACATATTAATTGACTGGAGATGTGTGTGAATTCACTTTGGATTCCACAACTTCTGTTTTAAAATATTTATTTGTATTATTAGAAACAACGAAAATATTAAGGTAGTCTGTTTCTAATGGATTACCCTGTATGCGTATAGAAAATCTAGTAATGTATGGGATCCATTTCAGGAATGGATTCTGCACTTGCGGAAATAATAAAAAATTCATATACAAATATATGCTCCATTTGGCTTTATTTCCAAGTTATAGTGAGTTTTTATTCTGACAACTTTGCATCGTCTCATCTTCATAATATATTCAAAATGACTATTTTGCACTTTAATGCAAACATCTCATTTTTACTCTCTCAACACTTCCGTCTGGATTTACTGGAAACTTTGTTCATTTCTCTGACGGTGTATCTTAATATCATTGATTCTAACAAATCCGAAATATCTGGAAGTATCGAGGGAGTAAGAAAGTCGATAACAAAATATCTACTTTGAGATGCATAATATTTTGATCATTTCTCATAAAGGAAAGCAAATAATTGTCAGTACACTAAATTTACTATAACTTGGAGCAAGTTCGAATAAGTTCAAATTTATACAAACTTTTTTATTTTTAAGCTAAATTGCTCTTCGAGAAGTGGGCCCCACATAGTCTAGGATTTTTCCCCCTTCCCTCTGTACAGGTAAGTATGTGGTTTTTTTGTCAAACGACGTGATAATTTTTAATTAATTACATATTTATCGTTTCTCGCAATAGCTATCGTGATTTCAAATTTCGAGCAATTGGATGAGTAACTTGCCTATTCTTACGCGTATGTGATTTTTGCGTCAATAAAAGAAAGAATCCTCTTGCATGATGAAAATAACAAAAGTCATTGTTCTACTTCACTCTATTCGAAATTAATTATCATCGATCATGATGAGAGCTATAATAGATGTCGAACGCAGAAAGCATTTGGGATAATAATAATTATCAACGTGCCGATAATTATCATTACTTTTGATTTCTCTCTTTCAGTAGCATGTTATTATTTCAAAGCTTTTTTATTTCGAAAATGTCTGTAAATAATGATATAACATTTTTAACACGCCAGCGGCCATGATGTTTCCATTTAGAAGAAACCTCATATACATTTGTGATGCTATAACACTGGTTAGTAAAAATAAGAAAAGTATAAACGAAAATATATAGGCTCATAACAATATTTTACTAGGTATATGTATAGAGATCTGTAATATACCACAAAAATATTACTTCGCGCGAAAAATCCTGGTCGCTGGTGATTAAGCGGAAGCGATTAGAACGTCCGAAAAAATATATCGGTACTTCTTAAGGTGATCCTAAAGCCGTGATCCTAACCGGTTTTTTCTTAGCACTAATTTTTTAATTGGCTTTATAGAAATACAAAATTCTTGTCTAGAATTAAAGTACGCATCAAAATCTAGGTCATGGTGGTCGAATTTATATCAAAAACGAAAAAAAATTAATATTTTTTGTTATACGTGACGACCACCACATATAAATTCGACCACCATGACCTAGATTTTGATGCGTACTTTAATTCTAGACAAGAATTTTGCATTTCTATAAAACCAATTAAAAGATTAGTGCTAAAAAAAAAAACTGAAAAAAACCGGTTAGGATCACGGCTTTAGGATCACCTTAATGAATGCTAAAAAAAAAACAATTGATTTACGCATCGTGATATAAGAAATAAGTATTAAAATATTAGCAAATGAGTTAATATAAAAATAATAATAGATTTTATCGCCTTTCTTTTGAAGTTAATAAAGTTACTGGTTGAAAATTAAACGAAAACACGAGAAAATTGATTCTATAATCAAAACGCAAAGTTTCAATATGGCGTTAATAATGCAGTTATTAAATAAATAATGCTTTATAAAATGTAGGAAACCAGTTGAATTATCGAAGCGATTAAAAAATGATCGCATTTTTTTGTCATTGCGCAAGTTACACGAAGATGAAGATATTCTGTTCTTTTATCTTTGCTAAGAAAATATCGAAATATCAGAAAATAGCATCAAGTAAAATTCCAACATGCACTCATGCACATACACAATGCATTCTCACGCATTTCATGCGTTATACATACATTTTAACGATTCTCCGTCATGAATATAAAACGCAGATTAAGTACAAAAGGGATGAGAGCAGAGATAAACGAAGATGAAAAGAAAATCTTTGTATAACGAGATCGTATTCCTTATTTTGTATAAATGCACAGTAATTCGCGAAATTTTATAAAGCCGAAGCGACTCGATTCAATTAGATTGTGATGTCGGATGCGATTTGACTTGCTTTTCATACGTTCATTACGAAACAAAAAGGTAATTATTTCTCTTCATTCTGTGCATTTATATATAGATATGACATGCATGCACTTGCATCGCTAACGCAGAGAGCATGCATTTATCTTGCGTCGAAAGAAAGAAATAGAGATAAAAATTAAAGACTAAAAATACGTGATCAAAGAGCACACAAGAGGAAAAAATAACTTGGTCAAATACTAAAAAAGTACCAGGGGAAATATTTATGTGGAAGTGTTTTGTCTTTTAAGTCTCCTCTTGTTGAGGAAAATTTGGCAATTTTTAAACATCTGATACGCGAAGGTTTATTGTCATTTCTCATAACTATGTTTGGATGTACATATATTTCTTAGTTTGTTTTGTATCTCTCTCTACATCTCGGCTATTTCATATTTCCTTTTAAGCTTTAGAGAGCTGCAGAGATATAACATTTCTGATTGTAAAAACTGAAATGCTCTTTTAACTTTAAAAGTCAATACCACAGATTTTTTAGATCGTTGATTATTAACTTATATAAATAGATTGCGCCCTCGTATGCAATAGCTGACGACTACATTAAAAGATAGAAATATGCGTGGTCAGATGCTCTTTGCGGAAACACAATGCAGTAAATGACAGGGAGCGAGAAAGAAAATAACACGTCTCTTTTTAAAAAGAAGAAAAGTGATTACTCTTTTCCTCTTTTTTTTTGTCCGGTAATTGTGTAATCAGATCAAGGATTTCTAGTTCCTCGTATTTTAGAGAGATGACGGAAATTTGATAAATTCATAAGACCAGGACGTGAGGCAGAGTGTAACATCATTAGTTTATTCTCCTTATCATTTCTTATCTGCTTTCCTTCATATTGGTAACGACAGCTGCTTGATTGATTTAAGCTGGTTGCTTGGCCGGTTGATTAATTTAAAGTCTAATTACAGTTTTGCAAATTAGATCAGCAATATTCTTCTGTTTTAAAAGTCATCTGTTTGTAAGTTATTCCACACATACGCGGATTTCAATATAACTACTTCTATATCCTTCTTTATTCTTCATCATGTGAGATCCATTTTAGTTTGTCACATCTAAGCTATCATGATAGCGCTGAAAATTGTCCCCTTTTTTCAAGAAGAATCTTCTAAACTGGACAAAAGAGGCCTTTCTTTTTATATCTAAGTGTACTACGTTGCACTTTCTGCATTTAAAATGAAATAGGCGTATAATTAGACGTAGGAGAGAAAGGAAAAAGAGTGAAAATTGAAAATATATAAGAAGATATAAGAAAAAACTAATGTCCATTTTTCTACCAATGTAGATTAACTTTAATCTCGGATTAACTTACTCTAGTTCTGAGAATTTGAAAAAGATGAAAAGTAAGTTAAACCGAGATTGAAGTTAATCTGCATTGATAGAAATCGACATAAGGAAAGCATCTGACTCACTATTGTTTTTTACTAATGCTATCTTCGCGCCTTCAATGGAAATTGGCACAATCTATTTGCATAATCTATGTTGATTATTCTTAAGAATAAGATTAAAAGATTCAAAATGGCACATTTTGTAGCGACCAATACTCAGTTAATTTTTATGTACACACAGTATGGCTACAAAATTGTTTTATTAATTGTTTTTAATTAATTAATTATAAAAAGAGATATACATTTTTATTTGATGTTTAACGTAGAATTGTCTTGACGCTTTTTTTATACCATTTCTATTGTTCTAACATAAAGAAGACGTCTTAAACATTTCTTTTAAAATCTTCTTCAGTTTCTCAATTATACCTTCTTACAGTTTCTAAGTATTGAAATCTTTCTTCTATCCATAATTCCATTTTGGGGGAAAATCTGTATGCGGTTAGTAAAAAATCGGTCATTACTTATTGTACATATATCATTAATTATTTTTAACGGTACGTTTCTCTACTCTTTTCTCTATTTCTCTTAGATCATTCAAAACCTTTAGGCCGGAAATGTTCATTACTATAATTTTCTTCATTTTTTCAGCACTTTTTTCTAATCTAAAACACAAACTTTTATCATCATTTTTATTGTAACCGTGAAATAATGCGTGAATAAAAGTTGTTTGTTGCAATTCGTTGCCGAATATGAACATGAACAGTTTAATGAAATGAGACAAATTTAGTTGGTCTTGTTTCATATTAATGAGTTTCGTTGATTGCATATAAATAGCACTCGTACTGTTCGTTGATGAGGATAGTAATCGTATTAAATTCATTTGGATACCAAATCATGCTAACTCACCGATTGGAGAATTAATTTTCGGAGAATTTAAGAGACCGTTAATATTAATTATCCAATAAAAAGTACAAAATAATTGTGCATTATTGCGGTATAGATATCCAATAACGAGAATGCTTAGATGAATAATAAATATCGTTAAACAAATCATAATTTTATTTTACATGTTTGAGAAAAAGTTTTTAAAGTTTACGTCATTCTATTTAAGAAGTATTCTTTAAATTATCTTGAGCCAAACTCTCGACCAATAAATATACTTATATTATAATAATATAATGTTTAATTTTTTAGAATATTTCCTCTTTTTATCATATTTCCTCTTCTTATTTGGAACAGTTCTCTGTAGCATTAGCTAAGGCTCGAATGTATTTTCGAGGCTTTCTTATTCTTAGTAAAAAAAATTTTTATAGCTACACTGTATGTATATATATTACATGCATGTATGTATAAATTGATTTTTGATAGATTTTGTTACTGACCATATGAATTTGAAGTCGAAGTTATACATTTTAAAATCGCAAATTTAATAGGTATCTTATTAACTACCAGCAAATGGGACACACTACGTGTTTGTGTTTGTGTGTGTGTACGCACGTGTGTATGATTAGTAATTATCTTAAAGTTTATAAATATCAAAATTGATACAAATCAATCAACACAAATCAATCAATAATTATACATTTGAATACATGCAAAATTATCTACTTTGCAGCTATATTGGATTCGCTTTGAATTCGTAATAAACAACATCAAAGTCTATAAAATTGATTTGTACATGATTCAAGAAACCTTATCAATATAAAATTATTTTAAAAAAGTATAATATTTTGCGACAAGTTATAAATTAAATATATGCACTTCTCAAAGCAGATCTTTATGACTTCAAAAAAGCATCCTGCAGCCCTTTAAAGATTAACTCGGCATATAAATGCAAATATTAGTGTTATCAATATTTTCGATAATATACAGATACGAAAATATCAATCCTACACGACTAGGTTAATTGTGTTATAGTGTTTTATGTTTCATGAGTAATAATTGCTACAATGACAGATAATTGTGGAAGCATCGGAAATTTTTTTTCATATGCACGAAAATGGATACTGTCTTTAATACCATAAATATTAAAGCAAATATTTTTATACACAATCTTTTCCAGTTTCGTCAGTTTTATAAAAATTAATTTTCTTTGCAAAATTTCTACTTTTTGATTCTGTATGTTGCTTATGATGTCAGGTCGAATTTTATGGAGATGAATCATGAAATTCGACTAGAATTTGGTAATCAATATGTTTGTGTAACTCGGTTATTTTTTATTATCGATATTACTCCAAATATAAGTAATAATTTAAAGCAAATAATATAATAATTAAAAATTAATTTATACAGCTTCTTTGATATTGAATTGTTTTGTTATTAATTGTTCAAGGTAGATTTGCATAAACATCTTTTTCTTAGTGGAAATTAAAATATAGTTTTTCAAATCGTACATACATATACTTTTATTTAATCTTTAAGAAAAATAATAATTAGAATATTCTTAAGAAAAGTTTATGCAATTTTAGTGTAATTGACATGTAAATTTCTGATGTAACTCCAGTAATCACATATAATTCAGAAATAACGAGAATATTACATATATGCTTATTCAAATTTTCTATTATTATTCAAAAATTCAGTTGTATAGAACTCTATATTAAGCTTCACGCTTTGGTATATTTGACAGCGACATACGACTGGGTTTGGAATCGACTTTACAAATAATTTAATAATGTGGTTATAACGTAATCTAAAAAATCTAAAAAATCTATAAAAATACTTTTGTAAAAATATTCGATGAAATTTTAATAGTCGATTCTTCTTTAGCAGGATAAAACTTTAATAAACCTCAGCATCAAAAATTGGAAAAGATTCAGATAATAAAAAAAATAATCGAGTACTCTCGAATATGAACTTATCGATTATTTACCTTTGATTTTATTCAGTCTAATCAATTAGTCTAATCAAATCGATAATCAATTAATCTAATTAATTAGTACAATTAAGTATAATCGAACTTCAGTTATGCTTCGCAAATACCCGTACATTCCTATACAATATAATGCTGGAGATATAAAGGATATGTAACTTATGAGATGATAATAAAATCAAACGTCTATATATTTGTACATGTGTGTATCTGTGATTTGTACATGACGTGTGTATGCTACAGCTGCGATTCGTTTGGTGCTACAAATGCTGCGAACCGTAGATTTCTTTATCCTGATTAATCAATCAAACGCTTCGAATGATTCGTAGCACTCAGTGGACCGCAGTCTATATTCTGCATCTGTAGATCTCTAGGACGCGGTTAAGACCTTGCACGTCCATTGTTCTGTTATTTCGTTTCTTTTTCTCTGTAATAAATCATTGCTGATGTTTTCTCTGTAATAAATCATATGCATGTGCCATAGTATACTTTAGATAATCATATATTATCTTTTTGTCGGATTTCTCTTTCCCCCGCAGTATTTCGATAAATCGAGAGAGGAGATTTTGCAATTGGGATTTTTCGCGAAAGCTAAGAACGCGCGAAGTCATGACCGCGCCCTAATGCAATGGGGGGTCTTACCAAGGGGCTGGCCAATATAATTCCTATCCTGCTGAGCACCGCTGGAAGCCGCTGTAACATCACAGACACCAAACAAAGAGACTTACTCACCAACATTTCCACCAACCAAATTCTTACTAATCGCGTTTATAACAGAAATAGACAAATATGAAGAGAAAAAGAGAGTGTGAGAGAGGGGTAGAAGAGAAGCGAGAAAGAGAGGAAGAAGAAAAGGAGGAAAAGAGGGTGTGAAAAAGAAGGGAGGAAAAAGAAGAAAGAGAGGGGAAGAAAGGAAAGAGAAAGCTGAGAGAGAGGAAATCGAGGTCATAATCGTTAGAAGAAAATGAACGAGTTTAATGATGGAGACATGCATATTGCAGCCCCTTTCGAAAATAATGAGCACTTTCGAAGGAATAGCGCGCTATTTATGCCAGTGGTGCTCAAACTTGCAGCATGCCGAGCTATCTGCTTAAGATATAGGTAAGTCTTCTTTCCTCTTTTTCAAGATAATTCTGTCAAACAGATGCCTTCGTGCATTAAATGCAAAGTATTGGCGTGTAACAATTATGTGATTGAACACGTGTTGTTGATATGATACATGTTAATTGTATCGAATGTGTCTCGAGGATCGATTGATTCATTAACGATAAAGATGCGGCATAATCCGCGCGATTCTTTCGTAGCTTACGAGGAGTATTGGTCGAAATTTGGCAAAAAAATACACTCACACTCTCTGGAAAAAAAAATACGAATAAAAACCTATATAGATTTAGAAATCTCGAGAAAGATGCAGAGAGAAGAAATTATATTTTGTGTTTGTGCAAGGTCACGCCACAAAATTCTTGTGTGCAAAAAATATGTATAAACGCGATAAAAGAACAAACGGTGTGTCAAACGAGTATCGAACATCACAGAAAATCTGTTTCTGAAAAGAACTTAGAATGCACAGAACTCAGAATGCATCACAGCATAAACGACTATTTTTCGTACAGATAATTTGATTGTAATTATTAATATAATCTTAAGAATAACGAATTTGGGGAATTCAAGGCGTTTCATCGTGTTCCCATTATCACGATCTTCGATTGCAACTTGCGATGCGCGAGACAATACGAAAGACCAGCCGTACGATGAATAGGATTCCGATTTCTAATATGTATGTTTACCTGGCCATTTATCCCATTCCATTCTCGAGATATAAAATTATTTTATCTCGCCGCAATATCTTCTTGCGAATTATACCTTCGATGAAATTAGAGAGATGATCGCGCGCGACTGTGTGGGTTTCATAAGTTAAATTCAATATAATAAGTTCTTGTGGACTCTATAGAGTTTCAATTTACTTCTCTGGTGAAGAGAAGATTGTCTCCTTAACAAAATCATATGATTATCCTTATTTAACATCAGTAATATCGTCGCCTCACCTATTTACGTGTCGCAAGACCACAACTTGTGGACATTAATTAATGTCAGGTGTCTTTTTAAGTCAATTTATGAGCTTAAACGCAAGGAATTTATATTTATTTCTGAAAAACAATGACGATTAATATTCAAGCTTAATTGTCGATATCAGCAAATAGAACGATTAATGATTCCTTTGCAAAATACAATTCAATTTGTTTACCTTGCAAGAAATAATGGCTCGTTATTAGGACCGGTTTAAAATAAAATATAATGCCATGATATATCTAGTTGTATAATTAACTGTAATCATGTAATTGAATAAATATAATTAGTCTGAAAAGTTTACACGAGAATCACATTTTCATAGATTATTTTATTATAAACGACTTGGTATTCTTGGTAATTGGCTTTTAAACCGATCCCAAATGTCACATGTCTAAAAAAACAATTTATATCAATTTATGTCACAGTCAATTTGTATTAATTACGCGAAAAAGGCAGTACGGCCCCATTCAAATTCGCATCGCCGAATATCCGCGATGAAAATGCGGCTTACGCGTCATGCGTCGGATAAAATTATCGAGAATACATCAATCAGCAAAGTACCTGGGTGACGGGATTCTCGCCCGGACGATAGACAACGTTGTGCATTGGCCGTTTGCGGCCGACGTAATTCACGCAGACGAACTCGAGAAGACTCGCGTAGATGAAGCACATGCACACGCCGTCCCACACGTTCATGGCAGTCAAGTTCGAAACGACGGGCAACGTTCCCCGGAAGCCATTCGACGTGGTGAAAAAATTGAGCATCGTTGTTACACCTGAAGTATAATTGAAAAAACAGCGATTTTACTCTTCCATGTCAGAAGCTGTGCGTGCCCATTATTGTGATTCAAATGCAAAACATTTGAAGCTCAATCTGATCGTATGAGTAGACACGAAATATATACTATAGAAAATCAGAACATTTTATATAGGTATTAAAAAAATTTATGAAATAAGTTTTTTATTGACCTTTTAAAACAGATGTGCGTGGATGACATGTGATTAAATACAAAAATAAACGTATAAGAAATTTTTAAGTAAAGAAATTTTTATAGAAATTATTTAACATTGTTTAAATAATAAAATTTTCGTTGAAATAACATTTTGAAGGCAGTTACTCGAGGCTTGATAAAGTGCGTAAACTTGACATACAAGATCTGTTCAAAATATTTACCGAACCTATTTGTTTGCGCGCTAATTTGAAAAGATGTCAAGGCTAGTAGTTGGTGTCACGTGAAAAAGGGATTTTTATTTTAAAAATAGACACCACGTGCAACGTTTCATCGCTTTATTTTTTATGTTTGTTTCGAGCGTGTGAGGTGTCGTGCAAAGAATGACCGATTTTCACGCGCGCACATGTGTTTGGGAGCTTTTCAGCAAGCGACCAATGTCATTCTATCTTTCTTTTTTTGGCAATGAATAAAGACAAAACGACACTTGTGTCGATTTGTGTCGCTTGCTGAAAAGCTCCCTATGCGTGTCTGTGTAAACGTGTTTAAAGAGTCATGAAATTACATTTTACTATGTAGACTCACCAATCATCACTCGCGCCGGCACGGCATTCCATTCGAGCCAAAATGTGATGAAAGAGCTGGTTACTAGAATAATGCCCGGGATGAAAACCGTAGTGAAATAGAAGGAACGATCTCGCGTGAAGATCAGATCCACCTTCAAGCAGCTGTAATTACCTAAGTCAAGCATAATCACCTGAGTCAACCTCATTTTCCATGCTCGAGCAAGAATCAAATGGAGATTCGTACTTTCGGGGAGCAAGAAGAAAGTACTTTGATAGTACTTTGAAATTGATTCGAATAGAGACCATTAACGGATATTCACATAATTATTACGGATTGTAACACTTAAATATTCTTAGTTCTCATTCACTATTCATTAAGAATTAGTTTATAATTAATAATGCTTGTGAGTATTTCACACTTGAAACATTTATAAAAATGCATATTTACGTTTTTTTTGTAACAAAAATACACATTGGAATAATTAAAAATGTGAAATAATGCTTAGTTTTTGTGTCAGGAGTGACATAGTTTGTTCAAGGATATAGCCTCCTCGGAAAAAAAGATAAAAAAACATCACATACGATCATCTTGTCAATCATTGGCCATTAAACGTCCCATTCGCGAAAGCAGTTGAAGTATTTGTACAAAGTGCTAACATGTGGGCATTAAAAGAGGATTTATTAGAAGGTTCTCAGGCATGAAGGACACATCTACGCAAATAACTCTACATTCAATATAACTTCTCACGTTGAACTTCTTGAACGTTAAACACAAGGAACATTTATTCAATAATTATATAATACGAACGATTCATGCCAGTGACATTCAATCATTATTCTTTATACTTTATTACTTTGAAGCTCCCGTCTCGTTAGGATTTCTCTTGGGGACTGATTTCAAGTAAAGTCCTTTTATTTTATTAGATATTTGATAGCGTTAAATAAAAAAATTAAGTGTAAAAGACACTGTGCAAATAAAAATATGATAAAAAGCGAAGCTTATATGTATACTAAATCATAAAAAAATAACAATGTAAAATTGTTCGGTATAATTCATTTGGACACTATGTCAACTTTCCTCGTTATGTTCAATTGCACTCCATAAAACTACTCATAAATATGTGTTCACCAGTAGAATTTTTATAATCTTATAATTTTTATATAGTTTTTACAATCCTTTATTCTACAATAGATAATTTTATTTAAAAAATGTTCAAATATAGTTATATCATTAGATTAGTTATATATCTGTTGACTTTGTTTGAAAATCAAAAGACTTTAAATATATCTTTCAAATATGATATTATGTTTTTAAAAAATTTGAAACAACATATGAATAAACAAATATTTACGGGTAGTAGTGTAACAATAATTCTATAATGCTACAATATAAGCTTATTACAATAAATAAGCGTCGCTATATAAATAATATAAATGCAAGGTAAACAAAATTGTAAAATAAAAATGTATTTTGCAATAGAAAAATCTCTCTGCAATATTTGTATTTAAATAACGTAATGAAATCAATACACGCTACGCTCAATATACGCATTGGGGAAGATAAATTATTGCTTCAGCATTTGCAACGCTCTATAGCTACGAAATTTGGCAACGCTCATTCTTACGGTCTCCAATTAAGTGGCAATTTTATCGCAATATTGCGCAAATCATATACTATATACGAAGCAAACATCGATTATCTACTTGGGATATCTTTTGGCATTTTCAATTTTGGTAAACTTGGTCTCCTGTCTCTCTCTCCCTCATTTATTCACCTTCGAATCGCGTTACACTCATACCGATGAGAGAGATATATTTTTACCTTGCTCCTCAAATCTGCGCTGGCACAGCGAGCACTTAGAGTCTCCAAAACCATCGAACTCGTCCTCGTCAACCACGGTCTTTCCGTCAGCTGCAACAGAACAGCCCACGATCTTTTCCTTCCTATCTGTTCTCTGTCTTTTCTTTCCGTATATTTATCCAGCTTCTGTGTGTCGAAAGGAGAAACAAATTTTTTCCAGAGCCGGGAAAGTAAGCTCTAAACTCTTAAGATCATAAGGAGAGTTTGATCTATTCACTGAACTATATATATTTTTTCTCATTATCTATACATTTTACAAGTCACTTTTTAAAAAACTATTTGCTTCATTTTGTATCGTCTTAATGAATTTGCGATAATTTTTTATTGTATGACGAATGATAATATATACAGAATGATAAGGTATAATAAATTTAATAACAACGTTGAAGGATGTAGTTCAAATTAACATTAAAATAGTAATTGTCTCAGGTAATGCAAAGTTTATCAAAGTTTGAAGAGAATTAAACAATTAGATCATTTTAAAATTAAAATCTATCCATATCGTATCAGATCATTAATTACTTAGTCCATTTGTAATCGTATTATTTTTGTCATAATGTAATTTCAGCTGTGTTTGTATGTTCAACTTTTCTTGTTAATTGTAAAAACAATATCATTGTTTTATTCTAAATAAATCAAGCATAACCTACTTTCCGCCATGGTTAACTCTTTTAGGGCGAATGAAAAAATAAGATATTAGTTACGGGATTGATATTTAAGTATTTAACAACAATTTCTCATTTTTATGTTTATAAACACGCTTGTTGTGTATATGCTATGTAATCAAATTAAAAATCTGTGCCATGTATGACAAATATGATAATATTGCAAGTTAACAAACTGATGTATTTCAATAAAAATTTACTTCTTTTGTCGATTCTTTATTCTAAAAAAGATGATATTCATTTTCCATAATTTTTTTAAATAATAGCGGCTTCTAAAATATTCCGTTACGTTACAATTATGAAAAAAATTGAAAGTTTAAATATTTTTCAGATTGTTGAGTGTAAATCTAGTATTAAATAGCAAATATAGTATAATAATACACCAAAATAATATAACAAATTCCAAAGATGTCTATTTTTAAGAATTTTTACATATTCTTATTTTTAATCGAGACATTTTTTTTAGAATTAAAAATTTAAACAATTTGTTTAATTTTAAACAAAATAATTTTTTTCAGTCTGCAACATATAGTATGTCACAGTTTTACATTAATCTTGTTTCTGAAAATGATATCTATATATGGAAAAAATATATACATATATAACCAAACATGCTGCATAGTTTCGCGCATCAAAGTCGAAAACCTTTCGTCGCATTTGGACGACTAAGAAGCGATTTGAAATCATTAGCTTGCTAACAAAGTTAATATTTTCTCTACACATGTAAATCCTAATTTCTATATAATATGTTAGCGAAAGCCATCGTTAACGAATAAAATTCTCTCTAGTACAACAAAATGTAATTCTATTTTTATTTGGCACAGTAAATAAATGCGAAACACGATGAGCTTCACAATTTCTTCAGATTTCTTCACGGTAATTGTCGATACCGCAAACGGATTGATTATAAACGCGAGAAGGTAAAGGAGAGGGGATGCTCTTCAAGGACGCCCGATGAAGAGTTGTCGTAAGAAAGAAAGCCTCACCCCAAAAGCAAACCACGGCGTTTTAGTTGAAAAGCGAGACAGGATCCAAGGTTGCCAATATGCATTTTCTAGGATAATCTAGAAAATCTACTATCGTACACATGTGTGTACATTGTCAAAATAGGAATACTATGACATTACTAATAAATGGGGTAAGAGATGCAGTTATTTGATTACCGCTATGTCGCATGCACAAATGACTTCTATACATAATTATAATATGTATAGAATTATATATACATAACATGTATAGTATACATGTGTAATATATGTGTATACTGTACAATATATATGTGCTGGTACATCATTTTGTGCGTAATATTTTAATTTTCAATTTTTTAATTCGTATTCTCAGCAAAAAGAAGAGAGAGAAACAAATTTTATAAAGAAATGTACATATATAAAAAGATAGAACATTTGCAAGAAAGGTATTATAAATAGGTGTATTATTTTAAAATTAATTCATGGTGTATTTTTCCAAAATAAAAGCAATAAAGAATATTAATTTGACATTTAACACCACATATAATTTGCATACATGTGTAAATTTTATATAAATATGTACATATATACTCAATACATAATTACTCCAATTTGGAATAAGAGAATGTACGATTACTTTAGGATAAGAAAAATGAATTCATATTGGAACAAAACTGTATCTCCAAAAAATACATTTTTAATTAAGAAAAAGTAAAGAAATATAAACGCGGTATTTACACCAGCTGCGCTTTAAAAATCTCGCTCAAAATATTAAAAAATTAAGCGTGTCACATTCCTTAAACTGATATGAAAAGACAACATGGATTATGCTATTATATAATTTTCATACATGCAAACTTACCTTTTTTTTTAAATTTTTTATTAAAGATAAATATCGCCAAATATCATAAATAATATAATCATTTAAAAAAAATGTAACTAAATTAGATAATAAAAGTCGACAATAAAAGTAAAATTAAAATTTAACTTCAATTCAGTTTTCTGTCAAAAGATCGATTAAAATTATTATATTTGAATGATTGCACGATAACTTACACAATAAGAGATCACTATTTCTGTAATTTATAGACCTGGAGAGAAGATATATAAATGGACCTTTCTAAAAATTTAGTTTTTTGGTTACGACCATCAGTTTTATCGATTCGAGGAAAAAGCATCAGTAATAGAGACGACGCTGAGTTTTATTCCGGATGGAATAAATATTCAAAAGGTACAGCGGCTAACAAGATGCATCGATCTGGTTACCAAGTGCAACGTTGCATTTATTGTTCTTGCAATGGAATGATGCAGAAAAGAAGTTTATTTGTATTTGGTAATATTTTAACGCGCGAGGAATACATGACACTAATATTATATATATTATATACATATATTTTGATTATATTACGATCATTTTTATATAAAAATTTTTATAAATATTTTTATATAAAAATTGTGAAGTAAGTGACAACTTAAAGAGAAGTAGAAAATAATATAACAAAAATAAAATTTTAATAATCTATAGATAACATAAAAACGTAAAAAAATGTTGCAGAGTTAATATTTTTTTTGTAATTCCTGAAAGGAATTGTTTGAGATGCGTACATCTCATTCTTTTTCTCTAAATGGACTTAAAAAATATATACAACCGATTGTCTTGCTCACCTCGCCAGCTCACTTTGATCGGACACGTGATCGTCTGATTTTTAATGAGATACGCATTCAGTGCCGTCAGGCTTGGGCTTGTTCGTAACGTACCCTCATCATTTTTCCACACATACGTAATCGCTGTCTGCTCATACGATACTGAAAAATAAAAATGGAGATGATATTAACTTGAACAAAAAATGCGTGTTTAAGACAACGTAATTATTCTTTTATATCATTCAGATATTCAGATATCCGAGAGCTATTTTAATTACTCACTGCTCTCGATTGCGAATGAACACAATGGGTCGTCAAAAGGGAAGATATTAAGTCTACCCTGGCAGGATAGGATAAGATGACGCCTGTAAAATGATAACGATTTATTTACGAAGAGAGTTTTCAGCTAATGAAGAAAAGGAAATTAAAAATGTGTCCAATATTGATTCAAGTTATTCAAGAAAGTCCATAAAGATGTTTCTTGAAATTTTCGCCATAATCTTACTAATTACTTTGTAAAAAAGTACAATGATAATCTTTTCGAACATTTCATATTGTAAGAACATTTAGCTTGCGCATAAAAGGTCAGATTATATCGATGTTTTATGTACCGCATAAGATAGTTGACGGTGCCGTTGCGGTATATCCGCAGGGCGAAGTGAACAGGGATGATGGGATCTTTGAAATCTCCATGCATTATGAAATACGTATCCGGCAACCAGATATCGTTGTAATGGTGAATCGCATTTAAAAACTCATATTTGGATTTGTTGCTATAACGCAGTCGTGGATCGTACCACTGTTGCTGCAGTAAGAATTCCACCTCGTATTTCTGTGAAAGCAGAAAAGATACGATCGTAGCTCACATAATCTTGATTACATTTTAATGTATGATTTTATTATGATGCATGAAGAGAGAAATCATGGAATTGTCGCAGTTAGCTCGCAGACTTTTTCTTCCTAATTACAGATTTCTCATGTAAGTATAAAATACATTTTCACAAATACATATATAATTCAATTTACCAAAAAAGTTGACGTCTGTATTTCTGATTTACGACTATTCTTTAATTCTTATCTCTTTAACATCATAGTTAAGCGTTGTATTATTTTTTCTATCCATATATAAAGGGAAAATACATAATTATATTACCAGACTGGACTCGTCAGGAGAAGCTAAGCTCAACAGCAATACGCTCACGTTTACAGTCAATGTTCCTGAAACAACGAATTAAGTTTAATTTTACCTGTTACATTCCAGATCGTCCGATCGATCACGTTGCAAAGTTGTTAACACCCATTTTTTGAAATTAATATAAGAGGTATTTTTGTAAGGCTACAACAATAACAGATTCTTCAACGCCTTTAATAAACAAAAGGAAACACGACCGGGCATTACGGTAAACATACAGAGATATCTTACAATCGACTCGTGCTATAAGGGCGAAGATTCTGTGTTTAGTAAATTATTCCATCACTTGTATAAATAGTCTGCTGCATGTATTTAAGAGGCTTCGTATTTTTTATATACACAGGAGAAAATCATTTAGAATAATTTGTAGTTCCCGTATTAAACATTGTACCAAAGAGAATGCTATAGTGTTGCAAATCATAGATCGATCGGTGCAAAATTTTTCTCATTGCATGGAAATCGTCTAGTGCGATTTCTATACAATTTTAAGTATGTAGAGTGCAATCTTCTATAAAGATATTAGATTTCTCTATGTGCATGTATGTCTGTATTTGTTATATAAATCAACATAAGCTGAGATGCTGTTAAGGAATACGCTGAAAGCTTTCTTCGAGCCATGCTGTGCACATGCTGCTATTTATTTGGAAAGAAGCTGAGGTCGTGATTAGGACTTGGATTGGCTTACGAACTTTGTCCTAAAATGATTATTGTAGCTTTCTCTCTTCCTTTCTCTCTCTTTTCTCTCTCGTTCTCACACACACA
Organism: Temnothorax americanus; assembly: GCF_048541705.1. NCBI lineage: Eukaryota > Metazoa > Arthropoda > Insecta > Hymenoptera > Formicidae > Temnothorax > Temnothorax americanus. Next base: position 63,305 of record NW_027509307.1, on the reverse strand, counting down.
CACATACACTCTCTCTCCCCCCTCTCCCTCTTTTTCTTTCTCACTTTGTCTTTTTCAGGATATATTAAGTTTTTCTCGATTTCAAACGCATTTACTCAAAACCTCGCAACGAGTGCACAAAGTTGCGCAATATGTATTGCAAAAAATGAACAATACCATCTAATCATTAGTCATTGCCATCACCTATGAAAACAAATTGCGAACATTATATCTTGCTAGAAAATACGTGTATATGTAAATCTATCACTACCAAGAATGTCATAAAACTCACATAACATTTACTCTGACACTACGTTGTTACATGACAAATAATGTGATACTAGACAAACATGTTCCATTCCTCGATGGTGGAAAACTAGACAATGTATTTTAGGTAAGAGAAATGGAGATCATTCTACTATAAAACAGCGCGTACTCTGTTTGGAGCATATACATTTGTCTTTGGATACATCTGTCCCTGGATACAACATCCACATAAATGTCTCAATCTATCAAGAAGGACTAGAGTTCCAACCAGCGATCCGACTGTTATCACGTGTAAACACAGCAAATTAAGACCGATATGTTTACTGCGAAAAAAGTAGAGAGAATGGAGTTGCACCCCGGAAATAGGATGTGATCTCGCCAAAATTTGTGCTGATCCTTTGTAAACGGAAAACCAATGAATCTTTAAATTTATAAATGTGATATTTCTGTATACTAAAGAGATATTTTTCAAAGTTTCACAAAATCTTTCACTCTTTCATAATCTCACAACAATGTTTATATTATACGTTTATATCAATCACGTAATGCGCGCAATAAACTTAAAAAAAAAAAAAGAAGAAACAATATTGGCATGCATGTTAGTGATTCGTAAACACGCCGGTGTCCATTCAATTCTTCATAAGAACGTATCATGATGAGAACATTAATAATTCGATGTATCGAGCATGAAAATCAAACCACCTTGATTGGAATGTAAAACCAGCGATTGACAATCGAATTATCTTATATCGCGCTGTAATAATCGAATTTATTTTATGGCATTTGTGACTGATGGAAACAGATGGTATGTTGTATCGCAATAATGTTTATTTATCGGATCCGATTTCATGCCGGTTCTTATTAATAAACTAGATTTTTCGCCCGCGTTTTATATATATGTTTGTCTCGTGATTAAAAACAAAATCGGATCCGTTTACAAAATCACGAAAATTTTTCACAAAGAATTAATTCGAAACCCAATATACGCTAATAAATATGCAACGCGAATATCTGAAAAGTTCAGTCGGGCATTATTGGAAAAATTCTATCATGTATGGAAGCGAAGGGAAATTAATCCGATGTGTATATATCTAATCGATTTCTTCGTAAGAAAAGGTGTGTGAAATCGAATAATATTGTGAATAATATTTGAGAGCATTGTGATTAACAAAAATCGGTAAATCGGAGTGAAATTGGGAGATGTCGAATGAATGAAAAACGATTTGATGATTGTGCAGGTGAGGGGAAAAGTCCGCTGCCACAACTAAACATACACATCACAAGTCACAGTCCCACAAATACGAGCTCTTAGTACCAACGATTGCATCTCTCTTTTTCTTAATGAACGTTGGACAATTAAACATCAAGTTCGTTCATTCACATCATCATTCCTTGATCGTTCAACAATGTTACCATCAATGTTTTGTCCAATTCTCTTTGTGCATATATGTATGTAAGTATACATATACGTGTATGAAATTATTAAAGTGCTAAAATTGTGTGTAAAAGTTTAGATCGACGGTATAACGGATTGCTGATACAGTTAATGCATTTGGCAGTAAATATAGACATTAATACTTCAACATCCACACATTCTTATACAACTTTCCGTTCTATTATATAATAAAAATCATTTTAATACAATTTAATTGTATTAAAATAGCTTTTATTCATAAAAATGCTGACGTTTTTAATAATATAGTAGATAGTATAAATATTATTATTTATAAATATTCTAAAATTAAACCACCTAACAAGAGAACTATATAATGTGTTACCCTTTGATTTGACCGAATTTTTGAAAGTAGCATCGAAAAGAACAACACATATTTTGCCGTTTGCTCTTAAGACACCGAAATTGGCCGGAACACATGGTTAAAGGACATTAGATTGTAGATTCAAATCCCAGTAATGACAAACTTTTGCATATTATTTTTATTTCGCTTATAAATTTCTTTAAAATCAATTTGTTTGTGTTTATCTAATTGAACATGACACGAAAGATATAAATATTTTTTATATAAGCGAAATAGAGAAATACAATGCAAAACAAAATGGAAAAAAGTATGTCATTACTGGAATTTGAATTGGAGATTTAGAATTTTACGTGTGTTTCGACTAATTTTATCTTATATATTTATTTCAGCTTTTAACTACGACAAAATATATGTCGATATTTTTTCTATACCTGACCTGACCTACTGACAAAAATTTAATAAAATTAAGGGATAACGCATTATGTGGTACTTTTGCACGTATATAATTCAATAAAACATTAAAAATATATATTACATATTATACGTCTCTTAAAGAGAATAAAATATTGTGATATGTGTAATTTGTTAATGTAATTTATAATATCTTTTTTAAAGAATAAAATATAGTAGTGACGTGTGTAATTTGTTAATAGAATTATTATAATCTTTTATGTACAGCCGAATCTCCGTATATTTAACATTCATATTCTTCATCGTCTCTGTATTCTTCGCATTTTTAATCTCCGCATCCTTAACATCTTCTTTTGCTTTGCTCTTTTGCTTGCATGAATTAATTTGCATTTGCAATATGACTTGTAACTGCATTATGAATATACTTTCTGCATTTAAAAGGAAATGCGTATTAGATGTTAGAAAGAAAAAAAAAGATGAAACGTAGAAGAGTTCAACTACAAAAAACAAACTATATATGTATATCCATTACATCGTCTGTGCTATTAATATTTTCGTTTTGCAGATGTGCTATTGGCATTTGAATTGGAAATTGAGCGGAAGTATTAAAAACAGAGAGGTTGTTTGATCTTCGTATATCAAGAGAGAGTACGGAAATTCGACTGTATATTATATCAAGACATGTGTATATACTGCCTGACCGGCTTGTAAACCTTCGCGCAGAAGATCGATACACGTCCTATTCAGTACTTAACTCGATCAATTGTATCAACTATCAATAAATAATTTAATTATTAATCAATGATAATGTTAGTGATCACATACTTAAATGTTTTATTTATTTTTAATTAGCAGACAACCTTTTTAATTATATCTCACTAAAATTGATTATAGAATTCTTATTAAATTAGAAAGTTAAATTAAAATTTAACAATTAAAAAGTGATTTTTAAAAATTAAAATACAAAATATATTATTTTAGAAGTATCATTTTTTTCCTTAAATGGTCTAGTTTTCAAACTGTTAACAATGCATGCAATTGTTAGCAAATTCGATTTGCATGATTTGCAATTTTCACGAATGTATTTATAAACATTATTTTATTTGTTTATAAATATGCAAACAGAAAAATACGTATTAACGTAGGAATATTCTTTTGTCTTAAAAAAATTAATTTTTTATTGTTACTTCTAACTAATAAGTTATACTTTGTATATATATGTTTAACAATAGATTGTAAATCTTTTAATCTCTATTACAAAGTAGTACGACAAGTGGTTAAATTGAACAAATCGAGCCGATACTGAATAAGTCGAGCAGATTAATTTAAGTGGATTAATATCACGATAACGTTGGATAATCTTCTCTACAAATGATATTGTGTAGTAACAAGAAATAAATGTTAAAGGACGGACCGCGAAGGTGAGTGCGGAGGTTTTGGTGCGACGTGTAGTGGTTATTGTTCTGGTTCTTGTACTGGTTCTTGGAGTCGATAGAGGAGATCGACGACTGGTTTGTCAAGCCGGCAGTGTCACCAGGCCATCTCATTCCGCAGCAGAATTCAGCATCTGTAACACCCAATAGCTCTTGCGCACGTCGTCTTATCCTCACTTTGTGTGCATTCTTCGTCTATTCCATTTCAATATACGGCTTCAAAAAAAACTACTTATAAGCATATACAATATATGTCCTCTGTGTTTTATTGTTTTTCGCTTATGACTATATAGATCTCGATCTATATACGGCTTACATTTCCGATAATTATTCAACGAAGAAGAGAGTTATAGCTCATTAAACTAAAAGTTACATATATTTTTACTCCATTTCTTCTGTTTATTATTAATTAACATATCGTGATACATTTAACTAATATGTCGATACAATCGTGTGATATTGTTTATGGGAAACAGTGTTCTTAGAAGAATGATGAGAAAAATTGTGTAAGTTTTTCAGTGTATGTTTTTATAACACCAAACAACCCTTGCCCACATCCCATCTTTTCTTAAAAAGCCCGATTTTTCACAATCATAAAACAAATTAATGTCGTGTAATTTTCCTTTATTCAATTTTTGTGCGTATTAACGAGGACAACGAGGTATTTATTATTAGTGAAATATAGGGTGTTCGTTATGTCGTTTGCAATTTTAGAAACTCCTAATAATCTGAGAAAAGAGAGAGATTTGAAAACTGTAACTTACGATAAATAGCGAAATGTTTTTTCTCCGTAAGAAGGCCATTTCAAGTACTTAAAGTAAAATCGTATAATTTTTTCTTTATAGCATATCAAGAGACAAATTCAACAACAGGAATTTTTATGAAGAAAAAAAATTTTTTTATTTCTTTTATTGCGTAAGTTATAGATTTCATAAAATAGATATAATTTTGTCTGTAACTTTTTTATTATCGGAAGTGCCTTTAAAAATGTACGATGTCATTATAACACATTACTCTATTGGTATCATACAGAATTCAGCGGATTGAAGACATCTCGCGAAAGAATCAGTAATCTATGTTATCGCATGACATGTATGAAGCCGTTTCATGATGAAGTCTGAATAATGCAATCTTATAGCTGCAGCTCCTTGTTTCTTGGATATATTCGGTTTTCTTCTAATCGACAATTTGGTTTATGCACTTGTATTGTGATACTTTTGTCACATTTAGACTTGATTGTCTGTAAATTACAATAGACAATTTGCAGTATGTATAAATTATATCTTTTTTGAAAAGTAATTGTGTATTTTCTTTACATCAACTAGTTTATCTCATTCTTCTGTACATAAAAAAAATTAAGTTACAGTTATAAAAACATTAATAATTTATGAAGTTTTTTTACGCCATACATTTACCATGGCAAAATTTTATTAAAATCAGAATTTGCGAGATTTGTTTGTTATATTAATTCGATGAGCAATGACTAATAAAAATTAAATTGAAGTGGAATGTGTTAGATAAGATTAAGTCAGATATTAAAAATTTAATTTCTAATTTACAATATAATTTTAATGACAGGCATATTTCTATACAAAAATTTCATATTTTTGTCACAGATCTGATAGTGTTTATAATTCATAAACTAAACATTTTGGAATTAAGTATTTTGGAATTATTTTTAGTTTCAAAAAATAGAATTAAAGATTACTGTTGAAGTAGTCGCCAAAATTATCGGAATTATATCGAGAGAAGCATTTTTGTCATATCACTGTATTTAAATATAGACTACATAGTTCTATATATAAAATTACCTAAAATTAATTCGTTTATGACTGCAAATGGTCTATCATAATTAACTCACTTAATTATCGAAGTATTATTAGTGTCTGATTAATGGTCTATATTATGATGTAGGATATATTATGATGGATGGACAGATTTATTAGACTCTTCGTATAATGTAATGGCAGCATTAAATGCACGTGTCAGTCCTGGTGTTAATAACTAGGTGCACCATTTCCATATATGCAAAAGCGGTTGTTACTCAGCCATGGCTGTAACCAACCATGTCTATGATATGTCCATGTGTCGTTAATAGCATTCCGACCCTACAGAACATTATAAATATACCATTTGACACGTACCTCCAATCTTACTCAAACATATTCCAATGTTATAGGCCTGCATTAGTATAGATCAAGATGCATTTTGAGCTCAATTTTCTTTAAGTTCGAATCAACTTAAAATGGATGAGAGAATCGTTCCGAGACTAGCATATCTAAATATCGAAAAACTTTTTCCTCCGCGAACGTGAAATTCGAATGGGAGTAGGGAGGTGATGAATTGTTCGCTCGAATTGCGCCTTGCTCTCTTACAATTTTTATCACGCGTCCTATATTTTTTTCCTCTTTTATTTCCGTTTTTTTTTAAATCTTTTTCGCACTTTTCTTACGTCATGTTATTAAGAATACGTCGATTTACAAGAAGTACTCTTACGACGAGGGGTGAGCAGTGAGCTGTGGTTGTGTGGTGCTGTGTGGTGGTAGCGGTGCCGGTGATGTTCAAGGTGCTCTGGATGGTCGAGGGTCATTTGGATACAGAGGTGAGGGGTGTAGTTGCCTTGATTTTGGCAGTGGGATGGGAGCCTCAGTGTACCTTGGACCGGCGGCAGAAGCCGCTTGTCGTAACGGTTCGCTAGCAGCAGGGTGTCCAGAATCTCCTTGTCCGATTTTCCCTCCTCGAAGCTGCAACACAATGCATTGTAGGTATACCCGGTAGGTATCAGGCGAGTTTACGGTAGTTTTTCTGCAAACTTCCAGTAGATAATCTTCTCTGTCTCGATATACCTCGAAAATCGTTTCGCTCGATCACGGCGAAATAGAAAGAATATATTGCAGTATATTTTACGAAAATTAATATTTGGTTGGTTGTTTCAAAATCGTTAAAGAAGGTGTGGGACAACCTCACGGGATTAAAAGCATCATCTTGAAGTGATCGATGCTATATGTATAACGTTGTTAAAGTTTACTCTTCTAAATACAACGTATTCATTTGTATTCATTTAAAACATATGTACATGTAGAAATCTACTAATTCAATAAAAATTCAGCTTTCTAAAGCACTATACAAAACTGCATCTAATTTCACCCACATTACGATATAACGGGTATAAGATGCTACCAAAGAACTTTACCATCGGTCTACTTGTGCTAATACATTCAATGCAATAGTACAATCGAAACATTCGTGATATCGATATACATGATTCCCTTTCTATCACCAGTTAATGACGTCAGTAAAAAACATACTGATAATTCTATTTTCGATCCATAAAATCCTATGATTACATGTTTCTACATGCAGAGAAATCCTATCAAAATCGTAATTTCCATCTCGCTCTCTTCGACTAAAATGCACAATAGAGTAACATGATTGTCAAGTAATCAGTTATAGATATTTATAAAAGCGCTTTAGACTAGGAAGGGGGAAGTATACTTGGACTACATCGACACAATGTGCGATTATGTTATGTATCGCGTAGCCGATCGATAACTATTAGCCGCACAATTGAAGGGTTTGAATTAATATTGCACTAAATGGGACGATTTTTATGATAAAAGAATCGCAAAAGTGATATATTGTATTTCCTTCGAATTTGCATTGTATATACATATACAAGAATAAGATTATTTTCACGAAAATACCTATTATCCGCAATTTCGGACAACTTGAATTTATTCGGGCGTCCGTCAATCATTGCCAGTTATACTATCTTCCTTCCTCTCTAATGAGCGGAACATGGATGTTCTACGACAATACAATTGGATTTAGCTTCTCGACACATCATCACTCTCTCCCATAATATACACGTATTGTTTTCTTCCTCGAACCTCTCCGGGTCATAAAATATAACGTATCGCGATAGTATTAGGATGATCGAGAAGCTAAGAAACAACTCGTATATATGGCAATTATCTTAGTTGTGTGCTATACGTACATGTCTTCGGCACGAGCGAGGGTGACGAAAGTAAAGGCAAGTGTGAGGATACAAAGGGAGGTGAAGATGAGGGAACTCGCGAAGGAGGTGAGAGACAGCGAGAGGATGGACGAGAGGCGGCCGCCACCACCCGCACACCGCCCTAGCGCCACCCAACCCATTCTATGTCATCTGAAACAGAAAAAATAGTATCTTAACATTAAAAGATATCTTAATTTATAATAGAAGTTTATTTGAATTTATGTGTTTCCTCCTTTCTCTTTTTTTCACAAAAATAAAATTTTTGATAAAGCTCTTATTGGCCATAATTAAAATATAATACCATCTTTATTTTTGGCCGTACAATATATTACTATTTGCGCTGTTTGCTTAAAAGAAATTTCTCAGAATAAGCTAGCTTTTTAGGCATCTCATAATGTCTCATTAAAACTGCATGCTTTTAGTTTGTAATATTATTAATATCGCGATATAATACCAATGCTCTCTAATACCAGTTTTCAAATACAATTTTGTTGACGAAATTTAATTTTTAATGTTCAATTAATCTTAAAATAATAACAACTTATTCGCTTCATAACAAACCAATTAAATATCTTCTAATCTCAAAATCCTAAAAAACATTTTTGTGCATTTTCAGTTTAATTAAAACTTTTCTTCCTAAACAGTGATTAAAAACGGAACTCGCATTTAACTACGGTTAGCAGAGAGCAACGTTTAATTGCGTTCTCTCATATATACATGAGATAATGTTTGCGCGCAATTGCTTGGCATTTCAATTTACAATGGTCTGCTTATTTGTGGTAAATTAATGTGTAATATGTCATGGCATAATTTAATGTCGTCCTGAGAATGCCTTTTCAACGTACTTCTTTCAATCTCAGTTTATACTTAGAATATTTTTCATGCGCGGTAAATTAGGGTATTAACGAGTTAACAAATAATTTATATATAACATTGTTAGCTATATTATACTCAATATGTACGTGATGCTACAGACAATATATTATCAAATTTAGAGATATATCAATTAAAATTTGAAAATATAATTTTTGTGTAGATTGTGTAGATAGACAAATTGTTTTGTAGATTATTTCAACGGGCTAAATTAATTATAATATAGTCTTCGTGGATTCTCTCGTATTAGAAAAACTTTAGCTTAAACAGATTGCTGTACCAATCTATATTTAGGAATGAAATTCGTGTTTCAATATTGATGATGTTGTTTGAGCTACACGATGCAGTTATACACAATTATCACGTTCTCAAGTTAGTGTTTGTGTAACAACTGTATTTGAATTTAAACCATACTGTTTACACGAAACATGATGCATATACATGATTTATATGTAAATACCATAAAGACACTTTTGCAAGATATAAATTACATGAAAATCTAGTTACGTATATTTTCTCATATACATAAATATACTTATGTGCATTGTAATTATAATATATAAATATAAATAATAAAGAGAGCGCTTATATAAATAAGACTTTCACAAAGATCAATAACACTTCGATTAAGCCAAAGCGAATTCTGCCACATTAAAATCTACTTTTTTATTTTTCATTATAAATAGATTGTAATGTAGGAAAAGATAGAGAGCCGCCAACTCGGTATCACTCAGTTATAGATGTTGATACAGCGAAAAAAAACGCGGTCTAGCACGCGGCTATAAGAAAATTATAACCAACGACCGATTGTGCGTATGCCATGCTGTAATAATCGTACTTGTGTACGTGCCATCCCGAAACTGAAGTGACACACTTAAGAATATGTGTGAAATTGTTAAATATTGAAGCGACTGATGAAGGGGCGTTATTCAGAGAGTCAAGTGTACAGTCAAGGGTGTAACTGTAATATCGTCCATTCGGATTTACTGTACCTTACAACGCATTAAAATTTATACGGACTCTCGCATGTCGATAATACGTAATATCTAATCTATAATATTGTAGTCAGATTCGAGAGAGAAATGACAGTAATAATAAAGATTGATGAAGACATATGAGCAATAGTCTATAAATAATGTCTATAAATAATCTATAAATGCTCAGGAGACATATAATAATTATTATTGTCAAATAAGTAAATAATAGAGATTGTAATATATTGCTGCTCATGTCAATCATCTTATATATATATATATATATATATATTTACGCATTATCAATAAAGTTTAAAAAGTTTCTTTTTTAAATTAAAACAAGTTACAAATTTTACTGAAGCAACTAATTTTGAATAAACTTTCTCGACTATATCTGACAAATAATTTGCCAGATATAGTCAAGAAGGTTTATTCATTATTGTATTTTATTCACTGGCGAAGAAAATCTCCTATTTGTTAACTAATTTTGACAAATGTTAAAATCTATTTTTAATGTAGAACTGTGAAACTATTAAATACCTTTCCCCAGTGTAAACATAATTTTATTTTATTTTTTATATTCAAGATTTTTTATTTCCGAGAGAGAGAAAGTATTAAAGAATGTTTCATATAAAATGTTACAGATCTAGAAAAAATATGACACGCACACAATGCATTAATAAGATGTATCTATATACAATTTCTATAAAATGTATTTTTATGAAATATATTAACATTATTATATTTTATATATTTTTCAAATAAAATTATATTATTTTTTAGCGACATTTTTTCACAGAATTCGATCGCTAGTCGCTCTGCACATAAAAATATTAAGATCAAAATCTTAAGATAAAAATCATAAAAAAATTAATAGTGTATGAAACGCTTCATATTTTATTCCAAAATATTTAGATACATACCCGAAATTCTTCAAATTTTAATTTCAGAGTGTAATGTACTCTGATTCAATAATTTTAAAACCACAGAAAAAATGCAAGGAAATGCACATTTTACAAATATTATAGATAGAATATTTTCATTCCTCTATACATATCGAACAAATTCCTGCGCCGCGTCGGTTAGAAGCGTTATAACAGTGACACATTGACATCATTGTACAAGAGAAAAGAAAAGAGAACATCGTGAGCAGTGGAGTGGGCAGTGGCAGTCAGACCGGCGGGCGTCCACGCTGGTATAAACGCTACCAGCGTACAGCTGATGCCATCCGATCAATACGGAGCGTTGCGGCATGGAACATTATAGAGAGTACGTCACATGGCTTAACCTGTTCCATTCTGAGAGTCCGTAAGCGATTCGTTTCCACGCTTCCCACATGCTTTACATTTTGCGTGGCCTCACAAATCTCAGCCCGTGTCCTGTTTTTGCCTATATCAACCGGCCCTCCGTCGTCCGAATAAATACATAAGCATGCGCGCGCGTTACACACACACACACACACACACACACACACACACACACACACACACACACACACACACACACACACACACACACACACACACACACACACACACACACACACACACACACACACACACACACACACACACACACACACACACACACACACACACACACACACACACACACACACACACACACACACACACACACACACACACACACACACACACACACACAACGCGCACGCGTGCTCTCAAAAATTGTTAAGATTGGGACATTTTTTAAATGTCTTTATAAGTTTCTTCGATATTGGTACTATAAAATTAATTAACATAAAGCTGTAGCGCTAATAATAAAGATACTTTGTGCTTTTCAAACTATATTATATATTATAAAGACTCTTTATTCTTCTAACTCTTATTATTTGGCAATGAGAAAACTTGATTAGTCTACTAATCTCGCCAGGGAAGCACTTGACTGTTTAGTTGTCGAGCAATGATCGCGGGAGTTCTGCGCGAATGAATTGAATTCAACTGTTTAATCACATCGTAGCCCGAGGTACATACATTAGCAATGAAGAATCACGCGAACCCGAAAGGACGAGCGAAGTAAGAAATAGGTGAGGGGCAAGGTTGTGCGCGGTTGATGCGGTATAAACTTAGAAAGGAAATGAAAATCGACGAAAACGATGTTAGTAGAACAAGTAAAAAATGTTAAAGACGAGTAATTGTGAAAGAAAACACGATTTTAAATGGTAGAATATGCATAAATGTAAATTGAAGATCTTGTTAAACTGAGAAGGAAACCTCGGTTGCACAGAAAGCTTCAATATCTTTTTCGAAAATTTAAAATATTATATCATTTAAAGCATTTCTTGAAAAATGTCCTTTAAATGTTTTGCATTTTCAAAGGAAAATCTTTTAAAGCGATAAACATGCTGTGATAATAAATAGCAATAAAAATAAAAGTTAATGTTATTATTATTCAAAGAAAGTCATATGTCTCTGCATAAAATAAAAATGATAGTAATTTATACGCTTTATGATAGTGCACTATTATTTTAATGCATATGCGTAAATATATACCTTAACGTGAGATATGTAGCTGGTCGCAATGGACGAGGCAGGCTTTTGCTATTCGTTGTGTAGGTCTGTCTCTTCAACTTTTACAAGCACTCATCCTCGCGCACGGCCCTCTTCATCCATTTTTGTGAATGGAAAGCTCTTCAGCGTTTCATTGTCATCTCAGCATAGACAAATTATTGTCACCATCATCTAAAAAACAGTAAGTAATGCCGTCAGTTACGATACAATCTTTATAGGATAACAATCGTGGATGGGGAAAACTTTTTGCGGCCGAAGAGCATCATAATCGTGTTCTTCAAGTCCTCGCTGTGATAAGAATTATAAATACGCACCAATATTTTATTTAGCATAATTATATGAGAATAAAAATAATAAAAAGAGAGAGAAGGGGGGGAGAGAGGGAGGGAGAGAATTATATATTTTTTTAATTACTAAAATAAAAATTAATAAAAGAGGCATAGTATGATTTTTGTGCAAGTGATATACTAACTTTATAAGTAATTTTAATTAAGAATTAAAAAATAAAATATATATTAATTTAATTCATTTTCGATTTCTTGAGATCTCTATTTGTGAGGGAAAAGAGAGAAGGGTGGAGGCGTAGAGAGAGAAAGAAAAAAGAGAGATAAAACGCTATTATCTTTGGAAGACTATTATAACATGTGCTTTTTCTCTCTCTCCCTCTCTCTCTCCCTCCTTCCTCTCTTTCTTCCTCCCTCCCCTTTTACTTTTTATCTTTGTTCGTCAATATATAAGTAAGAAAAGTTAAACATCGAGTTAAATCTGTGAGTTTTCCTGCCTACGAAAATTATGCAAGTAAGTGTATTTTCTAAAATAAACAAGACTATAATAAGGAGAACTAATCAAGAAAACTGAATTACTTAGAAATTAGCACAGTAATCTCGTGACTACTGAAGGACGCAGGTCCGTTAACATGACCCTGGCCGTCCGGCTATTCTGTTTCGTAATGCCATCGATAACATGCGCTCTCTTATCGATCCTTACGTTTTGCACCGCACCCGTAGCAGCCACTTTACATTTTCTTACAGAAATAATGATACATGCGCGCGCGATTATTTATATCGATAAGACGCTAGAGAAGAAAACGATTATTTATATCAATAAGACGCTAAAGAAGAAAGCGATATTTATATCAAACTTTTGACATAAATGGCGGCTGTAATCTATAATGGCAACGCAAGAGAAATTAAAGAAAAGGCTGTACGCATGCACAATTTTATTTAGAAACCTAATAAAATATTATCTAATACAGTACACGTCAGAATATTTTTAGATTTAACCTTTCTTTCACAGAAATGCGACGGAAACATATAATTTGTGTGTATTGATGTGCTTCAGATATATGTACGTGATTTCAATAGCAGTATCACGGTTTTCATAAATCACTTATTAATCGGCTCGATCGCTGACCAAGATTGACGGCATGAGGATGAGAAACAATGCACATGTCTTACTTTAGTATATCTACAAGAATAGATCAGTTTTTTCAGTATTCCCTTTAGTTTGAATTTCTTGCAATCTGCCGGTATCTGTTTCTTTATAATCGTCCGTAATATTTGCATGCATTATATAATTAAATCCTTTACGTGTGATTTTTATATAAAGCATGCAAAAATCATAATTATACTGTTTGATTTTGTGAATAATTATTTAAAGGTAATAAATATAAGTTATATCAATCTGAAATGAATATAAAATCAATGCTTATGTAATCTTTAGATGTACACAAATAAATATTATTATAGGTTTATAAGATTAAAAAATTATTATGGATTCAAAAATTATGTTGTGGAAACGTTAAATTAGTTAGAATATGCTTTGATCCCGTTTCCTATTTTTTTTATAGCCTAGTTTCTCCGCACGAGCCCCACTCGTGCGGGGGGTGCAGTTTGAAATATAAAAATTCCTGTGATCAGGTAGACTCGAACCCGATTCCACGGGATTACGAGTCTGGCGCTTTACCATAAAACCACACTGCCACCCAATTATTTAATGAAATATATCATCATTTCTCTAAGAAAACGAATTAGTCACTTGAGTAGAAACAAATTACTTAATTGTAAACTATCGTTAATCGATATTTAATAATCGTTTATCGATTTATAGAACGAGAAAGAAAAAAAAAGAATTTGATTTTTTTTTAAATTGACAAGTAAAATCGATCGCTGAACTGATGCCTAATACCTGCCTTTCTCTTGTAACCGTAATCACCACTTCTACTGCAACCTTCACCCACCTACCGTTTTCAATATGGCTGACCAACTAATAAGACGTCCCACACGCACTCATTTGATTTCAGATTAGTTATCTGATTATAATTTGTAAGGGCCATTTAATAAAAATATGTACTTTGAGAAGTAGATTTTATATATAGAGAGAATTGCCGAAATCATAGGTACTATTTTATGTTATATATATTTCTTACTTGGTATTAAAATATCTGAACGAATTAATATTGGAAACTGTAGCTTGATGTTTAAAACATCTACTATTATATGTTTAACTCTTTGCCAAGACAAATTCATTTGTTATAAATATTTTTATTTTTGTCCTAGTATAAAAAATGCGATTTAACCAAATCCTAAATCGTATCTATTAGTTTTCAAAAATGTATTTATCTCCTTTAAAAATAATAAATTTGGGAATAATAGTAATAAAAATATGGATAAAAAAGTTTATATCTATTACAACAAATAAAAAAGTGTTCAACGGTGTACGCGCGTGTGATATATGTATAGTATATTATGCAGTATATAATTATACATAGATACATACCCAGGTAGCAGAGTGACGTCAAATGATGTATTAGTAACGTCTTAATGACGTCTCTATAACGTCAATAAAACGTCATTAAGACGTCTTTAGACGTCACCCTGCTACCTGGGTATATGTCTGTAGAGAGAAAGTGAGACAAAGAAAGTATTTTTAAAAATATTGGTAAAATTATATATAAAATATCAAGACTACTTTTACTTTTTTTCAGTAAAATATATTTCTATATTTTTTCATTTTACGTATTTATAACTGTTGTCCACAGTTGAGAATGTCATTGACATGCAAGACATTAAAAGTTATTAATACTTAAAAAAACATAAATAAATAAATTATTAAGTATCTGATATTTAAAGCCATTTTTCTATAGAACAGAATATCATATAAAAATTATAAAAAAATTTGTTCCATATTTATTCCATATTTTTATTACGAAGACAAATCTTATATATACATATGTTAAATATGTATACAAATAATATATAATATATCTCAAGTTTATTGGCTAGTACATTCTTTCCTTATGTTGGTAACATTTCATATATTAATAAAACATATGTATAAAATAAACCCAATCTGTTTAAATTTCCATATTTATTTTGTCGAAATATGAAAGGTAATAATAGTTGCATTATATATTTATTTTACAAAATACATATCCTTTGAATGCAAAAAATAGCTTCGATATGACGTAATTTTCTTACTACCTAGGGTGAAGGTTGCAGTAAGAGCAAAGTTATGGTTGCATAATAAGTTTCAATAGCACTGATTGCTGCCTTCCACATCGCTTCAACATCATACCTCCGTATACGTAAATCCGTATATACGTAAATCGGAGTAGTCACATATGGGTTGCAAGGACGCGATTCCGTTATCTTTGTCTTTCTTTCTCTCCCTCTTCCTCTTTTTCTCTCTTTTCCCTGTTTCTAAATATGCGTTTTCTTTACTATAGTAAAGAATACTGAAAATATCATTACCATGCAGTGGTGCATCAGCCGAAGAAAGAAAGTCGTGAGATGGAATCTTGACCTCCCTCAAAGACAAGAGAACAGCTTAAGTCGGACCTTGATCTCGATTCCTTAAGGGGATCCTAAAGCCGTCTGTAATACCGGCTTTCTTTCTTAGCACTAATCTTTTAATTGGCTTTATAGAAATACAAAATTCTTGTCTAAAATTAAAGTACGCATCAAAATCTAGGTCATGGTGGTCGAATTTATATCGAAAACGAGAAAAAATTAATATTTTTGTTAATTTTTGGTATACGTGACGACAATATTTGCTTTGTAAAAAAATTCCACAATAAATATCCACAAAATTAGACCGGCATGACCTAGGGACAACATTTAAGAACAATATCGTGCAATTAGATCTAAGATTAAAAGCCTAGAAAAAAAAATTAGTTTAAATAAACTTTTATATGTGCAAAAGCACATTCAGGTTGACATTGCGTGTAGCGAGAGATGGCGCAACAATCGAAACAAGGACAGATGCCTCTCGTTAGACAAGGACAGATATAGATATATGACATAGAAAACAGGATTAGAAATGTTGACATTACCGACGTCGAGAAAGTTCAGCCTTCACTTTAGGATCCCCTTAAAGGTTTCGTAGCATTTTTATTTTTATGAGAGGTATTAGTCCGCTGCCCAACCATCCTGAAGGATGGTAATAAACTGCGTCTGTCCGCAATATGCGTCTTTTTATAACAGATATATAGAATCTATAATTTAATGCCAATTCCAAACGGCCTGTTGAGAACAGATTATACAAAGTTACAAATTTTGTCAACAAAAAAGCTACAGATAACTTAATGCAAGATTTTATATATACAATGCCGTTGGCAGACTACTAGTAGAAAAATATCAAAATTTTACAAAAATAATGGCAGAAATCAAACACATTTTGACATATTTGCTATACAATTTGATATAGAATAAAGGCAGAATCTATAGAAATAGAGCAATCTGTAAAATCTTTGACTTGATCAAATTATGTCAGCAAGCTCTGTCGGTAAAACATAATCTTAACGTGGGCACAGTTGATGCCAAATTGCTAGCAATTTCTGATCGAATTTCTTGCCAATCTGCTGACATAGTGTGAATAGTTTGCTTACTGGATTAAACAAAATATTTTTCGAGCAGTGAATTAGCAGAAGATGTTTTGTAATATGCGGCCGATCGAGATCATTAAATCTTATAATTTTCTTTCTTGGCAAAATTTAAAATATATAGTTTATTGCGATAGTCTAAGTATTCCACTTAAAATACATTTCGATACAGTAGCTAGAAATATGTTTGCTATATTAGTGAATGTATTAAGGCATCTTGAAAATCGAGTTATAATAATTATGTTCAGGGACGTCCATAAACATTTACGATAGTCACGAGCATGAAATAGAACAAAACCTATAAAACGGAGCCAAATATCGAAATCGAAACTTTGCCAAGTTTACGTTTGGCCATTTGGTGTAGAATGGATCTTATGTTATATAAATAATTAAACTCATTAATTGAAGTTTACCTTGAAATAATCTTGAATTAAAGATTTAGAATTATTGAATCAAAATTTTTTATGAACAGGTGTG
Source organism: Temnothorax americanus (assembly GCF_048541705.1). NCBI lineage: Eukaryota > Metazoa > Arthropoda > Insecta > Hymenoptera > Formicidae > Temnothorax > Temnothorax americanus. The sequence continues at coordinate 45,703 of NW_027509307.1, read as the reverse complement.
TGTGATTCTATTTAACTTTTCAAAAAAATAGTTTAATATCTTGTTTAATTCTGGATATACTCAAGTAGGTATACTGATTAAAGTGAGACTCTGTAAATACATGAAGATTTTAAAACATCATCGAACTGAATTATAAGATTTCAACTTTAAGCTCATGTGTGAGAAAATATTATAATAAAATTAAAAAATTAATTCTTTCTTAATCACTAATACAATTTAATGAGTTTAGAGTTTGAAAAGAGTATTATCTCAAATTAAAAATTTATTTTAATATTCAAAATTATTTAATTTTTTTTAATCTGCTATATGGCATCTGTTATTTTAAATTTTAACTTTTTATTTATGTTAGATTTTAGTGATATCAAAAATTGTTGCGTATATAAAAATACCTGTATATATAAATAATCTAGACTAGTCTAGGATTTCTAAAAAAAGATTCAGTAAAACTAATCTTTTTTAATATATATTCATGCTTTAATATTTAATATTTTCCTGTGTAAAATAATGAATATGTGTTTGCATTGCCGACAAAACCTCACCTATTCAAGACAGACCACACTTCGTCATGACCATGACACAGTAGTGTCTTTTCGTGCCAGCCAGGCCGATGCGACGCATGTAGCCAAGATACTGACAATGAGACTAACCTTCCAGTTTATTGCGACAAACGACAAATTCGCATATAAAATATTATAATAATATTTTTCCCACTTGTATTGATTTTTTAAATATAAAAATTAATGCTCTTATATAACTGGATAAAAATTATCGCGCAGAAAATTTTGTATCGCAATAAGAAACATTGCGGAATGAATTATAGACAGCGATAAAATTACTAATAAATAAAGCTTTTTTATAAATATAAGAAGACTTAATTCCGTTTACAGAAAACCCATCGGCGGAAAAAACTCATGCATTATTGTAAACATTAACCAAAATGCTATAAACATTTAATTGTTTTGTCTTTGACATGATTTCAATACTTCAACTTTAATATATTGTACATTTTTGTTTTCTCAACAAAAGACGATGCCAAAAATTCTAGAATATAAGAAACTAAGTTGAAATTATAAACGTATGATGGAATGTAAAATTTTGTAGAAGATATATCTGTTATTAAATTGCCTTGTATAAATAAACTTAAATTTTATCTGACATAATCTTACCTAATATTATACAACTTAATTTTTATCAATTATATATAATATTAATTGAGTTAATAACAATATTAAATTGATAAAGTAATTTTTTTGGCTTCAGTGTTAGCATTCCACTATATTCCCCTATTTTTGTCAACAATTCTATTTTGAGAACAAGTATATAGATATAGTCGCAGCATTTGGTTTTTCCTATCATTCTAATGTTAAAAATACTTTTCAAATACTATTCTCATATCGTGTTCAAAGTTATTGGAGCCCCTGTCTCTTATATTACGGTGTTCTTGAATTTACAAGACCTAGATTCTATTTTAACATAAAAATTGGACAGTGCGTGAATAATGATCGCGTGTGCCGATGCAGAATACACAATGTCGCATAGACTTTCTCGCTCTAAGGCTACGGTCGTAAAGGCGGTAAGCGTGGCATCGACGAGGGGGAAACAGCTGTGTATTGAGCTATCGCAAGTAGTAATGCCGCGCATGAAGGTCAGCCGGTCTGACTCAGTCGCGGTCGCTTTCACTCGGGGATAAGTGACCTTACAACCCCCGTGGCGAACGCAAAGGAATACATTCTTTTCCCCCATCACGGTCAATCACGCGCTGATGATCAAAAATTCAAGAATTCTGTCACATTAAACTTATACGAAGTATCTTCATACTGATATTCTTCAAATTTTTTTGTCTTTGTATTTATACGTATTTTTGTGCGGAAACATAACTTTTAGCCATATGTATGTAACGGTGAAGCTGCACGACACCGGTAGTTCCGTCATTGCGTCGTGCTATCCACATGCCAAGGGATATTATTTATGATCAGACTAGACTAGTTAGAGAAAATTAGTCACGTCGTATTTTGAGAGCGCGGGAATTCAGACCATGATCATGTAAATATATGCTACAGATTGCACTATTTTATACCCACTTTGCGCGTGTGAGTGCACGCGAGAGTGGAAGAAGAAGAAGAGGGGGGAGAGAGGGGAGAAAAAGAGAAAGAGAGAGATTCAAATATTAGGTTTTTCGATAAAAGTTAGATTAAACGATGAAAATGTAAAATGAATCTGCTTTGTCTCTCGCCAAATTTTTTCAAACATTTGGCTTTTGGCATGAAAAGTTGGCATTAAAATTCTAAAATATATATGACAATATCTTTATTCAATAATTTTATATTTTGGGGAAAAAAACCCAATGGAGATTCAGAGATGCTGGAATGATTGCATTTTATTATCTTGACTAAAGTCTCAAGCAAAGAATATAATATCGATCTCATTTTTTCAAATGTTATACAATTTAATAAAAAATCTTGATAGAAAATGTAATGCTTATAAATAACACAATCTATTACATTTATTTAAAAACAGAAATTTAAATCAATATTGAAAAACTTAAATAAAAAATTTGAATAGAAGCTTAATTTTTTGGTTTAAGCGTTTAATATGCATTATGCATTATAGATGCATTATAATAAAATATGTTTTTCTGATATTTGAGAATTATTGATTTTATATATTAGTTTAATCATCAGATCATCACACACGTGCGTGCACACACACATATTTTGATAAGTAATGAAGTGGCGAATGGATGTGATGTACGTGTGTGCATGTATGTGAACGTATGTGTGTGTGTGGGTGAATGAATGTATACATTCATGAATGTATATGTATCCAATAAGCAAAATGTTAACATTATGTTAGCAATTTGCCAGTAGATTTAAAATATTGCAGTCAATTGGCATCAAGCTCTTCCGCATTAGGCTTATGTTCTGCGAGCAAAGCTTGCCGATATAATCAAACAGCATATAAATCTTGCCAATAAAAATCGAACACAAAAGATTTGTGTCAAAAAATTGAAGTAACCAGTTTATTTAAAGACGCGGTAATAAGTTTAGCTTTATTCTAAACACTTAAAAACAAAAAATCGAGCGCAAGATCTGTCATTTTGTAACCATACATACATAAACGTATACATATAAACGTACAAATATATTGTTTTTATTATTATGAAAGATAGATTCTATTTGGTTTCTTCAATCAATTATTATATTTTCTTATATTTTTGTGCATTTTGCCTACATTTTGTAGTAGATGCTTTGCAAAATTTGTTTTCCAATTTAGCTACTTGAGATATAACACACCCATATAAAGTGTCCTACCAGAAACAGCATACTTAAAATTATCTCTTTACTCTTTTGACAATAAGAAAAAATATTTCAAACATAACTTGAATCATTTCGAATGGCAAACGTGATGTGAGAAAAATTTTCTTTTTAAAGTTATTTTTCGAAAACGTTTAAAATCATTATTATTATTTAAAATAAAACTACATAATTTTTTCTCTTGCATTTTAGAAAGATAAAAAGATATGGAATGACAAAAAAGACGTTAGAGGTCTGGTCGCTAACTTTAATTAGCTAACATGATTAATATAACTAAAAACGAAAGATATGAAGAGATTAAGATTAGAGAAAGTATTGAGTGGAGTTGGAGGAATTGAGAAATGTAATTCGAAGAGGAATAAAATAAGATGTGCCTTGAAGTTCAAAAGTTGATTGACTTTTCACAGTTAGAAAGAAAGTTGTTAAATTGATTATCAATTTATGTAATTATGTGATTGTACTATTATAGTTTCAGACTGCGTTTCAAAACCGACAGTAACGGCGCACGGTTTTTGCGAAGTAAAAAATGTACATAATTCACGCAAAAAATAGTATTTATAGGCACAAAAAATCTATCCCGACTGTATGTTGACATATTTTCTATTTACATGCTTATTAACATAACGATCATGATTCTCGTAATCTCTATAGGGTAAACTCGGGTAAGATAGCCATAGGGGAAAGATGGCCAACCAGGCCAACCTATGTTCTTTCAATATAGCTCGTCATGAAACATCAAATAAACATGTGTTGGCCATCTTTTCTCTATGGCCATCTTACCCGAGATTACCCTATATATATAAAAAATGTTTGTCTATATATTCCCTATTAACTTCTAAACCCTTTGACTGATCTGGACCAAATTTTGTATAGTTACTCTCTAGACTTCTGTGGAAAATATAGGCTACTATAAAATCTAGACATTCCCACCCTTCTTTTATCAAAAATCGCAAAAAAACCAATATTTTTTAGGACAACGACATGATAACGCTTCTTAAATATAAATTTGCCAATTCAGATTTTGCATCTCTAATATATATCTCTATTTATAAGACACATAAAAGAAAAATAAAGACTCTATTGTTACATACTTTAAACCCTTAAGCTATCGATTAAGCCTACTAAGAACATGATCGGTCCAGCTGTTACTGACAACGAGATCTGATGATAATCTCAACTAGACGGCTCGCGTCGATACATGGTCCACTTCCATGGTCGTTGTGCAGATACATTTGGCCAGAGGCACAATTGTGTTTTTTGATTGCTCTTCATCAATCAGTAACTATTCTGTCCGTTCAGTTTCTATTCATCTGTTCCGCTACAGAACAGCTCATTGTCGATTTCATGAAGCAAAAAAACCTTGGATTTGGTACAGGAATGTAACGGCTATTGGTTGATACTTACAGATATACAGACATGCGGTATGAATTACATCTTTTGTATTTTACTATGTAATTTACTGACGTTGAATGCGAAAAGAGCAGGGAAGGGAAGAGTGCACTTACTTGATGACGTCATAGCGAAAAAGAGAACAAAAAGAGAATATGGTACGTCATATTATAGAATATAAAATTGACTAATCAACACCATCAAAAAGATTTTTTCCAAAATAAATAAAAAAATCAAATATTTATTCGTTCATAGGGATATCATATATATTTGAAAGTATTTATTATTATTATATTTATATATTAAGAAAGAATTCTACAAAACATCGAGAAAATTTAATGTATAAATACTATACGATTTAAAAAAATAAACTATATAAGTTCCGTTTTTTGCACTGTAATGTACATTGAAATGTAATAGTAGAAACACTTTCAGATTTTGAAATAACGTTACCAAAAATATTTATTCCTCTAAACATCCAAAAGTCAACTCAGCCACCCTCTCCTCAGATCTGACTTTCGTATTCACGCGAAAGTCGATTTTAACATCACGCACTCGGCGAACGGATGTAAAATGCGACACCATCTCTAATAGACTGGAAACTGCTCCGCAGGGACTCGTTTCTGACAGTCTGACAGGTACCGATAAAAGTTTTTACACCGCCGCGTGAGACTATACACTACATATATCCATGTACGCATATCACGAAGTCGAAACGTCGAGAAAACACAATTCCAAGAAATATATGTCGCTACATTTTGTGTTTCGCGAGGTAGAGGAGCGCCACGCGAGGTTAGAGGAGCGCCTCGCGAGGTTAGAGGAGCACCTCGCGAGGTTAGAGGAGCACATCGCGAGGTTAGAGGAGCACCTCGCGAGGTTAGAGGAGCACCTCGCGAGGTTAGAGGAGCACATCGCGAGGTTAGAGGAGCACATCGCGAGGTTAGAAAAGCACCTCGCGAGGTACAGAAGCACCCTCGCCTTTGTCGGGACATCGGCGATTTCGTTGAAGGTTTATCGCCGTGCACGCTGTGAAATTAGCGCGAGAACAATAAAATTCATAATTCTCATATAATAGTGTTCGTATTTAATGAAATAAGAGAATGCAAAAGATTACTTTGACAAATCATTATGGTTACCAGAATAGTTATTTCCGAAAATATAATATGTTTAATAAATTAATAAAACGAAGTGCTTCTAAAGAAATTTTAAGAGCTAATCTTGCAATATATGTCGCTACATTTTGTGTTTCGCGAGGTAGAGGAGCGCCTCGCGGAATTAAAGGAGCGCCTCGCGAGGCACAGAAGCACCCTCGCGAGGTTAGAGGAGCACCACGCGAGGTACAGAAGCACCCTGGCGAGGTTAGAGGAGCACCTCGCGAGGTACAGAAGCACCCTCGCCTTTGTCGGGACATCGGCGATTTCGTTGAAGGTTTATCGCCGTGCACGCTGTGAAATTAGCGCGAGAACAATAAAATTCATAATTCTCATATAATAGTGTTCGTATTTAATGAAATAAGAGAATGCAAAAGATTACTTTGACAAATCATTATGGTTACCGGAATAGTTTTTCCGAAAATATAATATGTTTAATAAATTAATAAAACGAAGTGCTTCTAAAGAAATTTTAAGAGCTAATCTTGCAATATATGTCGCTACATTTTGTGTTTCGCGAGGTAGAGGAGCGCCTCGCGAGATTAGAGGAGCGCCTCGCGAGGCACAGAAGCACCCTGGCGAGGTTAGAAGAGCACCTCGCGAGGCACAGAAGCACCCTCGCGAGGTTAGAGGAGCACCACGCGAGGTACAGAAGCACCCTGGCGAGGTTAGAGGAGCACCTCGCGAGGTACAGAAGCACCCTCGCCTTTGTCGGGACATCGGCGATTTCGTTGAAGGTTTATCGCCGTGCACGCTGTGAAATTAACGCGAGAACAATAAAATTCATAATTCTCATATAATAGTGTTCGTATTTAATGAAATAAGAAAATGAAAAAAATTACTTTGACAAATCATTATGGTTACCAGAATAGTTATTTCCCAAAGTATAATATGTTTAATAAATTAATAAAACGAAGTGCTTCTAAAGAAATTTTAAAAGCTATAATCTTGCAATATATGTCGCTACATTTTGTGTTTCGCGAGGTAGAGGAGCGCCTCGCGAGATTAGAGGAGCGCCTCGCGAGGCACAGAAGCACACTCGCGAGGTTAGAGGAGCACCTCGCGAGGTACAGAAGCACCCTCGCCTTTGTCAGGACATCGGCGATTTCGTTGAAGGTTTATCGCCGTGCACGCTGTGAAATTAACGCGAGAACAATAAAATTCATAATTCTCATATAATAGTGTTCGTATTTAATTAAAAAAGAAAATGAAAAAAATTACTTTGACAAATCATTATGGTTACCAGAATAGTTATTTCCAAAAATATAATATGTTTAATAAATTAATAAAACAAAGTGCTTCTAAAGAAATTTTAAGAGCTAATCTTGCAATATATGTCGCTACATTTTGTGTTTCGCGAGGTAGAGGAGCGCCTCGCGGAATTAAAGGAGCGCCTCGCGAGGCACAGAAGCACCCTCGCGAGGTTAGAGGAGCACCACGCGAGGTACAGAAGCACCCTGGCGAGGTTAGAGGAGCACCTCGCGAGGTACAGAAGCACCCTCGCCTTTGTCGGGACATCGGCGATTTCGTTGAAGGTTTATCGCCGTGCACGCTGTGAAATTAACGCGAGAACAATAAAATTCATAATTCTCATATAATAGTGTTCGTATTTAATGAAATAAGAGAATGCAAAAGATTACTTTGACAAATCATTATGGTTACCGGAATAGTTATTTCCGAAAATATAATATGTTTAATAAATTAATAAAACGAAGTGCTTCTAAAGAAATTTTAAGAGCTAATCTTGCAATATATGTCGCTACATTTTGTGTTTCGCGAGGTAGAGGAGCGCCTCGCGAGATTAGAGGAGCGCCTCGCGAGGCACAGAAGCACCCTCGCGAGGTTAGAGGAGCACCACGCGAGGTACAGAAGCACCCTGGCGAGGTTAGAGGATCACCTCGCGAGGTACAGAAGCACCCTCGCCTTTGTCGGGACATCGGCGATTTCGTTGAAGGTTTATCGCCGTGCACGCTGTGAAATTAGCGCAAAAACAATAAAATTCATAATTCTCATATAATAGTGTTCGTATTTAATGAAATAAGAGAATGCAAAAGATTACTTTGACAAATCATTATGGTTACCGGAATAGTTATTTCCAAAAATATAATATGTTTAATAAATTAATAAAACGAAGTGCTTCTAAAGAAATTTTAAAAGCTAATCTTGCAATATATGTCGCTACATTTTGTGTTTCGCGAGGTAAAAGAGCGCCTCGCGAGGTACAGAAGCACCCTCGCGAGGTTAGAGGAGCACCACGCGAGGTACAGAAGCACCCTGGCGAGGTTAGAGGAGCACCTCGCGAGGTACAGAAGCACCCTCGCCTTTGTCGGGACATCGGCGATTTCGTTGAAGGTTTATCGCCGTGCACGCTGTGAAATTAGCGCGAGAACAATAAAATTCATAATTCTCATATAATAGTGTTCGTATTTAATGAAATAAGAGAATGCAAAAAATTACTTTGACAAATCATTATATGGTTTCCAGAATATTACCGTTATTACCGAAAATATAATATGTTTAATAAATTAATAAAACGAAGTGCTTCTAAAAAAATTTTAAGAGCTAATCTTGCAATATATGTCGCTACATTTTGTGTTTCGCGAGGTAGAGGAGCGCCTCGCGGAATTAAAGGAGCGCCTCGCGAGGCACAGAAGCACCCTCGCGAGGTTAGAGGAGCACCACGCGAGGTACAGAAGCACCCTGGCGAGGTTAGAGGAGCACCTCGCGAGGTACAGAAGCACCCTCGCCTTTGTCAGGACATCGGCGATTTCGTTGAAGGTTTATCGCCGTGCACGCTGTGAAATTAGCGCGAGAACAATAAAATTCATAATTCTCATACAATAGTGTTCGTATTTAATGAAATAAGAGAATGCAAAAAATTACTTTGACAAATCATTATGGTTACCGGAATAGTTATTTCCGAAAATATAATATGTTTAATAAATTAATAAAACGAAGTGCTTCTAAAGAAATTTTAAGAGCTAATCTTGCAATATCAAGACAATGTAAAATGCATAGCAAATGTAGCACACGATTGGCACATTGCGGATTCTTCTTTGCTTTTTCATTTAGCGAGAAGCAGGAGTTCACGTTGAAAGAATATTTCACGAAAATTTACCGCAAAGCAAAAAATATTTCGATAATTTTGGTTACACAATATGAGAATAATTTTCCAAAATATTTTAAATATCGGTAAAAATGTGCGTTGCAAATAAATAAAAGCCTGCATATAGCTGCGACTAGTATTTTTTGAATTATTAATAAAAATAAAGAGATGTAGTAGTAAAATACAAATATTAAAAATTAAAAATTTTAATAATATTATTATAAAAAAATAATTAATATTATTATTGATATAATGTATATCACACATGATTAACAAAAGTTACATTAATTTTGATTAATAAATTATATTAAATAAGATTATAGGTCATATAAAATTTAATTTTAAATTTATAATATTTAAGATGACATATATGTATATCTCTATAAATTTTGAATTTTCTATTACGTATGTAATAGTGCTAATAATTCAAAATTATCGCCCTTTAGAATCTTTTGCATTGTATATTGTTACAAAAACATTAAAACTTGCTAAAGTTATCGGAATTATGTTGAACACAAAAAATTAATAGAATAGTTCAAGATTGTTGAGTAATTATTGAGAAACTGCAGAAATTGTACAACGTTGAAAGTCTTGAAATATTCTTTTACCACAATCAATCAAATCTAATCAATAAAATATTCAATTAATAAGAAGGAACGCTGCTAAGAGGAAAGCGGTCGTGTTCTTTTTCTCTCTCTCTCTTCCCTTCTTTTTCATGAAGAATAATTGACTAGACTTGTTCTCCATTAAAGTTTTATTTATAGACACCATTTAAAAAAAAAGAACAAATAAGATAATAAGAATTGACGTTGATTATGTTGCACAAAACAGAACATTGAATTAAATCAAAGACAAAATGATACAAAGTTATAAAATCTGTTAAAACATTCGATCGTCATTTTGATCTTAATATAGATTCTCTTTAAAGACAAATATGAGAGAATCATAATAATCATAATATATAAATTAGACACGAACGTTGCTCGCAAAAATATAAAGTTTTATCATAATGCCAGGAAATTTGAAGAGAAGAGAGAAATGTAAAGTGTTCTTATGTTTTCAAAAGATCTACGACAGTCGGAACATACTCATTGTTCTCAATGTTTTGTTACTAATTACAAAATGTCGTAAAAAAGATAAACATCAAAGACATATGAGTCTCGAAAGTCTCACACAATTGACCAAAAAACACTCGCTCATGAATGCAAAATAATTATAAATAATAAAAAATAAATTAAATAACAGTTATATAATTATATAAAATTATAGATAAATGAGCTAAAAATTATGATATTAAATGAAAGTAACATTGTTTCTATTTAACATCTTTATAAGTTAGCTGATGTACCGTAATAAATACACAAATAAAATTCCATGCAAAAGCCTTAAGCTACGAAATTAACTCAATTTTAACATTTGTATTTAATTTCATGCTTATTAAATTGTGCTAAGTTAGTAGCTTAAAATAAGATTAAAATAAGACTCTTTCCATTTAGCTAACTCATAGAGTTTCTTAAATATATGGGATTTATATTTGTCTTTCATATACATATAAGAATTACATCCTTTCTGATAAATAAAATCTAATGTATTGTATAATATTAAAATATATTTTGTAAATTTTGATTTTATTGCACGGTTGCAAGTAAAATAATAAAAATTAACGAAAAACACAGCAACAAAATATAAATATTATTTACGTTCAAATAAATTATGCATATGTCTGCATTTCGTAATTCTCTTTTTTTTTAATTTTTTATTTTTCTTCTTGTTGTGTCACTAAACTTTTTATATTACTCTACGTGTGTGTGTGTGTGTGTGTGTGTGTGTGTGTGTGCGTGTGCGTGTGCGTGTGCGTGTGCGTGTGCGTGTGCGTGTGCGTGTGCGTGTGCGTGTGCGTGTGCGTGTGCGTGTGCGTGTGCGTGTGCGTGTGCGTGTGTGTGTGTGCGTGTGTGTGTGCGTGTGTGTGTGTGTGTGTGTGTGTGTGTGTGTGTGTGTGTGTGTGTGTGTGTGTGGATGGACACTTCTATACATATAATAAAAACTTTACAAACACATGCACACATGTATATGCGAATTTTCGAGACCACCTCTATTTTCCGATCCGATCCAGAAACTCACAAGACAAAGTCCGTGTTTTATCTCTGCCATCGATAAAGAATGAAATTGAAACCATACAACTTGAGGACAATTCCCGTATAGGATATCTCCCTTATATACCAACAATATTTTCGATATGTGGTGCGAGCTACTGTCAAACCAGAATTACATTTTCCAATATTGGATACAAACGTATTCAAACGGATTTAAATACATATACTTAAAGGACATATAGAAATAACTCTAATGAAAAATAACAAGGAACGGAAAGAATTTGAGATATATTTGGCATCTCACAATAGATTTTAATTTTAGCATTATCTCTGTTCGTATCGGAAATATCGGAAAGCACGTTCGTGTACATTAGAATTAATGCGATAGAGATCATATAAAGGATAAAGGATAAAGAATTTTACTTTATATACCCCAAGGGGCCTTAAAGGGCGTTTTGATGGGACGTACCCAACCCTAACCTCCAATTCATCCACTACCTTACTCTTTCCTCCTTTGGACCAACGGTTTAACGTCTCTTCCGAAAGACGGAGCCCAGTTTTCTCCGCATCTTGCACGGAGGGGCGCGGTTTTTCGGAAAAAAAACTTTTCCATGTTACATGGCTCTAGTGGACTCGAACCTGGTTCCTCAGATTACGAGTCTGGCGCTCTACCATTAGACCACACCGCCGCCCTGATAGAGATCATATATTTGCAGACATTTCGTTGCAGACATTTCATCAATCTTATAATATTTTGTTCGAAATATAAAAGAGACAATTTCGGAGTTGATTAAAAGATTTGAAATTATGATTGAGAGAGAAATGTAGAAATTTTATAAATCGCATACGCAATAATTCATCATGATGAAAAAAGAAGCAATTAAAACATGGGAGAACAGCAGTTAATCAATGTGAGACTAAAAATAATATCGTTTGCATGTTGTAATGACTTTGATATAAACACAATTGTTGCGCGATGTCAGTTTTTAATGCATATAATATCAGTGATATAACGATTTGTATATAATTATTATTATTACTTGTATCGGAGAGAGAGAATAATATACCATCTTTATATTATAATATATAAAGAATCTAATTAGAAGAGAAAATTAATATAAGATTTTTAAATCATATTAATGTTAGTTATTTCAGTAATATGGTTATTTTAGAAATATGAAACAACGGTCCTTTGATGTTTTTACTTGAAATATAATAAAGTAACGTTTGATGTTGTAAAATATGATAAGATAGAATAATGTAAGTCGTTATAAGTTTAAATAACAAGATGCTCTTAATACTGATTGGACTCTTAAAAAAGCACACAAGGATGATCGTCGAAAAATTGAATTGTCTTTAGCATGTAGTTGTGCTGTTAGTAATTTATTTTCAAACTATATTCTTTTATAAACTAAAAGTATACACTGTCGGTCAAGAGTTTGAGATCATTAATTGATAACATCTACTATACATATAAAAAATAATCAAATTTACGCATTATAATTTAACATTTTTTATCATTTTATATATTGTTTTATAATGAAGCAAAATAATAATATAAAATATTTGAATCAACTATACAAAAAGTATTTTTTTACAAGTAAGTTATAGATACTTTTTTCACCAGAATAGCCACCTTTACATTTAATTACTTTTTTTTACTAATCTAGGTCATGCAAGTTTATTTATTTTTTCTGACGGAAGATTCTTTTACCATTTTCTAAAATATAATAGTTTATAACTCAATTTTGCAAAAAAGGCTTATTTATGATTGTAATCTATTTTCTTAAACTTAAGTAATGCTTAATATACCACAACTGTGTTAAATATAATGCCTATTTAAATAAGAAAAACTATTGAGGAAGGAATGAGTCGGACTTTCAAGTAATGTTCCACGGAAATATTTTTTAATTTTATATGTAGTCTCAACATTTTGGCTGACAGTGTACATTTTAAATAATAAATTTAAACAAATGTATAAAATATATAAATTATTAGATGAAATATTATAAAATAAATGTGTTTGTTCTCGTCCTCATCGAACCTCGTAAAAAAGCTTCTTATCAAGATTCTTTGGCTTCTAATCATTTTAAATTAATAATCTTGGTATGGCATTTTAATTTTAAATTATGTCGCTATTGTGGCTTTTCTTAAAATAATAATTTTTAACAAAATAACGCCCACTTAAAGTTAACGGTTCAAGTTTTCAGTAAAGATATGGTTGATTTTTTAACATAAAATAAAAACGGTTAAAAAATGGGAAAAAACTTCGATAGCATGTGATAAACAATATATTTTTAAATATACTGAAAATTTGAAGTTAATTAAGTCAGTGATTTTCAAGAAATCTTGAAAATTATTTTAAAAAATACGGTTATAAGATAAATGTGTTTAAAGTTTTAAAAGTTTGAATCTTTTTAATAAAAGATAATTTTTAATATGCTTTACTGTACTATTTCGGGATCATATATAATAAAGTCTTTTCTGCAGACTAGACAGCTTCCTTCATTAAATTAGAGTATGCTCTTTTCAACGAATTCGTGTTGTCGCGTGTTATTTCCCTCACTCGGTGTTCTTTAATACATTTCTCGTCTAGTTTTTTGCAAAATTCACTTGCATTTGGTTCAATATTGATATTTAAAATATTCATAATTTTTTATAAATTGGAAATTCTATCATTAAATATAAAAAGTAATGTATGCAGCGATTTCAGTTATTTGAGCATCGCAAAATGAGTTTTTTCGAATAATTTACCAAATATCTAAAAGCATTGAAACGTTGAGCTCTCATCATTATTTTAATTAAAAAACCGTTAATACATCTTTTTCACAATTCTAGTTTTAATAAATCCTATTAAATTATAGAATTTAATAGGTTTTATGCATCCTAAATATTTGAGAGAGAATGTAGTTTCTTGTGATGTATGATGTATGAAACTATCTAAATTTCCTTTTGCTTTCGCTTAATGTACACTGACCGGCAGGAATGCCTGGACATTTTGATATGTATATATGACATATATGTACATGTACATACATATTATACATGTATATGTATTATGTCCAGGCATTCCTGCCCTTAGAGTGTATTAATAACTATTTTTGTTTTTCGGACAATAATAATATTACGGATTTTTATCAGTGAGCATTTGTATTAACAAGTGACCCAAATTGCATTATATATTTTTTTAATTGACTCTTTATATCTCTATGTAGCAAGACCATAATAGTTCATCAGCTTATTTATTAAACTTGCTGTTAGAATACATTTTCCGCTAAGTTTATTTTCTTTTCAACAAGTTCGAAATCAAGTATCTAGCTCTTTCTTAACATAATTTATACGACACAAGTCATAAAATTCTATCTCTGGTTCGTGTACTATTTGAACATCGTGGCGCACTCGAATAACCTCGAAAGTGACATCGGAAATGTTTCATAATTTCATTATTTCTTCCACATTTAAAGTAAAACTATAGAAATGTATTCTTTAATAATTAAACTTTTGGATAATAAATTATAGAAACAAGAATAATAACTATTAATTATACACATTAATTGTAGGACAAAAATATTTTCTTTGTACATTTACTATTGCGAAATTTTCGTAAATCTTCGATATGAGTTTTCAAATTTAGAAAAAAAATTCTGTAAAAAAATTACGTTATTTTATCTCTTCAAAATTTAGCAATGCAAAATATAAATTTGTTTGTGAGCTTTTTAGAGAGACAAAGAATCTAATTGTCGTCGGAAGCTTTTGTGAACAATACAACGTTTTTCTAAAAAAATCGATATTGTAGCCATTCAAACGAATGATTTGATTTTATACCAATCGACTCTATCTTTTTTCTACAACGTACATCGCTTTGCATTATTTCATCAACGAATTGGACACCATGACCATGACGAAAACTTCTTTCGTGCGGATAAACCAAATTGATAGTCTGCATCGTTCACTCCACGATATATCTCCCTCGTTGTCCCCTTCCCTGGCATTTACATTAATTAAAAAATTCTTAATTTTTTAAACAATCGATAGAATCCCTTTCTTGAAGCGATCCGATATCTTCAAGGTAAATTAATACATCAATTAAAATGAAAATACACAAGAATTTAATTTCAGTTCTTTCGACCTCGGTCTTATTGATTACATTTCTATTAATATACCAAGTTTATTTTCTCCTGGTTAAAAAATTAAAAACGGGAATCTTTGCAAATATCTAATTAAACAGGAAATAAGCAAAAGAATCGTAAATCCATTGTTTTTGCCTTCATAAAAAAATGTACTGGCAGTACTACATAATCATGAAAAATTGAATGAATTATACTGGCCTATCAAAATCATAATATACTTTTGCGGAATATTAAAAAAAACTCTTTGAACGAGTAAAAATATTGATATGTTTTACGTAATATAGAAAAACTTTATAAATTAATAGGAACTATTGTAGATAATGCATTTCATTATCAAGCAAATCACTCAACCAAATCACATTATTCATTGAATACGGATATTAATAAATATACCGGGACGAAGTTGCGGTGAATTAAAGACTACAATCACCATTCGTCTATTGGAACAATTAGTATTGTACCATCGGTGAATATTAGAAAATGGCCAACTACTACTATTCAAACATTACTAATAATCCGATACCTAAGCACAGCTAAAAAGCTCAATCTTAACAATTATAACAGTTTACCGTCAGATTATATCAAATATAATAAAATATTGGTTTTTTATCTTTTTTAATATATATATATAAAAAAAGAGAGGTGTAATTGTATGAAGAAATATGCATAATGTATATACAAATAAAATAGATATTGAAAGAACTATCCGCACGGTCATTAAAAACAGGAAATACTATCCATGTATGGTTTATGAATGCATTTAACGTTTATGAATTCACACATTGCGTAAATACACAAACTTATGGCTATTAGAGAATTAAACATTTTGGCTCACGCAATTGTTTGTACTGCTTGTCTAAATTTAGGGCCTGTACAAGAAATTACTAATCGTAATTTATTAACAGATATAAATTAAGATAAATCCGAAAAGAACGATCAAAAATATTGTTATGGAAGATGTGGATAAAAATAATTGTTTATCAATGAGAAAAATCTTTACTTTCAGAGAAAATATTTTAAATCATCAAAGCAATAGAATTTATTTGCAACTGTTATAAAATCTCTAGAACAATTCTGTCCAGCGGAGATTCTTATCTCCACCCTCAAAACAACGTTGATATTATAGATCACACAGTTATATTGATATAGCACGCACATTGATACGTCCTATACAATAATTTATGCGTGAAGATTGACTGGTCGGAACTTTAGTGTTTATTCTTTATTATTATCTCTCTTTCACTCAACGAGACGGTGGAAAGGAGGAAGCGTTTTATTTGCGATTAAAAACTTGGATAAGTTGTGACTCTATTAGAGTGAAACGTTATTGTACCGTCTCAATAATGATTCGATAGTGTTTTGTACGTAATGTGATGCCACTAAGATATATTTTTGTGAAAATGAAGTAAAAATATCTACGAATATTTTACAAAAACTTTGCTCGCTTGCTAGTTTGAAGAAAATGTTTTCGCTTTTATAAAGCTCAACATTAGTTTTATCCTCACGATAAACTTATATATGATTTTAAAGCTATACAGCTGTTTGTGTACTTTTTACACATATACTTGCATTGATTAAAATATGTTTTTTGCAATTATAATTATATATGTTCACAGTAATAAAATTTGCAGCGCAACTTTGTATACATTAATCTATTAAGCTATGTATTAAATATTCCGATGATCGATCAGGAAAAGTTCGATGTACGAGAAAAAGGATATGAACGTGTATAAAAGAGACAAGCGATACAGTCAGCGTACGTTCTAGTAAAAACAGAGTCAATAAATTATTTTTGGAGCGGTTAGTAGGAGTAGAATTAACGATCGATCCTGGCGAATGAGGCCGATCGATTAGATCGAGGTAAACCGCAAAATATCGTCGCTTTTCCGAAGTCAAGGCAATTCATTCACTGTCTCGAATTGTTTGAATATATTGTTTTTGGCCCAGATTCGCTGTAGACATTTCTATACAATTACCAGTCCTCCTTTTATAACATTGATCAAGATCTTCTGAGAGATAATTGTCTAAAGTAAGCTTAAAGTTAGAAAAATAATATTTAAAAATATAATTTTTCCCTAATTCCTGTCTTAGTATTGGCAATTAATAAATAATAAAAATTAAGAAATTAATTTTATCTATTAGATATCATTTTTTTAATGTTCTTGCATGTAAATTTATTTTTTAATATTTTGTTGGCCTTACAAATGTTTGCTAATTTCTGTCAAATTACTAATCTACTAAATTTATGTAAAGCCATTTGTCACTTTTTTCGAAAAATAGTTTTTGAAAATTTTCCAATGTAAAATTCTCCTGATTTCAATGTTTACGCAATCGCAAAAAAAGTGAAAAAAAGCGAGAGGTAATTATTTCGAGAATTGTACGCACAATTTTATAACGTAGCGCGGAGGACGAGGTCAAAAGTTCACGTGCTCCAAATAAGCGGCGTATACCATGCTTCACTCTTGCCAACTCAACATTCCCGTAATTCTCTGAGAATAATCCAAAAAACAATTCAAATCTCTATTTGTAAAGAGTAAAAAAGAGCTCTTGGAATTACAAAGCTCTTTGTAAAAACTTATGCGAATAGAACTGTGTATACATATAGTCATATATAGGTTATAGCAGTCAAATTATATATATATACATATTTTTGAAATTATTTTTTGATTGTTATTTTTCAACCAATCCAACCGCAAAAGGATTACATGTTCAACTTCATTTTTTTAGACTTATTCAGAAATGTATATCGAAGATCATTTTATGTAGCTCAAAATGTATGTCGATGAAATCAGCAGTTTCCGGAATCCTGAATGGCCCGTGGGGTGACATCCAAGGTTCCAAGACCTTAATCAGTCTAATTGATTTTTATCTGTGGAGACACTTGAATATCACTATGTACCAGGAAAAGATATGAAATATAAATCATGTAGATAGAGAAATGAATTCAAAATGCAATTACAGCATAACATAGATGAATAAACACAAGTTCACCGTGAGTTATAATAGTGATTATTTTTCCTATCTATGCTGGAGACTTTTTTATCACGCACTTTCATTATTGATGTGTACATTTCCGCAATGGGAAAAGAGACACAGCTCAATAACCTAGGCGATGCATTTGAATAATCCTTTTAACAATATTTTTGCATAAAATGATGCAAGAAATCTCAGCTATAATTTTTTGACTTATAAACAGTATTAGATATACAACAATAGAACATATGAGTCTTGATATAAAAATATGACTATTGTTAAAAAATAATGTGTTGTGTATTTAAAAATACATTTTATTCGATCCAAGTTTATTTAACTTAATCTAATTTAATTTTCATTAACATACAATATAAATTAAATTTAATATCTAATAATATTAAATTAATAAAATGAATTTAGACTTTAATATCTGTATATCCCATTATTTACTTGTGTCAGTAACTTGAGAACGACTAATTGTAGCAATATTTGTTATCATTATTTTCAGAATTTAAATTATTTTTTAACATTATCATCATATCACATCGCCAAAGTTACTGAAATTTTTCCAAAAAACAGGTTATATTTACTTTTCGAAATAATGTCGTGTATTTCAAAAGATCTCGATATCAGAAAATTGTTTTGAATGATATTATTATGCCCAAGGCATATTACCTGCTCCATGATTTATTTCGTACAATTTCATTCGTATATAGAGATACCATTTCTCTTCTGTCTCCTTCCTAATCCAAGACGCAATGCGACTTGTAAAACTGTTAAAACGATTACACACAAAATTGATTACACATACGATTTCGTATAAGAAGACTGCAGATTTAGTGCTTCTTCAAACAGGATGAGCCGCGCTTTAAAAGACTTATTGCAAACACGCTTCACAATATGTGTATCAGAATAAATCCACGAATGTTAGCAGTGAGAAACGTATTTGATTTTCAATTAGGCAACAGTTCGAAATAAATAAAAGTTCCGAAATACATGAGTTGACACAGCAGCTTGACGTGCTGATAATAGTTTTTACTTGGAAAAAGTGCAACTGTTTTATAAGAATAAATGCGAGTGTGATTTGTGCCGATGGTAATGCCAATGAATTAAAATTTCTCCTCGAAATAGGCGACGGAAAACATTAAAGCGCAAGGTTTTGTGCTTATTTTTGCGTGCGGCTCTCACGCCATGAAGGATCGATATTCGCTCATAATTCAAACGGCATGCGTATATTCCCTCCGCCTCTCCACCACTTGGCGTTGGCTCATTACGAGCACGAACTTTATTTCTTCTGCTTTAACCGTTGTTTCACCACTAACCCACTTTTTGTATTTTACACGATTATGTGACTGTTCAATTGACGATTCTAGAGGCGGATAGTATATGGTAACACGAGATGCATCTACATATATCGCAAATCACCCCGAGCTATCCGCGAATGACGTTGTTTACTTTGCAACAAGGTAAACGGACTTCGAGCTGGGTGCTCTATTCATTTTCTGCTTTTTATGCACTTGTTTGTCGCGCTTGCACAGGGTTAATCAGTTGAAATCTGTTTACGCATCTACTAATTTTATCCTCTTGCCAAATTTTAAAGTAAGAATAATATAAAAAATGTAAAGAAATTTGATAAAGAATTTATGTAAAGAAATTCATTTCTTTATCATCAGACAATATTTCTGTAAAGTTTTATTCATAAAAAGCCCCTTATTGTAAATTTCAACCGCTTTCAACTTATAGATTTATAAAGATTTACACAGTAAAGCTTCATAATTAAATAATGAACTATTAACGTCTCCATACAAAAATAAATATTGTACGGTTATTCTTCTAGCTTGTACTTCTAATCGAAAAAAAAACACGCCATACCTCTTTGAGAAAAGTATTTTTTATATATATCCACTTTTTTAGCTGCTATAGCACCTTCACGTTCCTTTACGGAAAATTAGTTATACAGTTCAGTAAAAAATCTTGTGATAAAAACTAAAAAATAATCATATCTTGTAGTTTTTTACTCTCGATATGATTTTTACTTCAAATATATGTTCTACAGCATTACAATTTCGAAAAATTTATTTATGGTATAGTTATAAAAGAAGATTGAACTTTAATATAGTTATAAATTCAAGATTTAACTTAATTTGCTGCGTTTTAGCTATTATATGAGGTATATTAAAAAATATACTTCTGTTTAATTTGAAAATAATTATATTACTAAAATCAATTAAAAACAAAGGGGCTCAAAGCTGGTTGTTCCGTGCACGTGGCAATGTATATTATAATTAACAAACGTTTCAGTCTATCTGTCTAGATCATCTTCATTCTTGTAATTTAAACAATAAAAACCGGTAAAATAAAAAATTAAATAAAGTCGTAAACATACATAGTTTGAATTAAATGTTCAACGCAAAGCGCGGATCATGTTTCCTCCATGTGGAACAGTTAAAAAATACAAACTGTAATATATATATAATAAAAAATTCACTGATGTGCTAAAACGTGTATAATCAAAAATAAAGGTAAGAAATATTTTTTTATATTGCTAAAACTTTTAATATTAAAAAATCTCAAAGATTAAAATTAATAAGATTTTCGTAATTAAATATTGATAAATTTGTTACGACAGAAAGTTATAAATTAACTATTAAAAATAATAATACATAAAATATTGAATTCGTTATATCGTATTCATCAATTTTAATATAAAATTTTTATTTAGTAACTTAAAAAACTTTACGAGATTTTGCATACAGTTAAAACAAAAATTTTTAAAGTTTGATTATGTTTTTTCATCGTTTTGAATTTGTTGGTTTTAATATGTATTTCACTTGTATTTAGTGACTTAAGTTCAATATGCCTGTATATATAGCTAGATGTAACTGTAGATAAATTAACTTTTTTTTTACAGTTTTCTCAATATCGTAACGTAGTATTATAGAACATTTCTGAAAAATGTCTTAGAGATGTTTGTCTGAGTTTGAGTGGCAGAATCATATTTAACATTTAAAAAACTGCAAGAAATAATTATACTTATTTAAAAAAGGTTATTTTTTAAAACTGTTATCAGAGTTCCAATGACAAAATTAGAGTAATCATAATCATCTGGCAGGAAATATATCTTTGAATCTGGAATAATAAAACTCTCGACTGAACACATACTCCATGTTTCCCGCATCTTTGTGCATTTTCGCGTGACTACAATCAATCTGTCAACTAGATATTGCGGGTAAAGACATTAATGATAAAAGGGGTGTAAATATAAGTAATCATAAAAAATTCCCCCTTGTTGTGGAGTTTTTCACGCGCCGATGAGACAAGAATATAAAATAAAGCAGATACTCTCTTATTCGTAAAGGAAGTTGTAATGTTAATCCTTACCTTACTCGCATGATGTGTAAAATACACCACAGCCTTCGAAATACTAAATGGAGTAAAACTTTTTCGCCGGTCAAACGCTGCACAAGTTGTTTCACAATTAAAGAAGAACTTTTGCACTTATCTTTATCTAGAAAATCTACAGAATATTAACAACCTTTATTTAATTGTAAATTATTTTAAAAAACATTGAAATTGAGATATAATAATTAATAATTGAGTGTAAAATACAATAAATTTATATTTTTATTACTGAACATTGAATCAAACGCAGCAAGCGAAGACGATTATGGTGCGTGCGCCGGCTGATAAAATCCTATGTTATACTACTGTAATCGACAAAAGATAAAATATAAAACCGATGTTGAAGAATATTGGATTGCAAAAGTTAATAAACATAAATACCAGAAAAGAGATCTGTATATAATTAATTCCTTTTTACATAAACTTTTTACACAAGATGTCCCAATGGTTGAGATCGTTCCAAAGATTTTCTTAGCAAAAAGCAAAATGTACATCAAGTTATTCAATAACGATATTCATTTTCTGATAAATTGTATATATATATTTTATATATCTAATTATCATTATAAATTATATATATTATATTGCAAAAATATATTTACTGACATGACGAACTAATAAATTGTTTTCACAATGATGCTTGCAGATCGCAGCAGTAATTATATATTAATTTATGTTACGTAAAGTATAATAAAGAAAACTGGATGTTAAGTTTGTTTTGTCAATGATCGCCTTTTGCTAATCACAATATATATCTTCAATCGTGTTTTACATATTCGGTCTTTTTGATAGAATCAGGATTTATCCCTTGATTAAAAATTCATATAAGTTTTCGGCAGAAAAACGTGTCGCGTCTGTTATAAACCAAAGAGCGAATCTTTACTTCACTTTATATAGTCAATAATTTTGTTAATTATATCACCAGCGATTAATTAAGCGTAAGCTACATATCTCTACAAATATTATCGGAGAATATTATACATAATTATTGTGCAATCTTGTCTTGGTTCAGGACAACAATGAACGGATTAAGGAGGGCTCAGCCACTGAATGAAGGGGTTCTGTTGTAGACCAACGCAAGATGGATCGAATATAGAGAGATTTTCTTCTCTCAGCTCTCTCTCTCTCTCTCTCTCTCTCTCTCTATCTATCTATCTATCTATCTATCTATCTATCTGTCTATCTATCTATCTATCTCTATCTTTCGATTTTTGCGACAGAAAAGTCTCGCGCTTATGTCATTTGGAAGCGAGTTTTTGGCGAACTTTCAAAAAAGACTTACCGCGAGTAGACAGACATCTGTGCGAAAAGTCGGCCGTGTCGGAGCTTAGCCTCTCGTAGCACTTTAATCCCTCTCGGAGTGCGTGTCCCCTGTTCGAAAATGGACCACTACTCGCACGAATTTACACCGGTAGAGAACGCAGACAGACAGGTAGGGTAGGTAGGTAGGCAGATAGGCAGGCAGGCAGACGAGACGCGTGCGCGCGCTCGCGTGCACGTAATACACGCACACACGTACTTTTTGTCACGTATATAAAAAAAAATGTATGTATTATATTTAATATATATTCTATATATATTCTATATATATAGATATATATATATATAGAGTGGCGGCGCAATGACGGCGGCGGCGGTGACAGCGTACCACGACTAACGCACACGTCGCGTTCCGCCCGCGAGCTCACGCGGTGACTTTTGGACTGAGGGGGTGGTTTTGTTCACCGCGCCGTGCCGCTACACCGCTGCCACCCTTCGAGCATAGGTGTTACTAACCGCCGCCGCCGCCGTCGCGGCCACCCATTCCGCAACAGCACCCACCCGTCGTTGGCGTCGTCTATTATTTCGCGAAGCAATTGGCCCGCTCAGTGAGCTTTAAAGCTCGCCCGGTTCCTGGTTAGGATAAAGCTCGGAGCGTTAGTCGGATACAAGGGGAGAGTGACAGAAGCATAAAATAGCGTAAATGAAACTTCTGGAAAGCGTAAATTGGAACAGCGAAACGTAAAAGAAACGTTTACTTTTTAAAACGCTTTTTTATTAGCTTCCGCTGCGCGCTGTTCCAATTTTTCGCTTCCTTGTTTCGCTTCCTTCGTTTAAGCTTCCGTTACTTTCTCGTTACATTCGATTTGCGTTCCGATTTTTATTTCCACCAGAGGTGTACTGTATGAACGTAGTTTTATGAAAACTCTTATTTTAAATTCCATTCTGTTTTAAACCTAGACCGTTGATCTCAGACCACTAATAAATTATCCACTAATAAAATTATCTTTTTGTTATAAAAAGAACAATTAGAAATTGCTAAACAATGTGGTTTTTATTAGATATCAACTTTATATAATGTGATGAGTAATGCTTTTAATCCGATTAAAGGGGTTTAGTTTAGCACATTTAGGACCGATTTCGTTGCCAACGACTACTTATCTACATATTGACACTCGGGTCACAGCAACGAATCACCGAAAGCGTGTAAACGAGAAGTGGGATGCTTCATTTCAAGAGCTGTTCGTACCATAATCGATATATCGATGAAATTATAATTGTCTTAAGTAATACTAGTATTACTAGAAGTAACTAGTTAATTATCAATAACAAAACATTTAAGTTATTATTCTATAAATATTTACAGAAAGGAAATATTAAATAGACAGTCGCGATTTAAAAAAAGTCACGCATAATTTAGAAAAAAATCATGCGCGATTATAAAAAAATAGGGCACATTTTTAAAAAAATTGCGCGTGATTTAGAAAAAGTCGTGCGCGTGACTTTGAAAAATCGCACGCAATTTAAAAACAAGCCGCGCGCGATTTAGAAAAAGTGAAAGTAAATCTCGCTTTTAATTAGTTATCGAGTAATTTAAATTTCATCGATAATTGGTAAGTATAGCGTTAAATTATACTTTACTATACCATCTGTTGTTACAAAAGAAATTTATATACCGGAGAGCGGCGTTTAAAAATAGGCCACCTGAATATAACTATTTTATTTTTATATAGTGACAGAAAAAATGATTCAATCGAAACTTGTTTTATTAAAAAAAGAAAAAACATCCAAAGATAATATGATTTTGTTTATAAGGACAAGAACATTTCAAGATTATCAACTTTTTAAAAATTGGAATTAAATACTTTTTATTTACTTGTTAATATAGTATTTTAAGACGCATACAACAATCATCCTTGAAGGCCATTCGATATCGGTTACAAAAAAAAATTATTTTATCACAAAAATCAAACACGGAATACCGCGTGACTATGTGTAGAAGTGGTAGATTCGTAATCGTGGCGGTTTTGGATTGGATCCCTCATCCCATGTACGGATTTCTAATTTTGTTTTAATTTATAATACATAAATAAAGAGTAAGAAGACTCTGACAGAAATCTCTGTAATTTTCTTAATTAGGAGTTGTAGCTGACAACCATATTACGTAAAACATTTATTGTTGCGAATGTTAATGAAGAAGATCGAATCTTTATAACAGACCAAGACCCATTTAGTAAACGTGATAGATTGACAACGAGATTAAACATTTATTTAAGGTCGGTTGTTCCAACCAGTTACTATAAGCTAACTAACAGTTAAATCATATGTCTATCTTTGTCTAATGTAAAGGATAAATAAAGACATATATATGATTTAACTATTAGTTTACCAACAGTTTGGAACAACCGGCCCTTAGTGTCTTAAATATACAGTGCTATTGCAAATGTTGAAAATGACGTATCGATACATATAAAGCGATTACATGAAACTACTGAATTTTGAATTTCACTTGTATCTATTGTAAAATTATACTTTTTATGACAAATAAAAGAGAAAAATAATTGTTATTGGGACGCATTTGCAAGTTCAGTATATATAACTGAATTTTGAATTTGACAGGTTATCTAGATACACCTTGTATACATATACTAGCTGGTTACCCGGGCTTCGCCCCAGAGGACATATGTAATAAAACACGCAAATAATCTCTCTCTTTCTCCCTCTCCTTACGTAATTAACTTAAAAACTATTATACCGAATTTTTACCGCAAATATATAAAATAGGGG
This sequence comes from Temnothorax americanus, assembly GCF_048541705.1. Lineage (NCBI taxonomy): Eukaryota > Metazoa > Arthropoda > Insecta > Hymenoptera > Formicidae > Temnothorax > Temnothorax americanus. The sequence goes on along the minus strand of NW_027509307.1, from coordinate 20,098 downwards.
TAGAATTTTCCGGGGAGTGCTATAGAGTGTATAGTTTTTCGTTATTTATTTTCTAGTAACCAATTTTTTTAATTTTTTTAATTTCACCACCCGTAAGAATTGAAAAAATCAGTTTCCAGAAAATCGGTAACAAAAAACTACATACTCTATAGCACTCCCCGGAAAATTCTACCCCTATTTTATATACTTGTAGTAAAAATTCGGCCCAATAGTTTTTAAGTTAAAAACATACAAACATACATTACCCGTAAGAATTTTATATATTAGTATAGAGGAAAGTGCCCTATTATGAGACAGGATCCAAATATGAGATATGTTAAGCTAAATGGCCCTATATAGGCCCTTATCTGTTGATCCCACCATGAAAAAACCCCGCCATCTCATATTATTAGGATCCTATCTCATAATAGGGCACTTTCCTCTATAGATATAGATATTTGTAATATTTGATTATAAATAAAAGCGATACAACGAGAAATAAACGTTTACAATATATCTGACGTCATATTGATAACATTATATCGTTAATAGCCATATAGCGATAAAACGAAATAGTTGCAAATGACTGTAAACGTTTTATCCTTTGATAATTTCTGCTAATTATTAGCTATATACGCTGTCTAAAGCTATAGCAGTGTCGTTTCCATAGTTAAGATGGATACTTGTTCCTTCATATTTATTTTTCTCTGTTTTGCGAGTGAGTATTTATATTGCAGATTTCATAAACATTACTTAAAATTGCGAAATTTAACAGGGTATTTGCGTTATGGACTTTCGAGCAATGCAGAACAAAGAATCGTCAAAGGACTAAACACCGATATTAAGTTAGTTCCTTATATGGTAAGCAGAATGAAATATATTTATATATATAGACAAATATCACATTTTATTCTTTTAGTTATCGTTAAGGAGAAACGGTAGACACATATGCGGTGCTTCTATAATAAACGAGGAGTGAGCTGTGACAGCAGCTCACTGTATACAAACGTGAGTAAAATAAGAAATTTAAAAAGAATAAAAATTTTAGTAACTTTTACTGAATAAATGATAGAATTTCTGTTATAGGGGCAAAGATCCTTTGAAAGCAGCAACCTTGTGCAGTGGATCTTCCATTCTTTACGAGAATTGTATCGTTCACAACGTAACCAACTTTTCCATACACGAAAACTTTGACCCAATTATCAATGATTACGACATCGCTGTTATTCAAGTAACACCTGCATTCACGTATAATGATTACACGAAAGCGATTGACTTGCCACTAAACAGACACGTTAGTAAGGAATGGGGTACAGTCTGCGGTTGGGGACATTATCGGTAATAATGAAGTATTCTGATATAAAATAATGTTGGCATTTAAGTAATTTTTTAAAAAATTTGCTTAATGTCTATGTGTCTTTAAAAATTTAAACTTTTACAAAATATATAGAAATTCAATAATACTGTTGATGGAGCTCTGTCGGCAAATCTGAAATGCGCAACAGTACCGCGTGTAGATCACGAACTATGCCAGAAATATTATATAAGCATAAATTTTTCAGTGACTCCTCGGATGGCATGTTACGGATTCAAAGAGGGAGCCGTAGACGCTTGTCAAGTAAGATGTAAAACATAATAAAACGATTATTATTAATTAATATTTACAGTTACTAGCACAAATCATTATTCATGTGGTATAGGGTGATTCTGGTGGACCAATAGAGCGTAATAATATTCTCCTCGGTATAGCTTCATGGGGAGATAATTGTGCTAAAGAATATTCGCCTGGTGCATACACAGATGTCATATTATTTCGATATTGGATTAAAATGGAAACCGGAATGGAAATTTCTGCGCATTTTTCAAGAAATTTATTATTATAACGTATGTATTAAAACAACTTGTTAAAATATTATTATATTAAATCTGTGTTCATATTATATAAATTCATATTAAATGTTTAATTTACAATTAAAAAACTATATTATCGGAGTACTCAAACGACATTTAACATTGTAAAATTTTATAAGATTTTATCCTGATATAACTAATTCAACGCTTTGACTATTTTCAAAAATAATAAATTTAGAATCCTTACAACGTAGAAGATTCGTAAATTTTTGAAGTTACCATGCTCTATAACTGAATTTATAAAATAATGGTAATAACTCGGTATTGAAGCACATAGATATAGATACTTGATATCTCTTAACAACGTATAACTATTAAAATTTAGTTCCTTAGTTTCCTTACATTTTAAGAACAGGAAGCACTCTGTGAATATTATACCAAGTACAATGTTTCTTATTTTTCTCTATAGAACGAATTTACCAGCAAAAATTGCAAATTTTCCGGATTATATTACAATGGAAAGGCAAAAACCCAGTTGCGTGAGCCCCATCAAGAAGTTTTGAATTATTTAAAAGATTATGCTCAACATTTTGATGTGCATCGATATATTGAAATAATTTCACTATATATATCTGAATAACCGCGATTGCGCAAAATATGAAAAATGGGCGATAATTTGAGAAATATGAAGCGCTCGCAATTTAATGCGACCTTATCTTACGTCATGCGTAAGTCCTGTAGTGTTTTTGGCCAAATTGGACTTACCTATTGCATAGCCATCCATTCTGGTTGTATATCAGCCAGAGAACGAGAAGGAATCAAGCTCCTTCGATATCGGCTGATTAAAAGCCGACAGATTATAACGTTACGGTCGATTACGAATCGTTACGATCGTTAATAAAAGCGCATTAATTATATCAAAAAAGATAAATAATCACGTTCATTAATAACATATTAATTAAATTAAAATTTAACTTAATTTTGCATTTGATGTCTCATCGATATGCGCGTGATTAATTTTTCCAATCAAAAAATGTATAATAAAAGCGCGATAGAAAAAATTATATACAAAGACTGTAAAGAATTTTATATTAACCTGCACATTCTAATCAAAATCATCGCGTTTAATCTCGAGCGCTAATATTTGAATTTGAATACTATAATGTAGAAATACGAAACAACCGAAATTAAGAAATCAATCGATGAATAAATCAATGAAAGTAAAAAAATTTTTTAGTACAATCCGAATCGCGAACCGTAAACCACGAACCGAACCGCGAAATAAATCACGAACATTATTTGATCTCACCTTAAATATCAAGTGAGATATACAGAATGAATGACGTGAGATCCAAAAGGAACAATAATTTCCGAAGCAATATATTCACGAAATAAGTATCACAATCAATATAATGAATTTATCGTATTCTCGCGCATGACATTTGGCTTTATAAATTTTCACATATATCATGTATATTCATATAAATATCTCGTTATTTTATTGCAAAGTGTTATTAAAAATGTGCAAATTAATATGAAGATTATCAACTTGAAAATATTTCTATATAAACATTTTTTCCGTCCCGCGACAAAGTATTCATTGGATCTCACGTCATTCGTTACCCCATTATAAAAAATTAATTATCACTCACCGACCAGATGCGCAACGGGCGGAGTTAGTCAGGCACGTGGCTCCGATGATTCTGTAACACAAAAACGAAAGATTCAAATTAAAGAGGCGCACAAAATGACCAATGTTTCAAAAAATAATTTCTACACGCGTCTAATTCGTCTTTTAATTAGATTTACTAATGTAATTATTTATTTTCTGGGAAAAATCTTTACGAGAATAAACTTTCATAATATTTTAGATGGTTTTACTTTCTCAAATTATTTCTTACTTATCCGAGATAAATCGGTCCGAATAAATGAAAAAGAACGATTAATTTTAAGATAAGAAATAAAATACTTACCCCAAGGTTGCTCCGCCGGGGCCCGATGCCTCCGCCAGGCCTCCTTCTCCTCCTCTCAGAACGGGGTTGTCAGGCCTCATCCTCCTTCTGTTGCACAGGACACTCATCACGGGAACCGCTGTCCAATATTTCGCGATCGCGAGTACGAAGTAACTGTAATAATACGATCGCGACACTTGATTGTAGACGCTCCTGAGAGGAAACGATCTGCGTTCTACACGGGGCGCGCTTCTATTATTTAAATCCGACGATATATTCACCGAGCTGCTTTTCCCGCTGAGCGCGGCTAACTTCTGCGGATACAACGCGAGTCGAGTCGACGCCGACGGCTTTGAAACGAGCGAACCATTCGAAAATATGTACGCTCGAGACACACTTGCGATACAGCTCGAAATACAGCGTAAAATTCCGCGAGATGCGAATGCACCAGTTAAACGCTCGACACATATATCACATCACACATATCATAACTACGCGTCATTATTCTAAATCACCGCGCGATTCGCGTACTCCGTACTCACATTAAATCCCACGATATGATGTCCGACGATTCTCGACCAAACGTTAGTCCAGCACTCCGATCGTCTTCTCGCTCCTGTATGTGCGATAACAGTCCATTATTCATTGAAACACAAGAAACTTATTATATTCGGCGTACATTAATCCTGATGTATTCACTTCGCTCCGATTCCCGTAGCCGCGCGAGGCGTCGATCGTGACTCCGTGCGAACGACAAAACTCAGTATACTCAGTCGGTCGCGCAGACGGGATAATCCGACGATTAAGAGAGAACACTGTATCTTTCTGGTACCTGCGATATCATCGTGATACTTGTCACAGCACATTTCGCGATGTAATAGAGCGCTACACACGGAGAGAGCCGCTCGCTCTCGGCTGCCTGCCGGCCGGCTCGAGCATCGGAATGTGAATAATAGTGTGACGTCGCGAGGTCGCGAGCGCGAGCCGCGAGGTGGGGGCTGAGCGTCGCGAGCGCGGCGTACGAAAAACAAAGTCGAGCGCCCGCGCGCGTGCCAACGCGCCAACGGTCTCGCCGCTGCGCCGCACCGGCAATATTTAATTATTTACCTGACGATAACGTTTAAGGTCCGAGCACACAGAAAAACTTGAGCAGTAAGTAAATCAACGCTACTAATTTTCGGTAATAAAGCAGGGCACGCACACTTTTCGTGGAACGTAACAGTAAGGTTTCGACCAATCGTGTTGCTCGATTCTTACTTCTACGGTTACAGACGGCCGAATCGAGCGATTGGTCGAAACCTTATGGAGGATTCACATTGCGTCCGATCACGTCCGATGTTCGACGTACGACGATCCGACATCCACGAACAGAATTTATTATCAGAGACAAAAAATTCCTATTCGATGTCGGATCGTCGTACGTCGAACATCGGACGCGGTGTGAATCCTCCATTATACTGTTACGTTCTACGAAAAATGTGTGTGCCCTGCTTAATTCGCTACCGCTTACGTTATATGTTTCTCGTGTTTCAATTAATGAATGAGCTATTATTGCATATTTTTTACAGTTTGTTTCGTTGGCCCATTTCAGCACATTGCGTGAGACGATAATTCCTCTCTCAATAATATTTTGATCTGAGAAAGAATTAAACGATTTAAAATGAAAAATAGTGGTGCGAGCTTTCGCGCAGTCGGCTCTTTGCTCGCTTGTTTCTTTATAATATAAAGATTTTTATATTATATGTAAAAAAATTTTCGTGGGAGGCGCGGAATATAAAGATTTTTATATTATATATAAAAATTTTTATATTATAAAGAAACAAGCGAGCGAAGAGCCGACTGCGCGAAAGCTCGCATTACTATTCTTCGTTTTGAGAGAGAGAGAGAAAGAGAGAGAGAGAGAGAGAGAGAGAGAGAGAGAGAGAGAGAGAGAGAGAGAGAGAGAGAGAGAGAGAGAGAGAAAGAGAGAGAATCGTTTCTTCCTCCTCAGATCGAAATATTATTATATATTCGACGTACGTTACTAATTATGTACCGCTAGGTATATTAAACGTTGTTACAGATAAATATTGCCGGCGGCGAGACCGTTGGCACCTTTGATTAAATTGTCAAAGGTTGGCACGCGGGCGGCGCGGGCGCTCGACTTTATTTTTCATACGCCGCGCTGCGTGGTGTTTACAAAAACGGTCGCCGCGCCGCGCCGCCCGCGCCCCGCGGCCCGCGTCACCACTCTCCACAGTCACCTGAGTCACCGTCATTTACGTTCCGATGCTTGAACCGGACGGACAGCTGAGCGAGCGACTCCGTGTGCGTACTGCGTAGCGCTGTTACATCGCGATAGGCAATAGGCAATCACGATGATATCGCAGGTAACAGAGAGATGCAGCGTATACTAAAAGTCAAGTCGAATGAATACAGATTAATGCGCGCCAAATATTCCGGGTTTCGATCATTATTCATTGATATACTGAATAATCTGGCCGTCATCGCTTTCGCATTTCGAGAACGCGGCGTAATATCGCGAATTGTCGGGTCGGATTGTCGTGGGATATATTTAATGTGACGGAATATATGCGAGTCGCGTGATTTAGAATAACGAAGCGCGACGATGTGTGGTGTGTCGATCGTTCAATTGTATTCGTAATTGCGAAAATCTCGTGGGATTTATGCGCTCGAGCTGTGTCGCGGCGTGTCTCGAGCGTGTAGGTATCTTCGAATGGTTCGCTCGTTTCAATTCGGCCATTGCAGCTTGCACTCAGCGTTGTAGCCGCGCGGCGTCGGTATGAAGTTGGCCGCGCTCTCTGCGGGAAGAGCAGCCTGGTGAATATCGTCGGATTTAAATAACAGAAGTACGCGCCGCGCCGTAGAACGCAGATTGTTTCATCTCGGGAGTGTATAATGTATAATAAAGTATCACGATCGTCACAGTTACTTCGTACTGATCGCGAAATATTGGACAGCGGTTCCGTGAGTGTCCTCTGTGCGGAAAGAGGAAAAGGCCTGACCACCCAGACGTTCTGAGAGGAGGAGGAGGCCTGGCAAAGGCATCGGGCCCCGACGGAGCAACCTTGGGGTAAGTGTTGTTTCTTATTTTTAAAATTAATAGTTCTTTTCCATTTACTCGGGTCGATTTATCTCGGATAAGCAAGAAATAATTTGAGAAACCGAAATTTTATCTAAAATTTTATAAAAGTTTATTCTCATAAAGGTTTTTCCCGGGAAATAAATAATTATATTGGTAAATCTGATTAAAAGACGAATTAAACGTGTGTAAAAATTTTTTTTGAAACTTGATTATTTTCTATTATTTTGAGCGTCTATTTAATATGAATCCATTTTTGTGTTACAGAATCATCGGAGCTACGTGGCTGACTAACTCCGTCCGTTGCGCATCGGTCGGTGAGTGACTTTTTTTTCAATGGGGTGATGAATCTAAATTCAGATATTCGCGATCGAGATATATTCTCGATTTCGATTAAAACGCGGTTAATATATTTTTTGCATTTTTTGATATAACTCTTTTCTTGCTTTCTATAATTTCGATATATTTCTTAATCGAAAAAGTTAATTACGCGTATTGTCGAGAAATTAAATGCAAAATTAAGTTAAATTTAAATTCAATTAATATTTCATTAATGAACGTGATTATTTATCTTTTTCTTATATAATTAACACGCTTTCGTTAACGTAATAATTCGTAATCGATAATTCGTAACCGTACCGTTACAATCTACCGGCCTTGAAAATCAGCCGGTATATCGAAGGAGTTTGTCTCCTCATTCTCTGGCTGATTCGACGTACAGCCAAAATGGATTTGGCCAGGAACAACCCAAATATCAGGTAGGTCCAATCTGACCGCAAGATGCTGTGAAAATTACACATCATATAAGGTACAGTCTCTATATAATATTGACCAAAATGTAAGTGTAAATCGCGATTAAGTGATTCCGCTAGAATCTAGATTTATCTAACACAAAATAATTATTATAATAAGTACGATTAGATACTCATGGTATCCGCGGTTTTACTTCTCATTTGTGTAGGAAGAATACGGGTAGGTAGAAATACGCGAATAGGTAGGCATAAATGAATAAAAATACGGGTGGGCAAGAAAATATATATTATACGAATAGAAATACGGGTAGGTAGGGACTTAAACATAATAATTTAATATTAAAAAAATTAAAATCCTGCAAATATTAAATGACACTCAATAAAAAATAAAATTCTGTAATCGCAAAGTTAAACTTCTTTTTTTTTTAATTGGATATAATTGAACTATTTAATAATTTACATAAATACTTAATAAATTGAAATACTTGAAATATGAAATGAATACTTAAATAATTGAAATACTTAATAAATTACAATTAGATATGCTGTCCATGTATTCTTAGTTACATATTAATGTAACTAAGAATACTTGGACAGTATAATTTCTATATTTGATGACTGAAAAGGGAGGTTGAAAATTGAATGAAATTTAAAAATAATTTTAAAATTAATTTTGCGAAGACTAATTTTAAGTTAATTAATTTTAAAATTAATTAACTTAAATTTTAAATTTTGTCTTCGCAGAATTATTTTTTCTCGTAAAATTGTATACAGTTACATTACTATGTAATGTAAAATGTAGATATGTAATACTGGATAATAATAAAATAAAAAAATAAGAAAGTAAGAAATATAGATTCAAAAAATAAAAAAAACACAAAAAAGAGGACCGCCGATTGGAATCGGCGGGGGTGGTGGAGGGCCTCTATACAGAATGGTCTATTTTTACCGAATAAAATTTTATTTAGCGGTATAATAGAAAATGTGACAGATCACACAATTAACGTTGAAAGAGGCGTGAAAAATGCGTAATCATCGAATTTTGATGATTAATACGTACATGCGCGCATATAATCTATGTTTAATTCATAATTAAAATACTATGTTATCAGAATCCTAGAGAAACTTTTACCATTATAAAATTTTAGAGGTTAAATTACCATTATAAATTTTTGAGGTTTTATTCTGGTATAACTAATTCAACGCTTTGCCCATCTTCAGAAACAATAAATTTAGAATTCTTATAACGTAAAAGATTCATAGATCTTTGAACTGACCATGCATTATAACCTAATTTATAAAATAATGGTAAACGATCAAATCCGCCAGCAATTGCCAATGAATCGTTATAATCCCATTGGTGATCCATTAGCTTATGTGCATGTCTCTTCTTTTGGGTTTTCAAGGCTGAATTTTCCAACATTATTAGTTTCGAAGGCAAATTTATTCGGTTTTGCAGCAGAGCTAGGAAAAATTGCACCTGGGAAAAAAAATTCAGATATGATATTAATTTGCTCGTATAAATTAAGAAGAATTTATAATCTATAATTATAATTAAATTATAATTTGTAACATTATTTAATCCCTAGAAATATTCTATATATACTTATATACGTTTTATACTAAAAAAATATTTTTTTTTATCAGATGGCTTACAGGTAAAGTACGTTGCAATATAACAATTAGTACATAATGTGTAGAATTAACTATCGCATTGTTAAATACTACGAAATACCTGCATATGAAACATAGGAAATGGCACGACGACTGTAGGTATACCGACGATACACATTGAAGGATGCTCAATATTGATGAAATGTTTGTAAAGCGGAGTTACGTAATTACTGTCAACTTGTATACCACAGTTTTTGTCTAAGAAGGGAAAATTGTACGTGTAACCAGTACAAAGAAGAAAAACGTCGATAGCATCGACAGTAGTTCCATCCTTCAAACGGAATGTAGTCTCGTGTATACTCTCAATGCCCGCAACTTGTATCATATTTGATGGTAAAGAACTTGTTAATCTGCAAAGTGCAAATAATTAAAGTAGAAAAGTAGAGGAAATCTTGAATTAATTATGTTTCTTTCTAATGTAGTGTATCTATAAAAATTCAGTCAAATCTCAGTTTATTTTTACAAATGTTTATAAGTACGAAAGGATTAATCGCTCACCTGTCACGATTGTGACTTAAATACACGCGAGTCGCTTGATTAGATAAATCGATCCCTATATCGATGCCAGATGAACCTGCACCCAACACTAATACAGTTTTGCCGGAAAATTCGTCTGGTTTTCTGTATGCATGGCTATGCAATATTAGACCCGGAAAACTTTCGATACCAGTTATGGTTGGTACATAAGGATCGAAATAATGTCTAGAAAAAATTAAAACACCACTTATTCAGCACCGTAAAGTCTCGATAATCTTTAATCCAAGGCAACACGTGCAGCTTTTTTTACCCATTGCAAACCATAATTGCGTCAAAATAACGTAATTTCATTTCTTCAGTTTTTAATTTTCTCACTTGCACAGACCATTTATCTTGATTGGAGTGATCAGACGATACAAATTGGACACTTTCGACTTTTGTATTGAGCTAGAGAACAGAAATTAATTCCTGGATAAACAAATATTACCTTCTCAAACGTTTCTAATTCAGATATACATATAATGCAATTACTTCAATATATCGATGCACATCAAAATGTTGAGCATAATCTTTTAGATAATTCAAAACTTCTTGATGGCTCACGCAACTAGGTTCTTGCCCTTCCATTGTAATATAATCCGGAAAATTCATAATTTTTGCTGGTAAATTCGTTCTGTAGAGAAGAACAAGAAACATTGCACTATATATAGTAATATATATATACATTGGTGTATACTATATTACTAAATAATATTATTAAAATATTTCGTAAATTATGAGAATAAGAGACAAATTAAATCTAGTTAATAAACTAATTTGATAATAGCTGATGGAAAACGATCGCATCAAATATTTTAATTGAAATATATATATTTTGTTATCTCTTTTTATATTAATACGCTTACTTTATTAACGCGTTATACATTCAATAATTTCTGCCGTTCATCGGTGTCTCCTGTTTTATGCCTATAATATACTTTTTACGAGCGTGTCTTTTTTAGACCAACATAAAACTTTTACGCTTTTGTTCAAAGTAAGTAAAGCTGTAACGCCAAACAGCAAATTTTGTAAAACTGATGAACGGATCTGAATATTTTCTATTTCTAGTTGTAACCCTATAGCGACCTCGCTGCACCCATCTTTCGAGCAATTGAATTAAGTATTTTAAATGCAATCCAGTCGAGTGCTCGTTACATAAAATATCGTCCCCGCGCCCGAACGTTCGGATTACGCATTTTAGAATAATAATCTCGTCAAATTCGTGACCGAGCATCCGCGGCAACCGCCGCACATTTTCCATGACAAAATTTCGGATTTGCACGTGGCGCTGTTGATGCGAGACTTCGTGAGTAACTGTACTGGTAAATTGTGTCGCGTTTTACTCTATTTGAAGCACATATATATATATATATATATATATATATATATATATATATATATATAAATCGGTACAGCGTCGCATGTAAAATCGCATGATTGCGTTATGCCAATAAAATCGTAAAAATAAATTCAAATCTGCTTTTATTTTTGTTTCACTGTGGTAAACTAATTAAAAAATTGTCCAATAAATAAACAAGTTTGGAAATGTTTGTATTTAATTAAATTTATTGCGACGATATTTCGTCATGCTGCCGTCGCGTTTGTTTACATGGCTAACAATAAGTATTGCGCATACAGGAAGAATAAAAAAAGGCAGTAAATACATGTAAATGGATATACGAGTTGATGACAACCAGTGTTATAGCAAAAAGGAATTTGTAAAAATATTTACAAATTTAATCTGACTCTCAATGATACGCATTATGTTCTTATTACCTTCATAAGTTCAGTACTGACTTAGAAATAATGTAAAGCGGCATAAATTCACTAAAAAACGACCGACTCGACCAGAGTTTTTAACCGCAATTATCGAAACGAGATATAGATTGATAGAGCCATTCATCCTGTGTAAAGCCTCGCTTAGTTTCTGCGCTACACGCTCGCATGTCACGCACGGCTCAAATCGGCTTGTGTACGCGTAAGCCTCGAAGCACGTAACCGGCCAATGCGCTCAGAGAGGAAAATTGCGAATGGGACGTGACGGTTTTTTTTTCGCGACAAGAGATCGCACTGCAGTTGCAGCAGCGAGCGAATGGTTTTCGAGCGACGAACAAACAAGCGCTAACGACAAATAACAAGAGCTCTGAGAGGTAGAGGAAAACTCGCGGGGGTCACCACTTACAATTAGCCGGCGGAATCTTTTTTTTTTTTTATAACTCAACAAATTATTCGTAAAATAGAAATTTCAAAAATTCTCATTCGAAAATATTTATCAAGGTAATTTCGTGTCGGCTACGGGGATATGTGTACCATTTCGTAATTTCTAAACTCATAAAGTATGTAAAATTTTACAACGTATATTATGCATGTAATTTTTATAAAATCTTTCCTTTAAAAAAGAAAACTGTGTCGTGCGTCAGAATCGAAATGGTGCAAACATAAATCTTCGTTATCGACAGAAATATTCTAATTATTTTCAAATATCATTTACGCGAATTACTGTCTACACCTCTGCCTGGCGAGCGAGATGAATTTAAAAACTCGGTCACGCAGCAGTTAGTCACGCGATTTAATGAAACTCTTGCAATATGTAGAGTGGTACCTGGTCACGGGAAAGAGGAGAGGGTGCCTCTGTAGGTGGAGGGAAAATTACCGACGTGACGAAGTGGCCATTAATAACGCAAAATGGTCCCGCGACGCTTCATTACTTTCACCCCTTTTTTTAAATTAGCGAGTCGAGAAAAAGTGTTAGACGGTCCGTACGTTTCTTGAATTAAACCTCCGCGTACGAGTTTCATTAGAACAAACAGCGTAATGGCCGTTTTACTTATTTGCCAATCGATTCGTTGGAGAGGCAAGATAAAGTAATGGATGAATAGTGACGACAAGATAAGTCAGATTGCCAAAGTCAGCATTTGAAACTGAGATTGAACTGAAGTATTTTGAAAAATCAAATTTAACAGAAGAAAATATATTCTGCACGTCTTAACTTGTTTTTTTGATGTCATTATTTTTTTCTAATACACGGAAAGAACGGTTTTGCCGAAGTATCTAAAAATTTTTATCTAAAATTTTTATCTAAAAATAATTATTTTGATGGTGCAACAAAATTATTTTCAGATCTGTATCTAATAGCTAAACTTTTAGATACTTGAGCAAAACCATTCTTTCCGTGTAAGTTCGATCAAATTTTTTCACTGACTCTGGAAGAATTTAGTTAATTATGAATTTTACCAACGAATTTCGGAGGAAATAAACTTGCTAAAAAGTATGTACTATATTAGATTACACCGAACATCCGGAATTTGGAAACGTACCCGTACCGCGAAATCTGGAAAAATGAATATTAATTTCGCGTTAGTTTCGCGCGATGATGAGGAGCGTACGGAAATTGACCCTCAGGCAAACCGCGTGACAGGTTCGAAACTAGTTTCGCGGTCGTTCTATGTCCCGAAATCGCTCGACAACTTTCCGTTATCGTCGGGTATACATTATACATACGTTATGTGTGTATGAAATCTGAGATTTCTCATTTAACTTTCCTTTAATTATTATTACGGCGAGGCCGTTCGGGGCTGCCATTATTACGGTACATGTGGTTTAGTCCGTCGAGGACGTTTCATTTCGACAAGATTATGAAATCTACGCAGCGCTCAGTACATCGGTCTGAGTGTCGTTAAATTTATGCAAATAATTTTCATTAATATTAAACGGTAGCATGATGCAGCTTGAGAGACACGCTGTTCACACTCCGTTAAATAACGCTTGCGTATATATGGTTGTACTCTTGAGTCTCAAATCCTGAATTTTCTAACTTCCCAGTTTCATACATCATTTTAATATTTCAGAATCGTCTCCTATCATCTGTAACAGAAAAAATGTAGCGGCATTAAAATTAGCAAAATTCATGAAAATTTTTTACAAATTTTTTTATTCTCCCTTCCGTCAAATTGTTAAATATTTTTATCTTTTTTCCTAGCCTACAAGGCAAACGTACATTCAAGTTTAGACATTAGATTTGGAGAGATATGCTTTGGAAAGGCGGGGAATACATTATTTTTAGAGATTATGTAGATTCTGTTAGCTCTTGACTGTTCTTCACATTACATCCAGCTTTTGAGCAGGTTCAGTTTTGTTGATAATTTAATTAATATTTTATTCTTCTAATGGAGCAAAATTGAAACATTAATAATTGGAGGGGTAAAAACCATAGTCGTATAAGTCAAATTTTTTAAAATATTGACTCATGTCCATAGATGCAATGTATATATTGTATAGATTGCACACGAGTCAATATTTTAAAAAATTTGATTTACCCCACTATGGCTTTTACCCCTCTAATTGATAGTTAATTTAATTTCTAGTTGCTTGATATCTATGTAAAATTTATAATCAATTTAATTGAGATGATTTGTACAATCTGTCATGATGGCATTTATATGTACATAAGTGTTACAGAATGCATTTTTATATTATCATTAACAATCAATGTCAGTGGCGCCGCAGCCATGCGAGGTCAGTGTATTGCAATCAAGTCAAAGTGTAATATATTCCTTACATAACACTATAATACCTGCTCCTTGCTCAAAAACAAATTTTTTGTTAAAAAGCGCCTCTTTTGCATGCTATCGCGCATTGATGTGGGTAAATGGCGAGCTTGTGTAGAACGAACCTTATAATCTTTATACTATCATTAAAAATACAATGGGGTCAGGCGAATCGTAAGACATTCATTTACCACGGTTTTTTATCTCGTTTCTTCGCGAGAAACACAGAGCATACGTGTAGTTCAAAGTTTTAAAGATATTTCAGGTCAGGAAATTTTAGATTCGCGTTTAAATTTTACATAAGTGGTCACGTAGATTGAAACACGCGTCGCAAGTAACGTGTATTAAATTCCACGTTCTCTCCCGTTGGTCCCGTTGCATTTCTTTCGCAAGATCTGTATCTTTCTCGAAAGTATGCATTTTGTGACCGTGTGTTTGTCGTTGCGTTCGCGCACAACAATTATGCCGCATTAACTCAACCCCGCGATGCGTCTCGTCGCGATAGAGCGTTGTCGCACACGCTTCAGACATTTCTGTGCCGCTGTCTCATGCCGGCTGCATTATCCGCCTGGAATCAAAGCCGAACCAGGCCCGACCGCAGAGGACGGACGAGGGAGAGAGGGAAGAAGGAAGGTTGGAGAGAAAGAGGGTGAGTGAGAGATCCGACATCGGGATCGGGGTGCCTCGCAACCGTAGCGTAACACATAACGCAAATACGACTCGCTGACGTATGCGCTGACGTAGATGAGACGCGACGTCGTGAACGCGCGTTTCACGGGCGCGCAGCCGGATCGCGACGTCGGTGCACCGCAGAAGCCGTGACAGTCGACCAGAGGGGATGGAGAACGAGGGGAGACAGAGGGTTAACGAAAGAGAGGAAATGGCACGGAGAACGGCGGTAGCGCGGAGGGAAGGTAGAGAGAGAGAGAGAGAGAGAGAGGGGGGGGAGGGGAGCCCTGTTGTGCAGCCGTCAGCGCACTGAGAATGGCAAGTGAGTTCCACCGGCTCTTTCGCCCGTTGCGGTACGGCCCGTGAGTGGCTTCCGGAGTGACAGAAATCTTCTTCCGCCTCGTGCCCCCTCCTCGTCCCGGTCGCATTTGAATCGCAAATCCCCCGCATCGTCATTGTTTGCCCGGGCAACTCCGCGAAACGAGGCGCGCAACGCATCATCCGCGGAGCCAAGCGCTCCGTACGGTTGAACGATCTTCATAAGATCGTCGTACGCGGCGAAACGCAATGGAAGGGTCCGTCGCAGATTCTTCTGCAGGACAGATTTTATTTTACTGACACGCGATAATTGCGAGCATTTTAATGATTCTCAGTAGAATCGTACGATCGATGCACATATTGCAGCTTGCTTTAGCAAGATAGCATCTTGCCAAAGATGCAAAGGTTGCGCCAATTAAATAATTTGTTTGCCCGACACTAGTATAGTTGTACTAGAGAATACATATTATATCGGGGTGCAGTATCTCTCTGTCACACATGATACACGATATTACTGCATCTATATATGTATCCATGATCGAAGATCACGGAAAGCGATATAATCATGCCTATATACAACTGGATACACGTGCGTTGTCCCAGTTATCGTAATTGGATATTGAGCTTCGGTAAACGCAAAAATGTCAATTTTGACTCGCCTTTTCGCCTCTCTCCGCTTCCCACGCTCACCGGAATTACTGCCGGTCGACTAAAGCCGGATAAATTACAAAAACTTGATACATTGCCGGGCGGGCGGGCGGGCTGCGTTATGCGAGTCGAAATTGCGACGCCTAATTTTCGTGATGACGCTATACCTACTATATACGCGCGTTGCACAAACGATGCGTGGATAAAAGCACCGCGCGGCTTTTCCCGACGTATCGGCCCAGCCGAAAATAATGCACGTGCGTGAGCAAATGCGCGCGGGACGCAGGTGCGCTCGCCTCTTCTCTCGCGCATATATTGCGCATTTAGTGCGTGCGGCCAGAACGCGTGCGAAGGCCGCATCTGTATTCGCGTGCGCTCGCGCGCGCACGTGCGAGGAAGAGAGAAAGAGAGAAAGAGAGAAAGAGAGAAAGAGAGCCCTACGTGCCACTCTCTTTCTGGCGCCTTTATGCATCGTTCTTTCGTATAACGTCGCATGCATGCACAAATCAACATTTACACAGGGACGGGTTTCGCGCATAGGGAAGCTTCCGCGGGACGGTTCGTTATGACTAACGGTTCGTTTTGCGTTTTCCGAGGAAATAATACGATTTTTTACGATGGCAAAACCTTCGTGTGCCCTCCTGCACGTTTCCCTCCACCCTAAACCGCTCGCTATCCCATTGCACTTCGCGAAAGGGATGCGAGATAACAGGATGCAACGAAATGTTATCCGTTCGACCGCGGCTTTAACGGCGAATGCATGGTGTTAGTGATTGGTACGCAGCGCCGTGGTTTATCGATGTTGTGTGTGGCTAAAAATTTTTTTCTGTTTTCACGGCTGTGACAAATATATCGATACATTTCACCGTTGTGTCGCCGCAAAAGCGGGGAATCGCCGGAAAGAGCGGAGTCGTAATATACAGCTTTCACCACTTCCGAAGGACACAATGAACGGGTTCCAGATATAGTGTTGATGTACGAAACTTTGCCAGTTAAGTCGAGAAATTGAAATATATTTATTTATCACTGGCGAACTACGAAAGCTGTTTATTAATAATAATAATAATAATAATAATAATAATAATAATAACTCTATGAACAGCGAGACAACACGCGCCAAAATCCCACACGATTTATATAGTTAATATCGTCCCTTAGCTCTCTCTCTCTCTCTCTCTCTCGAATTTCTTATGGCTCCGTGAGCAGCATAATATGCTATGAAAGAAGTGGAGACGGCAGTAGGCAATATTGGCCAAAAAGTGCAAACCGCCTGTAGGCGGTAATAAATGAACTAACTACACAAAATAAATGAGAAATATTGAGTAAGAAATCAATACATACCTAATATTTAATTCGTAATATATTGTTCTTTTTGCGTTGTGTATACATATACAAAATGAATAATTATTTGTTATTAACGTCAGTTTTGTCTCTCTTTTGTTTACGTGAGTCGGGACATCTGGTTACTGATAAATTTTTATCGAAATTCACAACATTGTTCACTGTGTTGTTTCGTCACAACGGGATCAAAATCCGTAAGTCAGACCGTTGATTCTGGTGTATTCGGAACATATCTATACATTCATACACGGCATAATTAAAAATAAGACACGCGATAAACGTTTCAATTACGATAGCATTTAAATGGTGATAGCATATAATGGTGTACTTTTTACTAAATTGTTGAACAAAGATTTTTTTGTGCTGATTCGAAAGTAGAAAAGGTAGAGTGTGTAATTATGTAAAATATATATAAATTATCTTTGTGCGAAGTAGTAGAATATAATTACATTGTATGATATAAGCGGAACGAAGAATTATTCATTAATTGTGTTGTCTAATGCTTTTCTTATTTCTTCGGATAAGGTTAATGACAGAACGGGCGCATTAGATGATTCTTTACTTTGATGTTCCGCAGAGCGATCCATATCGTAATCCCTTGAACTTGAAGTACTTTGTCTGCATCGAAATGTAGGGCAATTAAAAATGGAATTATTTAAAATATTAACGTTGTAAATTATTCTTATGCAGAAGATCAATATTTAAATAGTAAGATATCATTATATTATGTGGTATAAGCGCGCAAAACGAATAATTACCCATCAAGGGCTCTTCTTTCTCCAATCGTTTGTTCTGAAGAGAACATAACGGACAGACGAGACAAATTAGGTGTTACGTCCTGACTTTGTGCAGGTGGTTCCATAACATGACCCGTTGAGCTTGAAGTTCTTTGTCTACATTAAAATGTAGTGTGATTAATAGCAAATTCGAACGCTTGCACTAGTGCGCACTCAGTGTGCAAGGCTCTTGTTCTTAATCAATTGTTATTATTTACAAATCATCTTAAATACTTCTCAGTCTGTAAAATGATTTGTACAGCATCCATATAGATATTACAGATTGTTTTATTGGCTAGTTTTTAAATGTGTATATATTTAAATAACTTTAAAACTTTAAATATAAGAATAGATTATAAACAAGCCTTAGTGCGCACTCAGTGTGCACTAGTGCAAGCGCCTGAATTCGCTATAAGAAAATGAAACGAAAATCTTATTCAAAATATTACAATTATACACATTTTTTTTACTGAATATTATTTCGTGCCTATATATATATATATATATATATATATATATATATAGACGATGATTTGTAATAGAGTGAACATTGGTACGAGTGGAAGGAGAAAGGAAGAGAGAAAAAGAGATGGGAAGAGAATTTACTAAATCTCGAATTTTTTTCTGTATAGTCAAACTAATGTCAAACAAATAAATATTAAATATAAAACTAAAGTTATGATTTTTTATACTTATACATATGTATATTATAAAAGAAACTGCTTTGATGAGAGTACGTGTTTAGACGTGTAAGTCAGATACAATCACAAGTCAGAACGGTCGAAAGCGATAGAATGTTTTATGACATTGTAGGGCAAGTTAGAATAAATTAGGTGTGATGTTTTATATATATAATAACAATTGATTGAAATTTTTATTCGTTGAATTTTCTCAACTATTGATTGTTTCATCTTTAAATTTATTTTGTAATTTTTAGTATTTCATTAAGTTTTTGAATGTATTTTGTATTGTACTTACTCATGTCGAAGCGAGATCTCGCGATGCGATCGTGTTCTTAAATGTCGTGTTAAGCCCTCGTTGCCCCATGTACGAGATAGTATTCTATTACAACTTCCTATCAAACATCTTGCTTTAAGATTGTCTATAACTTTTCGAAATATTGCCTTAGATTGAGAGGTAGTGGTTTATCGTCATCGAGAAATCTTTCATGTTTGGTATTTACGTGATTTATTAACTTTCTATGCAAGGCTCTACTATCAGGTACTTCAATATATTTCTTACATCTCCTGCAATGTGCCTTCTTAGTTCCTATTACCCGAAAAAGCTTCCACACCTTGCTCTGTCGTCGATGTTCCATTATAACCGTTCTGTATTGCGGAGTGTCTGATACTATTGTAAGTGTGGTATACAGAAATCGCGTCAACAAGCGTTTGAAAAACTGCTCACAAAGGTCGAAGAGAGAAGTATGGTTTATTTATTAAGATGTATGTAAATACCTATCGATATACATAAAATCACCCAACATCGATATACATTAAATCCACCCAACATATATCGAATGGCTCTATTTTTTCTATTCCATTGATAAATTTAAACTTATGTTAAAACACACGCAGCGCTTATGACAATTAAAAATGACGAAGTCAGGTAGATAAATATACAGTAATAATTAAAATCAGTTTAATCTATGAAAATGATATTTCTTAACTTATATATGTATTCCTTTTTCTTTCAGAAAATAACATGTGTATCAGTAAATATGAAGAATACATATAAATAAAAAAATGTTAAAGTATTAAACGAATTTTACAATTTTTTAAGAAATACTTCTTTAGAAATACGGATAGACAATTAATCTACCGTCAAATTAAAAAAATTGTAATTTCATTAAAAATTTCAACACATTCATATTTACATAAAAATACCTGTTTTCTTCTAAAAACGAAAGCCCTTAGGAAGCATATCAAGACCAGTTAACAACGAATGATATAGACTCAAGTTTAATTTTTTAAATTTTTTTAAACATATATAT